>NC_134707.1:101721568-102324849 GCF_043290135.1 Rhipicephalus microplus | reverse complement strand
CGAAGCCTTTCACACAATGAAGAAAGGTGACTCGTGCGTCAGCGTGCCTTCAGTTGTGTTGCATAACAGTGAATTCCAACTGTTGGATCTAGATGTACTCTAGTAGGGTGCTACGTAGTGTCTGTCAGTTCTTTTTTGCTGGTTTTTCCTCAGATTTTTTTTGCAGAGGCTTGGGTGTGTTTGGTTTTTTCGACGTCTTTACATTAGGCATATCTGTTTGTTGCTGGTTTCCAGATTTCATGATTGCAATTATCGGTTATTACATCATAAAAATGTTCGTGCCTGCGCGTGCAGTGAAGGGAATTGTCTGCGCAGGTCCTCCAAGAGCCTATATATTGTGAATGCTTCATGAAAATAAACTTAGTTGTGAGTTGGCGCTCTTTCTGTCTCGTCTTTTTTTCTCGTTGTCAACCTTGCACCACGTATTTCAGTCTAACAATGTATTCACCTAGACCCGGGCCGGCACGTATGCTCTGGACACGTGTTGTCGCAAGTGAGCATATAGTGATAGCTTGATCTTCTTCAATTGATGTTTTTTTTGTTTTCATGCTTTTTTATGCAGGCTGCACTTAGATATTCAATGTCGCCAAATAATAAAATTTCAGTTGAAAGTAGCATCTTTTCTGTGTCCGTCGCTCGTCTTTCGTTCGTGTCTTTAGCGATTCCATGAGTTATAGATAACTGCGAGTGGCGTCGGAGTACACCGAATTCTTCTAGTGGCATTATACTACAGCCTTATGATTTACCCTTCCAACTGTTCGACTTTTGCGATGCAATAGCTTACATCATATAACTTAAGCTCATTGGCAAAAGGGATGCGAAAAAATGCTAAGCAAAAGCATCAAGTCTCATGCTGCGGCGAGTTCACCAGCTAGTTGGAGCGTTTGTCTGGTGTCAATGTGTTCTGGAGCACCAATTATTGCCACATGCGTGAAGAGTGAAGTACGTTTGCGTTTTTAATTGCGGAGCATTTCTCAGCGAACTTTGGCGACTTTGAGCGTATCTATCTAGCCGCTTACGTTTGGGTGCTCTCATGCTCACCTTCTTCACTTGGTGTGAACCAAAGTTAGCATGAGAGGGCAAGATGGCCTGATAATATGACGCACTAGTCAGGACATGAATAATGTCACAATCCCATCACGTACGTCGTCAAACACTTTCAGCCAGACAGTAACACATACTACTGGTGGGTATGTGCCGCTGGTATGCGGGTATGGCGCTTGACACTTAGTATCAACTCAGTGTCTACCCAACACGCATGGCAGTTTTAACACGCGAGCGTTAATAAATACCCAACATCGGTAGCATTAACTCCACGAACGCAAAGAATAAACGTCAGTGTTAAGAAAAACCTGACATAGGCAGCGTGTAGCCCTCGACGAATGCACATAATAAATTTCAGAATCTCAGCAAGAATCCAACCCAAGCATTCTGCTAGCAGCGAAGCATCCTACCACAGAGCTACGTCAAGTCTCGGAACTACTTTTCAAATAGACGCTAATCTTCGTGAAACATGAATAGTGGTTGCAGTGCTGTCTGCCTAATTTTATAAGCATTACATATGTACACCTTCTATAGAGCCATCCCTTCGGGTTATTGTCAATTGTGGCTAGGCACCATGCGCTGAAGTTGTTTTATGTAGCATTGTTCAGGGCCAGCATCTTCCCGAGCATCAGTGCTTCATGTCAGCTTTTGGTGTTGCTAACACGCATGTTATAGTTCACATCGTTGCGCAAGTGCAAAACACTGGTTATATAAACATCTTTAACGCTTGAACAAATGTCTGTGCGTGTAACTTTTGTAAATCTATTTAGCGTCATTTCATGACGTGTCGCTCAATATAAAAAGTGGCAACACGGTGGCCTTCCCTCCACATGCTTCGCATATGTTGATTCCCTGGTACGTGGGATCTGCCGAATTTATTCTTCATACTACCCGCCCCAGCTAGCATTCTAGTAGTTATAGTGCTCGAATGCTGACTTACAGGTCACGAGATCAGATCCCGGCCGCGGCAGTCACAGTTCCGATAGAGATACGTGCAGCAAAATCATCGTCATTGTTCGTCATGACCTGACGTATGTTGTGCAACCAACTGAGCCTCACGATGACAATCAGTATGTCTGCATAACTGTGAAAAAGAACAAACTCAAGTTTACTCTCATGGACGTTTATATATCGCCGTCGAATAACTCGATTCCAGGAGATTAGCGGATATTTTGAGAGTGTGTCTTGCACCGTCGGTCATCATAGGTGATTTCAATGCGCACCATCACGCATGGGGAAGTACGCGGACAAATTAAAGAGGACGCAGGTTAGCAAACATCGCCTACAGCTATGACTTTACGCTCCTGAACGACGCTAGCCCCACTTTTCTACAATAGGCGACATACGGCAGCTGTCTCAATCTTGCTTTTTTCTCCAACTCCCTCGGGAGATACGTCAAGTGGTTTCTATATGTTTAGACACGGAGAAGTGATCACATTACAATCTACCTTTACATCAAAGGCTTGTGTAGCTGTGGTTCACGGACGACCATTCGAGCAGTCCAATGGACCAACTTCAAATCTGACATGACGCTTGCAGCGATGGCCGACGACCTGGGTTAGAGCAGCCACTTAAGAGCACAATGCAAAAAACCCTCGCACGGTGACGATATCTTCCACACGAAACAACTTTGACATAGAGTTGGAGCAACTCCGAGCACTTCGACGCCGGGCGGAGCGTTGGTATCGGCGCAAAAAATCAAATCACGATCTTACGGCAGCCAAGAGGATGCAAAAAAAGATTCGGTGTCGCAAGAATAGATTACCGTCGGAACTATTGACGTTTTGCCAGTCAATAGACCCTCTCAAGCTAGTCTCACACATTTGGAAAACGGTCCTAGGTCTTCATCACCCTACGGAACAGCGTTTCCATTCAAAGCGCTCGCGCTATTTCAAGGGAGGCAGGACATCAGTGTCGCAGAAGATTTCTGTGCGCAGATCGCCAACCAAGCCACTCATCCAGATTCTCTAGTGAGAGGGGACGTCACCCGTTCCCGGGACTATCACATGAACCTCCCTTTTACAATAGAGGAGCTCGAGGCGGCACTAGCTCTCTTCAGGCGTTCAAGTTCACTGGGCCAAGATGGTATTCTGTACCGAGTCTTAATTGTGCACCTTGGGAAAGGTGCAAGGAGAGCACTGTTGAGCCATTTACAACATCTCGTGGCAGGATGAGAATGTTCCTAACGACTGGAAAGTAAGCCACTTGTTACCCATTTGGAAGCAGGGGGAAATCCCCACTCGAACTCGCCTCATGCCGCCCAATAGCACTGGCGAGCTGCGTAGTGAAGATAAAGGAACCAATGATACTAGGTCGCCTGGAGTGGTATCTCGAATACTACAAGATTTATCTGAATTCCACGGCTGGTTGCCGACGCGACCGCTCTTCCATTGACAGTATCGTTGATCTAGTTTCGTACGTTCAGTACGAAAGATCCCGTAAGCGACTATCTACAGCTTTGTTTCTAGATGAGAAAGGCACGAATGATCATGTACTACATGAAGACATTTTGGGTGCTCTTGTGGCCTTTGGCCTTGGTGGTCGAGTCTTTCAGTGGATTTCGAGTTACCTGGCAGCAAGATCAATCGTGTTACAGAAGATGGCCCCACTACGCGACGCTATACTTCCAGGTATGTTCCTCAAGGCATAGTTCTTAGCCTGACACTATTCAATCTTGCAATAATTGGCTTTGCGGAATACTTGCCTAGTTTGATTAAAATCTAAATATACGCAGACGACATCTGTATCTGGACATCGTTTGTCACACGTCCTCACATACGTTCCCGGCTTCAAAAAGCAGCAGCTATGATTGCTAACTACTTGTTAAAACAATATCTCAGCATATCACCAGAAAAATGTGCGCTGGTGGCCTTCACTCGCAAAGCAATGACCCTTTATGTCGTCCTAATCTGCGAGCGACCCATTTCTAACACCAGAACCCACCGGTTTGTGGGCATCAATATTGATAGGGACCTCTGTTGGAGTCCGCATGTGGCCTATATGAAGAAGCACTTGACCGCTATTTCCTAATTGTTCAAGTTGCTGACAGGCAAGACGTAGGGGATGTCAATAGATGCAATGAAGGAACTCTACAGAGCCCTGTTTCTCGGTTTCCTGAGATATAGTTTGCCCGTGTTTAGCAATACCTGCACTACCAAAGTTCGTGTTCTACAGGCAGTACAAGCCGAAGCACTGTGAGTGTGCCTTGGTCTGCCCATATGTACGTCAACAGAGGCAACGATTCCAATTGCTAGTGACTATTCGATACAAACTCACATTGCTGTAAAAGCTCTGTGACCGCACATCAGACACTTCACACGGGCTCCCTGTCATCACCTTGCAGTGTTGCCTTCAGAGAGGCGCTAAGCATCGTTCGCTAAAATGATTGTGAAGAACAACGAGAAACTTCCCTCGGGCTTTACTCCTTCATCTAAACCATTGATACCTCCTTGGTGTCTTATTCGACCCACAGAAAATCTTGGTGTACCAGGAATCCGGAGGAAATCTGAGTTTTCATCGCCCGCACTGAAACAACTGTCTATTCTTTTTTTGCACGAGAAATATTCAGACAGTGTACATATATACCGATGGCTCCACAAACCGCCAGTGTTCGTCAGGTGCAGAAATTGTCCCAGCAAGAGGTGTTACAATCAGCTTTAGGACTGACCACTCCACGGCATCTACCTCAGCGGAACTAGCTGCTTTGCGCGCTGCACTTTGTGTGGTCAATCGGAAACCACCGCAACAATGGGCAATTTTCAGCGGCTCAAGGGCTGCTCTACAATGTGTGCTCTCAGAACTGCGTCGCGGGAGGTACGAACAGCTTGTTTTCGAAATCCGATGCCTTCTCCACACTTCAGACGAGAAAGGGCATCATGTGACGTTTCCGTGGCTGCTAAGTCACTTCGGCGTCATAGGGAAGGAACATGCCGATACTGCCGTGCGGGAAGCTCTTGAAGGAACACGAGAAGGAGCCATGCCACATTCGCAGACTGATGCAGCCCGTAATGTTCGACGACTGGCGCGTGAAATCACGTTTTCTCTAGGGTGCCTACCAAACAACGAGACGAATCATCAACACCACTGTTCCTCTTTGATGGCTCTCCGCATGCCCACTGGGCTCGACCGAAGAGAAGCCAGCCTTCTTCATCGCTTATGGCAAGGAGTGGCATTTACAAAATCTTATTCGTTTGTCATGGGAATGGCCGACAACGCTCTCAGCGATGCCTGTCATTGAGAAGAGATGCTACACCACATCCTGTGCGACTGTCCATTGTATGACATCCAGAGACAGTCCCTGGCGTTCGTTCATGCGCACATCGACAACAGCCTAATGTCTGTGGACACTATTCTGTCACGTGCCCGGGAGAAGACATTGCAACAGAAGGCGACAAAAGCTCTGTTGAGATTTATACGCGGCACGGACTTGAACAAGCAGCTGTAACAGCAATGTCACATACCGCGAAAGACAAGACTGGACTATGACTGAGTGTTCGCGCGTGTGCTGCAGATTGTGCTGTGTTTATCTCTCTTCGCTTTCTGCTCTCTATTTTTCATCTCCCCTATCCCCTTCCCATGTGCAGGGTAGCAAACCGGCTGCGAATAGGCTGGTTAACCTCCCTGCCGTTCTTTTTCTCTTAATTTTCAGTTGCGAGGTCGCCTGGGCTGCTGTTTAGTTTGCTGGCATGTACGTTTTTCTTTAGGGAGCACCTTGTCTTGGCAAGGACCGCATTGATGAAAGAATAACCCTTCTAGTTCAAACGACTGGCGTGATTTGTCGTCGCCCAAGCGAAATTGCTTGTTTTCAAACACGGCTGTGCTGAATCAAACGTCTCAGCCACAGCCAGTTGATGTTTCTTTGTTTTTTTCTGAAAAGACGTTGTGGTTAAGCAAACAAGAAATTGGGAAGAGGTGTAGGAATTTTTTTTGTAATTGACAGCAGCAAAGTAATAGTGCATGCAGTTTTCTGAGATGCTTCTGTTATCAGTGTGACAATAAAAATACGCGGTAAAGTAGACAGCAGTTTTAAATACACAAAAAAGCACAGAAATGAAACTGACACCCAACCAACCAATCTATCTTCACGTGTAGTAAAGATTGGTGAAAACTAGATGCCATTCAAGGCTTGCCGGTCTCATCAGCGCGGAGTATGAAAGCGGCGAATCACAGACGGCAGAAAGGTGACCACTACGCAAGAGCCATACAATGTTAATTGACTGATCATGACTCGTGCATGAGCTTTTGAGAGCTTGTAGACACAAACAGCTGCGATTCAGAGCTGGTTGAAGGCAAGTTCGAATCGGCATCCTTCTTCGAAGAAGGAGAACACATGTGTTCAGCTGCGATCTTGCGTACCGAATTTTACTGCCAAATTGGCCACCTGACCAGGCTGCTCACATAAGTGGCTGACGAGATCGGATAAACTTCCAAAGATAAGAGTGCGGACAACCTAAACCTTTTATTGTTACTATGGGAAGAGGTCATTAATTTGTGCATAGCAGCGTCTACCACCGCGTTGGTAGGATGAATCAAACATTTCCCGCGTATGTTACTTTTGTGTAGGCATTCTCCGCCTTCTGTAACGTATGTGGACCTGCATACAGTGTAGGAAAGGTTCCCGCACTGCGAAGTTCGCGCTTGTGCCCTCTTTTATATACCAGTATAGAAAACGACCACTTTCGCATCTCAATCTACCTATGGAATCATACGAGAGTTGCTAACTCTATCAACGTACGGAAAGCAGCCAATGCCAAGCCGTGTTTCTCGAGTGGTCCTCTTTAGCCTTGTCTAAATACTTCCCTGCAGTCACTAATTGTTTCTTTTTAACATGGAAGTATTTTTATGCCGGGGTCCACCACGGCTCCGCTGACGTATTTTCGTAATCGATATGATGTTATAAAAAATATACCAACAGATAGCGAAGCAAAAGAAGTTCCGCTGCGGCGCGTCAATGCTAGTGACCTCGCGATTTTGAGCACGAGCCGCTAACACCTATGGCTTAGAGCGAACGTTCTCAAACTTGTTAATGGCGAGCCATTCACATTTACCACGTACCGCTGATGGTCCTCAGAGCTCAGCAACTTGTGCGTGTTTTCGTCATTCGGAGAGAGGACATGACGGGCGTTGTGCCACCCTACCCCACGCGTCACTATGCGTTCGCCAATCCTCATGCCCTCGTCAAAGTGCGTATAGATGTTTTCTAGTGGCTTTCTCTCGCGCGCGCTTATTACGCCATTCGGGCGCTTTGGACCTCGTGTGCTTCCACTGCGTTTTGTAGGAAATTACAGCAGTTAAAGAGAGCAGGAAGGCCACTTCGCTCGCTGCCGCGGACGCATTTAAGAAAGGGGTGCGCTGCTCACAAACAGAGGAGTAGGAATTTTCATGGTTTAACTGTGCGTTCATTTCGCGCGTGTTTCTTTCTGTTTGAGCAGCGTGTTTTAGGTGTCCATCTATGGCAGTGGTTTGTCCGCGGCCATCCTGTATATGCTCATTTCATGCGTGCTTTCTGCTTGCCGTTCATCGCGTGGCACTGCTCTTTGTGGCTGTCGCATTGATTCGTTCGCCAGTGTGGTGCAACAATGCATAAGAAACGCTCAACTATATCCGCAAAGGCACTTTTCCCTTTTGAGTATTACCGAATTCTAAAAACCTAAAGAAAGCAATCAGTCACGTGTTTTCTACAACACCGAATTTACTATCATTATGAGCCAGCTTTTTCTACACTGCAGAAAGGAGGTCTCAGCGAACATTCTCCAATGCACCCTGCCTTGCTCGGAGAGCTGTTTCCATTTCATAGCTTCAACTTTCCAAATTCCGTAGACCGACCTAATCTTTTAGAGCCCACACTCTCACTTCCCATCTCTTAGTATTCATTACATTGTTTCAGCTAACCATCTGTTAACCGTCCTCATGACATTAACTCTTGAGGTCCATTTTTTTTCCTTCATTTTATTTTCTAATAGGACAATATTATCTCTTTTTTTTTCACTGATACACTCGCCTTTCTTTCCACAACACAACAGAGAAAACTTCCACGCTCTATATCTAGGAACAACTACCTCAATCCCTTTCGTCGATAACGCTAAACATGGTTGCTATTTTAGACCGGACTAAGCTACAGACGCTTGTAAAACTGTAAAGTTACTTTTTAATGTTTATATACCTGAAGCACGAGTACACGCTGATGACGGTAGCGCAATTGAATCTCGACAATAGTGAGGCAGAGAAGCGAGCAGAGTCGAACTGACAAGAACGTGCCGCTCATTTTACTGATAAATATTACATATACTGTCGAAATACGAAATGGTAGATATTACGTGTACTGAATGTTTTAACTGAGCGTTGGTTTAGTCAGTTTGTTTTTAGTATTTCAATAGTTTCGAGAACACAAAAGGCATGTGCACGACACAGGAGGCTGATGTGAAATTTCTCTTCATTGCTTTATTAGATTCAATAAAAAGCATTCGTAGGTCATTTGCCATTACTGCAAGATGGTCAAACCCTAGAAGGAAACATTCAAAGATATTACTTCTTTGCAAAACTAAACGAAAGTGATACTTTCTAAATGAGGAGTGCGTAAAAAGAAACGTCATGTGTTTTAGTTCACCCCATTCTTTTATGAGCGATCAGAGAAAATGACGAAAAAGATAAGAAAAAATTTGAACAACAACATAGTTTCTGATTACATGCATCGCGCAATACTTGTTGCATGTTGAAGAGGACGAGTTTATACATATTCATTGGAATGGGTAAAATAATGCTAGTGGAACTTCCAGATTACGTAACTTTTTTTGACTGGAAACATGCTGGGTATTCGCTTCTTAGAATATAAAAGAACCAGGAACTTGAAGTGGAATACACCAACCGAGGAGCCCGACAGGATTGATTAGGGACTTTTCATTGCTTGAGATGGCACATGATTGTCATCGCTTTAGAGTAGGTGGCGATAAACTATAGTACACGCGTAAGCCTATATAAAGCTCGTCGTAATTCTGACGATGGATGGGTAAAACCAGAAGTCGTAAATAATTTATTATGGCATCAAAGAAACACCCAAGACACAAATTTCGCGCTTAGGACTCACTCGCACTCAGACTCATCATTTCTCTCTCAATATCACTTCGACTCAGAATCTTTAAAATTTCCTCAGCTATACTGACCCATGTGTTAATGGGAGTCCGAGTGAGTCTAAGTGAGCCGCTTCATGAATGAATAAGCTTGCCAGCCTATGATCTTGAGTGGAGCAGCTTGTACGTTTTGAACTTGAGATGAAATGGACGTAACTGTTAGTTTGTTGAAGATCAGGACTGTATCAAATCGGCTTCTACATGCTGTATGTAAGTAGTCAGTTGAGGTATCCGTGACGGCTGGACTGAAATTTGAGCCTGATGATCAAGATTATCTTTTGCAAACTCCATTACCTATGAACTTGTCATCGTAGCAGTGCTGAAGCACCTTGCTGCCGAGACACTATCTTTTCTACTTTTCGAAGCGTGGGTTGGGCAAGGTGTAGCGATAAAACCGTGGGTACGTCGGCCCGCTCTGGTCCTCGAGTGCTGCAAAGTGAGGGTTTTCGGTCAGTCAGAACATAAAAGGTGTCGCTTTTCAGGAAATAACACAAACATTTGGCGAATTATTAGCCTAGGCGGAAAAAAATCGCTCGTTTGAATAGGTTGCAGCCGCACTCATCACACAGTAAAAAAAAATAATGACGAAGAAAAGGCACATAGAAGCCAGCATCATTGTGGTGCGTGCCGGCACAGCTTTTGGAGAGAGCGAGAAAGGAATCGATTTCTCGAAGAACGTTGTGCTTCGAAGCAGCAGCCAAGAGAGGTAGAACAAGCAAGCAAACAAGCAAGCAGGCGGAGAGCAGCTCAAGAAGAGGTGATCGTCGCAGCTACTGGTTCGTTGCAGCACCCGTCCTGTTTAGCGGTGGACCTGCAACCAGCTACGCGGGCGCACGTCGTTGACGTAGAGCGTCATCAGCACAATTGTCATCTTTTCAGGGAAATTTGAAAAAATTATGGCAAGATCAACAAGCACCCGAAGTTCACTTATTAGTACGAAGCTATCAATATTTTCAGCCATCGTAATTCAGTGTATGACATCCACAGTAGTCACAGGTTTGAGAATTTAGAGAACTCTCCTTTCGAACCTGGTAGCAGAATTTTCCCGAGCTAAATAGCTCACTTTTACTTTCTACATCACTTTATACCTTTCTTCGTACCGTTATTCATTTCTTTATCGCAAATAGTTTTCTGACCTCTTTTCGACATGCTGCTGCGTAACTCTACTAGACCACCTAAACACAACATATTGTTACTGCATATGTGATCAGAGTATGAACCTCTGGGTAGCGGAGAACAGGCAGATTAGAGAAGAGGACGTTCGCCTAGTGAGATAGGTCTCTGGTGCAAGACACTTTCAAGTCTACCGGTACGCCACAGCGGAATAAACACATTTCTAAACGTAACAGAGTGGTGGAGGTGCCTGGGTACAGCACGTCGACGAACCATGGAGCCACATCTGTTTGAACTACGCCGGAGCCGTTGTCTTGCTGGTCTACCACCGACAACAACTGTAATGGCCGAGAGCGATGGTCACGGCTTCTCAACCACGCAAAGGTCAGTGCCGGCTGCACCTCGGTATCACTATATGGAACCCCGCCCGTTCGCGGGAAGAGCAGGAGAAGATGTGAATGCATGGCTGACACATTACAAAAGAGTGAGCTGGTAGAAATGCTGGGATCCCACTGACCAACTGGAAAATGTCGCGCTCATTCTCACGAAAACCGCCCTGATGCGGTACGAAATCAACAGATTCCTTAACAACATGGGATCGTTTCGCTCAAGAACTCAAGAAATGCTTCGGTGACTGATGCGAAAAAGAAAAGTGCGGAGCGCACGTTGGCTCAAAGAGCCCAGACTCATGAAGAAACGTGTACCACCTAGATAGAGGAGGTTCTGATGCTCTGCAATATCATATACCCATATATGTCTGAAGAGGGCATTGTTGTGTCGTCAGGCGGTGTCCGAACAGCGCGAAAGGGCCCGACGTCTGGACGCGGAACTTGGCGCGCGCCGGCAATCGGCCCACTGACACGAGCGAGTCAAACGAACTCCACGGAAACCAAACAATGACTGGACTCACTAGCAGCGATTTATTAAAACCACAGCACGACGTGAAGCGTACCCACGTAATTTGCTACTGACAATCACGTGTGCCGGTCTGCAACGACATCTATATATAAAGCACACAACCACATGACACACATTGTGCATCCTTCTCAAGCATGACGCCACAACACCACGTCATCGCCCCGTTGAAGGAAACAGTCATCACAATCTCGTGAGTGTCCACACATCCAAATACACACCAACGGCGAGATGAGTGACCTGTCCGCACATCCATGAGTGGCACCACAAAACACATGATTCCCCGATCATGAAAAACAACACGCACTACAATACCACAGTCAATCTCCTAGATGTCCGCACTAAGTCACAAAGTCTCTAAACCACACTGGGCGTTTTGTCTCACGGAGCGGACACGAAGAGGCCACAGAACATCTTGGTGGATTGCGACCATTTTCGTTCGGCTTCGAAAATCACGGCGCCCCTTCATTTACCCCCTCCCCGGGATTGATATGATTTTGAACAGTTATCATGGGTTTCCCAACAGGATCCTCTTGACATCCCAACGTTCCCCGTGGAACCACTGATTCAGACTTTAATTAACTGAGAGCTCTGACAATCTGTTTGAAAATTTGGGGGGAAAGGCAACTAGAGCAGGTGAACTAAGGGGCTGACTATCACAACTGTCTATGTTAGAATAAGGGAAAATAATTCTTTAGGTGGGGTAGGACGAGCCGCCTTCTGAAAAAAAAAACTCAGGAATTACTGTTGGCTTGGAAGCGTTCCACTTTATGCCATCACTTAGCAGAAAAGTGAAACGTGCAACCTGAGCCTGCACCCTATGAGGCTTGCTATACCTATAGTTTCCTTTCCAATGGAACCTTATTTTAACTAAGTCTCCTACATTTATGCGGTGTTTCTGAGTACCTTTCCTTTTATCAAAATATTCTTCACAATTTTGCTGTTTTTCCGAGACTCTAATACGAACCTGAGGCAAATGAGCTTGTAACCCCGATAGCTGAGAATGTATTCTAAACTTGCTAATGTCTATTTTAGAGAGAGGTTGACGGCCATGCAGCAAAAAAGCTGACGAAAGACCTGTCACTGCACGTGAAGTGACTATGTATGAACTATAAAATTCTGTGATGCTTTTTGCTGGATCTTTACCTTCAAGTCTAGCTACCTGTAAATGTACCTTCAGAACACTATTCGGACGTTCTATTTGACCGTTTGACTTGGGATAATAATTTGACAACACGTGACGAATGCCTTTTTCCTTAAGATAGTTCTCACACTGCTGTGACACAAACTGTGGACCATTGTCGATAACTAATACCTCTGGTAGCCCTTCGCAGCTAAATGACAAGTCCAACAGCTTAATGACGTCTTCTGCTGATATTTTATTCGTTCCAAGAACCTCGAGCCACTTAGAATAGTAATCCACCAATGTTATCAGATACCTTGGGAACGGCACATCTAATGGGCCGACAATATCAATACCCAATTTTTTCCATGGCCCGTCTGGCCATTCGACTGGCGGCAAAGGCGCCACACCAGGCTTGGCAGACTTATCTGCCAGCTGACAGACATGACAATGCTTTACATATTCCTTTACAGAACGATCCATTTGCGGCCACCAATATCTCTCACGAAGGAGTTGTTAAGTGCGTACTATTCCTGCATGATTTTCATGTGCTAACGGCATGAAAGTAGTTATGAAGGTATTCGGAATGACTACATGGTCACCACGCATGAGTAACCCGTCTACAAAAGAGAGATCATTTTTAAATTGAAAATATGCAATTAAGTCATTATTTGGTTTCTTTGATGGCCAACGCTTGGATACATACTCACATACTTTCCGTAATGTCTCATCCGTACTCGTTGCGAGCTGCACAGTTTCCTTATCGACTACTGATGTAACTAATGATACTATTTCTTCCTCCTGACTGAGTTCTGGACTGTTCTGTAATGGCAGTATAGACAAGGCATAGGCCACAACGTTTTCCAAGCCCTTTTATTACTCTACATCAAAATTGTAGTATAACAGTCTAGCTGACCACCTTCAAATTCTTAACGGTCGACGACCGGCATCTCCTGCTGCTAAAAAAGCAACTACTGCTTGATGGTCAGTTCTAAGAGTTAAACGCCTACCCCAAAAGTAAATGTGCCACTTTTCACAAGCGAACAGGCACGCCAGCGTTTCGCGTTCGCCCAAAGAGTATTTTCTTTCAGTTTCTGACTGGGTTCTCGACGCGAATGCTACAGTTTCAAGCTTAGGACCATACCGCTGCTATAACACTGCTCTCGTACCAACGTCAAATGCATGGGTTGTAACTACCACAGGTAGATCAGGATCAAACACCTTTACCACAGTTGAGCAAGTAAGGCGCGTTTTCAACTGCATGAAGCTGCCTTGAGCACTTTCAGACCAACAAAATATTTGGCCCTGTCTGAGCATGAGACGAAGTGGTTCGACTACATCTGCATAGTGATCTATGAACTTGGCATAATAGCCTGTCAGCCCCAAAAATGGGCGCGATGACCTAATGTCTGTAGAAGTTGGAGCATTCACGATAGCATTCACATTACTGTTTAAAGGTGAAAGGCCCTCGGCTAAAATCTTGTGTCCTAAGAAACAGAGCTTCTTGACGGAAAAAAATTAACGTTTAACTTCATGCCACTGTTTGCTATACAAGTCAAAACTGCGATAAGGCTCGCGTCAAGCTCAGACTGAGTCTTCCCCCCACACACGAATATAATCAAGATAGCAACCGATGGATAAATGTTTGCGTCGACTACCACACACGCTACTGCGAGACGGCGGCTGTCCCCTCCGCAACTGCCAGTGAAGTCGCGTCGTTTTTTCTACAGTACGTCATCCTCCGACACGGCCCACCTCAGCTGATTATCTCTGATCGTGGACGACAATTCACAGCGGATGTCGAGGAGGAGCTACTCCGTTTGTGCGAATCCCGCCTGCGTCACTCGACCCCATACCGCCCCCAAACTAATGCGCTGACGGAGCGTACCAACCGCACCATTATCAACATGTTGTCTATGAGTGTCTCATGCGACCACTAGAACTGAGATGACGTACTCCCGTTCATTATTTACGCGTTTAACACCGCAGAGCAGGCTATAGCCCTTTCTTTTTGCTTTATGCACGTTCGCCCCGGCTTATGATCGACACAGTATTACCTTTCTGTGATCACGGCAACGTCAATGTCGCCGAGACTCTCTGCCTCGCCGAAGAGGCGCGTCGCATAGCTCGACTGCGCACATTGGTATCGCAAGACAAAGCGAAGGCACGCTATGACATTCACCATCGACTAGTGATTTATCACCGTGGCAATCTGGTGAGGCTGTGGACTTCGATGCGCAAGCGCGGGTTATACCAAAAGCTTTTGGCCACTTACGATGGACCTTTTGTCATTGTTGACAGACTTACAGAGGTCAACTAAGTAATAGCTCGTCCTACGGCGAGTGGTCGACGAGCTGCCAAAATGCAAGTGATTCATGTTGCCCGCCTGAAACTGTACACGCCATGACAACTCGTCTGCCCGGAGAGGAATGTTGCGCACATGCACGCAGACAACGAAGCGTATAGGGTGAACGCACTTGTCGCCCGGAGCGAGAAAAGAAGAATAGAAGCAGGAGAATCTCTAACCAGTCGGCCGCTGCTGGGCTGCCCCTCACGACCTAATAAACGGCCCTTTCAACCTCTACCGGTCTCTTTCGAACATAACAATATTTTATGAAAAGCTGTTAAAATATACATCCTCTACTCCGCTAAAAATGCAGTAGCGAAATCTTGCAGTGCTGAAGTAAGAGTTTTTTTTGCCCGACTTTATTTCCAGAATAAATTTGGTTAGTTGCTTCAATTTGCCACGCATATATAGGATATGCAATGAAATTTTAGGGTAGGCTGTACAGGAAAGACTCGTTAACCAGACTTTCACGGGAGCGCAGGAAATGCATGAATCGGCTTTAAACGATTCATTGAAAGCATGAAGGTACAAAAAAAGAAAAATGTTTGTGATACATCAATACATTTTCATTTTCTTCAAGCAAACGCGAATACTATACCTATTGCTCATAAGATCAGAGCGAAAGCTACCATTTTCGTAATCCTGTGACTTCATGTCATCTTAACGTAACCACGGCACGAAGCTCTCTTTATTTGATTATTCCAAACGTGTTCCGCTAGTACCTGCTTAAGTACGATTAGCACTACCACGCACGCCAGAATAGTTCTTTTTCGGCTAAATTGGCGTTGAACTGATAGCTCGTCTAGGTGGTCACAACGGCTGGGACCGAGTGACTTGCATATTGATGCAAATGGCACCACCTCCTTCGGATTGTCAGCGAACGCTGTTTATGCTCTTTGTCATCGCACGTTTTCGGCGCCCCTCGCTCTGCGCGCTTTTAGGACTACACAGAAGTACCACGCTGGTGTCCAACGGGACCGAATTAGTGAGTGTTTGATGCCAACAAGCAATGCATATGCTTTCCAGAACCAGGTAACAAATCCACATCATCTGATTTTCTAAATAATGGGGCTTTGAACTACCCTGTTCTACTGTATTCTCCACAACATGCATATACGCTGAGGGACCACATGTCAGTGAAACAGAAACAAGATTATAACACCATTCCTGCGCCACTTGGGCCTAAAGACAGACGCGATCACGAACTTCAATCACATTGGCCTCTCTCGGGCACTTCCAATAACTTTAATGCAGGAGGAGGAGCCTAGTGACAGACCAATGTCCAAGGGTTTCGAGACACTCCATTCGCCTATTATGTATTCACTAAATATTATCATATGTAGAAGAGTATTGTTCTCCCCCTTTTAAAAAACTCACATGATCACCCAATACCAACCTAATGATGCTTCAGACTGATTCGTATCTTAGTCTAGCCCTCACGTACTGCATTTTTCAGAACGTTCTTGCTCTCAGTGTTACAGTTTGGGGACCCGTCAAATATATATAACATCTTCTGGTGGTGACCATTGTTTTGAGAGGACAAGGGCATTACTAATGAAGCACTGAGGCATGGGCACTAAGAGCTAAAAACACTGTCTTCAGCTTCCGCCTACCCAGAAAGGCCTGTGATGTGGTGGTTAGGTTGGGTCTAACCATCGCGGTGTGGGAGCAGCCTGAGTTACCACATTCAGGCCGGGCACTTCAAAGGATGTCTTTTAGAAAGTTATTTGTATGAGTATTCATACAGTTTTCAATCACGCCCACCTATTTCCAAGTCTGCAGATTTTCCCCAGCGCACACTCTCACATAATGACTGACTGTTGGCCTAGTTGGTACCTGCTTAATTACATACTTCAGCGGTGAAATATTACAAACGCAGTGTAAAGAAACAAACGACGACGATGCAGTTGTGTGTGTCGTTGTGTGTTCTTTTACTCCGCGTTTGTGATAATTGGCAGTTAAAGTGTGTCATTAAGCACGCTATCGTGTTGCAAAACCACGCGCTTTACTTACCTATCAAAAGCGCAAGAAGTGACGCGCAGAAGATCATCGTGGCGCACAGACGTGAATAAGTCATGGCTGAAAGTACATAAAAGTTGCCTGTAAGGTGTACAACTCAAGAAACAGAGTTTCAGAGCGAACCTACTTGTTAATGGTAAGTCGCTGCGTCCGCTCCGGTCTGTGGACGTCGCAAGGATGGAAGTCTGCGATGGCCTACTGGGAGTAAATAGGCACGGTGGGCCATCCGCAGAGCTTGTTGTAAGTACTCTATGCCTAGGTATGCCCATACCAAACAAACAAATTTACGCAATTCCTCTTCACAAGGTGGATCTCATAGTGAATAGCCGCACATCATCTAATGTATGCACCTGGCACACAAAAATTTGTCTTTATTTCTTGAAGTGCGTAAATACGGTTTATAGAAAATCCTGTGTTTTTTTAATAACGTCATGCACAAGTGGGACTGTCAGAATGATAAAGTGGTAGTTGGCGGCAGGAAATCACCGGAAAATAGAAAGCATGCAAAGGCGGCTAGACAAGAACAGGAAGGCAAAATGCACAACGATCGTGTTATCTATTTCTGATGTAGTTTTGACTACACGTGCCTTTTTTTTCTGCTGACAGAGTCTGTGTGTGTGGCGCAACAGTGATGCCAGGAGAATAAAGGCAGTAGAGGCCTTTGTTCACTGGAGAGTTACAGAAATGGGCACTTCATCATAAAAACACATACTTGAAAGCCTCATGTATTCGTAAGCTACTCGCGTAGCCGTCAGTCTATTCGCTTGAGCTTCTGCAGTGAGCATTGCTTGATCAACATGAGGCGTTTTCAAGAAAATATTGGTCTTCCAATCAAAATTTTCTATAACCGTTCTCTTTAGGTTTCTTGGTTTTATTGCTTTTTCTTCATCCGATCTCTTATAAAACTGTGCTTCTGGAAATGAATTCATCGCATACGTGGACCATTCAATGGAAAGTTGTTTTATCTAGATGAGCACGCCTAAGTTATTTCATGAAATCAGTTCGTCAAACCTTTAATTAAAGTTTTTGTCCTTTGAATTGGTAAAATTGCAAAGTAACTCTAGCCAAAAAGGTACTATAGCATTATAATCATTGCCAACCCATGCCTGCAAAGGAGTAAATCACCGATTTACTATCAGGCGTTGCCGTCCTGGTAGGCCCTAGACAGGTGAACCTATGACAAACCTACCGATATGCAAAAAGGACACCATAAATGTAAATATCTTACGTGTTGATCTAGCGATAAAATGGTAGAGGGTATTTGTGTTATCTGCTAAGAAAGCCATTTATAGAAAAATTTAATAGCGAAAAGAACCATTTGCTAGCGTTTAATAGCGAAGGCAACCTACACCCCACTAGCGCCATTCGACCCGAGAAAGTGATACTGACAGCAGTCTCTTTTTCTTCTAGGGCAGCGGCATGCAGCCTCGTCAAAATTATTTTAGGCCCGCTGCTATACGATGACGAAAAACATTTACTTCGGTGTGTAATGCAAGGGGATGATGGGTAATGCTCTTTAGGGGCCACCCCGTACAAACACTATGTGAGCACACCTTTGCGGCAGCCCACTGGCGTCGGCAGCGGCTCGGGCCTGCTCAACCAAAGCTTCTTGGGCCATCAGGTCAGAGCACCGAAGAAGGGTGGCCTCCGTTTTATCGAACGAGTATGAACGCGCCCGTTTGGAGAAAAAAAATACCAACAAATACAGCAGTGCCGAATGCAAATTAACAGTGCAGCTTCCTACAGGGGCAACGCAAGCTGCGTGTGCAGCTATGGCTATGCGAACTTTTAGCAGTTGAACTTGAATGTACGCTACAGTGTCCGCTACATATGACAACAGATGGCGGAGGCCTGTGACTGAATAAATAGAATGTTAGATGTAGTCAGGAATTTTCAGCAAAATACAAAATATTATTGAGTGTTGTCTTTCATCAGCATAGATTTTCCACTAAACGCACAAGAGACTTCAGCACTCCGACTTTCATTGCGAAAGCAATTGAATAGACCCCCTCCGCTGCTTTTTTTTCTTATTTAATTGTGAGGGTAGTATGTACGTCGTGTGCATTTGCCGGGAAGTTTGCGTGCAGTTAGTTCGGACGCCGTTACACCAAGAAAGATAACCAAGACTACAAAACGTTAAGGAGGCTTTCGCGAGCTGCCTGGTTTCACATGCATGGTATACTCTTTCAGCACCACACTGTTTAATATTATCGAGTTAGTTAGCCCGACTAAGTGTACCTTTCACAGCTTCATGTTTTACCGTTAAATTTATTGAGAAGTAACAGCTCGCACATCGACAGTTACGCCTTATAAGACGAAACTGTGATTCTTTAGGAAGTATTATATGTGGCATTGCAGTAACTCCCGAAAAGAAGTGAGCCGCAGACCCCTTTTCTTCCTATGTGTTTAACACTGTAGACAATATCTACAATGCACGCAGAGGAAAGCGCTTCATAAGCAGTCGCTATATTATTTTGTCTCGACGTGCTGCAGGGGGGCTAATGTGGCTTTCCGTGCTAATGTCGCGTCAGTCCAGACTCCGAAGATTTTCCTCCAGGGAAGGACCAATAGTTGAGTCTCCTTGAAGTTCACTTGATTTTACTGAATAGTCCGGCAACGGTGTTCAAAATACGCGAAAGCGACCCCAGATATGATTAATCGCTGATTCATAGAATTGTGATAACTGCAACTGTATAATAACAGCGCAAAAACATAAAGTTATGAATATGGCTTAGCAATAGTAACCCAAAAGACTGCCCCAGGTATACTAGCGCTTGGATTAACATGAAATACGCCCTGCTGACTTATATGCTCCTATATACTCACTAAAATCAACTGGGTACAACCGTCGCCGTAGAGCTTCGGTGAAGCATCGGACGCGCTGTATGAAGGTTCTAGGATTGATTCGTGTGTGCTACAAGTTTTCTTTTTGTCCACTTTATTTCTTCGCAATATTTATCTCAATTATTACAGCAAACGTCACCTACACTTTCCATAGTTTCATTCTTTGTCAAGCCCCTCGAATGCCTGCAGAACAGACGTTCATAAGTGCCTCCGGCCGACGGGCGCCGGATATACTGCATATTGAAAGACAGGCGCACCTTGATATAACAGCATCGTCGAGTTGCGACCTGTACGTTCATCCGGTTTCGTGGCGTACACCTGCAAACGGGATTTCACTAATAGCAGCCGGAAAGCACGTGCCGGAAAAAGTGCACATGCAAGGATAGACGTAATAATATATGGCCTGGAAGTAAAATATCAAAGAAATTATAATAGAGTAAGCTTTCACTTTAGACTGTGGTTCTGTTTTGATATGACATAGAAGTCTGTCTGACGTACTGGGCTACGAGTCCCCAATATTATCTATATCCTCCAGAACAGCTTGACTCAAACATTATTCATCATTATGAAGCAACACAATTCGTCATGAAAGCAAGAAGGCATGCAGTTGCAGGTGCAAGAGAAGCGTATAAAAAAAAAACAAAAAGAAAGTGACAGTGTTATCAGCTTTTCCTGCATTCTTGCCTAATGCCCTATCGCCATTCCTTCTGACAGAGTTCCGGAGTGGGGTTCACTCGATAAGCTTGTGAAAAAAAAGCAGAATCAGTTAGTGACTTGAAATTTATAAAACCTACTTTTCTGAAGCTCACATTCCTGTGCCTATTTATGAAAAAATAGGTATTAATCACAGCGAGCTGTATTATGACCGTTAATGTATATTGGCCTGATCATTGTAGTGTCATCATTACTATGCATTTTCAAGAAATCTATTCTGTTCCTATGATGTTTTATATGCTTATGTAGCACTCCAGCCAACGCAACATAATTTGGCAAAGTTCCTAATCTGAAGAAGAAATTCCTGTTCTCGGCACACACACATAGGTCCAGTACTGCCATCAAGCTGAAGTTACGAACAGAATTTGCCGCAAAACACACTTTAATGAAGGTTTTCTTGAAAATGCTAAGTGAATGAGCAGTTATTTTCTTCGAGTTCCAATAGTTATAGGTAGTTTTTTTTATTTTCAGGGATGTGTGCGAACGTTATCACGGTCAATAAATGTGCCCGCCTTTACAGCATCCTCGCTTTAATTTGGGCGAGTTTGCGCTCCGTACCCATTGGTTATGTTACGTGTCAAGTGGTGCTAGATGCAGTATTGGTCGTGTTTATTTTTCGTAGTTTGCGCGGCAAATAGTAAACATATCCACCACGGGACTTTCTTATGGGCCTGCTAGCCCTATTACTTCATTGCTCGTATCGTAATGCTATTGGCCGCAAGATCGAGCTGTATCGTCGCCTGGCGGCAACTGTCCGAAATTGTGAAGTGTGGACTGCTCCTTGTGTCGTCTGCTAGCCACGTCGTGTTTCTATGGGCAGTACGTCATGCATGTTCTCAAAGTGTGGTTTGTCTGGTTATGTCAGCGCGAGTGTAACTGTTTCTACGTATGCCTGAAACGACGTACGAAAGCATTTGCTTGGCTGCCAATACATTGTAATAAGATCTGCGAGTGCAACATTCCAGAGTGCTGTTTATTGTCATCGTACCCTGCATTAACCAGAATAATTCCAGAGTAGTTGCTGCTTTTTTTTTTAAACACATCGAAAACGCTCTTGGTATCCTCCCAAACATGAGGGTAAAAGCTGTGTGAATACAGCATACTATAGTGACTTGGTTAAAAAAATGAAGAAAAAAAACAGGCTCTAAGTCACGCACTTTCGCAGTGTTGTTAGGTGAACAACTTCGGCACTGTAGTTTATCGATCATGCGAGGAGCCTTAGTTGTGTCTATCTGGCTGTGGTACCACTACATGGAAATATTACTATCTCATAAACCATGAAACTTGGGTATTTACGCTGTTGTTAAAACAGAGTTAGCGTGCGCAACCATGTGCTTAAATTTAGGAACGCTTTAAAAAGCCCAGACGTTGAAAATTATTTCAGACGTCATGCCTTATGTACACTATCATATAATTTGCCTGAAAATTTATTCTATTTTACATTGTTTTCAGCATTGGTGTGGCATTGTTAGGGACTGACAGGAAGCAGTGATAATATTTTGACTGAGAAAAAACATGCTTGCCTCATTATTCAGGCCTTTGTTGTAACATCGTCATGCACGTAATCCATCGGTGAAAGCTTTTTGTTGTGCTCTAATATAAGATCTCTACTGGTGCAAGAACATGTGTGTGCACGTGGTAAACGCAGTGCTGTGCAAAGCGCCGTCAGCCACCAAGCTTTCCTGACTGGACTTATTGACTGTCCCACATTTCATAGTGAAAATAATGAGAAAAAAATCATATGCATATAAGGTGTCAACGGTGGTACTGAATGAACCTGAATCGCACAGATATACGGCCTTTGTACGATGTTTCGTTCTCTCTCTTTGTGGTACGCAGGTGACGAAGATGCAAATAAGTAGTTCAGTCACGCTATGACAGTGTGCAGCAGAAGGGACACAAGCTAACGATATAAAAACAACACAGAAAAGGCACAGCAAGAACAGTGCGAAAGCAACACAGTGCGAAAGCAAGAACAGAGTCACCCAGGGCGAGCAGCCGAACGAAAGGCAGAATGCGCTTTACTCGAGGATAATGTTAACATTGCATAGGTGTCGTGCACCGATTCAGTAGGGAAGAGCCCAGATGTTAAAAGAAAACTGCAGTCAACGCATCTTATCCACCGACAATCGGCCCAAACGGCAGGCAACGAAGCGCCACTGCGTGTATACGCGCCGTCGACGGCCTATCCACACTTGCGCAGGAACGGTGCTGTCACCTATACCATGATCTCGCCGCGAATAGCGCATCTTAGTTTGAGCATAAAGTAAAGATGCAGGAGTGAAAAGAGAAATACAAACGACTGGATGAGCAATAACACTGTTTGTTGCCTGTATTTTCTTTCTTCATGATTGAATTCATTTTTGATGTTCGAACTGGGCTGTGCTGTAGAAGTACAATATATAATGCACCAGCTCACTCAATCTGCAGTCATTGTTCGTGTGTGTCCTCGCAAATCTGTGCTCAATCACAACTTCATCTGTACGCCTTGTGGGCTGTATCATGCGGAAATGAGGCCCCTAATTTCAGTGTACATAAGGTCTCATTAACATGTCATTCTCCACCCATCCTCTCAAACTTTTCACCCACCAAGTTAGGTGGCGAAAAAACAAACAACAGTCTGTGGTAAATTTTGGGTATCGATATTTTGAAGTTGTTATATCTGAAATCAAAAAGTTATTTTTTCTTACTTTTCCGCACTTTTTGATCTGACGAAACGATTTCATCAGTCAGACTTTGTTAAACTGTGTTTTAAGTTTATTTGTCTTCCATGAAAAACTTTTTGCGGCTTCTGCATTTCATAAGTGTAACCTAAAATTATGGTGGTGGGAATGAAGGGCTGAACTGCAACTTGAAGTGTAGAGTAAAATAGGCAAAGTTGTTTTATTAAAGAGTCGTATCGCTTTATCTACAGCAGAGCAGTACAGTTTTGCTGTGGCCTGATACATTTGCCACGCCACGGCGTTGTTGGTGCTTTCTGCGGAGCGAAATTATCGCTTCTTCTTGTTTTTAAGCCTTTTCAGTTCAAGATTGAACTAGCGGGAAGTGCTACGTTAACGAATTTCGATGGCTGGGATGTAAGTACTGATCAGTTCATGCATTTTGGATTTAAACATTAACCATTTTGTTGTAAAAGATCTTTCAATAATTTTTTTGAAAATGAATTGCCAAAATATTGCGAATTCTTTTTCGAAGTTGATATACTTGCCCTTATTGTATAAGGTGAGCTTTTTGCTTGTTTTCATGGGCCGGTTCAGTCTACGTTGGAAAAAAAACCATGAATGACCTTATGATCGCCGATTCCATCGAGGTATGAAATCGAGGTGATTCTGTCAGGATGGGTGGTTAATACAAGACCAAGCATATTGGCTGAATTTGTGGATTGTTTTGTTGTTGCATTAACAATTGAGTTAGGGAAAACGTTAAACCAGTATCGACAAAGTTGCTTTCAATGTTTTGTTTCGATATGATGAAGACTAGATCAGATCAATCTATGTTCGGAATATAAAGTCGCCGGAGAAGACAACTGTGGCATTAGGAAATTGAGTCTTCGAGGATTTAGCGTGCCATGGCACATGGGAATAAACGTGCTGTCGAAATCTGGCGGGCGATAGCATGCTCCTAAGTTTACGTGTGGATGAGCGGCTTTACAGCACACAAACAACATTTCAACCGCCGCGCCGGCTGTCACGGTCAGTACGAAAAACACTGAAATCAGGATGAGAAAGAAATACTTCGACGCTATTTATGGAAGAGTTGAGCCACGTGTCAGTTAGTACTATAACGTTTGAATCGAAAGAATCAATTAAGCTGGCTAAGCTATCCCGCATTGGTAATACGCTAATGATGTTAGTAAAACGAAACAAAAACTAGTCCTTAGCATCATTAGGGCGACCACTGGCTAACTGCTACGGGGCGTGAAGAACGACCTGTTGCCCAACTGGGTCATACACGTAGGTGTTCTTCCCTGCTACAAGCTTGTTGTTACAAAGGCTGCTTGAAAAATTTTGTGTTTTTTTGGATTCGACCAATTTTTTTTCTGGCTAGTCGAGTAGCTGGACAGAAGTCTTGCACAACATCAATGATTGGGTGTTTGTTATCTCTGCTAGAAAGAAGTATTTTTTTCTTTATCTTTAAAATGAGTGTACCATACCAAAATTTGTCTAGTTTTATTAGGCGAATAAGTTGCAAGCCTTTGTGCGCGTTCTATATTTCTCGGGAAAAGCGTTCATTCGAAGTGATTGCTTGAAAACCTGATAATATTTTTCCTCGGATTTTGTCCAATTCTTGTGTGACTCGTCATATATCCCTTAGAATATCAAGTTATTTCACCTTGCTCTGTCTTCTGCGTCATCTGTGCGCACAGTTATATTTTCAGTGTGATGCGCGTTTGCCTCTGCAAGCTCATCTACACTCTCTATATATAAGCTTTGATTGCTGTCAGGGATTGGTACTCCCCTTCATTTTTCTTAAGTCTGTCTTTTATGTCATTGAGCACTTTAACGTTATGAGGCTGTTTTTCTCGAATACTTTTTATTTCTTCTAGTAGTATTGACTGGCCGCGTTTTGCGCCAACACACTAGAGTGTTCATCACTGGCCGAGGCATGAGTGGCAGGTCTTTGGTTTAGGTCAGCATCGCCGTTGGTGTTGACATAACTGCAAATTTGTACACTGGCACACCCACTGTTATGCTGCCATAACGTCGCTTGCGCTAAAACACTAACCTATATTCATTCGTATACGCACATATGCATCAAACAAGTAGTCATAAAACCTCTGTACACGTTTACCAGTAGCAAAAGCGAAAAATTGCCATCAAAGAAAAAAAAAGTTTTCAGTAACAGCCGGCAATCTGTAGGTAGCTGCTCCTGCGCTGAATTTGATATTTTTCAGAGTTAAGATTGGAACACGTAAAAAAACAAAAAAAACTTCTTGCTCTTGCCAATATGCGCATGTTATTAGGTGCCCAGCAGCCTTTAAATAGGTGAATGATGGTCGTGGAACTCGCCCACTGATAACATTATCCTTCAGGGCCTCCTTGTTTGTTTAGCCACATGACTTCAAGGTAGTTCAATAGCTAGCCAGGGTACTCATTAATCCAATGAATAGCGATGTATTTTTTTACCTTTGTGCAGGTAAAACACTAAGCTAGCAGACGATCTGGGCCCTTGTTTTGCGATAGGATTTGCGCGAGCTCGACTACGCAGAAGCTATTATGTATTTAAATAATGGATCCATATGTGTTCGATGTGCGTTAACCTTGAAGATAATTTTAATTTCAATCGTGTTATGTGAATATATTACTCAACCAACCTCTGTACAACGGTTTACAAAAAAATTGTGAACTGCGTGCGCTGAGCACATCGTTCGATGTTTGTGCCATACTGCTGGCGTCATCAGCTTTCACCGCCACTGTGTCATCAATTTGCTGTGAAGGCGGTACACTGCCCAACTCCAGTACACCACAGGCATAAAACGATAAAGAACACCATATGATCAAACATTCCGGAGCCCATCGACACGTACCCCTCAAGCGGACACATGGGGACACTCCCACGCATGCTCTGGAAGTGTATAAACGCTCATGCCGACTCTGCTTCAACAACTAAGAGAGGTTCCTCGAAAGTTGGTTTCTAGCATAATAGCAATAGGCCGCCCAGGTGTCACAAACCGAGCGCTCAAAAAGGGCGCGCCGCCTAATTCTCGTGACGAGGCGCCGAGAGGTCAACAATAATAAAAAAGAAAAGCATCCAAAGACTCCCCGGGCGCGCGCCCCTCTCCCCACGGAAGCGTGGGTTCGCCGACGAACCTTCTCGCATCGGCGGCCGAGCAAGCCCTCGAAATTTCTAGATGGAAAGGGGCGTGGTGATGCCGGGTTGAGTCATCCATCGCGGACGGCCCTCGTATTGTCTTGACCTTTCCCCCAGCCTTCGCTGCACATCGCGCCGACGAAATGATGCGAACTTTCTGGAATCTCGTGCGGAGGGTATTTAATCGAGCAGCCGAGACGAGAGATGAGGAGAAGACGGAAGTTAGCGCCAGAGCGCGTAGGGTATACCACCGTGTAGTCGGCGAAGGTTTTGTCCGTAGAGACAAAGCAGGAGAAGAAGATGATTTCCACCTGAGGGGTGACGACTCGAGCTACAGGCAAGAGTGTGTGTTTACCGCTATCGAGCGAAGACTCGTGGCAACAGCTGCGTGTGGAAAGCCGACGTGTTTCCCGCGAAGTAGTTTGGAGCCTGCAGAACGGTCAAGTGAAGAAGCGAGGTTTCCTGGAAGAGAAACTTCGGAGGCAGCAGAGCGATGTTTCCTGGAAGAGAAACTTCGGGGGCAGCAGAACGACAGAGGTTTCCTGGAAGGGAAACTTCGGGGAGGGGGGGTGGCAGCGGAACGACAACAACGCTGGACTTTGAGTGAGTGATTCTCGGAAGCGTATCATCCAGACTTTTGTTCCAAGAACTTTGGACATAATAGGTTTTCTATCTCTTTAGTCTTTAAGTGTCTTGGTTGTTCAATGCATGCGACTGCATTGTAGTGCGTATTGTCGTCTGTGTCCGTTGTTTCGAGTGTGGCTGATTGTACTGTGTAGTACGTTGTTTGATTGGTGACATATTGTACTCAACTATTGTGGAGTGTGCATACTTGTGTATTGTTTTGATCTGCCATTATTGAGAATAGAATTTTGTTTTGTTTATCAACTCTCGGCTCTGACTTGTTCATTGGACCACAGCCGGCGTCCGCTTGCGCGCCAAAAAGGACCACTTCTAAATTGTCCACGCTTTCGTGGTGCGGTTCGGGGGGCCGATACTTCGGCCTTTGGAATTAGCCCGGCGATCGCCTCCCTAATTAACGGGACCTGTGACACCAGGTAGTCCCAGAAATCAGCCGCCAGGTATCGCATGTCGGTTTGTGCGTGCGCGACGCCCGCTACGCACTATTGCGTCCTGTTGGACGAAAACAATTTCACTACTTCCTGCTAAAGGGAACCAAGCATAGCATCTTTGGAACCTCCCCCCCTCCCCCCGCATCCTATAAGAAATGTGTCCAATACATTGGACATTGCAGGACAGTACACCACAACTTTCCAAACGCAAGCCTCTTTGCCAGAAGCGTTTTCTCAGCTGCTTGTCAGACCCGGGCTGCCACATAACCGACTTGGTAAAAGTCGGTGCGTTCCCGCCTTTCAAGAGCACTCACAATGGCGGGATTGAGAACAAATGGCTTTTACCCTTGGTGCATAAGAAGTGAATTTATCGTCATTCCCGGATATTCTAAAGCGTATTTAAGCATTCATTTGTGTTCGTAACAGGTTGAATCACACAAATCGATTCAAATATGAACAAAATATGCGACTGTTATTTTGAATACGTTCAGAATTCGACAATGTTTATTATAATGGTCATTGGGTCACAATGACCACAAATGTACTACAGTACGCTGGTGCACCCTTTTGGCGCTCTACACAGAGTAAAACATTTCACTGAACGTCTATCCTCATTACATCTAAACTTCATGTATTTTATTTCGTACTTCATAGTCCCTGTGTGAATAATGCCACGGCGAAGAAAAATTTGCAAACTGTGATTGCTTGCCTTTAGAAGTTGAACGCAGTAACAATATTCTCATGGCGTTAGTATCATTATTAAACACTGTGGCAAATTTGTGGTGCTAAAAGGAGGCCCAATCTTGTCTCTGCCTCATGGGCAGCCCCCAGTGCATTACATGTAATGGGTAGCGTGATTATGCGCAGAAATATTTTCGAACTTGCTAAGTATCCTCTACGCGGTATTAAGGAAATAGGCGCCGTAAAGTGTGTGAGTTGTAGCTGGTGGCGGCTTGAAACCAGGAGGTAGCTATAACAACCTGTTCTGATGCTTGTAGCACGCAGTATTACTGATTTACTAAATGTATTTTAAAGCCTGTATACAGAACACAAGTGTATGTAAAGCATGAAGGTTATTTTCCCTGCATTTCCGAGAACATAAAGTCATTTTCATTGTATACCCAGCAGGCGCTTAGAACACCTACTGGCCACGAAAACGACTCGGGTGCGATTATCACTCGGGCCCAAAAATGTTTGTTACTTATTTTATTTACATATCTTTAGTGACGTACCACAGCATTTTGTTTTTAAAGGTGGTTACGCTATTGAAAGCGAAGTGACGTGAGTGAGTGAGTGAGCAAACTTTATTTAACCAGCGGATTTAGGCGTAGGCCTAAGTCACGCAAGGTGCGTTGGAAAGACCCTGTCTCTCAGCCGCCTCCCGTGCTCGCTGGATGGCCCATATTTGATCTGCCCGATCTAATCTGATCAGAGGGGCAATTCACCGCGCCCCAATCTGTTCTGGGGAGACTGCATTGGAGTCCTGTATTTGTGCGCATTCCCATAAAATATGCTCTAGGGTGGCGTGTCTCATGCTACATAGCTTTCACGAGTCATCTGGGTATAGTTCGGGGTAGATGCGATTTAGGTGCTTCGTGTTGCGAAATGTTCGAGTTTGAAGTTGGCCACAGTCAACCTCCTGAGATCTGTCGAATGTGGAGCTGGGTGGCAGAAATCTGCTCCTCGACTTTTGGTAGAATTGGATATTGTCACATAACCTAAATATTCTCGCCTTCTCCCACCACTCCTCTCCTCCCCGTACCTCATGTGAAGCTCCATTGCGAGTGCGGTAAGTGAGACCTCGCGCTAGGCGGTGAGCTTTCTCGTTGAGGTTGGGAAGGGGGGACGCACGCGGGGTGTGGGCTGGGAACCATATAATATACCTTTCTTCGAATTCTTCGGAAAATATGAGATTTGCCTTGCGGAGCAGTATGTCAGTTGCCTCGGGAGATATTTTTCCTGGTGCATAGTTACGAATTGCCGACTGCGAGTCGCTGATGACATAGCTACACTTTGGGGAAATTATGGCCTGTGCCATAGCCACCTCTTCCGCGATTTCCGAATTATCAGAGCGTATAGAGCACGCGTTTACGCATTTGCGGTCGATGTTTATGACTGCCGCAACGTAGGGTTTGTGACTAGGGTACTCCGCTGCGTCTACGAACAATGCCTCCTTGTCTCTGCCGTAGGCCTTAAGTAGAGTTCTAGCACGGCTTTATCTTCTGCCCTGATTAAGTTCGGGGTGCATGTTTTGGGCAGATTGGGGACCTGGATCTTTTCCCTGATCACCTTTGGAACCGACACTTTAATTCTTTGCCGGCTATGGTAATTTATCCCCAACATGTCAAGAATTCTCCGTCCTTTGCACGTGCTGGCTAATTTCTCCAACTGGGCAATCTGTTGCACTTCTATCAGCTCCTCTAAAGTGTTATGTAAGCGCAGCTGAAACAGTTTTTCGGTGCCGGTGCTATCTGGAAGGCCTAAAGCTTGTTTGTACGGCTTTCGTAAGAGTGCGTTAATCTTGAATTTTTTGGCTGTATACCAGTTTACATATGCCGCTACCTATATAATATGACTTATGGTGAATCAATAAATAGGCCTGACGAAGTTAGCTTCTTTCATTCCTGGGTGTTTGTTTGTGACTCTCTTGATTAGCCGTTAAGCGTTGGTGACTTTGGTTACTAACCTCTTGGCGGTTTCGCCGTTTGTACCCTTAGACTCGATGATCAGTCCAAGGACGCCTGAACAAAACTTTACACAAGGGGTCGAATGCTTGCTTCCTTGCTTGTTTTTTGACACTTTCCTCCTGCCTACTGAAAAAGATTGGCCATGAAACATCTGATAATAATTCATATGCGATATGTGGGGTTTAATGTCCCAAAACCACCATATGATCACCAGAAACAATGTTGTGTAGAGCTCCAGGAATTTTGACCACCTGGGGTTCTTCAACGTGCATCCAAATCTGAGCACAAAAATTCTACAGCATTTCCACCTCCATCGAAAATATAGCCGCCACAGCCGGGATTCGATCCCGCCACATGCGGGTCAGCAGCCGACTACCTTAGCCACTAGACCACCACGGCTGGGTGAAACATGTGATAGATATAAGACTATAGTCTTTAACTCAGGAATAAACAAACAATAAATTTGCCCCCTAAAGAATATAATAGAGATGGAGAGCTTTTAACGCATAATAGAGAAGCTCAATAGCGCAATTACATACAATCAACAAGTGGAAAGAATTCGGAAGTGTGAAGAAGTATGTGTTGAGAACATCTTAAACAAGCGATTCTTGTGTGCCGGAGAAATCGGCAGACAAGTAAACAGACATTCGTGGTGCTGCAACTCAAAAAGCACTATTGCTGTCTTGCCTAGCTTTATCGCCCATTGGCAGCACTATCATGTTTAAAAAGGACATTGGCCGTGCTGTGAATTATTATCTTTTCTATACTGCATTATTGGCCATAACTTATTGTGTGTTACTGAATATAAGTACCATTGTTTACTAATCACGTCGGAGCTGAGATTGAATAGCCATGTAGCTCGCATTCAATATTATTCTATGAAGAAGCTTTGATATATAAGGAGAACCTTGTTTAAATATATGAATATTATAATAATGTTGGTGTACATTCATTAGAACAATGTTAGAATATGCTCCACCTGTCTGGTGTCCTAACCCTCAGTAAAGCCTATGTTAAATGAAGAACATGAAGCAAAATCAGACAGATTCTCTACTCTTACGGTCGTCACACATTCGTTAGTTCTTTTTTACAGGACGAAAATGATAAAACTCTAGAAATACAAATCTATCAAAAGAGGCCTAAAACTGTATACCTAATTCACCATGAGGACTTCAAAGTAGACAGGGACTTGTACATTAAGCCACGCAGCCACCGCCCTACACGTCCGTCTCATTCGCTGAAGCTAACTAAATATTCTGCAGATCCCACGCACTTCGGAAATGAGCGTCATGGGAAACGTGTTAAGAGAAGGTGACTGTGTTATAAATGTTTATTGAGCAACCTGCTACGAAAAGACGGCAAATATATATAGAATATTGCACGCACAGAATGATGTTCAACATTTGCAAATGTTTATACAACCAGTTGTTTGCACAGCGAACAGCGCGTGGTTTCTTGCATGCCGCTGCCTTGCATGCCGGCTGTGCGTGCGCACCGTCGTCCGTTATTTGCGGCATTCTCAAACCTTCGCGTTCTTGCGACCGACGCTTACGGTAGACACATTCCTCTTAGCGTACTTGAGGGCGACAAGAAAGGCGGGAATCTCGAGGACGCTATCCTGGTCGTAGCAGTCGCACGAAAAGCGGTGATCTCCCTATTGAAAATCCTGGGTTGGTGAATGCTGGAATCGTTGGTGGATAGGGTGGAAAGAATTGTGGATACAGTGGAAACATTACTGGATATGCTGGAAACTGTAGTGGCCATAATAGCTGATGACGGCTAGAAGAGAACAAAATGTGGCGGATGGTGGTGGTGGTGGCGAGCCAATGGTGGGGACGGTGGAAATATCACCTCATGGTGGCGAGGCAAAACTTGTTTGGTGGGAAGCTTGGTGAGCAATGTGGATGACGGTGGCAAGATGGAAGCTTGGTGCATGATGTTTGCATGGTAAAAGCACATGGCTGTATGTGATTTTTATTCCTGTGGTGTCCACAACGCTTCAGTTTTTGGGGAGCATAGAATGTGCGGCCGGGAATATGTTGACATTTCGCGCGCTTACTTACATCAGTTCAACATCCGCGATGTGTTTCTTTATTGTGATGTTTAGAAGACTAGACTTGTCACTGTGAACTTAACAATAAATGCTTTACATCAGCGTGCAGTTGCCGACAAATAAATACGCTCCAGTTCGCAATTGTCCTTCCATGGTTAGAACTGAACACAGCGGTCACTTGATGTCGCCACGTTAGAAACGCAGGTCTTGTCATTCTTGCGCACTCTATTGTATGAGCCATACCTTTGTGTTAAAAAAGTGCGTGCGAATATAAGTAAACTTTTACTGTCGACATGCGTCGAGATGACCCTTGCAAATTTGACTTTCACCCTTTTGTTCTACCACCATGATTTACACCAAATGTTTATCATGCCGACCAAGCCCGTACAAGTATTATCGGCGCTTCTGGGTTTCAGAATAAATAATTTTGACGAGCAAAAATGACAATACAGCACAGCTGCGGCGTCATTTAACCTAAATGAAGCCTTTTTATTGTGTACTGTGTCCGCGCAAGAAGCGACTAACATCGATGCGACACGCTTGCAGCACTTCCACCAGATGTACACCTTCCCTCAACGACAGCCGCCGGTTGCACTTGCCGGCACTTCACTGGCTCTTATTTGAGAACATTGACACGTCAATAAATATACTTACTGAACCAATATGATAGCATAATGTTTCTGGCGCACTGCATTCGTTTTGGCCAAGGCGTTATGTAGTTGTTTCTAACTAGAGAGGAACAGCGGTGGGCGGGCTTGACCGCACTGTGCGTTGCGCGAAAAACATCAATATCAAATGTTTGGGCGTATGTATCGAATGAGCAGAGAAGCGTCGTAAAGGCTGAAATGATATAGCCCTTCGGAAGGAGTGAGAAACGGATAATAAACTTGGCAGTAACCGTCAATGAACTCTATTTGATCCTCAGTCCACTGAGTTGTTTTTTGTTCCTTGCGGTTATAAATTGGAGCAAAAATATAGCGGTGTTGCCATTATCACAGTGACAATCGTTACAGGCAGCAGTTGTTCGTGTGTATCAAATGTGCAAATTTTAGTAGCAGGTGCAGATCCCATCCCTCCCGAGTAAACAACAAACAGAACTGAAGTTAAACAGGGATATTACGATTTGACTACTTCTTTAACACCCACGACGCCATCTGTTGGCATGGCGCAGTGGTTAGTGTGCTCTGTTCAAAAATCAGAGGTGGCAGGTCCGATTTCGTGCCGTTGCACTTTTTTTCAGCTACTTTCTACGTCGTTTTTGTACACTTAATTTTATTTTTTTTTAGTGGCAGCTCGTAAGGTGGTTCTGACGCTGCTTCGTGCTCCAGCATTGGCGGCTGGAGCAGTCCATCCACCATCCGCTCCACCATACGCCACCATACACCATGTGCCACCAAAATTTCAACCGCCATAATTCACCAAAATGGTGGATTGTGGAATCCACAATTCCTATGGTGGACGTTTTTTTCAATAAGGTTGGTACAAGGGCCGCAAGTTCGGCGTGACCACCATATTGCCACTTATGAAGACGATGAACGAAACCATGGCAAGCACGGACTTGCACGCTTGGCGTCTCAGCCTCGTCCAAGTTCCTGCCGCCGGTGACGACGTCATCACCTTGATGACGATCATTTGCCGAAAATATGCTTTACAACAATGCAGATTTGTGGTATTTTTTAAAGATTTTTGAATGTGTCTCACTAATCCAGAATGCGTCAAGACTCGACAGTGAGGAAGCATTGTTGTCCGTTGTGGGCCCATGACTCGATGTGAACAGCTTGCCTGATGGGGAACAGAAGCAGGGCTATATAGGGCCTGCACCATCCATCTAATTGTAGTCTTTGTTGTACTTCTGCAGATTTGATCATTTTTTCCTGTAACTACTTGCAAGTAATTGTCAGTTCGGAAGAACATGGTTATTTCATCGGGTTATCATGTGTTTAGTTCGAAGTAATCAGCTACGTTGTGCTCTTTCATGAAAAGCTGGTGAAAAATGATGGGCTAGAGTGGTTGACTCGTCACAGCGCATATTTCAGGAATGGTTCATGCTTCTGCGGTCATTGCGAGGTCATTGAACTAGCTGCGGAGTCACACATTCACACGTTCTGTGCATGTTCGTCTTGGAGACGTAGACCCTCTGACCGTCATGGGGCATAAGGTTTTCTGTTCTCACATTGCACCATTGCAGAAACTTTGATTTCCGCGCGAGTGTATGTGCGCTGTCTGCCACTGTCCAGCAGCAATCACACAATAAATCGTCAGTCTCCGGACTCTGCCCGAATTCGCTCTGTCTAAGGTATATTCGATATGGCTGTTCCGTGTGGCCATGACCGATTGCGTAATTACGGGCTAGTTGTCATGAGACGCCGATGACTCGCCGGTTGGCTATGGATGTTTCGCTACCAGATTAGAGGTTGATAGAGTTTCTGCTCAACTGGCAATATAATAAAGCATTCCACAGCGAATGCAGCAACTGGCGTACTGCAGCTTTGCCCGCTTTTCTTCAGCGTATTATTGGTGCTGACAGTGATAGCATGATCGTTGCTTTGACATAGTGGTTATGGTGGTTTAAAAGACAGTGTAAGTACGGTTACCACAGAGGCTGATAGTATGCGTTCATATATTTTTCAGACATTTGGGCCAGCTGCTCGTCTTGCAGTATACGACGAGATTGCAGCCGGACCTCCTCCCGGATTCACACGTACATGTGGAGAAATGTTAAAATCTATTTGGAGACCATGTTCTGTCTTCGAAAGTTTCGGCGACGCTGGATGCACTGTTCTCTTCCTTGGTCGTCTCTCTGTACATGATTGCAAGGTCTACTGCCAGGCACTGCATCAGGACCCGGTTTAACCCTATTGAGTACTGGTCTGGTGAAACCCCTAAGCCTTTGAAGGCGCTGACGTAGAACTGAACATTATCGGGCAGCAGACTGAGCTTCGGTACTTCTGATAAGCTAATATTGGGCTTAGCGTGAGAAGATTATTCACATGGTCGTTCACAAAAAGAGCCCACCGTCTGAAGCGCTCTGTGAGCGTCTTCGTTGCAACGTCGTTGTTTTGTTTAGCAAAGCGGATACCTTCGATAGCCCACTTCGCGCTGCCACTTAAGTAGTGAATCTGGCGCTTGATTTCTACTAATGTGTGGCAGCTGAGTGTTATAGCGGATTGTGGCGTCGAAATTGTCCCAAGAAGAATGCCATCAACGGAGACTAGCATGAAGAGCCAATATCTGCAGCTTCAGTAGCTGAGGTGAACGATGAAGGTGCTTTCTCACCTAGCCTGCTGTGTCGCTGGAGTTCGGAGATCCGAGCTAGCTACGCACGAGTTCATTTGCTTGAACCAGCGTTCTGGTAGTCATCTAACGTTCTTGAAACCAAACCAAGGTGCGTGACACCGCACACACAATCTTCTCGTTGTATTCCTACGCAGTTTCTACTTCCTTGTCGAGTTTCCTTCGTCTGTGGTCACAAGAATGATGTCGTCGAGCTTCGAAAGGGCTGCCTCCTTGTCCTTGAGGTATTCATGTGGCCATTAATCTGAGAAGCGTCAGGATCCCGTTGCTGCAGCAGGTTCATTGGAAGTGCCAGGGTTCGGAAAGAACCTGATATGATTGAGCCATGCTTCTTCTGATAGTGCTCAGAGTTCGCCGTAGCTGTGACGAGAAAGGAAGTCTTTCGACGAGCAATCGTGAGTTTCACGGCACCAGAAATATAGCAAAAATGTTGGTTGCCCAGACATGAATGAAAGAAGTGTGCTCATTGCCAATAGTAGAGGTGAGCTGCTGCACCACCCGCATGTGCGTGCCCCCTTTCCATCTCTGCCACCTCAGTTTCTTATCTTCGACAGTGTGTGGCACGCTCTCAGTTACCCTGTTATTATGTTGCAAAAGATGTCATTTAACTTGCAAGCGCATTGTAAACCAGCCTTAGCCCAACGTTACTAGACTAGGTTCATTTTAAAAACTATCCGTTGACGCCGTGTTTTGCTTGCGTTTCAATTTTTAGTTGGACCAACAGATAGCGGGACCGTTCAATCAAGACCCGCCCTCGCCGCTCGCAAGGCTGCACTCGGCGGCCCATTGTGCGTGTGGGAATCTTTAAATACATCGCTGTAACATGCCTTAGGCACTGGCGCTTCTTCTGTGCTTGCTTTAAAACATTCAAACGCGGCATGCTCAACACTCTCAAGTCCACAGCTCCCGATACATCAGGCGTTTCACAATGGTGTGGGTTTGACTACCTTTAGTAACGTTGTTCACTGCTTTCTCACATGCCGTGCTGTTTTTAAATTTGCCTAAGGTTATGACGAGAGTCATTTGAACAAAACAGTTTGAATTTGTATTTTTATACAAAACAGGGGAATAGTGAGAAAAGTTTTTGGGAGGGGGTTCAACCATCATATATGCTGATGGGTGTGTTTGCATGTGTGCGTACATATGTGCATGTGTGCGTGCATGCAACCTTATCGCGACGAAATTCCAGTCAATAAACATTTTCGGCTGCCAATTTCGGTGGAACACGTGGAGAGCTTAGTCAGCCTGTGCTCTTACTGTACAAGTTTCCACGAAATTCATCTACACTACCCATCCCCTTACGGAAGTGCTGACTGAAGAACGTGCAGAGTTTTTGGGTGAACCGATGAACTGTATTCCGTCAACTTACATCACTACTCAATACAAGACTACCCTATCTGCAACATTAGTTTTTGTGAACTACGTGCCTTTTTGAATGGATGATGCCGTGAAACTCTCACCCGCATTTGAAAGCCTACGTAGTCACCTGTCAGCTGTTGTTGATGTTTTCGAAACAGCAGGGCTGCAACTCATTTCTTCCGAATACTGTTTTGGCTGCCGCGAAATCTCCGCACTTGGCCTCTTTGTTAGCGCTCAAGACGTGCGATGTGATCGCGACAAAATTCGTGTCATAAAATATTTCCCGATGCCAAGTTCCGCGGAAGACTTTGGGAGCTGAGTCAGTCTGTGCTCGTGTTGTCCACGTTTTCTCAAGAGTTTCGTGTACAGTATCCATTCCCTCATGGAACTGCTAAAAAAGTACGTGTTCATTTTCAAGAGTACTAACGAACTGTATGCCTCCAACTTACGTCATAACCCACTTCAAGTGGGCTCTACTTGCAACTTTATTCATTTATTTATTCACAAAATCCCCACAGACTTCATGAGGAGTATTGTGTGAGGGGGGGTATATACAGTGTATATTCACATTATTTGAAATACCAAAACATGTTTACACTCATTATATAACATCAAATCAACGTTATATAATTGTTAACAAGAGCAGGCACGACATGCAACTAATAAACAAAATGCAGAGAAACTCATTTGTAAGCGTGCAAGACATAACTATAACAAATTATACAATATACAGCGAAGACCAATATACATGGTTTAGTGGAAGGTTGATACCACTGGTAAAGAAAAAAATGGTTGTTTATTCGTGATGAAACAATACGGGATCCTAAATGTTGACAACATTATCGGGAAGACCATTCCATATTTCAAGAGCTACTGGTAATGCTGAAGAGTTGAATGCGTGCATGTGCCCGAGAATGCGTTTGAAAGAAGGCTAATGTGCAAACGGCGAGAAGTGCTTGTTGGCTGGGTGAGAGGTAGGGTGGTTTCATGCTTACCGGTTGCTATTTTGTGAAACAGGCAGATTAGGGGATCTTTCTGCGAGAATCTAAGAGAGGCAATGATAGTTATGATTTAATGTGAGTCATACTGGAATATCGGCTCTATTCTTTCGCAATGAAGCGTTTGGCGCGTATTTGAACACGTTCGAAGGCATTAACTTGGTAGGCCTGATGAGGTGACCAAACCGATGAGGTGAATTCAAGTTGAGGACGAACTAAGGTTAGATATGCAAGTGCTTTGGTTAAAGTTGGAGCGTCATGAAGGTTACGTTTAAGGTAACCGAGAGTGCGGGATGCCTGTGCTGAAATTTTCTTTATAAGCGTGGACCATGATAGTGAGGGTGAAAGATGCATGCCAAGGTAATTATATGATGATGTGCGCTTCACGTGACCGTTGTTAAGAGTATAAGTAAAAAGAGAAAATGATTTCTTGCGGGTAAATGTCATGAGCTTTCATTTGTCATTGTTAAGTGACATTTGCCAGCGACAGCACCGATTAGTTATGAGGTCTAGGTCTTCCTGAACAGCGAGGTGATGTGATGTTAAAGTTATCTTACGGTAGATGATTAAATTGTCGGCGAAGAGTCGTATGTTAGAAGAGATATGCGATGGTAGGTCATTGATGTAGATTAAAAATAACAAGGGACCAAGAACACTACCTTGCGGCACACCGGAGGAGACATCAGTCAGAGCAGATCAAGATTAATTAGCAACGGTATACTGTTTACAGAATGAAAGAAAGTTTCTTATCAAGGACAATGCCAAGGAGTCCATATTTATTGATGATAGTTTATATCTTAGGCGACAATGTGGAACACGATCAACAGCTTTAGAAAAATCGTAGAATATGCAGTCAACGGATGGGTATGTGGGGTTTAACGTCCCAAACCCACCATATGATTATGAGAGACGCCGTAGTGGAGGCCTCCGGAAATTTCGACCAACTGGGGTTCTTTAACATGCACCCACACGGGCCTACAACATTTCCGCCTCCATCGGAAATGCAGCCGCCGAAGCCGGGATTCGAACCCGCGACCTGCGGGTCAGCAGCCGAGTACTTTAGCCACTAGCCCAACGCGGCGGGGCGATTATGCAGTCAATGTCAAGGTATTTATCCATGAGCGTCAGCATCTCATTCGTGAATTCCATTAGTTGAGTGTCACATCAGAAACCTTTTCTAAATCTATGTTGGTTCCGGTAAAAAAAATTGTTAGCTTCGAGGTGCTGAGTGACCTTAGAGGCGATGACATGTTCTAGCAGTTTGCACGGCACACTAGTTAGAGATATGAGGCGATAATTAGTGACATCAGATTTATTCCCGGATTTGAATATAGGTATAATTTTGCCAATTTTTCATTCGTGTTGTATCTCACCCGTTGATATTTATTGATCGAAGATGTTGGCAAGTATGATACAAGAACACGTAATGGTCTGTTTAAGAATTTTAGTATTGATACAATCGACTCCTGCAGATGTTGATATTTTCAGATCTTTAATGAGTGCCGAAATTCCAGCTGTGCTGATGACTGTGGTATCCAGGTATCTGTAATCAACTTCTTCTGCTAATGGAATGTTGGAATGCTCTTCCTTAGTAAAAACACTCGTAAAATAATTATTGAGCAGGACGGCACAATCATCGGAGTCGACGTTTATTCCGTCATCATTCACCAATGAAATGTCCTTAATGGTGTTAGTAGAGGAGATGCGTTGTAAGAACTTTCTAGGGTTGTTTTTAATGAGTGATTGAAGGTCACAGGACATAAATTTGCGTTTTACGTTTCGAATAGCACGACAGTAGGTCTTTTCCTCAGCTTCGTGTTAAGCGCGAGACTGTGGTGTTCCCCTGAGCCATGCCGCTTTGAAGAGCCGTTTTTTTCTTATTTCTCATTGTGTGAAGTGATCTGTGGAACCATGGCTTAGATAAGGTTACTCTAAGCGAGATACGTGGTATAGTGCCCCTTACTTGCACACTTTTTATAGTTCGTTCTTTGTGAATATATTATATTAATAAAACTGCCTCCCAGATTATGTATTCAAGGAGACTGAGAATGACTTTGTTTTCCTGTCAGAAGGCCAAGATGACTTCTGTGAATAAGTGTAGTAATGTCTGCACTTTGAGACCAAGGTGTAACTGTTTGCAGTTTAATATGAAAAAAGCACTATTCATGTACTGAATCTACTCATTTACACATACTTATCATCACCAAGCTGGCCTGGGTCGTGAGGTTCAGTGTCGGCGAATACAAGAAGAGTATTGCGTCTTCAACGTCTCCGTACAGTATATATATCGGGCTTAATATCCATCTTGTACATTGTTGTATTTATTGCTAATTGTATTATACTGCGACCCATATTCAACTCACCCAATCAAATCTTTATGGCTCTGTAAGTCAACTGTAACTAGAAATACAATGGATAAATGAAGTACATTTCATAGCCATTTCAGTAAGGTTAGGGTAATTACTCACTACTTTCTTGTGTGTGCGATGTTTCGATGTGCTGTTACTAATGGACTAAAATCTTTGAGAAGAAATATTCAAAAGAATTTAGGCAATGAATTTCTATACTTTACAGCCCAGATGAAAAACTCGCCATACTTTATGTAATTCATTCGCAGAGTGATGTTTGTACTTTTCACTTTTGTACTTTTTCTTCACAATGAAGTACTCACTGATGATTTATACAATTTATCATGATAAAGCTGCCAAATCTGGGCAGTACACTCAATGCCTGTGAATGTTCTGATGCAAAAATGATGGGTCTAAAGGCACGCGTAATAGAACTTCGATGTTCGTGAAAATTCGTTGCGCAATGTGTTGGGGCCCCGCCTGAAAAAAAAGTTATTCTAATTAAAAGCCTTTTCATTCCAATCGAGATTAACTTGTTCAACAGTTAGTACAAAAACACATTTTAACGTATTTGTTTGAACAGTTCATTGTAGCGCAAGTTAGTCAAGTTTAGACTTTTATTGTGACCATGGACATGCATGCCCGACGCACTTCATTGTAAATACCGGCTGCAAATGCTGCAAGCTCTAGCAGGAAAGCGTGTTTCCTCTTCTCCGTGATAGGTTGTTACTTTGAGACGTTTTTGTGTCCCTCAGCTATAGTTTCCGTTCCAGGTACCTCAAAAGACGCGGTGATACAAGTTTTCTTGCAGACACAGTCAGGCACGTGAGCACCTCTAACAGTAACACACGCGTCGCAGGACCCGTGCATTTAAGCCACAAACGAAAAAATTGGCCCCGTACTTGCGTGCTAATCTGCAAATGTTGTAGAAAACGATAGTCTTGCATGTGAAGAGGCGAACAAAACATTTATTTAACGTTCGGCGCAAGAAAAACGGCGAATGGTGTTTTTGAAGCGCTGCGTTAGAGTGCCTCCAGCGTGAAGCGGAGGCGAACAAGCGCATAAAGTCGCGTTACACGTGAGACATCGGTGCCATCTGGCAGTTTTCTGGGAAAACAAAGCGCATTGGTCTGAGACGGGTGTGTGCGCCCGTCTCGAAGGTGATAAGGTGTAGCATGCAAGGCGACGGGTAGGTGCCACCACCGTCTCGTCTTAGCAAAGCGTTGGAAACACTCACATTTTCGTGCAAGCGTTGCATGGTCAGCGCAGCGTGATAAGCGCTACGGTTTTTAAAGTTACCTATGTGTGCCTTTTCTAGTAAAAGACGCACACGCAGATTACATACTTGTTGTTATGGTGCGCCAGACATGCGCCCGAATTGCTTTTTAAATGACAATTGCACAAGTGTGAACGCTAAATCTTGAACAACATTGATGGGCGCAGCGGATGGGATCGGCTGTTTCAAGTACCTGGTGCCGTTAAGAGTGGACAAACAGAGAAATGTACAGACAGACAGACAGACAGACAGACAGACAGACAGACAGACAGACCGTAAGACGGACATACAGACAGACAGACAGACCAAAATTTTTTTGTTGAAGGTCCCCAAGAAAGACTATCGTCTCTAAAATTGTGCTAGAGAAGGTGTAAGAATTATAACACACACTAACGCGTTATACGCGTGGTGGTTGGTTATCCAGAGTAGAACGAGACTGTTGGTCTCGTCGCAAAGAGCTCCAGTCCACTGCGAATTCTGGGGAAAAGCCGTTCAAACTGCTTTCGACATGCGCTAGCTGCTGTATCAGTCATCAATGATAATTTAAGGACGATAAGTGCACCCACAAAGCTGCCTTACGTTATGCCATCATAAACATTTGAAGCAGCTGTCCTCCATACGCATAATGATGTTGTTAGCGTGGCGAACTTCTCCTTGTGAAGATGTGGAGAAATTTCGGACGACCTCGGGCTTACTGCAATTTTATAAGCACCAATTGTCATGCGAAAGCACTCATTCTGTTCCACTAATTGGTGTCTTATTCTGAAAGACATGAAAGACGTGTCCTCTTGTATTGCCTGTGCGCGCGCTAAATGCAACGTCGATGCCGTCTCTAACTGATCACAGGTTCGAAGACAGATGCTTTCTGAGGGTTCTAGTGGCTCCAGTGGTTCTATGGAGGAATCCTTCACTATGAGTAGTTAGGCACCCTGAAATATTGGTGATATTACAGAGGTACCAATGATCGTGAGGCGGTAACACACTTCACTTAATGCCATTATATCCTCATACTTCGAGTGAAAATTTTGTATACATGTACTTTCTTCTAACAGACTTGCCTGATAATATATTCGTCTCAGTTTCAGTTCTTGTTTTTTTTCTTGGTATAATTTTACAGCTTTGCGGTAACTATGAGTGGGCAGCACGTCTTGGATTTAGAGGATTGGCCTCTAACGTCAATCTAAAGAGGGCAATAAGCTATATAACTGAATAAATTATAGCCATACTGGTGAGTAACGCTCAACATTTTTATACGATAGCGCTATGGCTCGTTTAGCAGATACTCTGTTCTTGGAGCCGCTGTCGGCGTCGTTGGTTGTGAACGCTAGATCTTCAGCAAAACTTCTAGAAAGTTGAGAAGAAATCAACATTATAAGGAATGTTAAACTCGCACTCAATAGAAGCCGTGTAGTCTCCAAGGCAAGCATGGCCTCGACCTTAGAACCATGACACTGCCTGGAAGTACTGACAGAACACCGTTTAGGAATTACATGTAGTGCGAGGAGTCTCCTAAAGGCGCATAATGTTGCGTTACAGATGCGTAGAAAAGCATCAGCGTCAAGACGCTTAATGGGCACTAGTGACTGGTGTAAGGTCATTGCATAGCGCTTATGCAGCAGTGCCATAGTGTTATGTTGTGGTTTACAGATAGCTAGTGAGTATTTCGCTGATTCACGTATAGGAGGACTATGGCGTAGTAAACACTTCACAACTGTGCTTGGATTAGGATATAATTTATAGGATTTGGATTTTATTATTGCATCAGCAGACATTCCTTTCTTCAATTTTTTTTGTTACCGTTGCAGTGTCTATTGAAAAAGCAGTCTAGAGCAGCGTTTGAGAAAGCTGTGCAAATGGGTCTCAACACGCCGTCGTGTTCAATTTTTGAGGGCGAAGCCGAAGCGCCCTCCAACTTTCTAAACATTGTTAGCAGTTGTCTTAAGGCTGAACGGCAAATAAAAGGTTTCAATTAGGGTGATTCAATGATCTTGTTGGAATGAGCCGAGATAGCTGGCAGTTTTATCGTCGTATTCCGGCACTTGTTCGTACTCCGCATCTCAATCTTATCGCATAAGATCAGTTCTAAAAGCATATGCTCTTATGCATATGTTCTATGCATAAGAAGTTCTATGCATAAGAGAATATGTTCTATGCATAAGAGCAGCATAAGAGCAGTTCGACGTTTACCTCACTTAGCTGCTTCTGAAGACGTAAACGCTATATGAGCGCATCTGCTGCAACGATGTCAGAGACTAGTCAACTTCCCAGAATCCCTTCGGCCTCATTGTTGAAGTAGGCAGAGTGCGAAGCGCGCATCGTTTTTTCTTCAGCATCTCTATGGCTCTCGTTGATGCTGTACGGATTGGATTCGGTTTATGAGGTTGATGTGTATAAATAATTTGTTTCTAGAGTTTCGGCACCAGAAATGCTTTGAATACCCTCTATACGATGTCGATCGGGGACGGCTAAGTTTTACCAGAAAACACTGAATTCATTTACACTATACAAAGGCACTAAAATGTCACTTCAAACATCTAAAAGAAACATCTGAGTGGCTGTCAATACAATTTCTTTCGACCGGCCTTTTTTTTCGTCTCATACACTCCGTCGCCTTTTGACCTTCCGCAGCCGCCTCTTTCGCCCTGTGGCACCTCTTTCTGTGCACGGGGTAACTAAAGCGGAGTAACAGGGTCCCCGTCAACAACACGGAAAATATGTGCCATTCACAACAAGACAAACGCAGCACAAACCTACAATTATTTTGTTTGAAAGTTTTTGTGAGCTTTTATACAAATGCCCAGAGCACGTTACTCTTGTCCAGATATTTCTCATCAGACGTGTGTGCATAAGATGACTTGGTGCGAGATTGCTTACGTCATAGAGTGATGGTTTTTTTTTTATTTTTTGGTCACTCGTCCGCGATGGCATAGGATGGTTGCCACTGACGAAAAAATTTCCGTTTTATAGAGGCATCTAATGCTTTCATTTGAAAAACATATTCGGTACGATATTGTGGCTTCTGGAATAACAACAGGAAATACTTCTATAGGCTGACACGGCATACTAGTCGCAGTGAGGGGTCCGTAATTCAAATATTTAGAGGCGTCGGTTCATTTATAGTCAGAAATACTCTTTCCCGCCTTCTAATTGCGGAAGCTCAAAGCGTACGACGACGCGTCTGAATAAAAAAAGTCATGATTGAAAGCGCACATTATCGTTTTACATTACCAGATGTATAGAGAATGCACTGCAAAAGACCACTTAGCAGATACATACATGTGTGTCTGAAGAATTGTTCTCGTGCATATCGTTTATCTTCATTTTTCTGCTACTCGAAGCTCGTAAGCAGTTTCGAAAACGAAAACCTATGCGAAGCGCATGGTAAAGAGTTGACAAACCTGCGCTGCTGGCCGAGCCCGCTTAGAGAAGTTCGCTCTCTTGACCCTCCGTATGTCTTCCCCCTTGTAGAGTATGGGCTACGTGTAAGCAGCTTAACGGCAGGAAAAAAAAAGCAAGCCCATGTTGCGTGATATCGTTGAGAACGACACAGAGGAATACATGAAGAGTAATTTTCCGATTGATTCTAGGTTTCTATTACGCAAACAGACTCTTCTGCGTATGTTTTCACACTGCGTTCACCGCTTGCGATAAACTGTTGCGAGTACTGGTGTGAAGAGATTGAGGAATACACAACTCGAGGAAATTATCAAAATGCAATATTAACATTCTTCACAACGCTTGTTTTCTTTCTGGTTTGTTGCAAACGGGCGGAAGCTTCGGAAGTGCGCATAATGCAACCTTAGTCCAATTCAATGTTCTCTTTTCTTATCTTTCAACGTGAAAGTGTTTCATGTCGGGCTCCACCGCAGTTAGGCTGACGTATTTCCATCACGAATATGACGTTGCGAAATAAACTACCAGATTGCAAAAAAAGCACTGAGGAAGGAAAAAGCATTTTAGCGGGATGCCGAGTCTTGAAGCTCTCACTCCGCAGTAAGTGACGCAAGCCACTGGACCGAAATGCGCACGTTGCTTACCTTGTTAATGGCAGACCCTTCTATACATACCATGTACCGTTGGCGATCCCCGGAGTTCAGTAACTTTTGTACAAGTGGCTCAAACGTGGTTGAAGTGTCAAGCCGTGACAATTGTTTTGACGCTGTCGTCTTGTGGACGCTCATTTCGTTCATGCTTCATTTTTGAGATGCGCGCTGTACTTTTCTCGCTGCTCGCCATTCATCGTGTGACATTGTGATTCGTTGCTCAAGCATTCATTGGTTCACCCTTGTTGCAAATTGTTGCACTGTAAACCCTCTATCACCTCTGTGAAGACGCGTTTTTGTGTTATGCCGATTACCGAAAAGAGGGACCGACAACGATCTTCTTTTGTAGCTAGCTTGCCTTCACAATCTCCCAGAGGAGCGTTGGTGACAAATTTCGTGCTTTGTTTCAATTTACAGGCTTGCGAGGAAAAGGAGGCTAACCTGAAGGAAAAGTTTGGTGTGGCTGCTTATGATGTGGACTTTGACTCAAATGAACCGTGCGCGGATCTTTACTTTTGCATTATAGCTGGTCCCGATGGCCGAACGGCAACTGCGAAGAGAGTTTCGGATTTCCTGTTGAATAGATTCCCCGACGCTTCGGCTACCGAAGAATGCAAATATGTGCGGGTACATACTCGTTTATGGGAAAGTGAAAGAATACACAATTCCTGCTTTAACTGTGTACTGATTGTATCACGCTTCCATCAATTTTCTGGACCGCAGCTTACAAACACACACACACACACACACACACACACGCACACACAATCACACCCTCGCACACGCACACAGACACACAGGATTTATTTTAACCAGGACTGGCGCTTTGCATGGCGTGTTGGAGGCCACGTTCCTTCTTGGTGGTTTTATGTCGTGATTTAGCCCTGAAAAAAAGGATTCAAAAAATCTGACTCCAGGGACATCAAGAGGGGCGCTCGCTGATAGACTACCTGAGTTTGCAGTTTTTTTTATTGGTATAAGGCATGTGTTGCAAGGAACACCACAGCAGATCATGGTGCGACGTTGCGCTTCTCACAGTGCATTGCTGTGGCGAGATAGTCGGAAATATAATGCCGTATAAAGACTTCGAAATAGACATGATGGAAGTGTTAGAAACAGCTGTTGAGACCTTTCCTTTTTGGCATAGTGGGATATTTCGAAGGTGCCTTTAGAATATATAGAAGAAACATTGCGGAACTGAAACACACAATACAGATTTACGAATAGACATGACCATTTATTTTTTTAGCCGTGCAGCTGCCAACTTTTCACAAGTACCTTTTAAATGCACCATATGACTCTGCGTTATAGCTCACAAACACCCTAATTTCGTTCAAAAATATTTTGGCGGGTTCAACACCTGCCTTGCCAGAGATCTACATTAGTCAGCACGATCTCCTTGAATCTGCATCAGCAGCTTTCCGTGGTGTTTTGCACGGAACAATATGGGGGTGCCCACCGAGATTCGTCAGTCTTCATGTCGCCAATCGTCGTGCGTCTTTGCTTTTCTTAGCACAGAAATATCTTCCGTCCCTTTTTAAAAACACATCGCTCAATTCTGATAAAAAAAGTAGCGAGGTAGTCACATCTAGCACTATATTACGATGAAATCAATACACCATGAACTATTTCACTTCTGGCATCAAATTGTATATTTCAAGTGCGTCTCGAAACAGAAATACACTTAGTCAAAAGTATGAGACACTGTCGCAATACTGACACCCCAGGTTTGATGGCCTTAGGCACAATGACAAATAGAATGTCACAGACGTTCATCTCCAGTACCCGTGCTTTGTGTTGCCCCTAACTGTTGAACAGCAGTGGTATAAATTGTATTCGAAAACAATATCACTCATTACACTACCGAGTACACAGAGCCTTGCAAAATCGTGATAATATGTCGAAACGAATGATTGGATGACTGATTCATGATGGTTTCAAATACGAGCGCGATACCTAGACAGGGATAGCTAAGACAGAGGCATGAGCTTACTACGAACTGAGACTTTTATTGGAATGCCCTGAAATATATACTGACTCATTTATATATATATATATATATATATATATATATATATATATATATATATATATATATATATATATATATATATTATGAGACCACGTCCGGTACGGCAGAAACCAGGTTATCTTTTTAATCCAGACGCACGAGCCAGAGAGCCAGCCCGCGTGACATACGATGATGATCACTACAATGGTTGGACTTAGTAGGCGCTCACACTATTTTCCCCCCTAGGCGAAAGAGGGCAGCAAGTTAGAAAGGGTTGGGACGCCGACTATATCGTTTCAGTCGAGAGACGTGGGCGATCTCGGTGTGGCAGCGACGGTGATCAGGAGCAGCGTTGACAGGTGCAACGTGATAGTTAACTTCAGATGTTCGTTCCAAGACGGTGTACGGACCGAGATATCAGTGAATGAATTTTTCGCAGAACCCAGATACACGAACAGGTGTCCACAAAAGGACTTCGTCGCCTGGGCGGAACACAACAACTCGACGCTTCGCATCAATGTTGATTTTTCTCTTGTCCTGATTGGTGGCAGTGTTGGCACGGGCGATTTCACGGCAGCGGGCGACGCGAGTGGCGAACTCTTCCGGGAGAGACGAAGATGGATTGGAAGATGTGGACAAAAAGGCGGTGTCCAAAACAGAAGCCGGTACACGGCCATACACGAGAAAAAAAGGGCTGATGTTCGTCGTACGCTGCATGGCAGTATTAAATGCGAACGTGACGAAAAGAAGTATTGTGTCCCAGTTTTTCTGATCTGGTCGCACGTACATAGAGATAATGTCGGACAACGTTCGGTGAAAACGCTCAGTCAGACCATTAGTTTCTGGGTGATGCGCTGATGTGGTCTTGTGGATGGTGTTACAGGCCTGTAAGACTTCAGCAAAAACATGTGAAAGAAATGCCTTGCCACGGTCACTAAGGAGAACACTTGGTGTGCCATGTCGTAAAATAATGGCACGAAGGAAAAAATCGGCTACCTCGGAGGTAGTATCAGATGAAAGAGCTGCCGTCTCCGCGTAGCGAGTAAGGAGGTCTACGGCAGTAACAATCCAACGATGACCGGCTGGCGTAAGCGGAAGAGTTCCGTATAAGTCTATGCCCACAAATTCAAACGGAGTGGACGGGCTCGGCAGTGGTTGCAACGGCCCCGCGGGAAGAGACGTGGTACGTTTTAGGTGCTGGCATGACGCGCAGGAATCGACGTACTTGGCGACAGAAGTGGAGAGGCCAGGCCAAAAGCAGCGAGTCTTGGGGCGGTCGTAGGTCTTGTGTAACCCTAAGTGGCCAGCTGTCGCATCGTCATGAAACGCTTGTAGAACTTCCAGACGAAGTGAGCGAGGAATGACGGGAACCCATTGGTTACCGAGAGGATGGTAAATTTGCCTACATAATTTTCCCTCTTGAAGCTTGAAACGGGCAAGTTGTCGTCTTAGGTGGCTGTTTGGAGCACGCAATAAGCGAGTGAGCCGATCGATGATCGTGCAGCAGTAGGTATCGGCATGTTGGAGCGAGGCGAGATCTGTGAACGAAAGAAGGTCCACCGAAGCAACTAACTGTTTCGAAGCAGCAGCCGTCTGTTTGGTCACTTTGGTGGGTGGTGACGAACAGATGGAAGGTGACACTTCGGCGCTTTGCGAGAGCGGGCAACGTGACAAAGCTTCGGCATCTTGGTGCTCACGACCCGACCTATATGTGCCGCTGTAGTCATACTCTTGCAATCGTAGTACCCAACGGCCAAGGCGTCCCGACAAATTTTTGACAGACGATAACCAACACAGAGCATGATGGTCAGTCACTATTGTGAAATGCCGGCCGTATAAGAATGGGCGAAGCTTTTTTACGGACCACACGATGGCGAGATATTCTTGCTCAGTGATGCTGTAGTTTTCCTCAGCAGGTGACAGAGTACGGCTCGCGTAGGCCACGACTTGTTCTTCAGAAGCGTGGTTCCGCTGAAAAGGGCCATCACCGATGCCAAGTTCACTTGCGTCAGTGTGTAGCACAGTAGGAGCTGCAGGGTCGAAATGGCGAAGCACTGGCCGTGATTTGAGGCATCGCTTGAGGGTGTGAAAATCGGTTTCGCAGTCATCCGACCAGACAAAGGGTGCGCTCGTTGTCAGAAGTTTGTGCAGAGTAGCGAAATCACGTACAAAGCGGCGGAAGTACGACACTAAGCCAAGGAAGCTGCCGAGGTCTTTCTGTGCGGTTGGTGTAGGAAAGTGCAGTACCGCGGCAACCTTGTCGGGATCGGGCTCAACGCCATGTTTACTAACGACGTGACCTAATACCTTGATGCTGTTACTGGCAAACCAACACTTCTTAGCGTTGAGCAGGAGACCGGCCTTAGCTAAACACGTGAGGACTTCGTCTAGCCGTTCCAGGTGCTGTGAGAAGCTGGACGAAAAGATCACAATGTCGTGCAGGTAGCAAAGGCAGGTCTTCCATTTTAATCCCCGCAGTTCCGTGTCTATTATTTGTTGGAATGTGGCTTGGGCATTGCATAGGCCGCAAGGCATCACATTGAAGTCAAAGAGCCCATCTGGCGTAGCAAACGCAGTCTTCTCTTTATCAGACTCGTGCATTGGAATCTGCCAATAACCGGAGCGAAAGTCGAGACTTGAAAAACACTTTGCACCTTGTAAAGTATCAAGAGCGTCGTCGATGCGAGGCATTGTGTAGACGTCCTCACGAGTGATTTTGTTGAGTGATCTGTAATCAATGCAAAACCGTACCGAGCCATCCTTTTTTTTCACTAGTACGACAGGAGAAGACCATGCGCTTGTCGAAGGCCTGATGACGTTGCGCGCAAGCATGTGGTTGACTTGTTTTTCTATAAGCTTGCGTTCAGAAGGCGACACACGGTAAGGGCGGCGGCTAATCACACGGGACCCGTTGGTGTCGATATGATGGGCGGTCACTGTTGTTTGACCAAGACCTTCAGAAGAAACGTCAAAATAAGTTTTGTGCTTCAATAATAACGCTAGCAAGGTATCAGTTTGCGTTGGGTTGAGATGTTCACACAAAGTGGCGTTGAGAGCAGGAAATGAATCTTCCGGTGGCATACACTTTGAGAATGACGAAGCAGATGAACCAGTGACGACACAAAGTGGTGCTTCTTCGGTAATGCTGGCAACAGTGGTCTCTTCTGGCAAACTAAATGGTTCTGGCGTCGTGTTGCAGGCCATGAAGCTTGCATAACCACGGGAGAACCGCAGTAAACAAATGCGATGGTGATCGCTCGAAAAATGCAGCGCTGGCAAGAAACAACCACAGCGTCACCATCTAGAATGTCTCGTGACTTGATCGTAAAGACACGTTCTTGTCCGCGAGGCAGGTGGAAATCTGCAGCTGTCAGAAGGTTGGGCGACGAAAGGTCGGCAGCAGAAGAAAGCTCAGTGTCCGTAATACGAATGAGGGGCCGACCACACGAAAAACAGCAGACGCCGCTGACAAGAAGTCCCAGCCTAAGAATATCTGATGAGCGCACGAAGACAGCAAAGCCAATTGTATGTGATGACGGATTCCATCGATGAGAACACGAGCAGTGCACAACCCGGTCGGGCAAATTGGACTGTTATTAGCGCCGCATAATATGGGATGGGCATAAGGATTTTGCACTTTACGCGGGCGAAAACACAATTCACGATCAATTACCAAAATCGCGGCTCCAGTTTCTATAAGGGCGTCAACAAAAACCTCTTCCGCACAAACAGGCAGTAAATTAGCTGGACGAGACGGAGGAGTTGTAACGTTCCGACCACAAGCAGTTTCCCCTCCACAATCTGCACCTTCTAGTTTTCCCAGTCCAGAGAGATCGGCGCGGGACGCAGGGTGATGACGTACGCTGAAACGGTGACGGAGAACGGCGGCGAGATGAACGAGAAGGATGAGGCCCAACATGAGACCGTGGAGGGGAGGGCGACTGATGGGAGGTGGATGGATACGGTGCGGGATCGTATTCATCGGGTCTCGGGGCAAAGTCTCTCTCGTAAGCTGAGTAACCACGTCATTCATCCTGCTGACGGCGGCGGCAGAAACGAGATATATGACCCCTTATGCCACAGTAGAAGCAGATGGGGCGCGAAAGACGCCATGTAGAATGGTGGGGTGGCCTTGGCACTTGCGTTGTCATCGCAGCCACATGGTCGCATCCGACGTCCGCAGGCACGGTTGGAACTGGTTCAGGGGCCCACGATGCAACGTACGAAGGCACTGGGAAGCGCACAGGAGACGGGGCATATGCAGCGCTTGTCATTGATGTCAGTTCGTCCTTGATTATCTCACGCAGGTTGGGACAAGGCTGTGGACAGACTCAATGGTTGGGTTGCCTGGAATAAGGCCGTGAAGATCTTCTCTGACATTTGTGCAGATAAGGGCCCGCAATTCATGCTCCCTAGTAAAGCGAGCGTCGCAGGAGGCGTGTGGAAGGCGCATGGAATGAAGCGCGTCCAGGTGTTGGCATGTAGTGATGACGTCCCGGACGGTAGTCGGATTCCGGATCACAAGAGCATTGAAGGCCACAGAGTTTATACCTTTCAGTAAATGTCGTATGCGATCAGCCTTCATTATGTCATTTTGTGCTCGGTGACAGAGAGCCAGAATATCTTCAATGTAGGACGTACACGATTCGTCGTCCCCCATGATGCGGGTTGCGAGCTTCTGTTTCGCTACTGCAGAGCATCCTGCAGACGCGCAAAATACCTGACGGAGGTGCCTCTTGAAGGCCGACCAATTGGAGAAGTCGCTCTTGTGGTTGTAATAACAGGTTTTAGCGACGCCATCGTGGTAAAAAGGAACGTAGCGCAGTTTGTGCGCCTCGTCCCAATAATTACAAACGCTGGTTCGATCATAACTGTCCAGCCATTCTTCGACGTCTTCGTCGCGAAGGCCGGAAAATACCGGAAGGTCTCGATGAGAGGTGCTGACGGTGTAGTGGAGCCTAAGTGGCTGAGAAGGAGCGGTTGCAGCAGTGGACGCGTTGGGTTCTGCAATCGCTGTTGCTTGAGGGCAGAACCGTCGACCAGACCGGAGCTCCAGGGGTGACGGGTAGAGCAGGAGGACGTGGGAACCAAAGCACGCTTCACCACTTATGAGACCACGTCTGGGACGGCAGCAACCAGGTTATCTTTTTAATCCAGACGCACGAGCCAGAGAGCCAGCCCGCGTGACATACGATGATGATCACTAGAATGGTTTGGTCATACAGATGAAGATGAAGTACGTAGTCAGCGCTCACAAGATGCACACACACACACACACAAATATGTATATATATATATATATATATATATATATATATATATATATATATATATAGACGCGTGCGTGTTTGCTGGTGGACAAAACGACGCTAAAGGGATTTGGTAGACACCAGGTAGTGGAGCTCAGGCTGATCGAAGACAAACAAGGTAATCTTGCTGTTCGGCTGCTGAGAATCGCTGTGTCAACGTCTATCTGCGTTTTGTTGGCGTTGTACCACGACTCTGGTGAAGGTGCTGGGCCGCAACCCTGCCTAATGCTCCATTCTCCCGCTGGGAGCCGTTTATCTAGCCCGGACACATTGCCAACTATTGCGACGCCCGTGCACCGGTTCGGTCGGCAGCTGATAGGTTTCGCGCCAGAGTTAACTCCTTCTACGGAACCTTGCAGGTGCTGATTACCTCACGAAGTGGCCAAAGCCTGTCCGCAACCGGCGCCCCAAGGTCCCCCGCCGACACAGCCTTCACAGGTAACCATCTTTCAAACGCTGGTTCCGGATCACTTTTGTGCTGGCGCCCGTGAAGACGTTGACGACTGGCTTGAGCACTATGAGCGTGTTGTCAAGATTGATCTGTGGCCTGAACAAGAAAAGCTCTCACGTGCCTATTTCTACCTTGACGGTGGTGCGAAAACTTGGCATGAGAACAGGGAAGCCAGTCAGTCAACCTTGGGCGATTTCCGACAACAGCTTGTTGACACGTTGCCATTGTCGATCAACGGGACCGCGCGCAGCAGCTGTTGGAGCTAGTGGTTCAAAAACCCAATGAAAGCGTTGCTATGTTCGCTGAAGATATGACTTGTCTTTTACGTTGAGCTGATCCGAACATGAGTGAAGATAGAAAGTTGAGCGACCTCACGCGTGGCGTTAAAGAGCAACTCTCACCGGGCTACTGCGCCACCCTTCAAGTACCATAGTGGTCTCTATCAAAGAGGCTACGGCTACTGAGCGGGCCCTCCAACAACGATGCAGGCAGTATCATCGAATGTCTAGCAGTGCCCCAATCAAGGCTGCCACCGTACCTGAGAATCAAAGCTCCCTGCGAGACCTCATTAGGGAGATAGTTCGCGAAGAACTGCAGAAGTGCGGGACTCCGGTTGTTCGAACTCCCGTTGCGTCCATCGCTGAACTAATACACGATGAAATCCGCCACGCATTTTCTGCCGCTGGTCCTGAGAGTGAGCACTGTTCCATGAGCTACGCCGACACTCTCCGACGCTCACCATCTGCTATATTGCCGCTATACTGCCAGTGCCAACGGCCCCTTGGTCAAAGCTGCAAGAACAGACCCTGAGCCGACCGCCAAGCCAACCGATGTACCACGGGCCGTCCACAGCAGCACCATGGACATCGTCTCAAGATGGGAGGCTCAGACGTCCACCGCTCCGAAGAACAGACGCATGGGGCAAAACCGTTTAACGTCCACTATGCTTTAACTGCGGAGGTACAGCTCATATTGCCCTTCATTGCTGGCACTGCAGTAATTCGTTTCACCTTCTTCGAACATGGTCTGACGATCGACATGAGAACGTAGAATACATACCACGCCAGGAGGACGGCTCTTTCTAATGAGCCCATTCTTACTTTTAAGACTACCATATTTCTGACGAGGAGGCAATACCTACCCACCACCAGGTTTGGGACGTCGATCCCGCTCTCCTTCTCCCGCGCATTCGCCTTCGTCACACCGACATACCTCCGCGGATCTTAACGCAAGAAGGTCACCCAGCCCGCACCGGGGAAACTGAGGGTGGTGACCTCCGGAGGTAAGGTTGCAGGCCATGAACATGACGATGAAAAGCCCCCAATACACCATGCTGTAAAGCCGACAAGACGTGAGAGCGACGACATTGTGACCGCCGACCTTAGTGTTATTCTTGACAGCCAGAAAGTAACAGGCTTAGTCGACACTGGCGCCGACTTTTCTATTATCAGTCAGGACCTCGCCGTCCGCCTCAAGAAAGTGAAGATACCATGGACAGGCCCTCAAATAGGGACGGCAGGTTGTCAGTTATTGATGCCCCCTGGAAGATTCACAGTGAGAAGTGACATAGGAGGTTCTTCCTTCGTCGCGCCGTTCGTCGTTCTCGCCGCATGTTGGAAGGATCTAATTGTTGGTATAGACTTCTTACGAGGTATGGCGTCGTCATCAATATCACAGACAGTTTGATTACGTTCCGCAACAGTTAGGGCACACCTTATTGTCCATAGGCATGACCAACCAATTGCGTCTAACTGGTGACGCTGTGGTTCTCCCTCCTCGGTCATGCATGCTTGTGTCTGTGTCAGCCGCTGTGTTTTTTGACGGCGAATGAGTTGCAGACTAAGTAAGCTCGCTCCACTTCACTCATGGAATTTCCGTTGCAAGAGGTATCGTCAGTAGCTAACGTGGTTGCTTGGGCGAGTTGGTATGACATGATTCACATAAAAAACAGCGCCAATAACGAGAGACTAGAAAAAGAAGGAGACAGACAGCGGCACTGACCGCTCAGTGCCGCTGTCTGTCTCCTTCTTTTTCTAGTCTCTCGTTATTGGCGCTGTTTTTTATGTGAATCGTATCGTCAGTGTCGCCGCTGGACGCACGGAGTTGCTTCTGACAAATGTTAGTGATGAGTGCCGGCACCTGTCATGAAAGTCGCTTACTTCGACGATATCACAGACGCAGAAGGCTACTTGGCAAGAGTCGACGATGCGACAAACCTTGACTCAACAACAGTTCTCGATGTTAGCCCTACTTTGCCTAAGAACGAGCGAAAGAGGCTTCTTGAGCTACTAGTCAAATTCAAAGACTGCTTTTCGACAACATCAAGAGCTGGCCCCACGCCTCTAACCAAGCATGGGATAATTAACGAGGACATAGTGAGATCAATTCACCAAAACCTCTATCACGTGGCTTAGCAAACTCCAAAGAAACGCGAAGTGATACAAGAGCAAGTCGACAAAATTATAGATGATGACGTCATTCAACTCTGAAAAAGCCCCTGGGCGTCACCTGTAGTCCTCGCTAAAGAAAAGACGGCAGCCTGCTCTTCTGTGTATATAACAGAAAATTCAATCAGGTGACAAAGAGAGATGTGTATCCACTTCCTCGTATAGATGACTCTCGACAGACTTCGACATGCTCGTTACTTTTCATCGATGGACTTGAGGAGTGGATATTGGCAAATCGAGGTAGACCCAAGAGACCACACGAAGACTGCTTTTGGGACACCAAATGTCTTATAAGAATTTAAAGTCTTGCTCTTTGGTTTATTTTCAGCGCCTGCTAACTTTCAAAGACTCATGAATACCGTACTTTTTGGGTTGAAGTGGAAAAACTGCTTGGTCTACCTCGATGATGTCCTGGTTTTCGCCACAACATTTGACCAGCACCTTAAAAGACTTAAGGTAGTTTTACAAGCCATACGGTCCGCTGGCTTGATGTTGAAGCCTGAAAAGTGCCACTTTTGCTAAGAAGAACTGCAATTTCTGGCCACGTTGTCAGTAACACAGGCGTTCGTCCTAATCTTGAAAAAATTGCAGATGTTGCACAGTTCCCGGCACCGACTGATAAGAAGGTTGTCCGATGATTCATCGGCCCATGTATGTATTAGAGGCGATTCATTGCGGACTTTGCACACATCGCATCAGCATTAACCTGCCTCACGGGAGAAGACGTTGCCTTCCGATGGAGCAACGAAGAGGAAGCTACTTTCAAGAACCTGCGCCAGCAACAACATACGCCTCCAGTGCTTGCCCACTTTGATGAGAAAGCCTTAACGATGCTACACACTGATGCCAGCAATGTTGGTCTGGGAGTTGTGCTTGCGCAGCTGCAAGAAGGCACAGAAAAAATAATCGCCTATGCAAGCCGAACGCTAACACGCGCCGAGACTAATTACTCCACGACTGAGAAAGAATGCCTCGCCGTGATATGAGCGTTCACAAAATTTCGCCTGTAGTTATACGGCCGCCCTTTCAAAGTCATCAGCGACTACCATTCAATGTGTTGGTTGACGAATCTTAAAGATCCTACCGGGCAATTAGTGCGTTGGAGTCTCAGGCTGCAGGAGTACGTCATGACGGTCGTACACAAGTCAGAAAACCGCCACATGGATGCTCAGTGTCTATCCGGCTAACCCATTAAATCGGCAACTCTATCCGATGAGGAGGAAACAGCACTCCTCGGTGTGCTCGACATGACCGTCATTGCGCAGCAACAACGTGGCGACCCTGAGTTACTTGCCCTAATTAATTACCTGGACGAAAGATCTTTGATGGCACCAACTGTTTTCGTAAGAGCGCTGTCATCATTTGGCTTACGGGGTGGAGTATGGTATGAAAGAAACTTTTCTTTGACAGGATCTGCCTATTTGCTCGTCATCCCAGCAGCCCTTCGCTCTGAAGTACTCTAAGCATGCCACAACGAGGTGACATCAGGCCATTTAGTTTACACGAGAACGTTGGCCAGAGTACAGCAACGCTACAACTGACCAAGACTGACCATAGCCGTAAAGCACCACGTTCGTACTTGCCTCGACTGCCAGTGACGGAAGCCACGCCGACTAAACCAGCTGGCTTCCTGCAGGCCGTGCAAGTCCCAAGAACACCGTTTGACCAGATTGGAATCAATATTTTGGGCCCACTTCCTACTTCTACTACCGGGAACCACTGGGTTATTGTCGCGACTAATTACCTTACTCGTTATGCTGAAACAAAGGCTATCTAGAGAAGTATAGCAGTGGAGGTGGCACAATTTTAGATCGAAAATGTCCTGTGGCATGGTGCACCAAGCGCTGTAATCATAGACAGAGGAACCGCATTCACGGCAGCTTTTTTGTATTAAGTCCTCATGCTGAGAGGAACAACCAATCGTAAGACCACCGCCTACCACCCGCAAACAAACGGGCATAAAGAGCGTTTGAACAAAACCACTGCAGACATGCTTTCAATGTAAGTAGACGTCGAACACTAAAATTGGGGCGAAATCTTGCCATATATTACGTTTCAATAAAACACGGCCAAGCAAGAAACAACCAGGATGACTTCTGTAAGCCTAATTCACGGGAACTAACTGGATTCCCAGAGAAGGCAAGCGGGTTAGGGGGAGACAGAAGACTAGGTGGGCAGATGAGATTAAGAAGTTTGCGGATATAAATTGGCAGCAGCAAGCAGAGGACCAGGTTAACTGGCAGAGCATGGAAGAGGCCTTTGTCCTGCAGTGGACGTAGTCAGGGTGATGATGATGATGATGATGGGGATGACGCAGATGTTCAGACTGAAGGCGCAATCTTGAAAACTGGTGCGGAAAAGTTCCTTGGCTTTTCTTTCTGTGAAGAAAGAAAAGCCAAGGAACTTTTGTTTACTCTGGCGCACACCCACAAAGGGGGATCGGCCAAGAACCGGGCGGCAGGATCTTAACTAAAAGGCTAATGGTTTTTCAAAGAAAACGTAATTTTGGGCTGAAAAAAATGTTGAAAGAAAAGCCGAAAAGCGAAACAGAAGTATATCTGAGCAGGGAGCGATGTAGGCTATCAGATGTGATTTGAGACAGAGGTAATGGTAGGTTTAAAATGATATATATATATATATATATATATATATATATATATATATATATATATATATATATATAGCCAGATCAACTTGGCAATAGCTTTGTTTCAATTATGTATTCAAATACCGCAGAGCAGACGTTCCTGTGGCTTTAACCGAATTTAATGCTGCCAAACGACAAAATCACTGCCACATTTATTTCTAATCCCAATTTTTTAAGTGGAGCTACCAGGTATCTTTTCTACTGATTAGAATATCGGCGACCGAACAAAAAGAAGTGATATATCGTTTCCATTTCTTCGCAAGTCTGACATAAAGGTGACGCCTTTAGACCAACTTTATGCAAATAATAATTCAGTTGCGGAATTTCGCAAGGTAATCTGGTAAAAGTAACTTCCAAGTGCCGTGTTGCACACCACTGTCTATTACAGCGGCATCTTAGATGTCCGAAATCTCGATATTTATTCAATGAGTAGCAGTCGTATTCATGCAAACTGAGGTTTCTAAGCCTTTTTGCTGTCGCGTAAGCCATATCAGGCAAAATCGGGATAAGGGGATCGCTAAGAGATACTTTGGCTAGTGCATCCGCCATCTCATTGAGATATATGCCACGATGGCCTGGTACCCATAAGAGCTGCAGTTTTTTCAAGTTTGTCGGTATGAGTTGTCGAAACATGTGCATAAGTGTTAAGTTGGCTCCTGAAGACAGAGCAGCACATACTGAAAAAGAATCTGTAATTACAACTGCTTCCGATTCGCCCAAAGGAAGTTTCCGAAGTGCCAGTACAATAGCAAATAATTCTGCTATGAATATTGGTGTGTAATCTGCGAGTCTAACCGAAAAGGACCAGTCAAGGGAACGTGAGAAGATACCTGCCCCAGCCTTTTCATTTGATACGGATGCATCAGTCGCAATTATGTTGTTCATGTTCACATGTGCCAAGTAATCCTGCAGCCGATCATTTAAATCTTGAAATGGCATTTGCTTTGCGTTAGAGGGATGAATATTCTCAAATTCTATCTTAAGATATAAATTAACGTTTCTTGTTGAGAAAATATGTTTGATTTTGACGTTCAGTGGTTCTAGCAGCGCTTGAACGAACAAGATCTGTGTGCAGTGGAATCGTGACCACCAAGTTTCAAAAAATTAAGTTGGTTTTTTAATAAAAGCATAAAACAATGATCTCTGGGGCACAGTGTATAGTTTTAAAAATGTTTGCATAGTAAGCATTTTGAATCTATTCAACAATGACGGTAGACGCGCTTCCATGTATAGCACATTGTTAGCAACAAACTTGGGCAGTCCAAGGCACAGTCGTAAAGCCTCCCTTTCTAATAGTATTAGTGGTCTCATTTTATATGTCGCACTGCCCGAAAATAAGACTCATCCGAATTCCATGATAGGATGAATGTACATTTTATAGACCATTACCAACGTATTTCTTTGCAACCCCCTTTTTATGTTGCTGAGCTTGCGTAACCACCCCATGGCTCGTGTTGCTTTGGACGCAATGTGATCGATGTGGCTTTTCCAATTTAACGAGCTGTTATATATGATGCCTAAGTATTTGAGTGAATCCACCTGGGGAATCTGCTCTGTGCCATACATCAAGGAGATGTTGACAGGATCCCTGAACGAGAATGCTAGAAGCGCGCTTTTGTTTACGTTTAGAGATATTCCAATTTTTTCAAGCCATTCCTTTATCATGTTTAGGTAATTCTGTAATGTCTGATAAAGTAATTGCAGATCACTGTTTGTCGCAAAGAAAGCATTGTCATCTGCATAAACATATAAATGAATATCGCTATGTGTTGGAATCGAATTGAGGAAGATGTTAAAGAACACCGGTGAGAGCACTGCCCCCTGTGGTACGCCACGGTATTGTCGATATCTGTTAGAAAAACAACCCCTTTGAAAGCAATAAAACTCTCTCTTCCTTAAAAACTCTGCTACCCCTGCTGTCGAGTAGTTTGGTAAGTGTGACATTTCCATCTGCTCTATTAGTATTTTATGCTCCACTTTGTCATAAGCCTTGGCCAAATCCAGAGTAACTAACGCACAATACTCTCTTCTACGCCTAGCCAACTGTATACGACTCTCCAAATCCGCGTGCGCACACCATATGGAGCATCCCGATTTAAAGCCAATTCGACTGGGGTTCAGTATTGATTTCTCGTCAATGTATTTTATTACACGTGCATTCAAAGCTCTTTCAGTTAGTTTAACCAAATTAGATGTAAGAGAAATTGGCCTGACATTGTCAAGTGTATACCCAAGTCCCTGTTTTTTAAGTATCGGAATTATTTTGGAAAGTTTTCAATCCGTCGGTATCCAAGTATTTTTCAAAGAGTAATTAACCATATTACAGAGTTCAAGTGGGGAAATGTCATACAGTACTTTCATCATTGCTGAGGTTACTCCGTCTGGTCCAGGTGCTGTAGGAGGTAAGTGCCTCACTACACCCGCTAGTTCCGCTAATGTCACCTCGTTGAACTCCTCCCCTGCAATTCGCTTTACTGTGTGTCTTGGCATTGTTGACCTGAATCTTTCTTGTAATCCTTTAGCAACATTTTCTAATACTTCAGTGAGTTCGCTAGGCAATAGAATTGAAAAATCAATATTGTCTGATGGTGGTATCATTTTTCTGGAACGCAAAATTCTAAAAAGTGTTTTTCTGTTGTATGGTTTTGAAAGATAGCTAAATTTGTGAATGTCATAATCATCGTTTGCATTACGTACTGTACGTTTAAAATCTGCTGCCACGTATTTATAGTCACACTAGTTTTTTGGGCATTGGTTGTGGATAAGTTGCTTCCACGCCGCTTTTCGTTTTCTATACCCCCTCATACAATCAGCGTTCCACCATGGGCTAAACGACCCGCCTGTGCCTGAAGTTATTGAAAAAGTTGACTTTTTATTGCTCTTCCCAATACCGCACACAGACTCACAGCCCGACTGTCTTCCGGCATGTCCTTGCGAAGAACCAAAGTAGACTTTAAGTCTTTTTGTAAACGCTCATAATTCACAAACGAGCCAATTTTACCAGTTAAAAATATCCCGGGAAAGTTAATATCGAAGCTAATAGGAAGGTGGTCACTGTTTGTTGCGCAATCTAGTGTTTTCCACGACGAAAGGCTTAGTGAGGAGCTGGAAAAGGTAAGATCTATCGCCGACTTTGGTTGTCTCCTAATAAACGTAACAGCGGGGAAATTTACACAAGATAAGTTATTATCAACAGTTCATTCCCACAAGCGCCTTCCATTTACATCTGTCTTGAAACCCCAAGACACGTGGTTTGAATTAAAGTCACCAGTTAATATTACATCCTTCCTGCAGGAAGCTAACATTGCATCTAAGCATCTTGTGTCCTGTACTCCTACCGGAAAGTATGCGTTAACAAAAGAAAAAGGGGAACAGCCTGGCAGAGTGATGTCTAATACCATAATTTCATAGTTAAAATCCATGCACAGGTAGTTTATCTTCGCTCTATGACTAATATTAGTTGATATAAAAATGGCAAGTTCACCACCTCTGCTAGGTCTGTCTAAACGAAATAAGCGATAATTTTGTAGGTAAAACTTTTGTCCATTTGTAAGCCAAGTTTCTTGTAAAGTAATAATATCTGGGGAAATTTGCGAAGAAATACACGATAAATCTGTGGTAGCCGACACTATTGATCGACAATTCCACTGTAATACTTTTAAGAAGCCTATTTTCACTCTATAAACCCGCCGCAGAGACTGCTTGATCCAAAAGATCTTTCTTCAAAAAGTCTTTTTTGGAGAGGTTCTCCAAAAAGTCTTTCTTTGACAGGAATTTTGATTTCTGTGAAGACTTTTTCAATAGCAGAGATCTGGCACGCTTCAAGAAATTATGAGATTCCGCATCCATATCTGTGAATTCATCAGTGTCATCTGATACGGGTTCTGAATTTGCCCGCAGTATCTTATTGGAGGGTCCTGCTTTAGGAGATTTGCATCGTGTAGGAGCTATCGGACTTTCTGTCCCGGCACACTTTGAAACCTCCAAATCCTGTGAAGTCTGATTTTTCATAGACACTGAAGCAATCATTTGGGTCAACTGAGATGTTAACGATTCAGCCACGACTCCAATATTACTGCTGGCAAGACGCTCCATCGCCTTTTTCGTTGCCTTCTCTATAGCCTCTGTTATATATTTTGCTAACGATGCATCCATAGCAGTGGTATGTCGTGCTGTTACGCTTGCGTAACCTTTCGAGAGTTCTTGTAATTCAGTCACAGCTGCCCTCCGAGAGCAACGCCTGCGTTCCACAATTTCCAGCAGCTTAACTTCTCGTTCTTTCGCCTCACAACCTAAAGAGTCTGCAGGATGCGCTTCATGACATAAGCAGCACTTCTCTTCCGTCGAGTTGCCCTTACGGCTGTCGTGATTTTCTCCGCATAGTCGACATCTGGCAGTTGATCTGCACCCTTTCACGCTGTGGCCATATCTCCAACAATTCAAGCATTGCAGTGGCTTAGGGGATAGAGGCTCTACCTTATAGATAAGAGGCCAAGCTTTAATTTCAGATGGCCTTATCGTTCCCGCAAAGGTTACTATCACCGATCCGGTAGGTGATTTTTTATTGTCAACCAGACGCGTGCACCTGTATACTGACACTGCACCTGCTACCCAAAATAACTCAAGAATTTCTGCAGGGGTCAGGCTCGTATCTACACCGCGGACTATGCCTTTGGAACATGCAAGATGCGCTGGAATAAACGGGCTCACCGGTGGCGTTGCAAATTCGGAACAATTGAGAAGCTCTCGGACGCACTCCTGATCGGCAGAGCAGTACAAAATACCACCACGACCGAAATGCCGGACCTCAGTGATCTTTTTAAAGTGTGTTGTGGCTTTCCGAAGCTCCATTTGAGTTATCTTTGGGTTCTTCATAGGTATCGTACCTCCATTGGTCGGTACCAGAGCCACGGGGACGTTGATAACCCCACTGCAAAGAAAAAAATCAATCGGCCAATCCTTGGCCGGTATAGCTGCTAGCCAAAGTGAAGGCCCTTGGCCAGGCGAAGAAACCGACATCTAAATAGCCTGAGTTGCTTGAACTCAGAAAATCATATGGCACAAACCATAAACAACTGCCAAAAAGCACTAAAACCACAAAGAAGCAAACGTTAAACTCAAGTACGATCCCGCCGCCTGTCGTTCAAGCCGTTCCAACCCGTGAGCAGCAGCGCAGAACAGGTTGACTCGCCGTTCGCTCAGGCAGCCTCCTTGGTTTTGTTCTCAGTGTTGACAGTGATTCTCCTTCTTTTTTACTTTCTTTTTTTTCTTTTTTCTTTCTCTTCCTTTTTATTCTTTTCGTCTTTTTTCTTCTCTTATTTCTTTTTTCTTTCTTTCTTTCTTTTTTTAGTTCTCTCTCACTCTCGCAAACATCTTCCAAGGCGAGAGGGACGCGGCAGCAACGAAGTTTAGAAGTTCATGTTAGTGTAACTCATCCCCTGATGAAGGGAGGACCCCTCCCTAAACTGTTGGGAAATAAATATATTTATCCTTGTTCACAACGCTCCCGTTGTGCCATATCCCAAACGTTCAAGAAAACTAAGTGGCCCATTGAATTATTACTCCCACTATATATATACATATATATATATATATATATATATATATATATATATATATATATATATATATATATTGTTATGTCCGGTGTTCCTCGAACGGTTAAAAACAAGTTTATTCCTATTCGGATGGAGACGGCGGCCGAACTGCCGGGGGAAACGACGGTAGCTCGTTTGCGCCGAGCGGGGGAAGGGCAGGAGTCAACATTTGGAAGCAGTTTAAGCAACCGGTCCTTCGCGGGTTCAAAGGCTTGCTCGTGACACAGGGGTGCTTGGAACACAACATCTCCTCCCTCCTTAGCTTGTCGCTTGGAAGCAATCTGGGGGCCGCCGTGGGCGCGTGGACGCTCTGGGCGCACTAGGAAGAGAAGCCTCCGCTTACTGGGTGTCGTTTCTCTTGTGTTCAGGGCCGGCGGGCGGCGGCGCCGATTCATCTGGTGCGAGATGCCAGGCTAAGTGGAACGAAGTTTCCGTCGAGGTGGCTGCTTGAATGGGAGGTTCCCTTGGCAAATTACCTGAACGGCGTAGCTGATTAAGGGGGCGGCGTGTGGCCTTTCCACCAATGTCGACGAGCCATGACCGCATATCTATGCGTTTGAGTGCCGTCGCTTCAACCCACCCGAGCTTTCTGTGGAACTGGCGGGCGTATATGCGCTGTCCACTTTCAATTCTCCTGCTATACGGGAGCTTTTCTTCCTCCGACGGTGCTTTCGCTGAGGGGTCCGGGACAATTGCTGTCAGCTGGGTTCTCATTTCTCGTCCGAACATCAATTTCGCTGGCGTTTGATCAGTAGTGCTTTGAACAGTGTTGTGCTGTCTGAAAAGAAAGCGCGCGATGCGGCGTTGCATTGTCCCAGTTTGGTCTTTAGTAAGGGCGCGCTTTAGCTCAGCCACGTAGCGCTCGGCTTGCACGTTCGTAGCCGGGTGGTAAGGAGCTCATGTAACAGACGAGACGCCATTGTCGCTGTAAAACTTGAAAATCTCCGTGGACACAAACGGAGTGCCGTTGTCTGAGACCACCTTGCGCGGTAGGCCAAACGTTGCAAACAACGACCGCAGAGTGTCGATAACTGCTGCCGATGTCGTTGTAGCCATTTGTTTTACCTCCAGCCACTTGGTGTATGCGTCTACAACCACCAGCAACGAACACCCTTTGATAGGTCCAGCAAAATCAATGTGCAGGGTGTGCCAAGGCGTGTCTGGTCTTTCCCATTCAGGAATAGGAGCTCTTGGCGGGCTTCTGTGGTTGCGTTGGCAAGGCTGACAATCGTGAAGTGTAACGGCGTTTAAGTCATATAGTGCAGATGACGTTAGTGCTGTTCGGCTTGTATCTTGCGTCTGGCCCTCCTATGCGTCGACATTGTTGTTCCGTTGCACTGAAGTCTTCCGTCCGAGCTGTTTGCGCTTCGAGATGCATGCCTTTTCAGTGTGTCCCAGTTTTTGGCAAAAATTTCAGGTCGCTGTCTTGTATCGACATACCTGGGGATCGTGCATGTCGTCGCATCGCCAACAGCGCTGTGTCTTTCTGCTTGATTTCGCCTTAGACGTGGAATGACCTGACTGCTGACTGGTGTGATGCACCGGCTTGACGTTACGTCGAATATCCCTCTGCTGGTGAAAAGTGCTCTCCACTCGTTGGGCGATGTCGTAGGCTTTGGAGAAGGTGAGACCCGCCTCCGCGAACAGGCGTTGTTGTAGGCCTGCGTCACGCAGTCCGCACACAAAACGGTCACGTAACATAACGTCCAAGGGGAGCATAGTGGTGTTAGCAGGTGTGGCAGTCGATCCTCCCTCCTGCGCAGTAGCTGCAGTTGTCGCGGTCAACATCCCGAAATTGCAGTCAGCAGCGAGCTTTTTCAGAGCCGCTACGTATTCGGCCACTTTTTCGCCTTCCAGTTGGTCTCGATGTTGGAAGCGGGCTCGACAGTAGACCTCCGATGGCCTTGGGTCATAGTGCTCTTGTAGCGCTGCTACGATGTCGTCGTAGTCAACGGCTGCTGGAGTGCGTGGCTGAATCAGGGCACAGACTGTGTGGTATGTCTGCTCCCCACACAGCGTTAGCAGGTTGGCCCTCTTTATTGCTGCATCAGTGATGTTGTTAGCCTCGAAGTAAAATTGCAGGCGTCCAAACCACGATGACCATGATGAGCCGTTGAATTCGGGTAGCCGATTTGGGAGCCCGTGCGTAGCCATAGCTTGTAGCTTGTCAATATCGTTGCGTAGCGTTGGTCCAAATCCACTTCCTCGTCGCCACTGTTATGTCCGGTGTTGTCGTCGGCCCATAGACGTACGCGTTGGTCGCGGTAGTCCAAAAAGCTCAGACAGCATCGAACGGTAAAAAACAAGTTTATTCCTATTCGGATGGAGGCGGCCGCCGAACTGCCGGGGGAAACGAAGGTGGCTCGTTTGCGCCGAGCGGGGGAAGGGGAGGAGTCAACATCTGGAAGCAGTTTCAGCATATACATATATATATATATATATATATATATATATATATATAATGAGATCTAACAGGCAGTAATGCCAGGGAATGTACAGGGAAAGTAATTAGAACAAATGAAATGTAAATAAGAAGAAAGAAAAGTGGGTGAAGAAATAACCCGCCGTGAGCAGGAATCAAACCTACGACCTTCGAATAACGCGTTCGATGCTTTAAACACTGAGCTATCACAGCGGCATTCCCTCCATCCACTTTGTGGGGTTTATATGTGAATTTAGAAGTAAGAGTGTCAGTTAGTGCCATCTATAAGCCAAGCGACGAGTGTGAAACACTCTTTTTATGCGCTTGTGTGGCGTCACGTAGCAGGTGAACTTATTACGAGGTGGCAGCTGATTAATTGTCCCTCGTATGCAACCTAATGACACCAAGTCTGCCAGTACGAGACTCTCGTTAACGAATAAGGGAAAGAAGTGTATCTCTAAGGGCTCGTTTTTCCGTGTTTTGACACAATATAATGAGATCTAACAGACAGTAATGCCAAGGAATGTACAGAGAAAGTAATTAGAACCAATAGAATGTAAATAAGAAGAAAGAAAAGTGGGTGAAAAAATAACCAGCCGTGAGCAGGAATCGAACCTACGACCTTCGAATAACGCGTTCGATGCTCTAACGACTGAACTATCACAGCGGATTTCCCTTCATCCACTTTTTTGGGTTTATATGTGAATTTCGATGTAAGAGTGTCAGTCAGTGCCATCTATAAGCCGAGCGACGAGTGTGAAACACTCTTTTTATGCGCATGTGTGGCGTCACGTAGCACGTGAACTTATTACGAGCTGGGAGGTGATTAATTGTCCCTCGTATACAACCTAATGACACCAAGTCTGCCAGTACGAAACCCTGGTTAATGGATAAACGAAAGAAGTGTATACCTAAGGGCTCGTTTTTCCGTGTTTTGACACAGTAATAATGAGATCTAACAGACTGTAATGCCAAGGAATGTACAGGGAAAGCAATTAGAACCAATGGAATGTAAATAAGAAGAAAGAAAAGTGGGTGAAAAAATAACCAGCCGTGAGCAGGAATCGAATCTACGACCTTCAAATAACGCGTTCGATGTTCTAACCACTGAGCTACCGCAGCGGCCTTCCGTTCTTCTTCTTTTTTTGGGGGGGTTTATATGTGAATTTAGATGTAAGAGTGTCAGTCAGTGCAATCTATAAGCCAAGCAACGAGCGTGAAACACTCTTTTTATGCGCATGTGTGGCGTCACGTAGCACGTGGACTTATTACGAGCTGGCAGCTGAATAATTGTCCCTCGTATACAACCTAATGACACCAAGTCTGCCAGAACGAGACCCTCGTTCATGAATAAGGGAAAGAAGTGTATACCTAAGGGCTCGTTTTTTCTTGTTTTGACACAATAATAATAAGATCTAAATGACAGTAATGCCAAGGAATGTACATGAAAAGTAATTAGAACCAATGGAATGTAAATAAGCAAAAAGAAAAGTGGGTGAAAAAATAACCAGCCGCGAGCAGGAATCGAACCTGCGACCTTTGAATAACGCTTTCGAAGCTCTAACCACTGAGCTATCACAGCGGCCTTCCCTCCATACACTTTGTTTGGGTTTATATGTGAATTTAGAAGTAAGTGTGTCAGTCAACGCCATCCATAAGCCAAGCGACGAGTGTGAAACACTCTTTTTATGCGCATGTGTGGCGTCACGTCTAGTCGCTGACCAACATGGTGTAGAAACAGATCAACAAGCATCTCTTCTAGAAGTTTTTAGTGTGGCTCTGTATCGGCTGGCCACCTAAACTTAGCCGCTCGTCTAGTTGTGACGCAATATTAACGTCTGCAACGTAGCCATCGGGACTTCGCCTCGAGTTAGCTCAACCTTCTCGAAGTCACCTGCAAGCACTAGCCTGCCGGAGCCACCAGCGTTGCAACACCGCCGATATCGCAGTCGTGCCGGAACTTTCTTCGACTTCTCGCATGCGATCGTCGGGGACGCAACGCTGCCGGTCATCACACGTATGCCTTCCCCTGTTTATATCTTCTAACTTTCTCCTCCGTAGTTCTATTGTTGTTAGTTTGTGTAGTTTGTAATAGTTCTCTCTCGTAAGCTGATTTATTATTTTTATATGTATATTTTGTTGCATCAAGTGTTGATGTATTTTGTTAGTTGTATTGAAGTGTTGTACTAGATCCCGTGTGCTGCAATATCACTAGAGTAAAGTTTGTTTTGTTTTCTCACGTCTCTGATCTCTTCACTGTCTCTGCTTGCGTACAGAACGAACTAACCTGCTGTCATTCCCGTCGCCGACTTCGCGCTGGCGACGCTAGAGTGGCAGCTTGTAACAAAACTGGTTACGACCTCTTACTGCTAAATTCACATATAAACCCCCGAAAAAGCATGGAGGGAAGGCCGCTGTGACAGCTCAGTGGTTAGAGCATCGAAAGTGTTATTCGAAGGTCTTAGGTTCGATTCCTGCTCACAGCTGGTTATTATTTCACCCACTTTTCTTTCTTCTTATTTACATTCCATTGGTTCTAATTACTTTCCCTGTACATTCCTTGGCATTTCTGTCTGTTAGATCTCATTATTATTGTTTCAAAACACAGAAAAACGAGCCCTTAGGTATACACTTCTTTTCCTTATTAATACACGCATTGCTTTCTCCGTCGTATTGCGCGAATGCTCCCAAAACCTAATTTTCTAAATGGATTTCCTCCGCGACCACGTAGCTGTTATTAACCTTCGCGACCTGCTCATAACGTTCTCTGACGACCATACAGCCCAACAAAAGGATGCAGCTGCGCAAACCACCACACTTCGAATTGCTCATGACACCATCGCACTTCTGCCGAGAGTTAGTATGTTGGTAACTGTGGAGAGCAACTGTGACAAAAAGAGTAGTGGCATCACCAAAAATAACCTCTAGGTGCTCTTCACTCGGCAGATTTGCGTCGCGCGTGCTATCGCCCAACTGAAACATCAGAGGACTGGGCTTTTCATCACAAATTACAGCGGCCAGTACCAACACTTGGCAAAGCGAACAGCGATCGTAAACATCGAAGCCATTGAGGACGAAAAATGTTTCACTATCACTACGATTGCCACTGCCGCCGAATGTGGCACTGCATTAGCCAGTACAGTTGACGTGAATTGTCAGCTATCCTCTGTGCAGCAGCAGCAGATACGCATGATTTTACGTAAGTATAGTGACTGCTTTCCGTCCACCTCCAAAATCAAGCAGGCCCCAAACGCGACGCACCGCATTATAACGCACTCTACCGAACGGCCAAAGCGACAGCACGCCTACCGCACGTCGCAAAAAGAACAATGGGCAATACGTATTCAGGTTAAACAGATACTGAACGACGACGTCATTGAACCCTCGAGCAGTCCATGGGCGTCACCAGTCGTACTTGTTAAAAAGAAAGACGGCAATCTTCGATTTTGCATCGATTACCGGAAACTCAACAAAGCGACTAAGAAATTGTCTACCCACTCCCACGCATAGATGACTCACTGGATCGACTTCGACATGCCCGATATTTTTCATCAATGGGTTTACGCAACGGCTACTGGCATGTCGAGGTTGATGAACGCGACCGGGAAAAAACAGCGTTCATAAATCCCAATGGCCTCTACGAATACAAAGTGCTATCGTTTGGATTGTGCTCTGCACCGGCAACACCCCAAAGGATGAAGGACGCCGCCCTGTAGGTATGAAGTAGAAATCGTGCCTCGTCTATTTAGACGACGTCGTTGTTTTTTCTAAAACATTTGAGCAACATTTACAACGACCTCAGTTCGTCTTCGTCGCTATTCGACCCACGGCCTATCGCTAAAACCGGAGAAGTGTCAATCCGGCAACGAGGAACCAAAGTTTCTCGGACACCTTGTCAGTCACGATGGCATTGGACCAGACCCAGAAAAGACCATAACCGTTGCTGCATTTCATACACCTTCGAATAAACGTGATTTGCGCCGATTTGTACGGCTCTGCGCCTACTGCAGGCGCTTTGTGCAGAGCTTTGCTAACATCGCTGAACCCCTTACCCGCTTAACGAAGGAGGATACTCCTTTGGTCGGGGTCCATATCAGAGAGTCGCTTTTTCGAAGCTTCAACAGCGCCTTCAGGGCGGACCTTTACTGGGGCAATTTGATGATGATGCAACCACCAAACTGAACACTGACGCGAGCAACACCGGTCTTGGTGCAGTGCTCGTCCAGTGGCAAGACGGCACCGAGCGTCCCATCGCTTATGCTAGTCGCATTCTGTCATCTGCGGAAACTAACTACTCCACCACGGAGAAGAAATGCCTTGCTTGTAATTGAGCGATATAAACGTTCCGACCGTATCTGTATGGTATTCACAGTAGTTACGGACACTCATGCCTTCTGTTGGCTGGCCAATCTCAAGGACCCTTCAAGGCGCCTCGTGAGGTGGAGCTTACGCTTTTAAGATTTGGAGGTTACAGTCGTCTACAAGTCGGGCCGCGGTCACACTGATGCTGATTGCCTTCCGCGTGCTCCCCTCGCGACTAAATTGAGCGATGTTGATACCGATGGCCATTTTCTTTGTGCAGTCAGTGAATCTGACTTGGCCCATCAACAGTGGAATGATTCAGAGTTCTGACAACTAAACCAATACCTTCAAGGTCTCAGCTCGAGTCCACTATCGGCATTCGCACGTTCAGGGCCATTTTCTCTACGCGACAACACCCTCTACGAAAAGAACTTCGAACCTTATGCGACTGAATACCTCCTCGACGTTCCACCAGGCCTATGTGCTGACATTTTATCTGCCTGCCATGCCGAGCCTTCCTCCGGCCACCTGGGACTCGCACGTACCCTTGCCCAGATTTGGACTCACTACTACTGGCCAAAACTCACCCAGGATATCAAGCATTACGTTAAAACGTGTATTCACTACCAGCGCCGTAAACCCGCACCTGTGTGCCCTGTTGGTTTATTGCAGCCTGTTGCACCACCGTCAACACGTTTGAATGAATCAGCATTGACTTGCTTGGGCCCTTCTTGAAGTCACATGATGGCGACTGCTTGATCATAGTCGCTACTGACTATTTAACAAGTTACTACGAAACAAACGCTCTACGACGAGGCACCGCCAACGAGATTGCGTATTTTTTCATTACCAACATCGTCCTACGCCATGGAGCGCCAACAGTTCTTATCACTGACCATGGTACAGCCTCTACAGCCCAATTAATGCAAGATGGCACGAGACTTAGTGAAACAGCTTATTTCAAAATGACCGCATACCAACCACAAACCAATAGTCGGACGGGGAGAATAAACAAGACGCTCGCTGACATGATATCCTTGTACGTCGACCACGATCACAAAAACTGGGATGAAATTTTGCCATACGTAACGTTCGCTTACAACACTGAGGTTCAAGAGAGTACAGGTTTCACTCCTTTTCGGTTGCTTCACGTCCGAGAAGCAATTACGATGCTGGATGCCATGCTGTTGCCTGACATGACCGATATTCCTACTGATGCGAAGAACTTTATCCGGCTCGCCGACGCGGCCCGCCAGCTGGCACTCTAGAGGATCCGAAAACAACAACGCATCGACTCGCAGAAGTAAAACTCCCGTCATCGCCATGGTATTTACCAACCCTGTGATCTCGTGTTGCTGTGGATCCCCGTTCACCAAAGGGATTGCTCGGAAAAGTTACTTCACCACTACTTCAGTCCTTATTGAGTACAACGGTGGCTCACAGATGTCAACTACAAAGTCCTGCTTGAAGACACAGCTCGGCGATCTCAATGTTCCCAGGAGGCGGACATTGTTCATGTGTCACGGATGAACCCACCCAATCCCGAGCCATCTCACACTGCATCATCATGTATCTTTGTGCGTGTACGTGATTACTTTAACTTTTAATCGGCATTAACCCTTTTGTTGTGCGGTGGTGTCAATTGACAACACCGCACAACATTTCCCCTAATATCTCGGAAACGTAAATACAGCTCATTCTTGGTGGCATAGTTCTTTAATGATCACCACTGCAGTTGATATCAATGTTGCGGCACGTTTGTGAAGGTAGCAGCCCCAAAGAAGAAGAAGCACGACCAAGGTCTTTTGTGAAGCTGAGGCGCGTAAATTGAGTCAGGTAAGCGCGATTTTTAGGACGTCGTATTGACGCTGATTCAATGAGTATTAGACTTAAAAGTAAGGCGTTGATTCCAATTTTGTGTACACTAATCATTAGAAGGAAAAAAGAGGACATTTTTTTATTATATTGTTACGACCTCAGTAGGCGTCTGGGGGTTTATTGATACACGGTTCGAGGGACGAGCCGTATCGGCGCAGGCAGATGATGATGATCTTCTTCTTCCACACACCTTGCTTCTTTTTCCTTCTTCGTCCGGCACATACGTGGCGTAACATTTCCCCCCTCGCAGACAAAGCGCGCCGCGCGTTTCATGCAGTGTCGCGTTGACTGAAAGGCTTCAGGCGAGCGACATGCGTGACCTCTGTCTTTCTGGAACGTCTCCCGCTAGCTGTAAGACGTGCGATGCGGTAGTCGACTGCGCTCAGGCGGTCAAGGATAACAAAAGGTCCGATGTAGTGCGCGAGCAGTTTTTGGCACAAGCCACGTTTGCGTAAAGGCTTCCACACCAACACGAGATCTCCCGGAATATATGTGGCCTGCCGGTGCTTGCTGTCATAACGAACTTTCGATCTGTCTTGCGAGGCTATTGTACGTAAACGAGCAAGACGACGAGCTTCTTCGGCGAGACAAAGAGTTTCTGCTAGGGAGATTTCTGATTGGTCCCGATCAGAGAAGGAAAATATTGTATCCAGAGTATAACGGGGGGGTCGAACATAGAGGAGGAAGAACGGGCTGTAGCCGGTGGTCTCATGTTGAGAAGTATTAAACGCGTATGTGACGAACGGCAAGACATCGTCCCAGTTCTTGTGGTTCGAAGCAACGTACATAGAAAGCATATTCACCAGTGTTCGAATTGTTCGCTCGACGAGACCATTCGTCTGCGGGTGATAAGGCGTCGAGTGTCTGAGCTCTGAGCCACACATACGGAGAAGTTGTTCGACAACGTCTGCCGTGAATTGACGTCCACGGTCACTTATGATGACGCGAGGGGGCCCATGACGCAGTACGATAGAATGGAGAAGGAAGGACGACACTTGACCAGCAGTCGCGGATGGCAGGGCAGCAGTCTCGCAGTACCGAGTAAGATGGTCAGCACATACCACAATCCATCTGTTGCCTTTCGATGAACGCGGAAAAGGGCCCACCAGGTCAATGCCAATTTGTTCGAACGGAGAACTGGGAGGCGTCACAGGTTGTAGATGTCCGGCCGGAGCTGCTGAGAGAGATTTGTGCGCCTGGCATTGCGCACAACTGGCCACGTACAACTCAACTGACTGGCGCATACGTGGCCAGTAGAAGCGTTCCTGGGTACGATGAAGAGTGCGCGTCGTTCCGAGGTGACCTGAAGTGGCGTCATCATGCATGGCGTACAAAACAGATGACCGTAGTGCCTCTGGAACCACCAGCAGGAAGCGGGAACCGGTGCCGGAGATGGATTTCTTGTACAGTAGACCATCACGGACGCAAAAGCGGCTTTCCGGAGTGGATGCTTGTGCGATCACGAATAACGGATTCAAACTCACGTCCTTCCGCTGCTCAGTTTCAAAGGTGGCCTTATCCGGGAACGCTGGTGCTACGGACGCAATCAGATGATCGAAATCGTCAGCGTCGCAAACTGTAGCATCAACTGGCATCCTTGAAAGGCAGTCTGCGTCCGCGTGTTTCCTGCCGCTCTTGTACGATACCGTGAAGTTGTACTCTTGCAGCCGGAGGGCCCAGCGTGCTAGACGGCCTGACGGATCCCGAAGGTTGATAAGCCAGCACAAAGAATGATGATCCGTAACTACTTGGAAAGGACGACCGTATAGGTATGAGCGGAATCGCTGCACAGCGAAGACGAGTGCAAGGCATTCTTGTTCGGTCACAGTGTAATTGCGTTCCGGCTTACTTAAAGTACGACTGGCATATGCGATTACGTGTTCCACTTGATTACATCGCTGTATCAGGACTGCACCTATGCCAATGCCGCTTGCGTCGGTGTGAACTTCAGTCGCCGCAGAAGGATCGAAGTGCCGCAGGATAGGCTGCGACGTGAGCAAGAACTTCAGTTGGTTGAAAGAAGTTTCACAATCAGGAGTCCATTCAAAACTAGCACCTTGGCGGAGAAGACAGGTCAGTGGAAAGGCAACTTCTGCAAAGGCGGGAATAAATCGGCGAAAGTAAGAGCAGAGGCCCAAGAAGCTCCGAAGCTCCTTCACTGAGCCAGGTGGTTTAAAAGCTCTAACAGCCGCCGTCTTATTCGGGTCGGGCCTGATGCCATCCTTGTTGACGAGATGTCCCAGCACCAGTGTTTGTCGAGCTCCGAAATGACACTTCTTTGCATTAAGAACCAAGCCAGCATTTCGAATACATTTCAAAACCAGCTCTACCCTTTCGTTATGTTCACTGAATGTACGCCCGAAGATAACAACGTCGTCAAGATAACACATACAGATGTTCCACTTCAGGCCGCGCAGAATGGTGTCCATGAATCTTTCAAATGTAGCGGGCGCGTTACATAGACCAAAAGGCATCACGTTAAATTCATATAGTCCATCCGGAGTAACGAAAGCCGTCTTTTCTTTGTCCATTGAATGCACAGGTATTTGCCAATAGCCTGAGCGTAAGTCTATGGACGAAAAGTAGGATGCTGAATGGAGGCAGTCTAGAGCGTCATCAATGCGTGGGAGAGGGTAGACATCTCTCTTTGTGACGGAGTTTAGACGGCGATAGTCCACACAGAATCTCCAGGTACCATCCTTCTTTTTGACTAGAATCACGGGAGCCGCCCAAGGACTCGATGATTCTCGAATGACACCCTTCTGCAGCATATCACGCACTTGTTCATCAATTATCTTGCGCTCAGACGGCGACACTCGGTAGGGTTTCTGGCGGATGGGCTGTGCTGTTCCCGTGTTTATCCTGTGGAGAATCCGAGACGCGGGAATCGAGGGCGCATGGTCATGGGAAAAATCGAAAATCGCCACGTATTTCGACAAAACGTCCAGAAGCATGCGGCGTTTGTCAGTAGTAAGTGACTTGTCGATCATAGGTAAAAGTTTTGAATCGGCCGTAGAAGTATTGGCTGAGGCCCCACCTGGAGCATCACTGAGGGCAGCCACTGCCATCGGTGAGTATGTTTTGAACTTGGCAAGCTTCAGTCCTCCTGGTAGAACCACCGACTCAGCTGAACAGTTTACCGCCCATAGTCCTGTGCGTCCTTGAACGAGTGACACTATGCAATGCGGCACCAATGTGTTCTTTTTAATGCAACTGAGATGAAAGGGCTCCACTAATGCGTCGAACGCACTGTCACTGTTTTCAATGCGTGAAGAGTATACAGGAACACAGACTGCAGAGAATGCCGGCACAATGCTATCTTCACTGACCCGGAGCGCACCGTGCTCCCTGTCTGAATTCTCTAATAGTTCTCCAGGGGCAGCATCACATATGTACACCTCTCCATTTCTACAATCAACAGTGGCGCCACACATTCGAAGGAAGTCAATCCCCAGGATTATGTCGTGTGTGCTCCTTGGAAGAATCGTAAACTCTGTGACAAACACTTGATCACCCAAGCACACTTCTGCGGTACAGACACCAATGGGACACAGCGAGTTACCACCAACGCCACAGAATGTTGTTGCCTTCTCCCACAAAAACATCACCTTTTGTCCTAAACGGTGTTTAAAAGCAGCACTCATAATCGAAACTGTAGCACCAGTATCCACCAAAGCCATCGTACACACACCATCAACAAAAACTTCTACCTTGTTCTTGAACATCAACACAGACGGGGGTATTTCGTTTTGCAGCAAGTCACCAGCGACCTCACCCCCATCGGCCGCACTGTTTAGTTTTCCTGATGTGGTGACGATGGGCGGCGCCGTGGCGATGGAGACCGGTGGGATCGAGGCGCAGGAGGTGGCGTCACACTTCGATCAGAGGCAGGGGAGTTGTTGCGCCGGTGTCCGTGCCAGAAGCTGCTGCCGGGTCTTGAGTCGGTGGGCCAGTGTCCTTGAAAAGGTGGGACAGCAGGTTTATCGGTCAAGCTTGTCCACTGATCATAGCGTGGTATGCGCGAACGATCGCAATACCTCGATATGTGACCAGTCAGACCACAGTTGTAGCACACAGGCGCAGGACGAGGTCGTCGCCGTTCTTCGAAGTGTTCACGTCTGCGAGCGTTCGCGTAAGCCCGAGATTCAATGAAATCAGTTGTCGGTGGGTGGTATGGGCGTACGGAACGGAAACGTTGAGGGTACTGTGATCGCTCGTAAAAAACCGGACTTGACTGCTGAATACGCCGAGGCCCTGCAACCTCCGTTGCGTTGACGGATGGATGTTCATAAACTGTAAGCTGTGGGGCAGTGGTGTCCTGCGGGAAATAGGATGGAGACGTGGCAGCTGCCCGTTCACGTGTCATTTCGCCATGTCTGAGTAACTCTTCCCGAACAATTTGGCGGATGGTTGCCGAAAGGTCACCAGTTGAGGCCGCTTCTATGCTGGCTACTGAGGTGACATTTGCCAGACGACCAAACTTAGGCGCTATTCTGCGCTGCTTCAGGGTTTCAAACGTGCGGCAGTGCCGTACAACGTCAGACACTGAAGTCAGGCTTTCCCTGCTAATAAGGAAGTTGTAAACATCTTCTGCAATTCCCTTCAGCAAATGCCCCACCTTGTCCTCTTCCGACATGCTGGAATCGACTTCCCTACACAGCCTCAAAATCTCTTCAGTATACACGGTGCAGGTCTCACCGGATAGCTGGGCCCTCTGTGCAAGACTCTGCTCGGCAAGCTTCTTTTTTGTAGCTGAGTTGCCGAAACACTTCTTGATTTCTTCAACAAAGCGTTCCCATGTTGTCAGAATATCTTCATGGTTCTCATACCAAACGAGGGCAACATCAGTGAGGTAGAAAACAACGCGTGACAGTTGGGAGGCAGCATCCCATTTGTTGCAGTTGCTTACTCGCTTGAAATGTTTGAGCCATGAGTCCACGTCGTCATTGGCCCTCCCGGAGAAGGTTCGTGGCTCTCTGTGATACGGCCAAGAACTGCTTGGGACTGGTTCCCGAGCTTCTGTTTCGTCAGGCATGATGGCCAAAGAAGGAGGCAGGCCGGCGAGGCGACGACTCCGGCGAAATCCGAGGGGTAGCGGTCCCGTCGTTGGTTCCTATACCCAGCACCTTCCACCACTCTGTTACGACCTCAGTAGGCGTCTGGGGGTTTATTGATACACGGTTCGAGGGACGAGCCGTATCGGCGCAGGCAGATGATGATGATCTTCTTCTTCCACACACCTTGCTTCTTTTTCCTTCTTCGTCCGGCACATACGTGGCGTAACAATATAATTACTGAGCTCTGATTACCTAATCTGATGCCACATTGACTAATCCGAAATTTCTTGCACCACTGCCTCATTTTTTCCTTGTTTTCTGAGGTCTTAGCTACGACGAAATCACGAAAAAAAATCTATCCGACCAAAATAAAGATTTTATGGCTAAAACGGTTAAGCATCAGGGTGGTACTTTTTTCTGAAGGGGGGGTAATGCCACGGGCATCGAACAAGATTGAGCCATGCCAATGCGAGTATGTGCCATTTCGTGAAAAAGAAGACTGTTTGTTGTGCTCGTGGTCTAACGTTTGGTTTGGTTAGACGTCCAGTGCAGTTGATCCTGTGAAGAGACGTTGTGGTCTTTCCGTAATCACGTGTAAATATACACGCACACACACACATATATATGTAGCGGTACTGTAGCTTTAGAAAAGGAAGACGCTAAAGCGTTCTGTGAACACCTGATTCGGAAATACGCTTTTACACTGTCACAAGCTGTTTCCGTCTTTTGTTTTCGCTACACCATGACACTGGTGGAGGTGCTGGACTGCGACCCCGCCTGATGCTCCACACTCCAACGGGGAGCCGCTCAACCAGCCCGGGCCCACTTATAGAAACTCCCGCCCGTGAATCGCTTCAGTCGTCGCTTGCGAGGCCTCCCTCCAGAGTTCACCCCCTCACCACAGCCCTCTGCACGGCAGCGCTCACCTCTTTCAATGGCCACTGCCAGTCCACAACAGTTACTCCGAGACAGTAATCCTCCCGCCCCATTTCAGGTAACCCTTTTTTCACCACTGGTGCCTAATAGCTTTGGCGGCGGCGCGAAAGGGGACGTCCAAGACTGGCTTGATCACTATAAACGTGTCGCCAAAACTAACCAGTGGTCAATTGAACAAAGGCTCTCCCGTGCCCATTTCTATCTCGGCGACAGCGGTCATACATGGTTCGAAAACAGAGAAGGCAGTTTATCAACATGTTGTGATTTTACGCGGCAGATGACTGAAACACTTGCCAATGTTCACCGGCGCGACGGTGAGCAGCAGTTACTAGAGTTATGAGTTCAGAAGCCCATCGAAACGGTCATATTGTTCATTGAGGACATGGCCCATCTCTTCCGCAGATCTGACTCGCACAAGAAAGACGACAAAACGTTGCGCTACGTCATGCGTCGCATTAAAGAGCAGTTGTTTGCCGGACTTCTACGCAACCCGCCAAGCACCGTGGTGGACATTATCAAAGAAGCTACGGCTATCGAGCGGGCGCTTCTTCTGCGATGCCGACAGTACAATCGCTTGTCCAGCAGCGCCCACATTGAAGTCTCCAGTGCGACATCTGGCAATCAAATTTTGTTGTGCGAAATAAGATTAATTATTCGCGAACAGCTGTACAAGCTGTGGACCCTGGTAAGAGAAACACCCACGGCTTCTGTCGCTGAAGTTCGCGAAGAAATACGCCGAGCGTTTTCAACCACTGATCCTACTCAGGATCAGAGACCCATAAGCTACGCAGCCACGCTTCGCCGCCCGCCACACGTTGCGCCGTCGTACGGCCAGCCATCGCCTGGTCACCACCACAACAACAGACACCGTGGCGCTCTGCCATCCTTCCGCCGAACGAATTGCTGCCATAGAGAGAGCGGTCTCCCGACATGACGGGTCGTTCGCTAAATTACGAGCCGTTGTGACGTCCACAGCTTCACAAACAGACGGCAGGCGCACTGTAGACAGGCGTCCAATTTGTTTTAACTTCGGAGGTTAGGGCCACGTTTCTCATCACTGCTGGCACCGCACCGAAACTTTTCTCCCTATTCTGCCATGGCTTGACAATCGACGCGCCAACGACAACTATGTATGATGCCGAGACGAGCTCATTTTGAAGGACCCCTTTGTCACAACCCCATTTTCACGACCGCCGTGTCAACAATGAGGACTGCGTGCCTGGTTACCAGCCAGGTTTGCTACGTCGACCACGCACTCTGCCTACAGCCTACTCGCCTTCGTCGTGCCGCCGCACTAGTACTAACGTCAGTGGGAGGAGGTCAACTAGTCCACGCCAGGTAAACTGAAGGCGGCAACCTGCGGGAGTGGGGTTTCAGGACGTCAAGGTGACGAAAAATTGGCCCCGTATCTCCATGCTAATCTGCAAATGTTGTCGAAAGATGATAGTGTTGCGAGTAGAGAGAGTGAACAAAACATTTATTTGACGTTCTGGGCAAGAAAATTGGTGAGTAGTATTCTGGAGGCGCTGCGTTAGTGTGCCTAGAGCGTGCAGTGGAGGCGAACAAACGCGTCAAGTCACTCGTGAGACATGAGCGCCATCTGGCAGTTTTCTTGGAAAACGAAGTGCGTGGCTCTGAGACGGGTATGCTTGCTCGTCTCAGATGTGATAAGGTGTAGAACGCAAGTTGACAAGTCGGTGCCACCACCGTCTCGTCTTAGCAAAGCGTTGGAAACGCCTTCTCGTGCAAGCGTTGCATAGTCAGCCCAGCGTGATAAGCACTACGGTTCTTAAAATGACTTATGTGTGCCTTTTCTAGTAAAAAACGCACATGCAGAATATATACGTGTTGTTATGGTGCCCCAGACATGCGCAATAATTGATTTTTAATTCACAATTGCACAGGCATGAACGCTAAACGTCTAGGAACAGTGGTGAGCGCCGCGGATGGGGTCGGCCGTTTCAAGTACTCGGTGCCGTTAAGAGTGGACAAACGGACAAATTTAGAGACCGACGGAGAGACCAAAATTTCGGCATCGAAGGTCCCCAAGAAAAGCCCCTGTTGCTTTTACCGCAGGATGCCGTGAAGCCGACTAGTCGAAACCCTAACGTAAAGAGTGGCCACTGGAGCCTTTTCGCGGCCCAGCCAAAAGGGGTCTGACTGACCGCTAGATGGCGTAGCCATTCTCGCTTTTACTCTTTTGTTAAGACATATAATAAACTCTTCAAGAGGATCTCAGATACCCCAGTTTGGCATAAAGTTTTCGCAAAAAAGAAGTCTTATTATTCTGTGCAATTTTTTATATCTGCTCCACATCATGTCCCGCGGACGACATCTAATGCCTTACAACAAAAACAGTAAATTATGACAAGAAAGCGTTTCTTTCTGAATTTGTTTAGCACAAAGAGGCACATTCATGTAGTTTAGATGTACTGTACATGTATTCACTTTCTGGAGGCATGCATGTGTAGCCTAGTGGTGAGGACACTCGCTTTCGGAGCATTCAGATACGAGTTCAAATCCCAGCATCGGAAAGATAACTTTTTGCTACTTTATTTATGCTGAAGACATTATCGGGTCTGACAAGCCACTTGTGGCGCTGAAAGCAGCACAGTAGCTGGGCCGCAGGGCCGTACGGGAGTGTCCTCTCTTAATTTAAGTATGTTTCTCTATAGCAAAACTGTGACCACAGATCATACCGTTTTGAAGACGATGGTCTTTCTTGGGGACCTTCAGCGCGAAAATTTTGGTCTGTCTGCCTGTTCATTTGTCTGGTTGTCCATTCTTCACGGTACCGGGCACTTAAAACGGCACCAGCGCATATCCTAAATAGGCAACCCCATCCGCAGCGCCCACCATTGTTGCTCAAGAGTCAGCGTTCATACTTGCGAGATGGTCGAGCATATGCGTGGTGATCCGACTGGGCGGGGACTCAAATCAGTTCAATTTGGTGTGGCTCGTCTCGCAGGAAGCCCAGGTGAAGGAGCCGCATGTTGATAAGGAAAACAAGGCCTCAGGCGAAGTTAGAGATTGCTGGATGAGAATCTCTGAGCATTGCAGAGGCTTCGGTAGTCGTGGCAGTTAAGGCGATGGCAACCTCCTCCATGCCAATGTGGCCGGTTGTGTGGACGGTGATTGCTGTGACACTCGATTTCGTGGGTACGCACAAGGAGGGCGAGATGGCGACGATGGCAATTGCCTCGTCGGGCGTGGTGCAACCAGCGCATTCACAGAAATGACGGATGGATGGGTGTTGTATTTGTTCCAAACCACGGCCACGAGCCTTAATGGGGGGCGTATGCTGGCAATAAAGCATGCACTTGGGTAGCGGATTGACGTAAATGACCGCCAGAGGGGCGTGCGGTATTGGGATATGGTTATGTGGATAACAGAGAAATTAGTGCTGACGAGAGTATACCGTCCAAGAAATCTGCACAACGTGCAATTTTTGGGGCGTAATTGCACTATTTTGCGTCTCTCATAATCATATAGTGGTTTTGGGACGTTAAACCCCACATATCAATCAATTGCATTAGTTGTTAGTTATAGCACGTAGCTCTAATAGTTTACAGCGGGAGAAAAATTTGTATATTTTGGAGCAACGCTGGAGTGCGGTAGTGGGCAATGGTTGTATGGACAACAAAGATATGTGTGCTGACGCGAGCAGGTATCTTTCAAGACATCTGCACAACCCCAATTTTTTTGGGGGGGAAGGGGCCGAATCGTAATATTGGTTAGTCATAGCACGAAGCTCTACTAGTTTACAGCGATAGAGAAATTTGTATATTTGAAGTAACGATGTCTGTGGGGCAGCCTGTTTGAGCGGTTATCGCTACAAAGGCGCAATCGGGAGAAAACGCCTCTTACAAGAACACGCGGTGTGAAAAGCAATAAATGAGTATAGCTTAAAAATTAACTGCTATTTTTTGTATATGCCTGCGATAGGAAAAAATTCCGTCTGTTAATGTCCTGGCGCATCAAATATTACGCTGTAGTTAAAATGTATGTTTGGAATATGAGCATCTGCATAGCTGAAAAAAAAGTAATTCAGTTTGAATGAATGAAACAACTTTATTTCAAGATCCAGCTTGTTGCTGACGCGGGATACACCGCTCACATGGAGTATAGAAGAGGCTGTCTCCCAATAGACTCCCTGGCCTGCTGGATGGCGCAGGTTTGGTCTTCTAAATTTCAGCAAAGCAGCATTGTATGCCATCACTCTCGGAAGGTTCTGGGGAGTCTGTTTGCGTCTTGCGACCGCTCCAGATAAAGTGGCTTAGAGAAGCCACTTATACTTTACAGGATTTACATATAGGCTCTGGGTAAATTGCTGGAAACGTTTTGTGTAGCTGAGTAGGGCTGGGAAAGAATAGGTTTGTAATTTGCACCAGTCTATCACCGTTTTTGATCTAATTTTGCGTGAGGTGGAGGATGAAGGGAAAATCCTCGTCAAGTTACGATGACACTTGGTGTGTTCTGCATAGCTGTAGATTCTGCATATAATTATGCCATCAGTTTCCGCAGCACTCTCCCGATGAGGGTACTCCTTGGGCTGGGCGGTAGGTTAAATTTTTCGACAGCGCATGGAGTGTTCCGTTTGAGTTGCATAGGTGATGGTAGGGAGTTTTAGTTTGTACGTATACTTCTTTACGTTACCGTGTTACCGGATACCGGATAGAATCTGCGCATGCGCGAGTCTTTACGGAACGTGAACCTTTACGTAACGTAAACTACTCGCCGGATAGGCTTTACGTTCACGGCCCGGAGCAAGCCACCGAGTCAAGACAAGCCAAAGCAGAAGCGCCAACGGCGAACACGTTGTTTACATTCGCTCTGTCATCAGCGGAATCGATGTCTGGGCGCAAGCGATTTACTCTCAGCGATGACATCGCCCTAGTAAAGGAGGTATTATATGTAAACCCTTTCCTTGACCCTGCAAGGTGGCTGAAGATAGCCGATCGGCTCTCCGAGGTGCTCGGCAGGTGCTTCAGCATTCGCAGTGTCAGAGAAAGGCTTAACTTATGCCTCCTGCATTTTCTGCGAGATCAGAAGAAGAAAATTGAGAGGTAAGTGCGTCTCGTATTGAACTTTGTTATGTACTGTTCTTTCCCATTGACAAAAATTGTGATTACTGGCTCCGCAATAGCTCCGGTACAGAAGAGGAGCAGTCCGAACTGGAGGACCTCCTGCAGCAAGCGGCTGACATAGCGCGCGAGTGCGGCTACACGCCACCGCCGTCAACCGCACGACAGCTCGCTGAACGCGACGACATAAAAAATAGAGCCACAAGAAACTCGGTCGCCCGACCGCCAGTGAAACGTCGCGTCGACAACAGGGAAGAAGATGCCCTGGCGGCCTACGCGGAGTTAACAGTGGGGGACAGTGTTGAGCCTGGTAAGAAATGTGCTGATTTCGCAATTCTTACTCGTAATTAACTGATAGTGTGCCGTACACTTGGCCTGCGTTGAATTTACAGGTGGTGTCATTTGATCAATTGCATGATACTACAGTGCTTCACCGGTTGAGTAAGGTAAGAAGAGAGTAACAGACTGGACAAATATTTGTAAACGTTTGCTTTCTGCACGATCATAGCAGGCACAACCTCTGGAAGTTTTCTGTGTGAAATCTGAAGGCAGCAGCCATGCTTGCAGCACACTTGGCGGCCTGTTGTATGACTTAGTTAGGTGCTACCTGTGTGGCACTGTGGTATATTTACCAGATAGGTGGAGACAGAGATATAGCAATGTTTAATAAGATTCCCGGAAATGTTTGCTTGGTTTCCTAGCTTGCTACTTCTGGTGTCAGTTGATTACCGTGATGTAAAAAAGGATCACATGTGCAAAAAGATATGTTTACTCGCAAACACACACATGCTCAGAAAAGAGTCACGCAGAGAACCTTGAACATGAGTTATATCAAGTGGCAAAATTGACAATGCTATAGACATGGCATGCAGTCTGCTTGCACAACATGTGCGAATTGGAATATCTTCATGCAAGCCTTCATCCTGCAGTAGACATGAAATTCTTATGAATATGCAATTGTTTCCTATGTTACATAATCATTTCACCAGTTACATAACATTTTACTAGGTCAGAGCTTGAACTATTCTGCCAAAGGTTGAGGAATAGCTGTCTCACCAAAGAAGGCTGTGATGCGCCATTTAGTGTCTAGCAAAGATTAGAACAACTTCACTCTTCTGAACCAAACAGTGGGATTCGATGTCAGACAGATTGTTGGGCTGAGGTACTGACTAGATTTAAGGATCAAGCAACATGTGAATGTGATGATTTTTTTTTCAAGGAATTAGGTGACACTTTTGCCTTCAGCAGCTTTGCACAAGGCTGAAATAGACTATTTATAAGTGTACCTGAAATAATTGTCTAGCTGGAGTTTGTAGATGTTTTTTTAGCATGGTTTTCCATTTTTCTATAATTATTCTTATTTATGTGTAACCTACTACTTATCTATAAGTACTTGTATTCCCTCTCTTTTGTTTCTTGTTCCTTGGTTTAGAGCCCTTATGTTATAACAAATCAAATATCTGCTGGCTATATTAAGTAGAGCTCAATAAAAATTTGTTTTCTTCCTCACCAGCAGATGGTGCAAGCACGTTACAGGCTCGCTCGGACACTTCTCAATTCAATGTATGAGCCGGAGAACATAGAGATTCACATGAATCTGCCTGACTGTGGTGAGTGAAAATACAGTGAGAAACACTAAAAGTTTTTCATTACACACGTGCTGAATACACTGTTGCATAAACTAGTGGATGCTGTAGCATGCAAAATTAGGATAGTTGGTGTTAATTCATTTTAAGACTGGAAAATGTACGTACACGAACACACGGAAGAAATGGCAACACCATGGACCCCTTAAAAAAGTTCTAAGTAGTCATTTTCAGTCAGGTGAGCCTCTCAGCATGGCTCATTATTTTTCTCTTTTCTCCTACCTGTCATTTTTAGCCTTGCAGTGGGTTTTTGAAGCTACCAAGGCGGCAATAGGGGTTAGTTGATAGCTTGTGCATCACCCTGTGTTGTTTGTCATTTTTTAGGTCCATGTTATACCTGGGAGATCATACAAAATAAGGTTTTTCAAGTAATTGCACCGGCACTATTGAGCCCTAGCCTCCAGAATGTAAATAAGGCACTAGGAAGAGCCTGTATTTCTCATCAAAAGAGCTGCTGCATGAGAGGAGTTATTGCCGATGTGTATTGGAAATGAAAGCTGGGTTCAAGCTCAAAGCACACAGCACAGCTCTTAAGTTGGTTCACTTGTGATGTACAGAACTCGAAGACAACCGGACGGCCTCATGCCCAGCCCCTGACCGCATCACAACTGCTGCACCCAGTCGAGCTCAAACTCCAACATCTAGTCCTTCAGATGTTGCTTCTGCAGGTTTGTAATCCCTAGTTTTGTTGGTGCATGCCTACAGACTCAAATGATTTTCGTCATTAGTGCTTTCAACATCAACAAAAGCGACTTTAGGTGCAGCTATTGAGTCTAGGAAATCATTCAAGATGGCCTGAAAAATTCTATTTTGTGCTATGAAAGAAATACAGGGTCAGATTTTAGCTGTTGCTAACATTTGCACCAAGTCCTTAATTAAATTAATATGAGCTCAGCGAAGGACATTGTTTTGTTTTTCAGTACAATATTTTTGTCCTATGCAATAATAAATTATTAAGAGAATAAGTACCTAATAAGTGTAAGTAGTTTCAGTATGTTCAAAAACTAGTTGCATAGTTTCATCATGGATCCACTTCTTTTAGTTGCCCTTGCTGCTTTTCTATCTTTTCTTTGTCTCCCTGAGAATAAGTCTGCTTTATGTGCATTAGACTCAAGTAGCAGCCTCCTTCTAAACTTGTTTACTTGTGATCTCTTGGACTACCAGGCAATGCAACTGTGCATGGGAGCCCCCCTGATTCCCACACTGGTGAAACCAGACGGGTGGCCAACACTCGTGTGCCTCTGCAAGATCTGTAACAAAAAAAAAGAAAGCTTGGTCATATCAATGTATCTTGTATTTTGCCTAGTAGAAAACAAGACTATCATTCAAAATACAGGTACACAATTGTAAATGAAGATGCTTGCTATTGAAGGCAAGAGTAAAAAAAAACACTTTAATTGTGTAGTAAATCTTCCTTTGAGAAAGCTTATTTCTCTGTCCCCTAAAATCTCCGAGTATATGGCTTTATCGCATCTTTAGTCTTGGCCAGGAAAGGAGACATGAGCAAACTGGTGTCTCATGTGTCCTTTTATGTTAGGCAAATATATGACGTGGCATGTGCTTAGGTGTGCCATTGTCGGGGTGCTCTTGTGGCCTTCAATAGATCCACACTCTCAGGGACATGTGGCCACTCTCACTGTGAGAAATGTTTGAGCACACGTAATCATCTTCCAGTCGGTTGCAATGATGTGAACTTGCAGTGAAGTCAAGGTGGCAATAAAAGGTGCTACTTTTTAGTGCAGTGAAGTGTTGCATATTACGATTGATATGAAGCATTTGCTGCACTAGGAGACTATGGAAATATTCCATTAAATATTCCAGAACTAAATTGTTAATAAAAATGTCATCACCTTTGCTCCGCTGCCAGAAAATATATAATGTGTGTTGCCAGAGGGCCTTTGCATTAACTTTAAAGAGCCATAGACATGAAGTAGGTCATCTTTGTTTTAAGATTAATTTTTGGAAATTTGTGCATGATTCTTTAGCACAAGTCCATGCAGCTTTCTGAGTAATACAGAACAAGCTCGTTAATTTGACCTCAATGAATTATTAAGAAAATTGGATGACTTGGGAGTTTTTCCTGGCCCTGGCCAGTATTTGTATAGTTTATTGCCATCAAACCTGTTGATTCGGTTACATTTGGTTCCAACGTGGGTAATATGAATGATCCGCGAATCCCACCAAGCATGAGGTGCCGCATCCCCACAGCGGATGTGGCCGCAAACTGCCTGAGGGAGAGAGTAGCGAGAGTTGTTGATTTATGACTTGTTTTAGTATATAGCAGAATTCCTTATAATAAAAACAATAGTTCAAAAATAGTATGAGGACCGCTTTAGGCAACAGCGTATTTCTGTGCAAGGCACTGGGACCGAGGCTACAAACTTGGTCAAAGCGAAATGAGGTTGGGGAACGCGCTTGCCAGCAAGTGTACTTTGCAGCGAGTGACACTAAACTTGCTTGTGTGACAACGCGCAAATGACACTCGCAGCTAAGTGTACTCGCTCGAAGTGCACTTATATTGCCAGGTGTGATAGGGGTATAACAGGCATTTCTTCGTTTTCTTGATACTATTGATAATTCAAGATTAAATAACTAAAACATTTTTTTGGTCCTGTGTTGTTTGACTTAACGAGCTTTTACTGTATCGGAAATCGGACAGAATCAGCCAGTTAAAAAGGGGGAGGGGGTTAAATGTATTGCATGAATTCGCATGACTCAGTTACTGATTGCCCTTTCAGAGTTGCCAGTTGATTCGCAGCAGCGCAGGGCTCAAAGTAGCCCATGCTCACCGTTGACTGCTGCGACTCACACTTCAACTCCAGTGCGCCCCCGAGCCACTCCAATCAGAGGTATGCATGTAGGCAGTTGTAATTGCACTAACACCGATTTTCAAAGCTGGGTTTACTCTCTTATACAATCTCCTGTGTACAGACACGTCTCTGAGCGAATATAAAGGTACGAAAATGCTGCTACGACTTGAATGGTACATGCATGACGTCAAGCTACAGTATCAATTCTGGTGACTTCACACACCCAAATGAACACATGCGATGTCACATACCAAAGCATACAAAATTGCTGCTTACATGTTGCTTTTCCTGTCACTTCTTCTCGCTGTTCGATTGCAGTAGTTCATCATACCTTTCAATCGAGCAAAGTAAAACATAGCTTGTGTCATTGTGTGTGCATTCCAACATCGTCTAAATTGATCCCAAGGCAAGGAAATAATTTTATTGTGATTTGTTGTCATGACAGCAAAATTTTGCCCTGTATAAACTTTCAGCAACAAAACAGGCCGCAATAGATACAAGTTCCCTAGATTCGTTCACTATTGGGTGCTACAACAAGTGTGCAGCAACTGGTTGCCAGCCAGAACAATACTTGGTCTTTCTTTGACCCATATGTGTATAGCAATAGATGATGGAATGCCCGTGTAATGTCACCATATCACCATATCTAGCGTGAGCATGTCGCCAACTCATGTGGCTACAGTGTGTCTTGACGTCAGTATACAGTATATGAAACAGAACCAGCTTTTTAAAAACGTGTTGCATTTGCTTTTTAAAGTGTAGTCAAGTGTATAAGTGAACTTTCTTGGTTTTGAGGGCTTGACCTTTCATTTGATGCATAGAAACAACTTATAAGATTTCTCCCAATACTTTTTTAAGTAATCGCAACATTTTGTTGCAAGCAATTTTGTGTGTACAGAGGCAGCTTGACTATTATTACAGTATTTACCTGCCTGTGTTTAATAAGTCTAGTGTTTTGGAATAGTACTGTACAGTAGACTCTAGTTAAATGGAATGTGAAGAGACTAGAAAATGTTTTTCATTTAACAGTAGCTCCGAGATAAAAAAAAGTGGAGAATCTAAGCACGAAAGCAACCGTGTTGAATGAAGTTGTTTCATTTAAGCAACAATTCCCTTTAATAGATTTCAGTTTTCTGAGAGTCTACTGTGTTAAAAAAAACCATGTGTGCCCAGTAGAATATCATGGTGCTTTGTAAACTGTTGCACTTGCTCATCCATTTGAACCTAAGACAGTTAACTGTTCTTTGTAAATTTGTGCAGTTCCACAGCGGTACGCTGAGGCAACATATGCCCTCATTGAGGCCCGCTGTGATCGGGACACTGCAATCGAGAACCGCCGCCTCCAACTTGAAGAGGACCGGCTACGGTTCGAGATAAAGCACCATGAGGAGAAAATGAAGCTGAAATAAATGGAGCTTCAACAGAGGCAGGCGAAGCAGGAGGCGAAATTCAAGCTAAAGGAGCTTGAGCTAGAGGCGCTAGCTGAGGAGCGCAGGCACAACAGGAGCTATCAAGAAGCGCAGCTCGAAATCATAAAGTCATTCATAAATAAGTAGATGTATCCGTTTAAACCTCCATGTAACTAAGTCCGCCATAACTAAGTACTTATTCGGGCCATGACAAGGTCACCCTTCGTACTGCTATTCTCAGCTAAAAATTGTAGAGCGTCTATTGTGCCTGTAAATGTATGAAAAACAGACATTAAAAAATAATATCTAATTGCTAAGTCAGCTATAGAAGTCTCCAGCTATAAACTCCGCCCACTGCCAGCTACCGTTATGTTGCCATGGGGTGTGGGACGTCATGTGTTTCATGCAGGAGATCTGTCTTCTCCCGAACTTTAGCCAGTGCAAATTCTTCAATTTTTCAATTCCAAGGCATACAAAAGTTGAAGTAGCTCCATTGTACCGCAACTGACCATGAAACAGTTGTTGGGCGGAATAGATACGCTCAAAAAACAAGTGTCTTATGTCATGGTTCACATGTACTGTTGTGAGGCTACCGGGCCACATGCGTGTTTATAAGAATCCTCATTGTAAATTAAGCATTCAGCCAAATGTGCTGAAATTTCTCCAGCTCATTTGTCAACAGCAAAGGACCAACTTTTATAATACATATTATGAAAATTGCTTGTCATGGCTCCTTGGAATGAACATTAAAGAGATACCGTCTTCCTCTCTCGCTACAGGTGGATTGCCACTGTGACAGATTATGCAGCAAGATACGCCATTGCACAAGCAATGCCGACCAGCTGTGCAGCAGATGTTGTGGACTTTCTATTCCCCGATGTTACTCTACACCACAGCACCCTTCCACAGTTACTAATGGATCGTGGCCATTACTTATTGTCAAAAGTCGACGATGGCCCTTTCCGATTTTGAGCTTCTGAACACAAGATTGCTACCGCATACCACCATCAAAGGTATCAAAGGAAGGAGCTCACTGAGCGACTAAACCACACTCCTAACTGACATGCTGGCCATGTACGTTTCCGACAATCCCCATCACTTTGTCCACCGCCCTACTGTACAAACATTTTGCTTACAATTCGTCCTGTCACGAAACCGCTCGATTTTCCCCATTCTTTTTTTGTATGGCCGCGGCTCTGTCTTGCCGTTCGACACATTCCTACCATCTGGTGTTATATTCTCAACGACCAATTACGCCCACTATGCAATCACTTCGGCCGTCCATGCCCGAGAGGTCGCTCGTCAAGACGTCGCAACCTTCTCAAAAGCGACGCTACAATCATCAGCACAAAGACACAATTGCCTCTTGGTTCTCTTGTACTGCTCTGGACGCCCTCGTGCCGTGTTAGCTCAGCGGAAAAACTGCTCTTTTGTCATTCTGGTTCGTACAAGACCTTACGCCAATTTTGTGACATGGTATACAAAATAGCACCAGCTGACGTGTTTTTGCTACGTCACGTCGATAGTGACGTTCATGTCGCCAGGCTCAAACCATATATACTTCGCCTTAACTAATGCTCCATGATTTGTACCCGGATGGAGCTACACTTGCCGGGAGGATGATGTTGCACTAAAAAGAATGAGAAAGCTCACTTAGATTGGAGGAAATTGACCTGACTGATCACACCCTGTGCAATCACTACAAATACTGTCAAAACACCAACTCTGCACTCGTGTGCATGTTTTTTTCCTGCAACAATATGGCTACTTCATCTGCTATTTCCGAATGTTCCATGCGTATGCTGCCTGTAATTTCAGCCTTGAAACCTGTCTATTCTTACGGCAGTGTAATTGTGACCTTTGTCACTATTACAATACTCTGTCACGTCAACAAGCATGCAAAAAACAAATCAAAGCCTCGGCTTTGGCCTTTCATCGGCCTCTGTTGTAGTTGAGGTGCACGTGTCCATGAATATTAGCCACTGCAACAGTGTTTCCAATTTTTGTTGAGATATAAATTTTCTGGCCATGCTGGTGGTAAATTGTGCCAAGTTTGTTCATAATTTGTTTTCTTATGGTAGTGGTTGACACGCATTCAAGCTACGAACTGCAATGTGCTTTGGCTATTTCTTTTAAGGTGTTGTGCATACCCAGCTTGGTCAAAAGCTAGATGAAATTTTTCGGCTGTGCAGAAAGTGTCTTCATTGCAGGGGCTATCATGATATATTATTGTGATACTAGATGTACCTGAAATTCGTTACATGTACTTAAGATCTTGAATGTCCCCCAGCTACTTCTCAATAAATCTAGTCGGTTAATCATGTGATAGACAATAAACTCATGTATATTTACATTGCTTAGCCGGCTCTTGTTCAGATGTTGCCTCTTGCTTTCACTATGTAGATCAAAATTTCTGGCTGGGCTAAAATAGTTTTCATTTTGTGGTCTCATGTGATACATTCTGTGATGCTTGTTGTACCTAAAATTTTACAAAGATGCTTTGGAAACCTTGAGTGCCCCAGCGGAGTAGTGACTTTAGTAATGACATATGTTAAACAAAATAAAACCAAATATTTTTTTCACCAGGTTTATGTCACAATTTCATGCACACTTTGCGACTTTGAGTGAGCAATGAGTCTCTACCCTAGGCCATGATTTTTCTACTCCAGACTACTGTATGCCATTTCAAAACATCGACACTGGGTGAAATACCGAACAATCCTTCATTTTCACACAGCTGCAGAAACCTGCATAAAGTATACACATCTTTCAGCACCAAACAGATATACATCTATGCAACTGCAAACATCCCATCAAATTATACATCAATGTAACCACAAATCCTAAAAATGCATAACCTAAAAGGCACAAAGTGCTTTAAAGGCCTTTTTATGTGTGTTGGGTATGCATGAACAAGATATGCTGAAACAGACACAACAGAAGCCTTCAAAGTCATGTACGAAGTCTCATCAGAAGCACTCAACAAGCATAATTAAGCGTGCCATCAGTGTGAAACTCTACGTGGTGCATAATTTTGATTGGGTGTCTCATTTTTGGCACTCTCTACTTCGCAGACTTAGCACAAGCAACCTTTGCAAAATATTTGACCATTATTGCCCAGCTATGTGCATCAAAATGGATATATATATCTGCATATTTTGCGAAATGGGCATAAAAGGTTGCTCTAAATACATTTAAGGTGTGTTGCAAATAAATAAAAATGGGTTTAGAGCACGAGCATCGGCAGAGGGTGCTGCTACAGGTAGTTGCTTTCACTCCTTCCACATAGCAAGGTGTCTGGCTCTCATCCCCGTATTTTCATTACATCGTGGTTCATAAAAAAAGTTGGAGATTTTTAGGTGTGGAGCGACCCGATAACACCACCATGATTACCTTGTCATGTGCATACACACACACATTTAGTTCACCAAACTTAATCGCGGCCTTCAACAGACCATCTTACAATAGACTAATGGGAAAATGCAGACTTGAGTAGCTGTTAGGTTCTGTTGGCACAACGAGCAAGTTTTGTTATTTTTGGAATGTCAGGGGCGTCTTCTAAACACTCCTTGAAGAACTGACACCACTAGAGAACAACTGCACTTAAACCAGAGCGCATAACACCTAAAAAGACAGAAGATAACAGTGTAGAAATAATCACCCCTTCATCTGAAGTTAAGTCATGAAGAAAGGCATAAGCTACATGCCTAGTGTCAGACAGTTGGGCACTACTTTGTTTTTAACATACTGTTATGTGCTGAGAGAAGGGATGACACAAGAGCTGATCTCATCAAGGTAAATTATGAAGAAGATGCCTAAAGCGAAGCACAGCAGCCAATAAAGGATACCTTAGCCATCGGTGTCTAGCGGCTCAAGGATTTGTCATATCGGGCAACCTCCCACAGATCGGGCTATAGGTGCCAGCACCGCACCCGCGCAAGTGTGGATAGGTGGTCGACGGCGCATATACAAATACTCGCAGCCGCGCTTCGTTCAGTGGCTCAGGGGCTGACACTATACTGCATTTACCACATGTACGCACATGTTCTCGCACCAGTAATAACATAAAATCTTATATAAGAGTTCAGCAGAAAACTTTCATTGATTGATTACGTGCATGACAGTGCTACAACAAAAGCCTAATGAATGAGACAAGCATGTCTTTTTTTTACAAAAATTATTACCGCATTCAGTCAGTCACTAACAATGCCACATAAACGCTGAAGACAATAACAAAGATGAAATTTTCAGTTAAGTTACACGACATTACATATAAGGCATGCCGTCTGAATTATTTCCAATATCTGGCTTCTTTAAAGCATTCTTAAATCTAAGCACACGGTTGCACGCGGTAACTCTGTTTTCGGTACAGTTTAAGTACTGATGTGTCACTGTTTATGTGGTAGTAATATTCTTATGTAGCGATACCACGGCAAAATAAACACAACTAAGGCTCCTAGCACGATCAATAAAGTACAGTACTGTAATTGTACACCTACCAACAGCACCCAAATGTATGGCCTAGAGCCTGTTTTTTTTTTTGTTACCGAGTCTCTATAGTAACACGCTGCATTTATACACTATTTAATAGTCCTCATGTTTGGGAGGGTGCCCAGAGCATTTTGTGATATGCTTGAAACAGAAAGCGACACCCACTCTGAAATTATTCTGGTGAATGGAGGGTACAACGACAATAAACGTCACTTTGGAAAGTTGCCCTCGCTGATCATATTACAACGCATAAGCATCCGAAAGATAAAATGCTCTCGTACGTCGTTATAGGCATAGGTAAAACAGTTACACTCGCACTGACATGACTGGACAAACCACACTTTGAAAATTTCCAAGACGTACGCGCACATAGAAGCATGACGTGGCTAGCAGACGACGCACGGAGCAATCCACCGTCGATACCCATCACGCCGTTCTCGTGAAGGTTCCTCCGCGGCTGCAGCTGTGTAGCAGATCCATATTCAGTAGATCGTCGATGTACTTCCACGGTAGATTTTGAGCCAGGAATGGATCTTGGAGCACACTCTTTGCCATATCGACGACCACTTCTTTGCGAATGCGGCTAGCCGCTGACCGTTCAACCAGAGAGGCTTAGCCAGAGAGGCTTAAAGAATTATGCGGTGGCTCCTTATAGCCTTCTGCACGCAGCCAACTTTAATGGGTTAGGTGATTATATAGCACCAAAACACTTGATAATTTTACATGTTAAAAGTTATTATATTTGCGCCGCAGCGCTGGTTAAGTTTTATTTAAAAGAAAACGAATATGTGTGCATTCATGATCATCATCATCGGCGAGCGTAAACTTTTACGAACGAACGTAAAGGTTCCCGTATGTGTAGCAAAACGCTGCTGAAACTCGGGCGCCGGTAACACGGTAAACGTAAACCGGTAACACGGTAACGTAAAGAAGTATACTACAAGCTAAAACTCCCTGGTATTCGTCTGTGCCGGGAACCATAGTAGATTTATACGTTCCTGCGAACTAATGAGTTTCTGGCTTTTCGCTAGAATATATAGGGCATTTAGTGATATGCGTCCTCACGTCAAATTTCTAGTCATAACCTGTGAGTCACTCAGAATTAAGCTAGTTTTGTGGAAGTGAGAGCAATTCTTTCTTTACTGATTCGCAGCATGCATTTCGTAAAAACTTTTCCTGTGAAACGCAACTAATATGTTTTATACATGATTTGCATTCTATTCTCGACAACGGCACACCCATTGACTGTATCTTTTTAGATTTCTCAAAAGCGTTTGACAAAGTACCTCATGATTTACTCATTTTAAAATTACGGAGCCTCAATATAGATGATAACGTCCTCGCGTGGGTGATTGCTTTTCTCAGCAACCGTCCCCAATTTGTAACTGTTAATAACTTTGATTCGCCCAGGGTCCCGGTTGGCTCTGGGGTCCCACAGGGCTCTGTGTTGGGACCATTGCTCTTTCTGGTCTATATAAATGATTTGCCTCTAAACATTACTTCTTCAGTGAGTCTTTTCGCAGATGACTGCGTAATTTATCGGGCAATTAAGGGTTATTCAGACGTTCTAGAATTGCAGGCTGATATGGATCGGGTTCAGGAATGGTGTGAGACTTGGGGCATGGCGTTAAACGTTAACAAATGCAAGTACATGCATGTTAACCGACACAGCACTAGTATCAGGTCGTATCATAATAATAATGTTCTTCTCGAAGTAGTAAATTCTTATAGGTATCTGGGTATCCACATAACTTCTACATTGTCTTGGAAGACACACATTGAATATATTGCAGGTAAAGCTAATAGCACGTTGGGTTACCTTCGAAGAAATTTTAATCAGGCACCCGTTTCCTTGAAACTCTTACTCTACAAAGTATTGGTACGTAACAGATTAGAATATGCAGCATCTGTTTGGGACCCTGGTCATGACTCGCTTATCTATGAATTAGAACAAGTGCAGAATCGGGCAGCGCGCTTCATCCTTTCAAATTACCATCGCACCTCGAGCGTCACATCAATGAAAACTACACTAGCATCACCCCTACTGTCTCTTCGCAGGAAAGTGGCTCGCCTGTGTATATTCCATAAAATTTACTTCACCAATCCGTTACTCAGAAGCAGATTATTGGCCCAACCAACTTACGTTTCCACTCGCATTGATCATCGCCATAAAGTAGGACTTCCTTTAGCGCACACCAAGTGTTTTCACGATTCATTTGTGCCAAAAACATCTGTATGTTGGAATCATCTTCCTTGTGATATTGTTGGTATAAAAGATGCCGCTTTATTTAAAACTGCCGTCACTAATTTTATTTGTACGTAGCCTCAGTTCAGCCCTGTAGCAAGTGATGATTGCAATTTTTCAGTTGTTGTATTTTGCTTTGTATGCTGTACATGTATGTATGTACCCACTCCCCTCTGTAATGCCCTCGGGCCTTGAGGGTAACTGAATAAATAAATAAATAAATAAAAAATAAATGGCGATGGCCACCTCGTAAGCTTCCCAATTTGTGTCGTAAAGATAGTGCAAGCGTTAACGCAGGGTTCAGTAACGTCTACAGCCACTGCAACGTTCGCTCCCTTCTTGGAGTGCAGGCTCCCTTCTACAAACAGACTTTACTCTGGTTTCATGTGTCTTGAGCAGTGCTTTAGCTCAGTGGTGTCTGAGTTCTGCGTTCGAGGTGTGGTTCACGTTAAGTGTGAAGCAATTTTTAGCGAACTTCGGCGAGATTTAGCGTATCTATCTATCTATCTATCTATCTATCTATCTATCTATCTATCTATCTGTCTGTCTGTCTGTCTGTCTGTCTGTCTGTCTGTCTGTCTGTCTGTCTGTCTGTCTAGCCACCCATGACATTTAGCTCTACTGGCTGTCTCGATAATGGTATCAAAACCAAAAATAGTATGATATACCATAACTGTATGGCGAGCATAATTAACTCCTAACAAGATAGCCAATATTTGTATGACACGAATGTCATGAATTACATGTTAAGGTGTTGTCTTTTGCGTTGGTTTCATTCCCATGACATCTTGCAAAGTGAGTATGGTATTACATGACTGCACAGCGAACATGAGTGACAAACCCTAACCTAAAAATCAGGACATGCAGGTCATGATTTTCTTTTTATGACTAGTCATGACTACGAACTACGTTTGCGGTGCGCTCATGATCGTTTCGCCAGCTTCACGTATCCCGAATTCGGTATTACGGGACGTGAGTGGATGACAAAGATAGATGACTGGTGCCAACATGATAGTCATTAGATGCTTGTCATGCGAGAGAATGACTGCATGTCACGCTCCTGATATGCTCGTGGATATTTCACTAGCTTCACTTATACATAAGTTGGTGATACAAGGTATCAATATATGTAAAAAGCATACGGCTGGGCAAACATTTTAACCATGACACGCATATCACAAAAAAGCTTGACTACATGCTACGCTATTAGCACACTGGCAGCCGTTTTGCTAGCTCTACCTTTACCAAATTTGATATCAGGTGATGAACAACAACATGAAATGACACGTCAAAAAATAATAGTAATGATATGTATGTCAAGTAAACATGACTACATCCTATGCTCATAGCGTGCTCGCGGCCGTTTCGCTAGCTCCACATATACAATATTCAGTATTCGGTACGTGACGTGACTGAACGAAGGTAAATGACATGTCCAAACATGATAATCTAGACGTGCGTGTCATGCAGAACATGATTACGTGCTACGCTCATAACGTGCTTGTGGCCATGTCGCTAGATCCACATATATGAGATTTGTCATCACGTTACATGAATACACGACGACTGTAAATGACACGCCTAAAAGGAATAATCACGATATGCGTGTCATTTGAAACATGACTATATGCTGCGCTCATAGCGTGCTCGTGGCGGTTTTACTAGCTCCACATATACGAAGTTTGGGATTACGTGACGTGAACAGACGACGAAGGTAACTGACGCATTCAATCATGATAACCACAGCATGGAATTCATGCACGGCATAATTTACGTCCACCTCATAACGTTGTATCATTTTAAAGTGACATATCAACCTTGCTCATTCGTGCTTCGCATGTCATCGATTTCCACAGTACGTGGGATCTGCCATTTGTTTCTTGGCAGCAGGTTTATCTGAGTTTTGGAGCGGATGTAGGTGGGAATTTCACAATGCTCGCCGTGCTGAACGTGGTATGTGATACCAAATTTCGCTAATTTGTTTCTTCCCGTTTTGTTGCTGACAGCCTTTCTAAATACGAGACGCGCTGGGCTCGGCAATCTCTTCTTGCGTTTTGTGAACGCCTAGTTTCAGGAGTAGTTCCGTACTTGAATATTTTGCATTGCATAAGGCTTGTATTTACACTTTTCTAATCGGGACGTTATTGTTGTTTCCGTGGTATACCGATTGCGGACAGCCGCTACGTATGGAACTTGGCTAATTACAAAAGTCTGTGTTAGGCGCATGAGGCTGCCCTTGCCCTTGACTCGGTACCCGTTTCCAATCCTGTGCACGAACCTCATAGCGTTGGCGAACTTAGTTTGTAGCTTTTGGACGGTTTTTTCATTGGACTAAATAATCAATACAAAAACTCGTGTAAGCGTCAAAAACGTTATGCCACGTTGCTCCCCAGGCGTTGTAATCATAGTGAGACCCGGCGTCCTGTCCCTTTGGGCACTCGTACCAATGCACGTGTGTGCACTGGGCTCGGTGACTAAAGTTCAGTTCTCGTTCTGTAAGCTATGCCCTAGATATGAGTATAGGTTTACTATCAACCGTTCTGCCAACTACTTGCGTACGATTTCGGCGGCATGCTTCTAACCCCGGCCTTCAAGGTGTCTCTCCTACGTGGCTAAGGCTTCTTGAAGCCTCTGCTCCATGTAGCCGTCACTAGCACCGGCTGTTCAGATGGTAATATCTCCATAGATGGAGTGGTGAAGTCCTGATCAAACTCCTTCGGTAGACCTATCATTAGCAAACTAAAAAGCATCGGCGAAATCATGGAGGCCTGTGGCATTCTGGTGCTGCCGAACACGTACAGGTCTTATTCAAGGTCATTTATGGTGACCATCATATTGCTGGTTGACAGGTAGTTTTTGAGATAGTTCTACGCTATCTCACCCTTGTCTAGACTACACAATCGAGCTAGAATCGCCCTATGTGCAGGGTTATGAAAGGCTTTTTAGAGATACAGTCCAAGAATAGCCTGAGTCCAGCATTGTGCCTGAGTACTTACCTCCATCCTCTAGGTAGTCGTTTACTGAGAAAGGTGTGCTTCATTATGTTTCCCACGCACGACATGGTCGAGATTGGCCTGAGGTTTGTTTTATTGGTTGGTTTGCCTGATTTACAAATTTGGATTACTGCGGCGTCTTTCCATGACGCGGGTATTTCGCTGCTAATCCAGAGCTCGTTTATATGCTCGGTTAAGAATTTTGTGGAGTCCTCGTCTAGGTTTTGGAGCATGTGGTTTGTAACACTATCCGGCCCCGGTGCCAATTTCGAATGTGGGCAACACCACTCATATCTCCGCCATGGTGAGTTTGTGGTCTAGTGTTGTGGTCTAGGCGTCTCCCGAGTAATCTTGGTCTCACACAGGTGAAGCCTGTGCAACGTATAGAGCCTTTAGATCCTTGATCAACAGCTCCATGTTTCTCTTGTGATTGTGCGTTATTTCCGTTGTGTGCCTCTGTTGAATTTTGGCTTTTGACGGGTCTAAAGGAAACTGAAGTCGCTTCCAGGTTCCAGAAGCTCCAAGCTGCCTGCCCATGTCTCCACACATCTTTTCATTGTTGCTCGTTTAGTTGCCTTCAATAGGCCTCAATGTGCCTGTTACTTGCGAGATCTCTTTTTGTAACCCTCTTCGGAATCTCTGCTTCCTACATGTCGCTTTAAGTTATTCTTTCGTCTGTTTTAGGTGCACAAGCTTACTGTCTAGCCTGTCAATGTTATGGTCCGCCTGCACTTTCTGCGTGGCCTGGCGAGCGTTTCTTAGTACATTTTCATACCAGCTATATATATCCAATGTGGGTGGGGAAGACGACTTTGGTCTTATCTCTCTGAGTGTGTCTCAGTCAACAAGTCGTTTTTTTCGAGTTGATGACCGAGTTTCGCTGTTCGCGTGCGGTATGGTCATCAAGAGCACTGTATGGTTCCTACCCAGGTCGTCAAAAAAATTATGCCGCGTTGCTCCCAAGGAGCTTTTAGTCATAGTGAGACCCGGCGTCATGTCCCTTTGGGCACTCGTACATATGCACATGTGTGCACCAGGCTCAGTGATTAACGTTAAGTTCTCGTTTTGTGAGCTATGCCTAGATATTTTCTCTAGGAGGTGTGAAGCCGTAGGTAGCTCAAGCTTCGTGTGGCACATTGTGGTCTCCGCCCACTAAACATGGAGCGTATCCTGCACACACAACCGCTTTGTTGAACAGATTATTTTTGTCACTAATTTGACGAGTTGCTACAATAATTTTGGTATAAAAATACTTCTCACCCGTGAACTTAGAGGGATGAATTCTGTCATTAGGTGATTGTGTTCTGCCGCAAAGTCATGCGTTTTCACTGTTAGTTCTCTGCTAACTAGTGTCGGGAAAATTGTTTCAATTTCGCCCCATCCGGTGCCTATGAATTGGTGACCTGCCAGTTTGGCAAGGCCATGCATTTTCTGGAGCAAAAGAACGTCCGGTTTACTGCTGTGCCTAATATATTGTTGGAGAAGGTAAGTTTTGGTCCCGTATCCTCTACACTTCCGTTGCCAGATTTTTAATACTTCAAGTGACGTTTGACGGAGGGATAAAACTAGTTTATCACAGAATAGCAATCGGTGTGGCCGCGGTTGGAGTTTTGAGGAGTGCAGTTGTTGTGGCTGCAAAATGGCTTCTGCAGGTACGATAGGCGGTGTTGTCTTTGTGCTATTTTTACATCGTTCCATTGTTTCGATTCCGGTAACGAGTGCTATAATATCCCTGGAGGCATTCCTCGTAGCCTCGGCTAATGATTGGATCCTGGCTAGTATTTCTTCTACCTTTCTCTAGATAGTATATAACCTTTGCTGTTCGGTGAGATCCTGCCAGGAGACTTGCGATTGCATGATCTTTTAACTTTTGGTCTTCCGTTTTAGCGTGAGGTGGGGTCGTTACCTCCATGCAATTCTCACCTATTGAAGTTCGCTATTTGTTACCGTGGTAGGAGTGTACCATTTGAGTTTCTGGTTCTACACTCTCACGAAAGTTTTTCAACTTTGGCATCCAACCGTGCTCTCATCTCTCTCATTTGGGTATTTTCTGCTTTGAGCTTACCGAGTTTCTTGTTAGTGTGTTGAACTGCCTTCCCCTTCTCAGGTGGTCGTGACGTGCGTACTTTGTCTGCCCAGGTCACCATGTATGGTAAATCCTAAGGCTATGATCCAAACTAAAACCGCGACTTAGCAAGGGTGGAGCTTCTAGAGGGGAAACCCGTCCCTCATCGTCCCCTTGATCTCGACCTCGAGCGGAATTTTTTTCTTGCTGGAGGAGTCGCCTGTGTCTGGTTTTCTTGTATCTCTGTGCACTGTATTTGCTTCACGACGAAAGGCTGATTGTACTTGGTTTTGCAGTTTGTCTGCGGTGGCGTGATCGTTGCCGCGAATCCGGCTTTTGAGTTTGCACGTGTGGTCTCTGTGTGGATTGAAGACACTGCGACCAGGGAACAGTCTATCCGTCGGGTACGAGCGCACATCGCTCCTGCGCCGATCTTGTTACACTGTGTGAATAGAGCACACAGCGTGTGATGACCCCGGCGTAGCACACGGTAATCGGGAACCTGTTTCCGCTCAAGAGCACTTTAACAGTCGTGGTGTTTCCCAGCCTATTTGCAGTGAAGACCATGGGGTTTCTAGCCGTAACAAGCTATGATATAATATTCGCTGGCGTTTCCTTCAGATAAATCCCTCTGAAAACTTCCTCAGATGTATCCGCAGGCGCTGTCTCGTGCGCAGCCACTTAGTGTACCTTGCCTCTGGTAATAAGGGTTGCAGCGCGAGAACGAATGTGCTAGAAGAAACAGACGAAAGTCGAGGCACGGAAAGCAAAGAGGACAACAGGAGCGCTGTGCCTTTCCGTGCCTCGACTTTCGTCGGTTTCTTCTAGCACATTCGTGCTCGCGCTGCAGCCCTCATTACCATAAATTCAAACCAACTAGCCCAAATAGCCATTCTTCTTCTTGCCTCTGGTGTTGATCTGCTCGTTTTATCTGTACTAGTCAGCCCGATCAGGATCAGGAATGCTCACCACTAAGATGTCCTGAATCTTGTTGGGATAGGTGACGTCGTACTGTCTGTCCTCGAACGATATGTCAGCTGCTTCGTAGATGCAACTGCTGTTTTCTGTTGGGCTGATCTGAGCTACCCATAGTCCTTTTCTGAGTCTAAACACCCCTTACAGTCATCAGCAGGTAGCCAAGCAGCCTGTTTCTCTTCTCGATTCGGCCGAGCAGTATATCATGAGTTTTGGTTTGCGTCTTGCCCGTTATCCACGCTTTAGCGTTGGTGCCATCTCCTTTGCCATCAACATCGCATTCCTTGTATTCGCCTCGACTGCGTCGCCTTTTGACAGTGCGCCATTCCTTTTTATCTGCCGATTCATCATGCACTTCGTAATTTTCTTCTTTTAAATTCCTATTGTTCGCCTCGACGTCATCGCAAGGCGCTCCTACTGCCGGCGAGACCAGCTCCATAGCGTCTAGTGCCGCCTTGTGCATTGAGAAGCCCGTTCGCGCCTCTTCGTGCTGCACCACGAGCAAGAAAGAGGCCATAAAATAGTGAAAAAACGTCAACTCATCTGAATGTTGGCATGCACTGATTCCTGGTAATGAGGTGGTTTTGTTGAGATTCAATTTATGTGGTTGCGTGGTGATTGTCGCTGCCAACGCATTCGTAGACGCAGGAGCCCACTTGAAGTGCGTCCGTACCTTTCGGCTACCACAGGGTCTCTCTAAATCCGTGTGTGCTGCATTCGTATAGGTCCACTGCTACATTTGTATACCGCAACTTTTCGATGCGGCAGCATTGAAGAACTCGTTTTGCGAAAATTCCTGCGTTGGAATTGGCGTCGTCGGCGTTGTGAGCAAAAAATAATCTTATGCCTTACCGCCAGATTGAGAATAATGCAAACAAAAGAATTGAAAAAATTTCCCGATCAGAATGGGCACCGACCAGGGTTGTTTGAGTCCCAGTGGTGATCGAAGCTGGCATATGCATGGCAAGCGGATGTTCTGCCACACGGCCACACGTCTGCAGTGATCTAGCTTGAATATTTTACGACCACGCGCGTACTGCATACATGCTTCACCATGCTACAAAAATATTGCAGTAATAATGCGTAGTACAAGCGTTCATTGCCAGGGCGTGTCATAACGTGAGATTATCATAATGGCTTAATGATTTTAAGCTGCTAAACTACTACAATAGGCACTCACACCGCTGCACATATACCCTTAACGCCACAAACATGGGCGCATAGCTTGGAAGAAGTGTTTCATGCACTGATTGAAGTACGCACTAGGAACAACATATCGCGATAGCGCTGAACTCTTAAAGGCGAAGATTTGAGGTTCCCTATTTTTCGCAAATAATTTTAAAGTTATCTTGCCACAATACCCTGTTAAAGCAACGTAAATGTTTCGGTATCCTATCTTAAGCTTCAACACGTGCATTTCAATTTCTGTATTCTGGAGCCCTTTTCCAAGTACCTTGGCCCATCCCCTGATGTGTTACCAGCACAGCAGCGCAGAGACCGAGGAATTTTGTTTGCGGCAGACAGCGGACTTCACATTGCACACCATGACATAAACGTGCCATGGAGAACGCGATTCATTCACAAACATATTTGATGCGTTTTTTTAAAGCTGCAATGGACAAAAATGGTGCAAGAGGCATGAAACATTTACTACTCCATTGAAGAAGGTTTTTTTATTTTTTTATTGCATCCGTAAAGGTTCTGGAATATTTAGCGCTAGCAAATGATATAATTGACTGAACTATTGCTGAATGCAGTCAGCAAGCTATTCGACAACGTCCTCGCATTTAACGTGATGCTATACACGCCGCTATATATTACGGAGCATTTTCCCGGGTACCTCAGCCTATCGCTTGCAGTGTGACCAGCACAGCATCGCCGGGGCAGATGAGCACTGTTTGCTGCAGGCAACGAACTGCACTCTGCAACCCAAGAAATAAATACGTCATGCAGGACGCTAGTCATAGACAAAAATATTGAGTGCGTTTTTTTAGTTGCATAGGACAAAAATGATGCAATAAGTATGAAACATTAGTACTCATTTGAAGAAGGTTTTTTTATTTTTTAGTTCATACTTTAAAGACTGAGAATCTGCAGCGCCAGAAAAACTTATCATCGGGCAAAGTAAAGCCGAATTTAGCCAGCAACTTCTTCGACAACGTCTTTGTAAGTCGCGTGAGGGGATACGTGCCGTCAAGAGGAAAGAAACCCAGTTCCGTACATGTTTCCAAAGAGTCGAAATCCACATCATAGGCAGCCAGAACAAAGTTTAGGTCAAAGTTAGACTGCTTTGCAACACATGCCTGAAAAAGAAAGAAAAAGCATGTCTTGTGTCACAAAAACGGGAAAAAGACTTAGAAAAAAACATTCAAAAAGGAATAAAGAGAACATTGACATGTTCGAAGATTGCGTTGATCTCTACTCCGAAGCCTAAACTCGCTTGCAACGAAGCGGAAAGCGTAACAACGTATTGTAGAGAGTGTCTATTGCAATATCCCTTACTGGGTAAATTCCACAAGCATTTCACGTTGATACTCACGGTACCTTATTGCAGTAAAACAGATGCCGCGCGGGAATACTCACAAGAAAATATTCAGAAGCTACAAGACCCTAAAATGAACACTTTGTTCATGGGTCGTTCTGTGTTCTTCTGCGTGATGCTGTGCTAAAAGTGCTCGTGTTGTTCGGCTGCGAAGCTCCTTACATGAAGCCCATACAGTCCCAGTGGAGATAAATGCAGAAAGTAAAGACGGCGCACCAGTCTGAGCGCTGGACTGTTGCGCTTGTTTTTCAACTCAGATGATAGCTCAGGCAAATTTGCTCGCGTCCACGTTGTGTGAGGGTGCTGCTACAATAGGACAAAGAGAAGTTCGTGGAACCACAGACAACGAGAAACCCATGTGGCCTATTGGGTTCGTGCTGGGGAAAAATCTCCAAGAAGGAGGCTGGCGCCCACAGCAGAAGCGCGGGTGACAGCAAAAGCGGAACCTTGAGAAGTTGAACAGTCACCCTAAAGTCTCACTTAGGCTAGCGGGCCGCAGCGACGCAGTTTTCGGCCGCATGGTACGGGAAAACATGTGATTGTGGGAGGTGGTTTGGTGTAGGCAGGTGCTCCGGCACTGGTGCGTCCGACTCAAAAAAGCCCTCAGCTAGGTTGGGGAAGCCTTGAGCATAGCATCTCGCAGGAAGCTTAAGCCAAGGAGCCGCAGGGTGGTAAGCGAGACAAGGCCTCTCGCGAAACTCCAGATCAAGTGATGAGAACCGCTGAGCACTACTGAGGCTTCGGTACACGTAGAAGTTAGGGCGACGGCAACCTCCTCTACCTCAATGTAGCAGGTTATGTGGACAGTGATGGCTATCACACTCGGCTTCGCGGGCAGCCGCAAGGAGGGCAACGTGATGATGATGCCAAATGCGCTGCCGGGCGAGGTGTAACTAGCCGCGTAGACAAAAATGGCGGATGGGTGGTAATATTTCTTACGAATTAAGGCCATAAGCCTTGACGTTGGCCGTGTGCAAGCCCGGTAGCCTGTACCTGGGTAGCGGATTTACGTAAACAACTGCCACAGGGGCGTGCGGTAGTGAAAATTTGTTCGGTCAATAACAGAGGTGTTATTGTGGTCAATGGAGGACCAATCGACAAACGAAAAAGGCGTTGTCATGAGAGCTGCCATCAGCTTCAACCAAACCGCGCCTTTGTATACCTCTAGGTGAAGAGGCGTTTAGTTGACGCGTTGGAGGATATCCTAAGGGCAGTCTTGTGTGACCAATGGGTATGAGCACGTCGATCATGTCTCGTTCAGATTTTAGATAAGCGTAGGCAAGCTGGAGATGAAACTTCAATTAACTGAAGCGTCAATTTGGCTCAGCAGATCGCGATCACGCATGCCCGCTTACCACGCTCCAACGCAAGCTAACAAGCTAGTCCGCTCAACCCAAACTGAAAGCTCGTCGATGGTGTACGTTCCAACGATTGCATTGGTAGACCAACCCCAACTCATGGAGATGCGAGACGATGGGAACGGGTTCGAGCTGGAGAAGGCCACAAAAGGGGGGTGAGGTTTCTTGTGGCGGGCCCTTTGGTCGATGAAGAGAACGACTGATTATGCCACCGAGCCGGAGACACTGGCCGCCTTCACATGGGGCACACTGGGAGGTCTGCTCAATGGTGCTGTCGCAACCTCACGTGACCAAAAAAGTAGTTATCCGGAAACACAGCTTGTTTTAGACTAGAGATGCTTTCTACCATTTTGGAAAACCAGTAGAGAATGGGTTTCCAAACAAAGAAATTAACAATACTGCACCTTAGGATGCATCACCACAGCCGAGAGAGTATGATGAAGGATCGCCGACAATGAGCTCGGCGGTATCTTCTGTAAGAATGAAGAGACCATATTTTAGGAGTTGAGCCCGGGAATGAGGCCCGCCAGTTAAGTGAGAATAGCCGAATGAGAGCCCTGAAGAAAGGGCTTATGAGATCGTGACTCTGGAGAGCCTTCGCGTCTGAGAAATTGAATGAGTTGTGGTGGTCTTGCATTATGAGGCTAGGGCAGAAAGCGAGCACAGTGTAGGGAAGGAGGCTCATGGTGTCTGTGTGAGTTTGCAAGCAAGCAAGAATGACGTGTTGCTTAAGCGTTACGCCGGGGACGAAGTGACGAAGCACTGTCTGCTTGTGTTGTGGTGAAGTATATAGCAGGTGAAATCACATGCAGGTAAGGGTAGCTTTGGTCACAGCGGCGCGGCGTAATGCCACGTGGTGGTGCTTCCGGTCGCGGAAGCTCGCTGACTGCTAGAAATCATCCCATAATTATTTGGTAGACGCTTCCAGTCTCTCCACAGCGTACTTCATTTCAATGGGCAGTCAGGAGACGCACTGCGGTGAAGAGGTGGGGTTCGAAGTCACACTGTAGCTAGGCTTGAGTAGGCTTACCTCAGCACTTGGCACTGTTAAGAATTCTGAAGTCTTTCCTTCGCCACCGCCTAAATTGTTAAGCATGAAATCGGTGCCAAAATAGCTTGAAATATTCACTACAGCTCTGCCCACTCCTGCGAAAATAGTCGGGGTATGGCCTCCAGAATCAGCCTGAAAGCTAAAGGTTTCCGTAGTCAAGGTGAGGTGCGGTGACAGTAAGAAACACCTCCTACTGCCCCATAGGGGTCAATAGAAGCGCCGAAGGCCATCCTTAAGAGTTCCCAGTGGAAAATGGAGTGCCAGCCCAGGCTTTGTGCGTTGCGGTTCCTGCGAATGAATGTGTGTACAGTGGGTATTCCTTTGGAAAATATTTTGGTAGTGGTGCATTGCTGGACATTCACTGCGGGAATATTTCAATGCTGGCAGAATGAGGCATCATTTTTCGAAGAAAAATAACAGTGAATTGAAAGCTCGTTCTTGCATATTCTCTATAGTGGATCTGTATAGCAGCATTCAGTGCAAAGTTGCCTGGCTGTTTCAATACCTCGCCTCTTTCACAAGGCCGTCAATGTACAACATAGTAAGCGCCGTATGATTAACCATATTCCATATTTTAACTTTTGTAGAGCTCGGTACACGCAATTGCAGTATGTGGTGTTTGCCAAGATAGCTGTGCGAAACTCGCTTGCGAAAATATTTATGACGAGCAAAAGTATCTCCTAGAAAAAAACAAGAGGTTAGTCTACCTGGTTTAGTGTTAGAACAAGACCGATGCATTGACTCGGATAACAGAAAACGTTCGTGATTATTGGTGTCCGTTTTATGTATCTTCACCTTTGCCTCCTTTGTACACCTATTGTTTTAATGGTAAATCTGAATTTGCTACCTTTCATATTTCCTCAGAACAAGAGCCGAAAAAGCACTTCACAAACTTTTGGTGCGCACGTGTTGGTTCGCCAGGTAAATGCACATGTTGAGCGACTGCACACGGGCAGGAGAAACAACTTCACACCTACAATGCGGAATCTGAGGACTTGCGTAGTGTGCTGTTGGCGTGTTTGTGAAATTCCAAACTAATTGCGTAATAATAATAATGCCTAATTGTCGATACCTTCTGCCCATGTACATATCACGCAACCTTTGTGCTCGCAATAATGGAAATGACGTGAATATAATTACCTAGAATCCGAATTGCGTGAAGACAATATCTCTCCTGCACATATGTAGTTGATAAAAACTTGGAGCATTCATTAGTATACGATAGAGTAAAGTAGGAAGAACCCTTACGGAAACGCCATACATGGCCCATATATAAGTTACATGTGGCCACATATAAGCATATGTGGCAGCATATGCGGCCACATATAAGCATATATGGCAGAATATGTGGACACATATAAGCATATATGGCAGCATATGTGGCCACATTTAAGCATATATGGCAGCATATGTGGCCACATATAAGCATAGATGGATGTATATCTGGTGGAGACAGTTCATGTATGAGGTTATATACGGCCATATATGACGCGGTTGGCCCATATAAGGAGTCAAATTGGGCCAAATAAGGCACAGCCACACCATATATAACATATCAAGTGGATCCTTTTATGTTGAAGTGCTCCCTTGTTTGGTATGAACTACGTATATATTTAGCACCGTGATCACACTATTATGCGGATTGTAATATATAACAATTTGTACACAAAGCTGGCCTGCTTATTTTTTATAACAATAGGGGTATTAATTATATTTGTTGTTTCTGCCATGAAAAAAAATCGAAATTTCAGGTCAGCTTTGTGTACGTGATAGTTGCGACTCAGTTGAATGCATAAATTCATGCATTTGTGTAATTTAACTTGTACATTTTACATGGCATTTAGGTTTGAAACAATAAGTTGCAATTAATACGACGTAAATAATGTATAAAAGTGCAGACATGTCTTACGAAGAAGGAATCGTGTAAAGTCACAAAACGTATTGAAGCTTCCGAACCTCGCTATTATTATAGAGCAATCCTATATAGTACTATGTAAACACAAAATGCATGCAACTTATATTGTTCACATTAATGCATTGTTTAAAGTGGCACCAAGAAATAGTAATTTCAATGCACTTTCAGCTTCCACATCGGTGGACAAAATTTCTGATTATTTGAAAGTTTTGATGGGTATGTGCTCCCTTCATATAAAAGATTTCAATTAATCCTGTTGAGCCCTCATCTGCGATTGCATTCAGCAGCCATTTACTATAATTGCATGTGCAGTGCAATGTTTAAGGGAGTATTTTCAAAAACAAAAAAGAACTTACGTGAATGCAACTTGCAGGCACTATTATGATTACATTCAAGATGGAAGTTGTACTAATTTATTGCAAAAATACATCTTGCGTTTCCTTTGGCTACGTATAATGTTCCTGGCTGTGCACATAGTAAATTTATCGAAAATTTTATGATTGCACTAGTGAACAATTAATTTGGTGTAATGTTTGCAAGCGTGAAATAAATCTCACGTTATAGACATGTACGTTAGGAAAGGTGCAACTGACTCACACGTGATACATAATTAATGGACCATATAATGAAATGCTGAAGCTTTATAGCAACATTTAACGTAGGCTGCCGAATTCACAAAACTTCTAATTTGTGTAGGTGTGTCATTACTTGGTCGAGGTCACTAATGCGCACGTGCCATCATCAGGATTAGCCAAAATATTGCCTTGCGACTACAAGTAGTATGACACATTTTTTGCGGGCTGGCGTGATACCTAAGCCAAACTCTACATTATGTAAACAGCCCCTTGCTGTGCAGGCGCGTAACGATTCAAACAGCTTGCGAACATATATTTTCAACACCAACACGATAGTGCACTTGATTATAAGATATGTATACCGGCTGGTACATACCCACCAAACTGCGCAATTGCACACTCGCGTATAGAGATTCATGGGCACCCGGACACTAGCATTTCATTCAATGTGGCCAGATATTTTCGGCCATGTCAGAATGATATGAGTGTATTATTATTATTACTATTATTATTATTATTATTATTATTGTTGTTGTTGTTGTTGTTGTTGTTGTTGTTGTATCTCGCAAAACATCCAACGTTTCAATTCCATATGCTGTCAATACTGTGTCGTTATGTAAGTTTTATGAGATCAGTTATCTTGGTGTTCTTTTTGATAGCATGCTGAATTTTTTATACTTGCATTAAATGTGCTGCCATGCGAGGCCTTCATTCTCTTCCTGTTGGCTCAACATCTCTCGAGAATCTGGTTATCCTACAGCCTTCTACAAATTGTACACCGCGATATGTCGTGCTCAACTTGAGTACATATGCATATCTGATTTGGAAAGGCCTTGCTAAATAAAGCAGTAGCGCCACTGAGTGAGTCCAGAAAAATTTCATAAGCATTTTCCCCCATCGTTTCACTAGAATCCTTTCAACACTGCTGGAATATTATATTTGCCATCAGTTAACGGCCGGCAAAATTGCACTGAGCTGTTATTTCTTTACAAGCTAGTTCAGGGTGAGATATTCTGCCCTTCTCGGTTGTAATCATTTTCAAACTTTGCGTACGTTATCGAGAGAAAATCGACCGTTGGTTGTACGTTCCAGCTTCTTTCAACACTCTAACCTTTACAGAATACCGAGTCTCTCTAAAGTCAACTTTCTTGATTCGTTATGTTTTTCATAGTCTACAGTCATTTTTTGTCAGTGAGGGCTGCCCTGTCCTAACGTAGGTTTGCAAATGCACAGATTCTTCCCTTTTCCGTCTTTCAGGAAGCCTTCGGCACGGTTGTGTATATTCCACATTATTTTGCAGTCCCATTTCATGAATATCTACTCTTTTATTTGTTGTTCTCTTTGTGCGTTGATTTTTTCGACTGCTCATTTTTGCTCTTTTCATTGATTTGCTTTTCTATGGACAGTCTGTAATGTATTGTTAATTTTTTTTATTTTCGCGCGTGCCAGCACGAAAAACCCAGTTGTTGTTCTTGGATACGTTAAAAATGATTGATTGATTATTGGTGTAATGAATAATATTATTATCATTATAAATCCTTGCATAATAAGATGAAATTGTGGCTGAAACGCGTCTTCGTAGCCAGCGTACACGACGCAGTGATTTCAGCTCCACCATGGAATGCCTGTCTCAAAGGTCCTGCACGTGCAGCTTTTGTGGCCCGCGGGAGGAAGTTGAAGTTCATTGTCCGAAAAAACTCGACTGCCTGCAAGGTTGCAAGGGGTGCGCACAGTAAAAAAAATACAAAAAGGGCGCCCGTCGGATGAGTGGAAAATTCGGAGAAAGTTGTTCGAAGGAGCGCACGTAGGCACCGTGCAGCCCTGCCGTGGCTTACACCAGTCTGTCGACAGAGCAGGAAAGAGAGTGCCGCGGCCCATTTCATGTAACGACGAAGAAAATAGTTTACACAAACATTCAGTCGTATTGTAATAACATTGCGTCAATAATAGTTAAAAAATGAAACGTCGTTCGCCTAAAAGCTCAGGAAAATTTAGTTCTAGTTAAAAGTGCGTAAACCATTGATCTCAAGGAGTAATGTAATGTTTATTGTGATGTTCATTGTCAAGCCTGCATGCACTGTATTCATCCGCGCCATTGTTGCTTTTTTGCTCGCCGGAGTCATGGGTGTCATGCTGATCGAGTTTGTTACTTTTCATTTCTTTTGCTCTTATTTCGTGTTTAACTACTGCTCCAATTTACACAAGATAATCGCGCATCTCTCAGGAATCGACTTCTCTGTACGTGGCGAAATTGTGGACAAACGTTGAAGTGTTTTTACGTGCGAGTGCGTCTATACGCTGCTGGATTGGCGATCGTCAACTTTTCGTGCGAGAAAAAAATGGATACCCATGCTTGCGGGCAAGCGTTCCTTCAAAACTTCTTCCTAAAGCAGTACGAATGGACGTGGTGGCTTTAAGGTGTGAATAGGTTATCAGGATTAACAGGCTCCTTGAAAGACAAGTCTTGGTTAAATGTTAAGGTAAGTTCATCATTTTCATTACCTTCGCACGTTGTTCATAAATATTATGATAACTCGAAATAATAGCACATTGCTTGCTTGCTGAGTAAATAACTTCATGCTAATCGTGATTACGTCATTAGGCCGTTTTGTTTAAACGATACGAAAACACTTTCTTTTTTTTCACTTGATCCAGACAGTGCTCTATTTATTCGAAAATTCCACGCCAGGAAAATGTTGGTTTCGTGCCATTGTACTTTTCATAAACGTATTGATGTAAATATACTTGTGTTGTATTTTTCTCATTTTAACGCTTGAGGAAAAACCAAGAATAAATTACAACTTGCGCAATTACAAATAAAAAAGAGTTGCATATCTCCAACTTCAAGTGTGTCGTGAGATTTATGAGCCCACGTTTGAATTTGTCTGGCGTTTGAATTTATCTTTCTTCGTCTACGTTCCACTTGTTTTTATATTTACGTGTGTTTTGATAAGGACACGAAGTTAAAATTTTGTTGCTAGTTTGATTCTTCAAAACAGGGTGCTATGTCACGGATATAAATGGAAAAACTTAAGAATAGCCCGTAATTTTGTTTCCGCCATCTACAATCAGGGTGATATAAGTGTAAATTTGACTGGAATGCGTACATCACAGGCGACATTATCGTTACTGATGTCGCAACATCGCGTGGTTATCTTGAGGAACTGCGCATACCCGCATACAAAGTTACCCAAAATAATGTGATGTCACGTTTTAATCCGTGAGCGCTGTAGATAGTTTTACGCAAGCCGACAAATTAACTGGTGTGATGCACTAGGGCTTGCTACTGTGTGAAAAAAACTGGGGGACCGTTAAGCTCCGTTTTTCAAAGTTGAACGTAATAGCAGTATCGATCCTGTTCTTGTGCGTAATTCAATCACTTAGTGTGTACTCTTTATTGCATGATGCTACTTGAACAATTTTAATTGTGGAATAGTACTGTGTAATTGAGAAGGTTGAAAGTGTCTCAATGAAGGTTTCGCACACGGCTGCATTTTGTGTAAAAAGGGGGTAACATAGTTTAAAGAACGAAAAATATTATGTAATTACTAAGTTGCGCAAAAAAAATTGAATTACAAAAGGAACACACCTAGACGCATCACACACTGACAACTGAAACATTGTTGGAAAAAACAGACATACGTATATATGCAATTACGAGAACACGTGCAGTGAAAGAAAAGGATTAGATGAGCAGACAGATTGTATAAATGATGCGCTTCCAGGAAAGCTACCTCAGTAGCAAGCAACATAAGAGAGAGTTTCGTCACACGTGAATCCCCACCTTTGTTTATGAAATACGCCTCTATGATTTCCCGCGCTATACCGTGTCACGGAATCTAGCTTTACCTACCGTATTTCAAACAAGGGCGCGCAGCCACACTCTCTACAATATGATGATTGGTTAGAGAATGGTTGTTCCTTTAGAGAAGCTTTGTGATCTACAATTATATAAATGAATTCTAAATAATACTTCCCACACGACAGCGCAGTGCCTTCCACCACACGATGTCCACACTGTGAAAGAAATTGATGAGATGTCTCCTCATCTAATCATTTTTTTCCACCTCACGTGTTCTCGTAACCGCATACATATGTCTGTTTTCTCCAATAAAGTTTCAGTTGTCAGTGTGCGCTGTGTCCAGGTGTCTTCCTTTCGCACTTCAAATTTTTTCGCGTAACTAAGTTAAGATGAAGTACCAACTCGCCCAGCAGAACGTGCTTTTCAATATAATGTGTGTAAAATGTTTTAAAACTTTATGCATCCACTACGCAGTCGTGAGGGAATACGTGCAGTAACGTGTGTGCCTTTTGTAATGGTTGGCTGTCTTTAGACCGCGAAGTCACGTTGGTAATAACGTGTTGTGATGCCCGATGACGATGCACGCTAGTATCATGCAATATAGCTGCGATAATAAATGTTTTGTTGTGAAACCTGTATGCAGGATACATTTATTTGTTAAGCATGACAGTTATTTTTCTTGCATTTACAACAAGAGGAAGTTATTCATGCTTTATTTCCACGCAGATGCATAGCTGTGTTGTAGAGCACTTGCATGTCATGCAAATTGCCTGCATGATTTCCATCATCACTCAAACCCGAAAATTTATAATATATGTTTTATTTGCATTCTCCCAATTTTCTATCATTGACAAGACGATTTTTCACGGAGAGCCACCGATGCCTACGCCGGAATTTCTGCAGAATAATCTCTTTACCACTGTTACGTTAACGATGCATTATTGGCAGAATGCAAAGTGGATTACGTTTACAAAGTGCATTTTTATTTAGTGTCCCGTTGGCAAGAAGTATTGCTAAATGCCTCCGTTCACACGCGCGCAGAGACCTATGGACACCACTTTTAGCAGTCGTTCTATAGGCCATTAGTCGCAATACTTGTACATAACAAGCTTGCATACAAATTCCTTTTGACTGAACTCCTTAGAAGTTGATTATCAACTCATTTAAGTTATTAAATGCACACGCAGTTCATACGGTCAACAGTAAGTCAATCTTTCGTTTTGACTGACTATGGCCGCTCCAATGACACGCGAGAAAAGTTTTAAACAAACACACTGTGAAAAATATCTTTATGAAACTCAAATTGGGTTCTTTTATGCTATTTATTTTTGTCAAGTCGGAATCAATAACGCGGAATATTTACTTGCACCGTACTATGTCTCAGACCGTGTTGACCATAGGTTCAAGATAAGAAAAATCGCATGCAAGACTGACGTGTTTCAAAATGATTTTTTACCAAAGAATTACAAGATGGATTCCACTGCCTTCCAGCATTGCTTCTAAACTCTCAAATGTTTGTTTTATTTCATGTTAGAATTAGTGCGTTGCATTTTTGGGTATGTCACATTTTTCGATTTATGTATGAAATTCTCTTGCAGATTGTGATTCAAGCGACTACGATTATTTGTTTGGCTGACTATGTATTTTTTGTATTTTACTTTTTGTAAATGCTGCCCCCCAGTAATGCCAATTAGTGCTGTGGGTAATGAAATAAATGGATAAATAAAAAGTGTCAATAAGTAAGCAATAAATTTAAGCACAAAAAGTGTATCTCTTCAGGAAAAGTGGACAACAGTGACATGTGCCCGCCACAAACTTTAAATATGAAGCCAAGTTACATTTTTAGCAATTAGTTATTGAGAATAACTCGAGATATAATGAGGATAACTTAATTAAACAAGAATGTTCAGGAGGTATGTACTGCCTTTATTTTGGAGATGATGGTGACTGCATGCAGACCTTTCAACAAACAGCTATATTTCTAGCTGAAGAGTGATTTGAGCAGCTATATTTTTTGCCTTCGACACAAGCTGAACTAATATAGATTAATCATCTGAACAGCTTTATATAAAGGTATCTATATAGGGCTATATATGAAAGCATCCATACAAGACCTTATATAGATGCTTTTATATATAGCCATATATGGTCATATACAGCAACACCCGTATATGGGTATATAAGGCCCATATATGGCTATATCAGGAATAGGGCATATCAGGTTATATAGGGCCCATATATGGGGATTCCATATAAGGCCAGATATGCCCAATTCCTGATGTAGCCATATATGGGGATTTTTATACAAGTCCATATATAAGATTTTTGTAAGGGAAATTACGAGCACTTGTACAATGTTTTTACGTTGATGCGGCCACGGCGCAACGTTCTTGGCGCAGCTCGTCCAAGTATACCGCCACTAAGACTACAGACTCCCTACATTCGTGTCTAGTAAACAAAAACATACATTCAAATAGAGGTTACGCCGATTAAAACACCACAGTTATGACAATGAAGTGTAGATACTAGTGTGAATTTTGATTAAATTCGTGTGTAATCTTCCACGCAGAAGTCTTTCTGATACAGTCTAAGCGAAATTGTGCTATCACATTTAAATTCAAAAACACGCATATTGAATACACACAACACAATATGATATTCGCTTTCATTGGTTTTCTCATGAAACGCGGTCCAGCCCTGTGCAAAACAAGGCAATGTAATATGGTTAATATTATTGCGCTTGACACGAACCCATATGTGCCTGAGGTATGATTATTGCAAACTGTCGTTCATCTTTTTATGATTACGACGACACATTTGTTCACGGTAAAACATTAGGTGCTATGACGTATATAATTTGGAAAATGAAAATGAGCTCGTTTTTTAAGCACTCGCACAAGTATGACTACAAAGTGTGGATACTATTGCGTATTTTGATCATTTTCATGTGTAATCTTCCACGCAGAAGTCTTTGTTATGCGGTCTCAGCGAGACAGTGCTATCACATATGAATTTATTGAAATGAAATAAGCTCGTACTTTTTAAACGCGAAAACTCATGTATTCAATAGAGTCGACAAGAAATATTTGCTTTCATTTGTGTTTTATCGTGGAATGGAAGCGACCGCCAGATGAACACGGAGTGCAGACACGCATTTTGCATCGGCTCCGCAGGTTTCGAGTGATTCACAGCGTTAAATCTAAGTATTGGCGGACGCCTATTGGCAGAGAAGGAAGTGGAAGTTCCAAGAAACCCCGTAATACCGCTTTCAAGTAGGTGGCTGGTTAATTTTCGGCACATCGATCACTTTTGTTAACGCCGCCAAACGCACGACACCGTTGTCTCCTGCTGCTGTGCGAGATGCACTTGGCCTGGCCCACCGACGATGGCGACTTGAGTCCCTCTAAGGCGACGTCTTCTCGGGTGATTGCCACAGTATGGCTACGATGAGCGTGGACGACGAGGATACCACGCAACAAGAGTATGAGAGTGAAGCCCACCGAGTGAAGCCCACCGCGCGTTGTAAACACGAGAGGAGGATCCAACTAATAAACCACAATCCATGAAGCCAAGGACCAACAAATGCACTTCTCAAGCGAGAACGTGGTCAGTAATAGGTGGAGGAAGAGGCAGAGAGCAAGAGAAATTGTGGCTACGAGCAGGATGCCTGTCTGCCAAAAGAAGAGTACAAGATAAGTGTGCGCCCACGTGACAGCTTCAAGGTCACTGACTACGGGATCAATTGTCTAGAATGCTGCATCGCCAACGTCGCCGAAATACCCAGGAAGCAATCGGAAGGAGACGCGGTGTGTGCCGGCTATAAACAGAGCATTCGAGTGATTAGCACGCCATCGAAGGAGCGCACTGAAAAATACAGAAATATCACTTAACTGCAGATTGTGGACAAGGAATGCGAAGCCAACGTGTACGAGTCAGCTCCGGAAGATCTAAGAGGTGATCCGATGAGTAACGCAGGACGTGTCTCCAAAAGAGATAGTGGAAATTTTAGTAATTCTGAGAAATACGACAGTCCCTATGGCCAAGAAGTTGGGAAGCACCACGAACGTCATCGTGCTTTTTGATGGGCATCGCGTTTTATGTTATGTGAGATACGGAAGAGCACTGGCCAAGTGCTCACTGTACCACAAAAAAATAGATTTGTGCTACCAATGTGGACGCCTTGGTCACGGAGATAACATCTTCCCGAGGCCGAATCGCAGATTATGCAGAAAATGTGAGGCTGAGAACTCACCGCAAGATAACGGGTGGGAAGTGAAGTGTCAGCTGTGCGGCAAAGACAACCCGACAGCGCATCGCTATTGCAAATTCAGATACAAAGTACCATACCTGGTGAAACGACGCTGTTGGGAACGAGCCCCACGAGAGGAAGAAGAAGCAATGTGCTAAGAGACGGAAGCAAAGTCACTGCACAGGCAACGATGGGACGACTCGAGTCAACGTTCGGAACATCGGACGCGGGACTCATCTGGACCGGAAGCCATCGCCAAGCTTCAAGCACAAGACAAAAGCCGCTCTACGTCCACTACCACCACATCTAAGTCGAGATCCAGATCGAGGTCCAGATTGAGGTCCAGACCCAGGGCCAGCATTACCACGTCTCTCCCAGAACAGGGTAAAGGAGGATTCAAAGCCCAAAAGGACCGATCGGCGTACATGGCACCGCGGTACTTTTTCCAGGTGAACTTGGCTGGTGTGGCTTCCGGGGTGCGCGTGGAGGCAGAGGCTGCTCTTCGAAGTAGGGTTAAGGCACGAGAACAAATGGGTGCAGATCATGCAGAGAAATGTTACATTTATGAATGACATTAGAAATTTAGGGAAGAAAATGACCTTCTGAAAAGCGGGGGGGGAGGGTTATACGCAACGATTAAACCTTAAAAGTTATAACAGAGAAAAAAGGCACAGCAATGAATGATGAGGTTATAGCCCTCTTTCCCATTAAACGTAAACTTGAATACGTTGCGTTTAAAAGCGGGGCAAAGAAACCAAAAGCAGTGACGACGCCACAAGAAGAACGGGAAAAATTCGCGAAAAAGTTGAAAGCCAAAATAGAACATATTTAAAAGCAAACTGCAAACTAAGCTCGAACAACAAGAAGTTAGATTTGAGGTAAACATAGAGGCAGAAATCAAGGCATATTGTAGAAAGTGCAGCAAGTGTTGGCTCATTTCGACGCCATGCTAGCAATATGGAGATCGTAGACAAGTGACAGAGGCCCAGGGAAGACATCTTTTAGACCGTAGGCTAGGACCTCGGTGCCTACAGAGGGGTCGGAGAGCCTGTAAACACCACCATAGACAGACAAAATAGCTAAACGGTTTGGCAATTGATTGTTGAGGATATAATTTCAAACGATACATTTTGCAGCAACACGTTTAAGACACCATCACCTCGGATGTTCTGTTGCTGCATGAAACTCACGGGTGGGCCAATTTGTAGGGATACAAGTCATTCGGCAGTGCCAATGGGAAGACATAACAACGTTGGTTATGCGAAATCACGCGGTGGTGCAACACGACATGAAAATTAAGGCAATAAATCACATTCTCCTCAAATTCATACTCATGCGGAAAACTGAGGTCAGTTTTTCACAATAAATATTTACAGAAGTTCTAAATGCAGACAACACTAATTCTGCACGTTGTTTTCCAAAATTCTTGCTATAACGGGCAACCGAGGGGTAGTGATTAGAGGCAATACTTACGCCCGCAAGGTGCATTGGGACACAGGATCGAAACTCGGAAAGGCAGGAACTTGCGGTTGGACGCGAAGGAGGAGGGCCAGACGCTTTCGACCAATCCATCGATTTCTACGAGTACAGATACTAGCATTTGCGTGGATATCACGCCAAATTTGACGTTTGCCTAAAACATACTCGACACGCAGTGGCCCAACACGCTACGTGACTTGGGACACGATCATTTATACTTAAAATAATGGTGAAGGCAGGTACACGGAAGAAAAAAGGCAGAAAACTTAGACTTGTCGACTGGGACAAGTTCAGGAACATGAGAGAAGAGCCCGACGAAATGATACAGAGTATTCAGGAAAAGACCGAAAAGTGAAAAGGACACGTGGAGGCAGCTACGCAAACGTTGCTACCAGAAGCGCAGTTAGAGTCTGTAGATAATGAGCTTCTCCACAAGTGGATAGCTAAGAAAGTGTTACAATGGAGGTTGAAAAAAATTGGCAGATCCCACGTATAGTGAGAATCGATGATATGCGAAGAATAAAGGAGAAATGTTGATATGTCACTTTAAAGTCAGCACAACGTTAAGAGGTGGATTTAAATGATGCCGTACATGAGTTCCGTGATGATAGTCAGGTTTGGATGTTTCATTTACTTCGTCATCTATTCACGTCACGTGATATCAAATGTAGTACAGGTGGAGCCAGCGAAACGAACGCGAGCACGCTATAAACGTGGTATGCTGACATGTTCTTACATAACACGCGTGCCAGAACTATGATGTTTACACCAGTCATACATTTCGTCATCTATTGATGTCACGTAACACCATATTTGGTTTATGTGGAGCTAGCGAACCGGCCGCGAGCGTATCATGAAGTGCCCAATATACCCCTACGTAGCATCGACGTACGCACCCGCTGGGCACAGCGACGCTACCTTAGCGAAACACGAGTACTCTACAGTCTGACACCAGGCGCAACCAGCGTCCGTCGACGCGGCCTGTCAGCAACCGGTGCGAAAAGCGACATGCTGAATTTCGTGCGGATGCGTTACCCAGACAACACTGCGTCTCTCTCTTTTTGTGACGTAGGTACGCTGGACACGTTGAAACGCACATGCGTTAAAGCAACGCAGCGTGGCGCGCGCCTGCGAGGAGGAGGAGAAAAACACTATTCATCCCAAGAGGGAAAGGTGCGGTGGTGGAGCGTCAGAGAAGCCTACCCAGCGTAGGTCTCCGCTACCCTCTTGGCTCAATCCAAGATCTGGTCCTGGACCTCGGGCGCCAAGCTGCACATAGCAGCCTCCCAACTGCTCCATACTAATAATATGTAGAGAATTAGGTGGTGGGTTTCGAGTACACCCCCACATGTTATGGACTAGCCCAGGTCACCACATTTTATCGGCTACCCGAATTACCTTAACCTCGCTCACCAATGCTAAATACAAAATTCCCCAAAACATTGACAAACAATTACTCATACCGCTTACGAGTAAATCGCAGGGCCGGCTCCTTGCGGGGCAACGCTAGCATGACGCAACGAAATGAATGCTGGCATACACGCGCACCGCGTCAGGTAGAAATATTATGGCACCTTCACTGTGGCGTGTAGTCATGTTCTCACATGACACGAATCGCAACATTATCTTGTTTGCATCAGCCACATACCTTATTCATTCACTGATGTCACAAAATTCCAAATTTGGCATATGTGAAGCTAGCGAAGCGGCCACGAGCACATTATCAGTGTGGCATGTAGTCATGTTGCGACATAACACTCATGTCATTATTGTCATCTTTTCATATGTCATTTACTTAATTCGTCCATTTGAATCACGTATTAGCGAGTTTGGTACTTCCTAAACTAGCGAAATGGCCGAGAGCGCATCATGAGCTTAGCATGTAGTCAAGTTGTTACATGACACGCATCTCATGATTATCATGTTTGCACCAGTACCATGCTTTCGTCGGCCATTCACGTACAGTAATACCAACTGATGTATATATGACGCAAGCGAAACGGCCGCGAGGGCATCATGAGCGTGGCATGTAGTCGTGTTGTTCCAAGATAGGCATGTCATGATTTTCATGTTAGTTTCTCGCTTGCATTCACCATGCAATCATGTCATACCATAGTAGTTTGGCATTTTATGTGAACGAAACTACCGCAAGAGCAGCAGGACCATGAAATGAAAATCATGACATTCGTGACACATATGTCATGACTTTCATGTTATAACTAGTCAAATACGTTCTCCATACAGTCATGGTATGCCATACCAAGTTTGGTGCCGATACCTTTATTGAAGCGGCCAGGAGAGCTAAAGTCGTTGGCGGCTAGATAGATAGATAGATAGATAGATAGATAGATAGATAGATATATAGATAGATAGATAGATAGATAGATAGATAGATTAGATAGATAGATAGATAGATAGATAGATAGATAGATAGATAGATAGATAGATAGATAGATAGATAGATAGATAGATAGATAAGCGTAAAGTCGCCGAAGTTCGCTTAGAAATGCTTCACAATTAGAAAAAAACGCAACCTGACTCTTCGTAGAAGAATAGGTAAATTGAATAAAGGGATATAGAGCAATACGCCCAGCAGCTGTGCAGACAACAGTGGTAGGAAAAATGGCATGACATGGACAACTAGATAAGAATCATGAAAACGTGGGACATCCTTAGACCTTTGTTAAACCCGGACGGGAGCAAGTTGACCTTAAAGCACAATATAATCAGTAATACAAACGTATCAAGGTAAATCACAAGATTTTCTCATGAAATTAAGAAAACATACATCTTTCAAGCGCTTCCCGCTCCAAACCTTGATTACAAGGGATGGTATATGATGGTTTAGACAACGAGATCAGTGAGGGAGAAGTGAGGGACACAACGCAAAAACTCAATACTAAGTCAGCACCTGTACTAGATGGCATAGCTAATAAAACGCTAGGCGATTTGGATGATGAGTCCAAAGCGAAGGTAAATGAATGCATTAAGAAATCATGTAAGGCAGAACAGATTCCACAACACTGAAAGACGGCGAAAATCATGTTTACGTCCAAGAAAGGTAAACGACTGCAAGTAGCGAATTTGAGACCCATATCTTTCACATATTTCGTGGGGAAACTCATGGAGCACGTAATTCTGGAGGGGGTAAATACCTATCTCGGGGACCGGGACGCACTCCAACTCACAATGATAGGATTCAAAAGGAACCTCTCAACGCAAGACGCATTGCTACAGTTAAAATGTCAGATTATAGATGATCTGGGAACATCGACAAAGGCCATTCTATTGTTAGACCTCAAGAAGTCATTGGATAGTGTAACACAAGCAACAATGCAAAAAAGGGTAAACGATTATAACTGGTACAACAGACGTACAATTACGTGAGTAATTTCCTGACGGGAAGGAAGGCAAAGATTATGATAGGGGGCCTAGTTTCGGAGGAAATTGAGATGGTTAGTGCAGCTACGCCAAAGGCTTGGTATTATTGCCTATGTTACTCAATCTGGCTCTAGTTTGACTGCTGACTAAGCTCAAAGCAATTGAATAACTCAATCATACAAAAATTGGCAGATCGCACGTACAGTTGCAATGCATGCTATGCGAAGCACGAAAGAGAAATGCTGATGTGTCCCTTTAATATCAGCACAACGTCACGACGTGGAGTTAAATGATGCCATACACGAATTTCGGTCATGGTTATCATATTTGAATATGTCGTTTACCTTCGCCGTCTATTCACGTAACATGATACCAAATTTGGTATAAGTAGAGCTAGCAAAACGGCCGCGAACATGCTATTAGCGTGGTATCACGCGTGTCATGATTATCACGTTTGCACCAGGCATTTATATCATCATCCATAGACGTCACGTAACACCGAGGTAGGTATATGTGGAGCGAGCAAAACTGCCGTGAGCTCATCCTAAATGGCCCAAAATACTTCAATGTAGCGTTGAGGCACGCGCACGCTGGCCCAGCGACGCTACGTTAGCAATCGATGGTAAAACTTTATTTCGTCAGAAAGCAGCTGCGGATAATTACGTGTTAGATGGCCATGAACCCAAGGTTGGCGGCAACTTGTGTGGTCCACTCCACGACCCTTAACTGGACTGGGTCTGAGCTGGTCAAGACGGCCTCTCGGTGCTCAAGAGAGGAGTCACGCATAATATCCACCGGTGGTGGCATGTGATCATATGTTGCCACAACCTGACACCATTTGCATTGCGGCTTCATCTCCTCCAGGTACAATTGGTTCAACACGTAAGGGTTGGGGAAAGATCGTGTCTGCTGTTTTCTCCAGACGCATTCCTGCGCCTTAGTCAACCACTTGTTCGGAGCGGAGAAAACCTCCGCTCTAGTTTATAATGATTCGTAATGTCATGAAAGGACTCCTGCCCATCTCTCGCGGACCTCCCCGGAACTCGTGGCTCACCTACCCGGCTGACGAAACCTCGAGCATTGAGGTGAGCCGTCTCGTTCCCAGGGTTCCCAGAGTGTGCTGGTACATAGACAATTTCTATTTCTCTAATTTCTCGTCCCGTTGCCCCTCGCAGAAATCGTGCGGCAGTCGCCAATATTCTGCCCCTCGCCAGATTTTCGATGGCTGTCTTTGAATCACTGAGAATCAGGTCCGACTGCGAATTAGTTATAGCTAGCGCTATGGCCGCTTTTTCTGCAGTTTGTAAAGAGTGGGTTTTGACCGATTCAGAGGCGGCCAAGCGTCCCGCCTGTCCACCGCCACAATCACAAAAGCATCTTTGCTTATATTCAGCAACATCTGTAGAGACTGCCACTTTGTACTCGCCGTACTCAACGTGTAAAGCTCTGGCTCTTGCCTGCCTGCCTGCGCTGCTTATGGTGAATGAGGTGGATATTTTTGGGAAAGGTTTTATGTACAGGGCCTTATGTAACTCTCGCTGCACCTGAACTTTAGTGTCCCCAGTGGGAGCCTCTGCTCCAATGCCAATCCTTTCCAATATAATCCTGCCCGATTTGGTTGTCGAAAGCCTAGCGTGCTGCATCACCAGATGCGCCTCCCATAACTCATCCAGAGTGTTGTGTACCCCTAGCTTTAACAGCCTTTCTGGAGGCGCGTTGTAAGGCAGCCCAAGCGCTGCCTTGTAAGCTTGCCGATCATAGCCTCGACCTTGCCTTTTAGATGCGGAAGCATCTTATACTCGCGCCTTGTAGTGCGCCGTCCGCGCCATCCGCACCACTTCTCGAACATTCGACAGCTGACGCGCGCGCATGCGCCGTCGCGCCGTCGCCCACCATCTGTGCCGCGCGCGCTTCTCCTTCGAGAACATTCGACAGCTGACAGTGCATGCGCCGTCGCGCCGTCGCCATCTGTGCCGCGCGCGCGCTTCTCCTTCGAGACCATTCGACAGCTGACAGCGCATGCGCCGTCGCGCTGTATATATACGTCGACGAGGCCGTGCAAGATTACAGAAAACAACAACCGCAACATCGACCGTTCATGCTAGTTGGCGACTTCAACGTCGACGTCATCAAGGACGATTGGATAGTCGAATACATGGCGTCGCGACACTCGCTGAAACGCGCAACGCACGACGACTGCAAACACCACCAGCCGACCACCATTCGCGGAACCTGCATCGACCACGTCTTTGCAAATTTCGACCTACGACCGATGCAACCAGATCCACTCACTCTTTACTTTACCGACCACAAAGCCATCGTCCTCAAAGTTCGTCGCAATAAATTAAACACCGCCCTTTCGCATACGTGCCGTACGTGTTCACTCATTTAACACCCCATTTCACAACCACGTTAACCAATTTAGCCATCGACCCAAGTAAGTCGCAATTTAACACCCGTTAACCAATTACATGCTTCCGCATCCTCCTCAGTGTTCCCCCGAGGGAAGCTGCGGGCAATTTTTTTTCTGCAGCATCCAACTTCATATAAGTTGTCACGAAAGTAATCCTGCTGAGCACAAACGCCTGTACCAGCTTACAGAATTCTTTTTCTTTAACCCCACATTTACGGTTAGCAATTCTTCTGATAAGCCTGACAGTAGCATTAACTGTGCTCTTAAGTTTTTCAAGGGCCACCCTATTCTTCCTGTTAGTTTGCAGATATAGACCAAGAATCCTATTCATTTGAGCTTCAGCTACCGGCCTACCCCCTACCTTTACCTCTAAAGGCGGTGGCGGAATATAGTGTCTTGCATGTAGCCCTCTGGGTTTGTCCCGAACCACAAGAGCTCGGACTTAGGCTGAGAGCATGAAAGTCCCGCCTCCCTGCCAGCTCTTCGACAATGCTAACTGCCTGTTGTAGTGTTTCTTCCAGATGCGCGTCACTACCCCTGGTTACCTATAGAGTAATATCATTTTAATAAAATGTGTGTTTGAGTCCCGCTATCTCCCCCAGCCTCGGCGGTATTTTAAATAAGGCGCGGTTAAACAGAAACGGCGACAAAACTGAACCCTGAGGCGTTCCTTTGCCTCCCAATGCAAAAGAGTCCGATTAGATATCTTCTATTGAAATTTCGGTGGTTCGGCGCTCCAAGAATGATCTGATGTAGCGGAATGTCCTGTACCCTGGGCCAATTTATGACAAGTTATTCAATACTGCCTCATGCAAAACATTGTCGAAAGCTTTATTCAGGTCAAGCCCCAATGCTGCTTTGGTGCCCTTGCCATGCCCGGGATCGACTACAGAATGTTTCAACTGTACCATGGCATCCTGTGTGGACAAATTGGACCTGAAACCTATCATAGTTGGGAGAAAAATGGCCTCGTCCTCTGCATAATTCTTAAACCTGTTGAGAACCATGTGTCCATCAATTCGCCCACGCATGATGTCAGCGATATAAAGCGCAGGTTTTCCAAGCAGAGTTTCTTGCCAGGCTTAGGAATAAATATAATTCTAGCATGCTTCCATTGTGCTGGGATCTCCCCGGCCACCCAATACTAATTTATCAAGTCAGTGATCGCCCAACCGATTTGAAATCAGGTTTCTCAGCATTTTATTAGTAACTCCATCCGGACCTGCGGCAGACGTAGTACGCAGCTGCCCCATGGCAAACTTTACCCCCGCAATTGTGAACTCTTCATCTAGTTCTGAGTTTTCCACCCCCGAGTAGTGTGGTAAGCAACCGTCTACTCCCTAAGTTATGTAGCGATTCCGGAGTTCCTGTATAAACTCCCCAATTGTGCCTTCATGTTGTTGCATTGACCGACTCATTTGTTCCCGTTGCGCCGATTTTGTTGCTGCCGGGTCCAAAAGAAGCCTTAACAGCTGCCATGTCATTTTGCATCCAAACTGTCAATTCATGCGATCTCAAATCTGGCCCCACTACTTTGCTCGCAACTAAATTGAATAATTTTCGATTTTACGCTCTAACTTGGCAGTCCTTCTGCGAAGGACGCCATTACGTTTTCGCTTCTTTCCCCTTCTCCAGAGAAGCGCATGCGCTTCCCACATATGTAAAAGTGTAGAGTCAGCGGTAAACTCCTCCTGCTCGACTGGCACTTCTACCGAGGTATTATTTACGTCATCCTTGAGCGCCTCTACCTATGCGTCTAGGTAAATAATTTTCCCGTTTGCAGTGTCTGCTCTGTTTTTTCTAAATCTGTCCCAATCTGTAATTCTATGCCCCCTCACTTTGTCTTTATGCTTCACAGCGCTAAACGTCGTGGAAAGGATATAGTGATCACTTTTTAGTGCTTGTCTCGTGTTATCCACTTTGCACTGATGCCTCTAAAAACGTAAGGTCTGGAGAGGTATCCATGTTTATGCTGTTGCCTATGCTCGTATGATCTTGTGGATTGTTTAACAGCGTCCATCGCAGATCCCGGGCAACTTGCCAAAGGCGATTGCTCTTTGGGCTGGCTCGGATATAACCCCACTCCGGTAGAGGCGCACTGAAATCTCCTACCACTATAAGCGGAGCGCGAGCTGCTAACCGTTGAGTTTGAATCAGGAGTTGTGGCAAGTTCAATCGGTTATCTTTTGGAGAACTATACACATTAAGTAAAAAGAGACTCTTCTCCTACTTTCGTTTAGGCAAAATCTCTAGCAGGTCATAGTCTTCTCTGCTGTTATTTACGAAATGCTGTAAGGCAGTGATGTTACGATGGACTAGCACGGCTGTGAAGACGCGTGATACACCCCTTGAGTCAATTCCTGGCGCTGTTAATGCCTTAAATCGAGGTAGTTTTACGGAACCACTAGCCTCCTGTAAGGATATTTTGTCTGGTTTGCAGTCCAGATTTTGTACGTGCAACTGCAGGTTACCTCGCTTTTGACGAAAGCCCCAGCAGCTCCACTGCCAAACCTCCATTTGCTTTCGAGGCGCCATGATGAGGCACCAGGATATCTAATGACACTTGGCCACCCATGGGAGGCAGGCTTGCTTCCAATAGAGTATGAAGCTGCTGAAACATGCCCATGACCTGGGTTTCATAATCCCTAAATTCACTGGAGAGCATGCCGAGACGCTCCTCTATTGTGTCTAATCTGGCTTCGATCTTTTCGACTGGAGCCTCCAACCTATCCTGTCTTTTTCCTTGTTTGCCTACTTTATCCGCAAGTGTAGTTACATCCGACTTGAGACTAGTGACCTAAAAACAGGCTGTGGCATGTCTACTGGTGATGTTTCGGCTAATCGTTTTCCGTTAGCTTCCTTATCCCCTTGCAGTGGTCTCTTCACTGTCCCCCGATTCTCCACTCCCATAGCTGCACTCTCCTGTACGCGAGCAGACGCCTCTTGCGTCGCTTTCTGTAGGCCTTGCACTGCTGGTGCCTGTGTTCCCTGCCGTTGGTCATTTCTAAGTGCGCGTTCCATCTCTGCAATTTTGTTTTTCATTCTTTCAATCAAATCTCCCTGTCGCTGAACCAACACTGCTAACTGCCTTTCTCGAGCGGTTTCGTTCAGGGAGGCCGTGCCTGACAATCTCGCCTTTTTGTTGGTGTTGCGTGCGTAGCTCTCGACTAAATTTCTATACGGGATCACAGTGTACAGACAGTTCCAGTAAGTATCCTGTCGGGGTATGCGTTTTCCCCCGAACGTAATCTGAATCGCCTCTGACTTTCGCTGAGGTCTCGCGTCCAGAATGTCTATGCCTTCATCCTTCTTCAGGAATACCGCCCGAACTTCTTCCACTGGACATTCTTCATAATCATTGTAAATCACTCCCCGCACGGAGTTCTCCAACGGCGCCACGAACGCCAAAACCGGCAGGTCACGATCAACCAGCTTGAGCGTCTTTTCTGTCGCATATGCCCCACTGCGATTTATCCACGGTGTGCTCACCGTCAACGTGTTGTTTGTGCCATAAATCACACAATGTCTTCTTCCGCGGCAATTGCACTCGATAGACGCGCTGCTGCTCTCAGTGCACATCCGACTTTTCTCACTCTCACAACACTCAAGTCCCAGTTCTGGGGCCTGTACACAACCTTGAAATCCGTGGCTGACAACTTGAGAAATGGTCCACGTTTCTTCCACACCGGCGCTTTCCCCCGCTTAACTTGCTGCGTTCCGTTCGTCTTGCACCCTGCCGGTCTCCGTTTCGCAAGGCTTACTCTTGGCGTTGTCGCCATGCAGAGTCTTCTTAAATCGGTCCTGTGCCTTCAGCACTGAAGCCCACTCACCCTCTTCAAAATCTTCGGGCGCTATAGTCTCTCCTTCGACGTAATATTCTATCTTCAGCCTAAAAACAGGAGATTGCGAGTTATTTCCATGTTCTTTTGCTTTCTGTGCCCTTGCTCTGTTCATTCTGTATCTTTTGTAGTACTATGAACCACAAATTTGTGCCATATGCTCATGTTTTTGTTTCTACTTGTTATCACCTGATCATTTGTATGTCCACTCCTGCAATAGCCCTAATAGGGGCTGCAGTATGTATAAATAAAATAAAGAAAAAGGCCCACGGTCACCAGGTGCAAGCCAGACGCTCGGCGACGCGGCCCAGGCTTGGCCTAGGAGATAGGCCTAGCCTTTCCGCCACGGCGTTGATAGGAAAATCTCGAAAACTCCGAAAACAGGGACAAATTTGCCTATACGAGTGGCATCCGTAGGTACAGGGCAATTTTCTGCAGAACAGCCCACTGACAGCAAGTCCAAAACAAAGCGCGTCCTACTACGTTAGCAAAACCCGCGCACTCTATAGTCGGAAGCCAGGCGAAACCAGCGTCCGTTAGCGCGGCCCGATGACAAAGGGCGCAAAATGCGGCATGCCGCATTTCACGCAGCTTTGTTACCCAGACAACACTGCGTCTCGCTTTTTTCATGACTCATGACGGAAGGACGCCAGACGCGCTGAAAAGCGCATGCATCAAAGCAACGCAGCGTGGCGTGCGCCTGCGAGTAAATAGAGAGTTTTAGTAATGCGTATGCTGCGTACGTGGCGGCGTTGCGTACGTAAGGACGCCACGTTCTGCGTAGTGCGCACGCGCAGACCGTAACGCGCACGTATCGCATTACGTACGCAGCCGCTACGTACGCATGCATGAGATGGGTGCGTGCGTACGTATCAGGTGATCGCGCTGCTCTCGAACAAGTTCGCCACAGCGCGAGACTTGATTTGGCAAAATGGCGGCACCGAAGGCAAGCAGCAACCGGTGCTGTGGCTTAAAATATGGCCATAATCTGGCTATAACACTTGGATTGGCTCACATTGGCTGTCAACGACACGTGCTTCTATTTTGATCTACCAGTTGGCGCAACACGCTTCACGCTCGTTACGTACGCGGGTACTACGGCGTACTAAAAGCCGATTAGTGGCAAGCGACACCACGTAACGCAAGGCGCTTGCGTGATGCGTAGGTAGCACCATTCCGCAGTACTAAACTCTCTAATGGCAAGACCGGCGCCTGGCGTGGCAACGCCAGCGTAACGCGACGAAATGAACGCTGGCGAGCACGCGCACCACGTCATGTCGAAATGTTTTAGCGCCTTGACTGTGGCGTGTAGTCATGTTCTCACATTACACGCATCTCACGATTGAACGTAAACATTTTGACAGCAATCTGTCTGGCTGGGTAGAACGGTTTAGAAAATTCAAATTGCTCCAGCCACAGTTCAAATAGAGTCCGACGTTTCGAGATCGACTCGGTCCCTTCCTCAGGGGGTGACTGTCTTGGTCATGGAAGTGTCGTCGCGTCGTGTTCTCTCACCACGGCTCCGGCTTTCCCTTTCCACCACGTTTCGGAGACCGTGAACGTACACCGAAGGCATTGATCCCAGCGAGCGGTTCACGTTGGCAGGCGTATGCTGAATGTGCCAAGACTCGAGCAAGAGCCTCTTTCCCAAATTCCGTTCTGTTTCAATAACAGAAGCGCCGTCTAAGTCAATTTTATGGTCGTGCTTCTCGCAGTGCTCCGCCAGAGCGCTACGTTGCACTTCCATCTTCCTGACGTCGTTCTTGTGTTGGCGCAGTCTTTCCGGGAAACACTTGCTCTCGCCTATGTAGCAGGCTGGACACCCAGAACACGACACTTTGTAGACAACGCCCGGGTGTAGCTCCCTCGGAGGTCGATCTTTCGGCCGCGGTAGCAAGCGAGCGAGCGTCGAAACAGGTTTGTGGATTACCGTGACCCCGGCTTTTCCTAGGACTCTCGAGAGCTGTTCACTTATGCCCGGCACATATGGAATGGCGACGCGGTTGTTTGGCGCCTTCGTTTTTCTCGTGTGCGGTGGTGTGGCCAGGGCGGAAAGGGGGTCGGGCGGTGTGTCGCTTGCAGGTGTCTTTCCGCGGTGCGGTGGTTGTCGTCTCGACAAACGGCGTGACGCCCGGCGGATGAACGCTTCTGTGTAGCCATTCCCTCGTAGCTCGGCGACAATCCTCTTTAAGAAAAGAGGATTGTCGCCGGCGGTCAAACTGCTACAACTTGGCCTGCACAATACCATATATGAGCTCATTGCGGCTACCGTACGGCACATTAGGAACGTCTTTCTAAGACACGAGCTTAAATACATATCCTAGAGCGACTAGGCGTAACGTATCACACACAACACGCCGTCAATGTAGACATCCCAAGAGAGACCAGAAAAACATTGATGATAGCCCCCTTGCCAAAAAAAGTGCACCCCGAACACAATAAGGCCAGACGGGAGACTGTAGTAAAGCAAATGCAAAAAAAGTCTGGTAATGACAAGGACGCAGTTTTCGTTGACAATGCTAGATACAAGTGCAGACGGGGATTTACGGCAGCAATTGACAGCAAGAAACGCTGTACGACGTGCGCGACGATACGGACCACAAGTGCCGAGCCAACGATAGAGGTAGCCAAGCGCTTGCAGTAGCTCAGACAGATGCAACCCTGATAGTCAGTGACTCGTAAGCGGCAGTGAAAAACTTTGCCAACGGCCGAATTTCACCAGAGGCACGGCGCAATCTACTTGGAGGGGATCAAACAAGCAACACAAATACATTATATGGACAGGTGCTCACGCCATCACGGGAGACTACAACAACGAGGCTGTACATGTTGCAGCCCGAGGAGTCAACGACCGAGCTACCCTCTCAAGTTCCGCCCCAGCATCCTCCACTGTTGACAGCGTGGCACACGAGTGGGTTCGGGAAGACAGAATTACCAGATACGATGACATAACTAAACATTATAGATTACAGAGGAGCATATTATTACCCCCTCACCCAAAATTAACAAAGATACAGCCTGTCAAATGGCGGCAGTTACAAACTAGGACGGATCCCAACCCTGCACTCGCGCTTATTTACCCCGCACCTCCACCACTTGCGACAGAGTCCTTTACAAGCCCTTATCAGGCCTAGAAGATGTGGCCAAAAACAGTCACCTCCGAGGCGCATAACCGACTCAAGAGCCATATTCACTAGCGATGAAGATGGAGAACACTAAATTATGATTGTTTTATGCAGGTGATGAAGAAGCGTGCTTTATATGCCCATAATATCCCGATATTTACAAAACGAACAAATGCAAGTGTTGTGACTGCAGAGCCACTTTGGGGCATATATATGTTATGGGAATGTGGAGGGATTTGTGCCCATAACGAGTATGTGGCCTCTGGTGGCAGCCTTCGCGCGCCCTGGGAAGCCTCAATGCTCAGCCCCATCCTCGAAGATCATATTTTGGCCGGCCGTCCAGGAGGCTGAGGAAGCCCCAAGGGTTCAAGGACTTCTGGCCGCAACCTAGGCGAACCATTGGCCCACCCCACCAACTCACCGGACTCTAAATAAAATTCTTTCCTCCTCCTCATGCAACGGAATCTAGCACTGTGCATAACAAGGTATTGTAATACCTTGTTTTGGATTCTGGATTCGTAGGTTGTAGCTTTTCGATGACCAACGTCATCTTCTCCACTGGATGTGAGAGGGCCATGGGGCGCCCACCTGTTCGACAACTTTATTGTCGTTTTCATCATAATCACATTCTCTTGCCACTACAGAACAAACGCTCCTGTTCATAATGTTGAATTTCGTCTGCGCTGCGCGACATGGTCCCATTTTATGCATGATAATTTTACGGCTAGCTACATCCCATAGCATCTCTTGTCCCCGATAACGATTCCCCTTTCTATGAGAGCTTCGCATTGCTTTAAATGAGACCAATTATTTGATGCTCAACATTGCGATAACTCCTAAAAAGTAATAGAAAGTTGAAAGAAGCTTGAGCTTCGCCTTCAAGAATTGAACACGATAGTGCAGTCGAGACCCGTTTGCGTGGCTCTCTCAAACGCTAACCTAGCTTGGGTTATCAGTCGAAATTTCTACACTAACAAAAAAATAACGTCGGTGTATGCAACATGAGAAGCCTAAACATATCGTTTAGTGAGTTTTGTAAGCGCAGTGGCGATGTGCCCACTTCGCCATCATGTGAATCAGCCAAATACGCACAACCCGTCTGCAAGCCAACAAACCGGACTACTCAACAGCTGCCTCAGCGCTTTGCAATAGTCCGGCTTTCACAGCCGCCACTCATGGCACGATTCAGATGTCAACAGCAGACGCGATTCCAAGCTTCTTTAGCACAACATTACATTAAGTAGGTAGACTCATCGCACCGGATATCAATCGTAAACGGTGTTGCAGCAGGACTTCTTAGCAATGCATTGGCTCGGTCTTAGAGGACCTGCTTGCCACGCAGCATGCATGAGTTCATTAGAGGTTTCGCTGAATGACAACACTCATTTTTCTGTAACCACCGACGTTGTTGACACCGATAACAGGTTATATGCAAAACGCACTATTGTGCCATTGTATGAAAAACAGTGTGGATTACTCACCAATTTTTTCACAATCTGGTCGGTGACGAAGGTGATTGCCCTCTTCTCAACGGAGTTAGAGGCGAATCCCTCCACTGTAGAACGGGCATAAAAAACGTAGCCGCCACAGTACTATAAAATCAAACCAAGCATCATTAGAATGGACACAGAGATGATGACAATACTAAAATGTATGTTAAAATACAAATCGTATAAACGGAAACTTCTCACAAAGTAAACAGCATAACCACAAGACGTGCAGCGTGAACCAACCTTAGAATTGTTGGCCCCGCCTTATTATTGCGGTGTGAACGTGTTGTTAAATCAACCTTATGTTAGGAGGTGCCCTATTGAACCACTCGAACCAGCTGAAAGTGTGTGTATTCTAGTGGGTGGTCAGTCCGACAAGGTGCCGTTGATGTATTTCACGTGACCGTAAAGGCAATGCAGCAGGATACGTCATTAATGTCGCTTAGAATGAGAGACGCTTTATTAGAAGACATTGAGTGCTTTCGAATTTCATTCTGGTGGCTATGGAATCGCAGCAAGTTGGGGGTATTAAAAACTCACCCCGAATGTTCAGAATGGCGAAATTGTCACGCTAGTGGCACTCTTATGTGCATGAAGAAGTACAGTTTTGAAACGTTCATAATGACGTAAATTGAGACACCACAATTAACGCACATACACAACGTCTGCAAACTATCAATGAATGATACAAAAGTGAATGCATGTTTAAACCAATTTAAAAAAAAAGTTTACTGCGGAATTCAGAGCAGAACAGATCACTTTGTGACATGATTAAATACCCCGTTTTATAGATAACAAAACACATCGACAACACCTAAACTGGGCTGCCATTCTTACATAGACTCTCTACCACACTTTTCACGGTGGCGTTCAAATGCACGCGGGTCCGTGCGCAGAGCTTACGACACGTGCGTTACTGTTTTGAGTGCTCACGTACATGACTCAGTTTGCAACAACACTTCCATTTCTGGTTCCTATGAGTTCCTTGAAACCAAAACCATAACTGACAGCTACAAAAATTTTCAAGTAAAAACCCATCACTCGCCGAAGAGTGAACACACTTTCCTGGACGACCTTGCCGTCATGCAACGACGTGTGTCGGGAATGCATGTTCGTAGTCGTATAATGAAGTCTGAACCTAATTCACGCCACAATGAACTGTACTGCAATGTATTTTATATTAACGTGTACTTTCTTGATCCGTTAGACAAATTAGTATTAGTTACACAATGAGTGCTTAGATTAGGCTGCAGCGTCATCATCATTCATTATCATCATATTTTCTCAGCCACTGCCTCTCGTTGGGGAGGTCAGTCATAGTGGGGCTCCACAATCATCCCCGGAGCCGCTAACGCTGCATGAGAACTACATGACGCGTGTCCACAACGCAGGTCTTGATGGTCACAACAGTGACGATGCCCAATCCTACTGCTTAACTACCAGCTGTTGCACCAAGTCAACGAACTCATCGCACTTGGAACGAAACAGACTGGCCCTTTTTCGGCCGTCCAGCTACGCACCCACGCGTTGCAGTCATGCCCTTCAAGACAGCGTCTACAAGGTTTGGTCGACGCAATTGATTATCACTTACAGGGCACCTGACTACCCACAGTGCACGTGGTGCCGTTAAACGAGCATGTTTCCTCATCCGTCCGCTCGCGTAACCACGCAAGCACACCGGACGCAACTCTGAGATCCGTGCTGCGTGGACACCGACATCTACATAACCGCAGCCGACCCACTGCCAACGTTAGCAGCCAAGCCTCACCACACATGTTCCGCTCTCGATCTATCCGAATAGGTCATTGTGGGACACGCTGATGCATGACCATTTACTTCTTCGTATGTTGCGGTTCTCCCACTGTCGACCATGAGAACATTCATGTAGACCCAGCGCCATATTATGTTGACGACCTGTACTATCCCCATTACCTTTTGTCTCGCGTCACCACCCTTCTTGTATATAAGTCCCCATATAGTTTTTCATTTCGGTTTAATGTCTGCCGGGAGGAGTAATCTGCAGTGTTGTAATCATCGCCATTATTCATTATAATTTCTCAGCCACCCCGCCGTGCCATTCGAGTGAGCAACACAACGACTTCACGCACCTGGCGTGTCTGACGCTGGCAGCCACAGCCACTCCGCTCCTGTTTTACGAAGAAAGTGGCAACATTGGCACTGCCGCATCAACCACCTTTACAACGCTGTCTCTCGTTTCTCTCTCACTACAAAGTTCTTTCGGAAAAGGCCCGCCCTATTGAAAAAACGTCCATCTTGGGAATGAAGGATTCCACCATACACCATTTTGGTGGATAATGGTGCCGGAAATGTTGATGGCACACGGTGTATGGTGGCGTATGGTGGAGCGGATGATAAATGGAGTGCTCGAGCTGTCAATGCTGGCGCGCGAAGCAGTGTCAAAACCACCGAGACGAGCTGCCACTATTGAAATAATACAAATAATTGTATAAAGAACAATGTAGAAACCACACGTAAAAAAAGGGTGCGACAGCGCGCAACCGATCCTGCCACCTTCGGATTCCTAAGTTAGACTAACCACTGCGCTACGCCGACAGATGGCAACTTTGTTGTTAAAGAAGTAGTCAGCTCACAAAGTCACTGTTCAACTTCATTTCTGTCTCAGCTTACCTGAGATGGACGGGATGTGCACCTGCTATTAAAATTTTCACATTCTATAAACCCAAACAACTGCTGTTTGTAACAAATGCCACTGCAATTATGGCAACAGCACTATGTTTTTGTTACAATTCACAACCGCAAGAAAAAAACTCAAAGAACTGAAGAGCAGGTAGAGTTTATCGGCAGTTACTGCGAAGTTTCTTGCTCCTTCTAACGGGCCATATCTGTTCAGGCTTTATAACGCTTTTATGCTCATTCGATAGATTCGCCCACACAATTGTTTGTGATGTATTTCGCGGAACGCACAGCTTATTCGTGCCAGCGCACTGCTGTTGCTCTGTCGTTAGGAACAACTACATAACGGCTTGGTCAAAACGAATGCAGTGCGCCAGAAACACTATATATGCTATCATAATGGTTCAGTCAGCATACGTACGAATTGACGAGTCTGTGTTCTTGCATAAGAGGCAGTGAAGTTCCGGTGAATGCGACCTGCGGCTGTCGGTGAAGGGAGAAGTAAATTCGGTGGAAGTGCTGCAAGCGCGTCGCCTCGATGTTTGTCGCTTCTTGCGCAGACATCGTACGCAATAAAAAGTTTACATTTAGAATGTATGATGCCACAGCTATGCTGTATTGTCATTTATATTTGTCAAAATCACGTATTCTGAAACCCAGAAGCACCGATAACACTTGTACGGGCTCGGTCGGTATGACTAACCTTAGGTGGAAATCTTGGTGGAAGGGTGGAAGTCAAATTCACTGGAGCTCGTCTCGACGCATGTTGAAAGTGAACGTTTATGCGTATTTGCATGCACTTTGTTAACTTAAAAGTACAGCTCAAGCAATCGAGTGTACAAGAATTGCCAGAGTTGCGTTTATAGCGTGGCGACATCAAGTGACCGCTATGTTTTGCTTTAACATTGAAAGGGGATCTTGCGAACAGGAGCTCATTTATTTGTTGACAACTGCGCGCCTATGTAAAGCATTTATTGCCACTGTTCACAGTGATACCTCTAGTCTTCTAAACACCACAAGAAAGAAACACATCGCGGATGTCAAACTGCTGTTTGTACGTGCGCGAAATGTAAACATATTCATGGCCACATATTCTACGCTCTACAAAAATAGAACCGTTGTTGATACCACATCAATAAAAAGAATAACGTGCTAGAAAGCGTGATGAACAGGATTGGTTTCTTTTGAGAGTAAACAAATATATCTGCCTATTCAAAAACGAAACACTACAACTAAGTAATTTCACATACTGTCATGTACTTTTTCATTCTCCTACCATCATCCACCAAGCTTCCATCACGCCACTGTCACCCTACTTGCTCACCAAGCCTTCCACAAAACACGTTTTGCCTCGCCATCATCAGCCGGCATTTTCCACTGTCGTCATCAATTGCTCGCCGCCACCACGACCACCTGCCACCATGTTTTACACTCTCGCCGTCATCAGCCATTATGCCCACTACAGTTCCCACCATATCCACTAATATTTCCACCATATCCACTAATATTTCCACCATATCCGCTATTCCTTCGAACTGTCGCACCACGATGACAGTCACAGTCACCATTACCCGTCCGTCCACATCAACGCACCGCGCACGACCCGCCTTTGGGTTCCATGTTGTCAGTGGCTTACTCGGTAAAGGGTGCTTTATTAGCCATCCGTTTACCCAAGGTGCTTAGAATGTAGGACGGCCGTCAACTAATTACCACTGGAGGACACCTCGTATCCCCGATAGGAAGATGCACCACCAAGCTTGAGGTTTGTGCGTCGGCTTTTGTAGCGTCATTCCTTGTACTGCCCAAACGTTCTCGGCTGGTCATTTTCGCCATAGATTTTCTGGAAGAGTATGGAACGATAATGAATCTGCGTGATGTGATCGTCCGTTTTGCCAACTGTGTTTCTCGAGATTCCGACATCGAGAACGAACATCGTGGCGCGGCTTTACGCGTAGTTGATTGCGTCAAGTTACACCTCGCAGTAGTATCTTCGTGCTTGTTGAGTTTCCACGGGAGCCGTCAATTACCGGCATCACCGAAAGTAACCTCACATTATAGCATGATCGAGAAGTCACCATTGCTTGAAGTCTCGTTCAAGTCCGAAATGGCTAGACTACGCTTTTAGTAACGAACTTCAGAGGCAAATACATGCATTGTGCGAAGCGCGTAGCTATAGCTTACTTGGAGGCTTTGGATGATTTGGACGCCTTTCCTTTGATTACGACGATCTCGACTGAGAACAGCTGTTATACTGGCATGACCAGTCGCTACGACACCCATCGTCGGGTAGAACAGCCTTAGAGGGCAACGCTCCTCGCTCTCCTCTTATTCTTTATTGACCGTTTTCCCATTACGTCGAAAGTCCGGCAGACCCCTCTAATGAAGCACGGAATTATCACTGAGCCGAACGTCCAACCCGTGCGCCAACACGTTTAGCGCGTGTCGCAGAAGGAGCAGGATGCCATCCGTAATCAAGTGAAATAAAGGCTTGACGATGACGTAATTAAACCATCGGCTAGTCCATGGGCGTCACCAGTTGTTCTGGGTAAAGAGAAATATGATTCACTACAATTCTGCGTCGACTACCACAAACTGAACAAGATAACGAAAAAAAGGCGTTTGTATATCCTCTTCCTCACAGTGATGACTCCTTGGATCACCTGCGGCACGCCCGTTATTTCTCTTCCATGGATCTGCGTAGCGGATATTGGCAGATTGAAGTAGATGAAGGGGAACGAGAAAAAACAGCGTTTATTACACCTGACGGTCTTTATGAATTTAAAGTTCTCCCTTTTGGCCTGTGCTCCGCTCTAGCCAGACTCCAATGAATTATGGACACAGTTTCATGTGACCTGAACTGGCACTCTTGTTCAGTGTACTCTGGCGACGTAGTTGTTTTTTCTGCGACTTCTTGACAGCACATTGAGCGGCTTGGGGCAGTACTTCTGACTATTCGCACTGCCGGCCTCTCTCTGAAACCGGAAAAGTGTTATGTTCGAAATGAGGAACTCAAATTCCTTGGCCACATTGTCAGTAGCTGTGGTGTTCGCTCCCACCCTGAGAAGGCTATGGAAGTTGCTTCGTTCCTGATACCGAGAACAAAGCATGATGTATGCCGCATTCTGGACATATGTGGTTATTACCGCCGCTTCGTGGCCAATTTTTTGAACATCACTGACCCTCTACAACAACTCGTCAAGGACAACGTCGCCTTCATCTGTAGGTCCGAGCAGGTGTGTAAGAAAAATGTGCCGTTGACGGCGCAGAGACGCCTAGGGCATCCGCGTAGGAAAGCGTCGGAGGTTCAACTTGCGATGGTGGTGACGAATGAACGAACTGCCTGATTTTGTTACGAACAACGTCCGTAAGAGCAGCAATACTCGAAGGGAACGCTGCATGAGATTTCCGAAGGTCTTCGCGTACAACCTATCGTAAGAGTTCTGTGAGGACCTCCCTGTTATCACCTCCTGGTACAAGCGAGCACGCAGTGGACATGGCCGTCTGACACTCATACTGCGACAACCACTGCCGAAGCATGCGCTCTAAAATCGTGACTTCACGTATGAACTCCGGCACAGTCCTAGGGGGGTTGCGCAAAAGCCCCGCGAAAAGCTGCTTCTTTGCGGCGCGCATTAGAAGGTGCACTTTTGTCTGCCGGCATGCGGGGGTCAGCTCGTCACAAAAATCGCGACAACTCTTTGACAAACGTGGTGACGCTCTTGTTCGGCATTTGAAACCACGAAGAAAGTGCCTGCTCCGCTCTAACTTTCCGTTCGGGGCTACTGAACGCCTCGTGAAGCTGCCGATTGAATTCCTGCCAACTTGAGAATCAAGATTCGTGGTTCTGGTACCACACTCTGGCCGCATCTAAGAGGGAGATGTACACGTTCTTCAACTTACGGCGATTGTCCCAGTCGTTGATGGCAGCGACCCGGTCAAAATGGTCGAGTCAGTCATCGACATCCTCACCGGCGTCGCCGTAGAATGGGTTGGGTGTGCAAGGCGTTTTGATGACACAGGGTACGCTAGCGAATGGGTCATGCTCGGTTTGGGTTGTGAATGTTGCAAACATTCTGCTCATGCAACTTTCCAAGGGGCCGTACTATGGTGGTAGTCCTTCAAGGCGGCGGCTGCTTCGATGGATATCAGCAGATCCTGGTGCACTGGTGGTGGTTGCTCCTGTTTCAGGACCAGGAGGCATGAAACGTTGTAGTAGAGTACCCAGCACCTCCACTAGTCTGTCACGAGAGGAAACGATAGAGAGAAACTCGAAGTGGACGACTGTTTACTCAGCCACAGCAGCGATTCATTTCTTCGCTCTCTTCTTTCTCCACGTAGGTAACGTGGCATTATCCACCAACCCAGGCTTTCCAATAGGGTGGATGCACTTTCCTATCAACTTTCACGAACATCAACGTTGTAAACCGCGTGCCTTACCCTCATGCTTTCCACTTGCAATAAAGTAAAAAGATATACGAGTGAACCATTGAGATTGACCAGCTGCATTAATGTATTATGGCATCAATCTTCACGAACCCTCTCACCAGTATCGAAGAAGAGAAATTAAAAAGTGCAAATTGCAGGCCGCGAAGGGACCATAAAAAGTGTGGCGAGGTTATCTTTTCGCTCAGCATGTCACGGCTACTATAGATGAAAAAAACCGGAGAGTTGAGCTCAATTCTGGGTGCGGCGTGACCACCTTTTTTGCGCATGCACGCGCTCATCCACTGCTCTCTCTCTGCTCTCCCATGCTCCCTCTTCCCTCGTTCTGCAACGCAGATGCAGTGAGAGTCTGATATCCTGCGCTAGCACCCCCCTCTCCCTCCCCTGCGCTAGCACCCCTTTCTCTCTTACACCCCCCTCTCTCTCGTACAGACGGTGGGGAGGCTTTCCTCCCCGCTGCCTGTACAACCCCGCACTGCGACTGAGCTTCGCGTCTCTTTGCTCTATGCTTTCCTCCCTGCGGTGTTTACACTCCTCCCACTACGCAGGTGCGTCCCCTCCCTCACCTCGCAACGCCGATGCAGGCAGCGTCTGCTAGCGAGTTCCTGGCTTTAAAAAACTTCGCCGGCCACGTAATTCCAAGGGGGAACTCGAGAAAGTACGTCTCAGAGAAGGGGGGGATATTGCATGAATGCTGCGTAGTTGGGTTTAGTTTGAGAATTCTTATCTCTTATGTCGTCTGTTATTATTATTTATTGAAAAAAGAAGAAGCATTTCTTCAAACGTCAAGCTAAAGTAAAAAAAAAAGGCAGATCCCACTTACAGTGAGAATCGATGATATGCGAAGTACGAATGAGGTAGGTTGATATGGTATAACTGTCAGTTCAAGCGCACGAATAAACAGAAAGGAAGAGAGGACAAGTGCTTTTACTCTGTTACTTTCTGTTTATTCGTGCGCTTGAACTGACAGTTATACCATGCATATCCAACTAGCCCAACTTTCGATTCTGTAGGTTGATGTGTCACTTTAATATCAGTACAACGTTACTAGGCGGAAGTAAATTATGTCTTACATGACTTCCATCTCATATTTATCATGTTTGGAGCTGTCATTTACCTTCTTCATCTATTCACGTCACGTGAAAAGAAATTTGGAATATGTGAAGCTAGCGAAACGGCTTCGAGCGCATCATGAAAGGGCCCAATATACTCCAACGTAATGTTGACGGACGCTACGCTAGCAAAACACGAGCACTCACGCCAAGTGCGACCGGTGTCTCTCGAGGCGGCCTGGCGGCAACCGGTGCGAAACGCTACATACTGCATTTGGCGCCGACGACGTTACGCAGAGAGTAGTGCATCTGCCTGTCTCCGTGACGGAGAGACACCAGGCGTGCTCAAACGCGCATGCGTCAAAGCAACGCAGCCCTGCGCGTGACTACGAGTGTATGGCGGGCGAATCGGTGCCTGGCGTGGCACTGCCAGCGTGACGCGAGAAAACAAACACTGCTGTGCACGCACGCCGGGTCATGTGCATTGTCGCTCAGTGTATTGGCGTCATGAGTATGGCATATAGTCATGTTCTAATATGACACGCATCTCATGATTATCATGGTTGCACCAGTCACATAACTTCGTCATCCACTTACGTGACGTAATCCACATTTGGCATACGTGAAGCTTGCAAAACGGCCGCGAGCGCGTCATGAGTGTGACATTTAGTCATGTTGTTACATAACACGCATGTCATGATTATCACGTTTGGACATGTCATTTACGTATGTCATGCGTTCGTGTCACGTAATACCCAATTTAGTGCATGTGAAGCTAGCGAGACGGCCATGAGCGCGTCATTGGTATGTTGTCATTTTCTCACATGACAACATACGAGCATGTGCAACTATCTGGGGATTGTTAGGTACTCTGTAGGCACGTCGGCCTTTTATTATAAAACTACATGACATGCAACACCGTTTTCAATACTAAATTTCAATTATCGGCTGGTATTCGGTCATATCTGCTCAATGCAGTGAAGCCACTTGAGCCAAAGCCAGAGAGTTGTACTTTACAAGTTCTTACATGATATGCATCTCATGATTATTTTGTTTGCACCAGTCACATATCTTCGTCATCCATTCACGTCCCGTAATACCAAACCTGGTATTTGTGAAGCTATCGAAACGCCCGCGAGCACGTCATGAGCGTGGCATGTAGTCATGCTGTTACATAACACGCATGTCAAGATTTTTATGTTAGGGTCTGCCGCTTGTGTTTGCCATGCAGTCATGTCGTCCCAAACCAATTTTCAACATATCTATAAACGAAACCGCCTCAAGAGTATCAAGACCATCAAATTTATATCATGACATTCATGACATGCATGTCATGCTTTTCATGTTATGACTAGTCACTGATGTTCTTCATATATTAATGATGTGCCATACCGATTTCGGTATCGATAACATTATCGAACCGGCCAGGAGAAATAAAAGTCGTAGGCGGCTAGATAGATAGATAGATAGATAGATAGATAGATAGATAGATAGATAGATAGATAGATAGATAGATAGATAGATAGATAGATAGATAGATAGATACGCTGAAAGTTGTCGAAGTTTGCTAAAATTGCTTTATAAAAAAACTGCCAGTGAGTTAGCGTAAACTCCCCGTGTGATCACATTGCGATACCCAGGAAACATTAGACCCTCTCGGGAAATCTTGGTGAGTTTACGAGTATATGTGACAATAAATTCGCACCATAACGATGTTTATGTCCGCGGCCCGCTTCGTCCGCTTGCGCTCGGCATCACGGGCCCTTGGCCGCGCTGCCTTTTCTTCAACCGGCGCGACATGTTCAACGACGCGTGCAATGCTCGCATTCGATTGCGTTGTTCTGGTTGTTGGAGGTATCGCAGTCGAGGTTGATGCCTGCGATGGATTCTTACTTATGACAACTTGCCGATCTCGAACAAGTCGTCTCGAGCAAGTCGCTCTCGAGCAAGTCACTCGAGACGACTTGCTCGAGATCGCGCTCCGTGACTGCGCGCGCCCGTGCAGCCACGGAGCGGAGCGGAGCGCGCGCAAGCACGTGGTGTGTGACGTCGTTGCGCCGTAGCCACATATGCTCCTCTCCGCTCGTCGCGCTGTTGCTAGGGGAGAGGAGGAGGTGCTACACAGACGGCAGATTCGGGGTCGCTTATAAAGTGCATTCGCTCTTTGCTGAAACCCCAATGCGTGGTGAACGGGTGCGCTGCGCCAGCAGTCGTTTTCCAGCGAACACTTATGAGATCAGAACTCGTGTCACGCACGGCGCCGTAGTATCCACCACCGCCACTGCTGCCGCTGCCGCTGCTGCCATCGGTGTCCGTAACCACATCGCACAAAATTATAAAAAAAACCTAATAATACTGACACAGTGGAGCTTGAACCCGTTTTTGCCAGCCCAACACTTTACCACTGAGCCACGCTGGTAATTTTTTCTTTATTTCCGGTTACACTTCGCACGTGGGGTGATAAAGTATATAAAGATAAACAAGAAACCTAACAAAAGTAACTACAGCCATCAAGCATCACTACAACACATCACGTCATAGCATTCGTTCATGGTCAGTAGGGCTTCTACCCTTTCTGACCATAAAGGTACACATTCATCTGTTCTTACTGCCTCGACAAAGCTTGAGGTATTTTGTTTTAAATACTCTTCTGCTGGTGTCCTGTCGGGATGACAATGAAATCCAGCCATTCCTGAGCACCAAATACTGTGCAAGGGATTCATCATGATGAAATCGAAAGGTAATCCATCATCATTCCCTATTGCCAAATACTTAATTCCATGAGAGTCTAACAGAGACTTTTTTAATTGTCCATTGTAATACGTCCCAAAAGTATACTCCTTCCCATTAGTGCAGGAAAACAATAGTTTCCTGTTTGTTACAGATTAAACAGTGAGATCTCCAAGGTAAGGATAACGAACCAGCGCGAGTGTCTTTTGTTCTCGGCCAAAGACACTCGCGCTGCTTCGTTGTCCTCACCACTGGCACATACGCGCGTCAATATAAAACCTACGTTCCTCTAGGAAGGTTCTTACAGGAAGTGTTCCGGTGTATAAATAAAAAAAGAACGTTTCTGCACTTGGAGCTGCCGGCATTTTTTTAACTTGTTTAGGTAAATTTTGACCCTTGCGTGCTGTATATAGAGCTCTGTACAGTGGGATGATGAGCCTAGTGTCACAAATTTCTTTGTACAGTTTTCTCTTTCCAACAGACCACAGGTAGTCAGTTAAAAACCGAACACAGCGTTGCCGAAAACCGCACGCTGGAAACAACTTTCTTCGTGTATTCTTGCACAGCCCCTGTAGTAACATGAGTGCTTACAACAAACTCGGGAAACAGTCTACTTAGTCTTGTTTGACACACTGTTAGTAAGAAAGGATCTGTTGTTTCGCGGAAAATGAAAAACCTATTTATCAACTGTTTGATAAACAAATGTCCTAGCCCAAGACCTCCACACTTCACCCGTCACAACAAATTCGTGCGGCCACACTTTTCCCAGTTAGACCCCCACACAAGTATTGCATACACCTCATGTAATCTTTGCACGTTGAGCGGTGAACAGTACAGCACTTGCAGCACATACTGTAGCTTAGACACAAAAAACAGTTGCGTGCAGCAGCCCTTGCAAACTTGGACAGATAAGTTGCATTCCATCTATGCGCTTTCTCTTACATTTCTTTTGTTTGGTGTGTACAATAATCGTCAGTCTATTTGTATGACTCGAGCGAATAACGAGAGATTTAAAAGGCGTTTTCACCGATTGAATGGCAGCAAAAAATTACGGGGTGAAAGCCCCATATCTATGCCAAAAGCTAAGGCATTTACCCCAGTTTATGTGGCTTCCTTGAACTTGAGCTGAAGATTTATAAACTGTGATTGATTCTTAAATACCGCCTCAGAAAGTACTTCTAAACCCACTATTATTATCTTTCTGCAGTATCGACCGCCATAATGTTTCAATGTGGACGCACAACAACAGGGGACTAACACGGCCAGATTTACGCTCTGGGCGCTCAATTCTTAGGGGGGGGGGGGGGCGCGCCCGTCATGTTAAATATTAGTTTTGTACTACGATTTTGATATGTGATGGCTACAGTGTCCATAAATATTTTACCAACAATGACGTGCTCCATACTGCAAACAAAAAAGCGTTGGCGACGCATTCAAATTCTTTACAGATCCAATTGGAGTGGTGCGACACGAGCCAGATTCATGTTAACACATTTGAGAACAGACCGCATTTTATGAACATTTGTTACTTTGGAACGACCGCTGATTTCACGTGTTTGGGGTGGCCCAACGATATGTTTTATTACTCACTGAAGTCTAGCAGCCAAAATTTTTATTATATTTTGTAGTCTACGATTGTCAGTGCGATTGGCCTGTATGCTGTCACGTGCCTCAGCTTTTCAACCTCATATGTCTCTGGAATCAAAACGGTACGTGATTCATGAAAGGACGGCGGTATTTATTTTATTTATATGCCTTATTGAAAACGACTGCACGTTTAGGAGACAATTTACTTTAAAGCACTTCTGCCATATGGCACAAAGACATTCTGGTCCCGGAGACTTGCGGGAATTTAACTGATCAATCACCCGTTCAAGTTCAGATGCGGACATGCTTTTTACTTCCTCACTCACTTGTGGCATGCGCCCTAAGTATTCTGCTTTAAATTTTCCTTGGTGTACCTTTCTACCAGCAAAAAGGCTTTCATAATGCCTTCAAAATATGCATGAAATGCTGCCGATATCAATTACTTCGTGACCAACCTACTTTATTTTTTTTCATTGTGATTCCGTCGAGAGTTCGTTTTTTCTACCGCCAACGCTCTTTTGAATGGCGTCTTTCCATCAGCTGAAGCCCCAGCTCTACGCACAAATGAGTGCACCGTGGTTAATGCGCAAGAACGATAAATGGCCGTTATTTTTATTCGCTGCTTGAACTGTTCCCATTGTCTTGCAAGTTTACCTTCATCATCCATTTTATTTCATTGAAGAAGTTCATAACCTGATCTTAACAAATATTCGTCTGTGATCAAAGTGAAATTCACCACAGCTTCCATGACGAAATTCCACCTTTTGTTTTCTCTCCCATATCGCATTTAACTAAACAGTGGTCGCTAGAGTGTATTGGGTAGGCACCATATGTTTACGGGGGGTTATTATTTCAAGCGGCACGTAAATGCAATCAAGGCGTGCTTGGCTGTTCAAGAGAAAATGTGTGAAACCTGCTTCCCGCCTTCCCTCCATACAGCCACTCACGTCTTCTAACTTGAATTCCCTATTGTGTCTGCTAGCGTCTTACTGCTTTTGTCGTACATGACGTGCCCGTTTGATCAATCTCGCCCATTAAGGACGCAGTTAAAATCACCAAGTTATACAGATTTCCTTTTCAAACATAAGTAAGCTTTGAGCTTTTAAAAATGTCATCGTTCTTCGCAAATGATTGGTGCATAAATAAACACACACTACTGGCATTTATTTAACACAATAACACAGGAAACCAATCTACCAGACAGGCAAGAGAAAATAACTTACACTACCATGCCCGGTAACTTCTTAATGAATAAGACACAGCCTGCAGACGTGCCTACTGCCTTGCGCAGTAACGCGCCGGAAACATCAGCATCATGTGCCGGGTCTCTTCATTACCGTCTACTTTCATTTCTCATACAGCTAATACATCCACAGCATAATCCACGAGCAGCTTATAGACTTGGCTCTGTTTCCGCTTGTTGGCGAGACCTCGAACATTTAACGTTGCCAGTCTAAATTTTGTGGCAAAAACCATGTATACACAGTGAAGAAGTTAGCCTTGGGCATGATGCTTGCCTTCAGCGCATAGCACGGAGCTAGACATCCTCAGAGCCTCCAGGTGGTCCTGTGCCCCTGGAGGACAATGGTGACCCGTGTTTGTCCGAAATCAGGTTCGGACGCAGCCTTGTGCTACTACATCGGAACGACGTCGCTTTCGCAGATGGCCCGTCTTCATGCTTTCCACTGGGCACCCCACTCCTTCCTGTAGACTGTTCGTAATGTCTTTTAATCGGTGCCCCACAACTGGTACTCTCGTTCGACACTGAAAGTTGTTCGGTTAATTCCACCGGCTCGAGTTCCTTCAAGGGGTACTTGTGTAGCCTTCCTCGGTTTGGCCAGCTGGCTTTTGAGTAACCTCCTCAGGTGCCTTGTCAGCTTGCACTGTTAAGCCATCACCACCAATCGGTGTAGGTGTACCTGTTTAAGCATGTGGGTTCACCACGTCACTGTCCTTTTCACCACGCCCTCAGCCTTGGTCGCATCCATCACCAACTCTGCTGTGTCTTCACCTTCAGCTGGTACGATAGCTAATGCGTACGTGCGCATGCACTCATCTTCGCTGCAGCTGAACCAACGGCAGCGCTACCGTCGGGGAACCTTACACTCTCTTCTAACATGGCAGGTACTTTGGCAGCGCAAACACTGCATTGACTGACCAGGCGCAACCACACGTGCCAGTTCACCAGCCACCCTGATTTGATGCGGGGGTTCTTCAACCTTAACGCCACTGTTGAGCTTAAGAAGCACAGACCACGTAGCTAACTCCTTGTCGCTGACTTCTTAAACGCGAAGTGCGGCAGCTTGGGCTAGTTGGTATGGCACGGCGATAGTTATAGCGCGAGAACAAAGCGACGACAAAGAGGCAAGAATGACACGAACGACACAGAGACAAGAAGATCAAAACGACAACACAGAGAGAAGCCAATGTTACGGGGTGACTTGTATGACCTTCCGAAAAGCTGCTGACGCCGTTCGGAAGTCTTAATCGTTGACGCCATAAAACAACCAATGAAGGTGCAGCCGCGCCTGCTATACTAGGGGTCTACGGTGATGCAGCGTTGGTCTCTGACTTCCAGCTCCTTCACGACCAGCAAGCGTTTCGTAGCATCCATGGTGATAGCCCAGACATGATTTATCTGGTAGGCGTCCAGTGCCAACACCTCCGGCAGCAGAACCGTGCAAGTGAGTGCGCCTCGTAAATCTAGTTGATACGGTCGGCCTCGCACATCACCGTGTAAAAACAAGGTGTTTTATGACATGCGTCTCTAGGGAAGTTGTGGCAAAATATTATGGTAAACTGCGTCTTGATCTTCGGCTATCCTGTTACCGTGGCTAGTCTGTGCCGCAAACGCCGCTTCTACGGAGCACAAGATCTTTGCGCCCGACGTGCGTCAGTGCCGACGAAAGAAAGACTGAGCGACGCCAGTGCTTGGGGCTTGTTTGCTAACTTGCCCCAGGCTGGCTTGATGTCGGGAAAACTATAGCGTTAAATATACGACTTATAAAGCAATATGAAACAGCGAACGAACAAACAGTCGTCGCACAATACGAATAGCGTAATGAGTGGGTTCCCTAATGCTTCAACCCACTACGAAATTTTGTTCTTGTCCACTTATTAACTGTGGCGTATACCCACATCAAGCATAATTCTTCATCGTTGTCAACCACTGAATAAACAATTGCTACGAAATTCGTTGCAACGACTTAGCGAATACTACGCTTTTCAGAAGAATGACTAAAAATAGCATAGCGAATGCCAGCCTACTACTAAAAATTTATAATAATAATGCCGTAGTAGATATCAAGCAAGTGTGCTTGCAGCAACTACCCATGAGTGTTTGATGATATGTGGGGTTTACCGTCCCAAAACCACCATATGAGCCCAATGAGTGTTTAGAAAAGCGCCATAAAATCCTCTCTTCGAGCTTTCGCTGTGACTGTGCTGCGCCTTTTACGCAGGCCTGGCGTTTGTTTTTTTTACTAGCAGACGCTGCCTGCGTTGCCTTGAGAGGCTAGAAAGGGGGGGGGGAGACGCAACAGTTTCACGGGTGTCTTTTTGAGTCAGCCTAAGCGAGCATGCGTAGTGGGGGTGTGAACGGCGCCAGCGCCTACGTTGAAGCGCAACATATCGTGCGACTAAGAAATGTTCCGCATTTACCAAAATTAACTTCCTTCTGGAAAACTGTCAAGTAGCCACTGGATCTAGACCTCCAAGGTAGTGCCGGTGAAGTATTTCTCCAGTGCGTTGTTTCACAATCTAAATTTGCACCGTGCACATTACCTAAAAGTGGACTATCGGGCTCTCTGTTCAATCAGAGTCTTCTGAGTATGATCGCCCATTAATAGCGATTGGCGTGTTCCAGTACGGAAACATTCATCCATCACTGCGTGCTTTGCACTTTCTCTCGTTTTTCTCCTGTGCAACGTCGCGCTGAGTGGGAGCATCGACGTCGCCACCAGTGTAAGCGTTAGCACCCACTGCTTCACATATAAGCAAAGTTTACCTTAGCGGGATATTACGTATTTTTTAGAGCCAAGCTCCTTAACCCGTACGCTGAGCGCCCCGTCGTACTCGTATGTAGCCACCTCTCGTTAGTTCTTGAACCGGCCGCAGAGGGTGGTACTTGTACATATTGGTACGTAAAAATGACACGAGGCGTGTCTATTTAGAATCTATATTGAAAAACGCGTATAGCATCGACTAAGATGGAAGACAGCACGCACAACTGACAGACCTCTTCCTTGTTGTCGTCTTCTGACCATTGATATGTCAGCTACGTTGCATTACACCCCTCCCCCTTGGTGGTAAAAGTTCCGCCTCGGGGAGCATTAAATGTGTTCTTCAAGAGTCAGGTGGTAAGGTTTTAGCCTGCTAACGTGCAGAACATCACTGGGTGTGGTTGCAGGCAGGCTTGTGGTCTCAGATGCAGGAATGATCTCACAGGTGACGTCGGTTACCTGGCGGATGATACGGTAAGGACATATGTAGCAAAACAACAACTTCTTTGATAAGACAACTCGAAGAACTGGGCACGACAGGAGAACGTGAAAACCGGGTGACAAGCGAACATCAGCATGCCGGCTGTCGTAGATGGATTTCTGGGTGGCTTGCGAAGCCGAAAGTCTAGAACGGGTGATCTGACGTGCGTAGTCAGCATGAGCAATAGCGTCGCGTGCATATTCGGTTGACGGCGTTGTAGTGGTTGGAAGTAGGGTGTCGAGTGGTAACGTCGGATCACGGCCATAGAGCAAATAAAAGGGCGAATAACCAGTGGTGTCGTGGCGTGAACAATTGTACCCGAAGGTCACGTGAGGTAGCGCCAGGTTCCAGTCATGATGGTCGGAGGACACATACATCACGAGCATGTCCGTGAGAATGTGATTTAGCCGTTTGGTAAGGCCAATTGTTTGGGGATGGTAAGAAGTGGTCAATTTGTGCTGCATCAAGGAAAGCGCAGAACATTATCGATTACACGGGACAAAAATGCACAGCCGCGATCCGTGAGTAAATGGCGAGGAGCGCCATGGTGTAGGATGACATCGTGGAGCAAAAAATCTGCAACGTCAGTAGCAGTACTGGTGGGGAGCGCTCGAGTTATGGCATACCTAGTCGCGTGGTGTATAGCAATGGCGACCCACTTGTTGCCCGATTTCGACTCGGGAAAAGGACCGAGAAGATCTATACCAACACGGAAGAAAGGTTCGGTTTGGATAGAGATCGGTCGAAGAAGTCCAGCCGGGGGCGCAGTAGGTCGCTTCCTACGTTGGCATTTATCGCAGGAGGACACGTAACGGCGAACGGACCGGGCGAGACCGCGCAAAAAGAAGCGGCGAGATACACCCAGATGACCAGCGGCTTGTTCATCGTGAAGCTCGTGCAGCAGGGTTGAACGCCAATGTTCCGGCACGACAAGAGGGAGCTCAGGGCCGTCTTGCTGGAGGCTACGACGGTACAGCGTGCCATTCAGGAGGACGTACACGCAAAGCGATGCGTCGTTCGGAGCATATTCGAGACGGTCAATAAGTTGTCGCAGAGAAGCATCACGCCGTTGTTCATCACTAATCTGAAGAAACTGGGACACTGACATGACGCTGAGGCTAGGCTCGATGTCTGATTCGTCGGGCTGATCAACAGGGTAGCGGGATAAGCAATCGGCGTCGAGATGGAGACTTCCAGACTTATAAGCAACCGAGTTGGAATACTCTTCCAGGCATCATGCCCAACGGCCAAGTCGTCCAGTGGGCTCCTTCAGAGAAGACAGCCAACACAGCGCGTGATGATCATTGATGACACGGAAAGGCGTTGTTGAACAATTAAAAATTTGCAACGTGCGCATTACCTGCAAGCCGGATTCTCCTGTCTCTCATTCCTCCTTAGCAGCCATTGACATGTACATTGAGCACTATCTGACAAAAAAAAAGGTTGCTACGTTATACTCGCTGGACATAACCTCCTTGGTTTTAGAAAGGTTTAGCGAGCGTTGGGCCGCAGTGCCATGAATACAGTGAACTAGTATATACGATGAACTCGAGGTGGTTAAAGGTAGGAAGTAGACACGAAGCGCAAGCCGTAAGATAGTGTGCATGTGCCACCTCTCGTTTAGTCCTTGGAATGTCCACTGGATGGCGGTGCAGATACGGAATATGTGATGACATTTGCGAAATTGTGGTACTTGGAGAGTTGAATAGATGGACGAACGGACACACAGACAGATGCATGGACGGACTCACGGGTGGCGGCACCGACGGATGGACGCATGGACGGACGCAGGGACGGATGCATGGACGAACGCAGGAACGGACGCACACATGAACGTGCGGACGCACGAACAGACGCACGCACGTACGGGCGAATGAACGCACGGATGGTCACACAGACAGACGCATGGACGGACGGAAGCAAGAACGAATGGACGGACGGATGCTTCGCCCCACTCTCCATCATTCACTCCGTGAATATGCTTTCATTTTTTTTCTTTTCGTTCTCTATGATATGCATCTAGTTGTAAGAATAAAAATGGCTAGAAAATGTATTTATTTACTATATCAATTTATTTATTTGGTCACACTTACGTCGCCATAAGATTTTCTGGAGACTGATGCACACAGGTGGCCACATAGAACAATTATAGGTGCATAGAAGAATACAAAAGGATACTATAGAGGGAAAAAACACTTCATACATATGAATTTTAGGACTTGCGAAAGGGTGACGTTATGACCATATATTTTGCACATCACTATGCTTTCAGATGATGAACCATTATTATTCAAAGTAATGTTGTGAGCATTCTTCCAGAACAGAAAAAAAAGTCATCCTTAGTTTCAAAGGCGATATAACTTTGGACGCAGTGCAAATGATGTCTTAATTTAAGAAAAGTAATCTTGAAATGAGTAATGTACTAAATGTGCCATATACAGTTAGTCAGTACGCTAGAAAATTTCCATATGCTTCTTCAGCACTTCCACCAGAAAATGGCCAATGTAGGCTAATTCTCGACAAAACGTGGAAAGTCGGAGCACAGGCTGACAATGCTCCGTAAGCCTCTTGCGAAATATCGCACCGGGAACCTCTGACGACTCCAATATTTTCTTTACGATCTGGTTCTATGCCTAGAGCACTGTCTATGTGGCAAGTCACAGTAATTTGAATGGCGGCTGTTCGGAACAGGTGGCGCTGGATGACGCACTCATGTTTAGGTGCACATATTATACTCCATATAATGGACGGGAAGGGACCACCACCGTAACTCGATGGTAGAAAATCGGACGCCTTGTTTGAAGGTTCAAGGTATTGAGCCTGTCGGCGGCAAGTGATCTTTTCTTGGTCTTCTTCTTTTTCAGCTTCTCATTCAAGTTACTTCTATATGTTTGCTGTCAATGGTTTTGTTAGCTTTAACACGGTGTCTCACACAGAAAACGAACCATTAAATTTACTCTCTCCTTAAGAATATCCTAGTGTCTTTAATACCTTCAGTTATTCTCACCAAGGTATAAGTATACGCCAGTATATCAATTTAAAAATTTAGGTTGAATGGAACAGCATTTGTTTTAGCAGCGTTTATAAAAACCGAATTCACCTCATCCCAATTCGTAGTTGTTCTACCGCGTCTAGAAATAGTGTACTTAGATGAAACGAGTCGTCGTATTCAAGGACCAAGCTTCGTCGGAACGAGCAGTTTCGTGATTATCCGCTTATTAATTTATTCGTAAAACACAACTGTTGAGTGCGAAGCATTTATTAGCGAAGTGTGGCGACTTTAAGCGTATCTATCTATCTATCTATCTATCTATCTATCTATCTATCTATCTATCTATCTCTCTATCTATCTATCTATTTATCTATCTATCCATCTATCTATCTATCTATCTATCTATCTATCTATCTAGCCACCTGCGACGTTTAGCCCTCCTGGCTCTCTCAACAATGGTATCGATACCAAACTTGGTATGGCATAACGTGCCTGTATGAACAACAAATTTTATTATTCAAAACATGAAAATGATGACATGTATGTCTTGAATATCTTGATTAACCTTTCATGGCCCTGAAGATTTGGCAGTGGTTTCGTTCACATGGCTTGTTGCAAAACTGGTATGGTATGACACGATTGCATGGCGAACACAAGCGACAAACCCTAACATGAAAATCATGACATGCGTGTCATGTAACTTGACTACATGCCACGCACCTGATGCGTTCAGGGCCGTATCGTTAGCGTCACATATACCAAGTTTGATAATACGTTACGTTAAGAAATGACGACAGTATGTGACTTGTGCAAACATGATAATCATGAGATGCTGTGGCATGTAGTAATGTTGTGACATGACACAGCATCTCATGATTATCATGTTAATCATGAGGTGCTGTGTCATGTTACAACATTACTACATGCCACGCTCATGATGCGCTGGCGGCCGTCTTGCTAGCTTCACATATGCAAAATTTGGTATCACGTGGCGCCAATGGATGACGAAGGCATGTGTCTTGTGCAAACATAATAATCATGAAATACGTGCCATGTGAGAACATGACTACATTCCATTGTCAAGGTGCCAATACATTTCGATGTGACGCGGTGCGCGTGCTTTTTCGTTGCGTCACGCAAGCGTTTCCACGCCAGGCGCCGGTCCTGTCATGTACTCCCAGGCGCGCACTGCGTTGCGTTATCGCATGTGCGTTTCAGTGTGTCCGGCGTCCCTCCGTCACGAAAAGAGGGACACGCATTGTTGTCTGGGTAACGCATCGGCACGAAATGCAGCATGTCGCATTTCGCGCTGGTTGCCGTTGGGCCATGCCGACGGTCACTGGTCACTCCGGTCGCGCTTGGCTTCAGACTATGGAGTGCTCGCGTTTTGCTTACGTATCGTCGGTGTGCCTAGCGTTTGCACGCATCAACGCTGCATTGGAGTGTATTGGGTCCTTCATGATGCGCCCGCGGCCGTTTTGCTAGTCGCACATACCAGATTTGGCGTTACGTGACGTCAATGGATGACACTGGTGCAATCATGATAATCCAGACACGCGTGTCATGTAAGACGATGACAACATACCACGCTCAAAGCGTGCTCACGGGTGTTTCGCTAGCTCCACGTATAGGCACCGCACACTGACCAAAGGGAACTGCGATTCACACTGCCCCATCTCAAAGTTTCTGACATTCACCGTTAGGGGCACGCCGAAAAGAGACGCGTGCTCGCTTCCCCAGTGTATCCCGAACACAATCCGCCGGCAGAGTCAGGTTGCGAGACACGCGTGTCACTTTCCATTTTCACTGATGCCGTCTCAAGGTTTGTTTTTTTATCCGCTAGGTTATGTATTCTGGCGCTGCAGTCAGACTGGAAATCTCGACTGAACGGTGCCTATACTAAATTTGGTATCACGTGACGGGAACAGATAACACAGGTAAACGACACATCCATACGTGATAATCATGACATGGAAGTCATTTAGTAACGTTGCGCTGATTTTAAAGAGACATATGAACCTTTCTCATTAGTGCTTCGCATGTCATTGATTTCCTCTGTACATGGGACTGCCAATGCTTTATGGGCTAACTTGTAACGAATCAAATAAATTTTGCATCTATATGAATTGGCGCATTTCATTCCTTTAAGGGCTTATTTTTACTTGGTGATAACAATCTTGCTCCTTTACTTCTTATTTTAGAGACGAGAAAGTTTTATATTGAGTTTCGAAAATGGTCAGTGTATATTTTTATCTGCCTCCTCCTGGAGGCCCATGCTGTTAGCAATGCCATATATAGAAAATATAAATAATAGTTGACTTCTCTCACCTCCTTTGGATCGGCATAGTACGGCGGCGGGTGGTCTGTGCAAGGCATGAAATACTCGTAGTAACTGCTGTCTGTCGGTATTGCATAACTTTGGGGGACGTAGTATATTCCTTTATAGCTGAATGAGACGGCAAGTGGAATTGAGAGATTCAGATTATTGACTTCCCGAACAACCGCCATGGCCTCGTTCTGCAATCATACGTGAAAAAAGAGATACACTCTGATTGGCTAACATATGCGTAGGTGATTATGCTGTGTGGAAAAATGAAATAAACCAGTGCACTACTGATCGCTATAAGGCATGCTGTCTAGCAACTGCATCCCATCTTCGGAATCAAAACTCTGGAGCACTCACCCTGTGCGAACATTATGCAGGTCTGTGAGTTCATCACGTTTACTTGTTCCTCTCTTTGTTTCTTTTTTTTCTGTTTCTTTCCTTTTTTTCTCTCATCTATTTAGTTACAAATCACGATGCCAACTCACCCAACCCAGTCGGCATTGTAGGCACCGACTACCTTTTCGCTGCCGTTGTCGTAACGTTAGACGAACCCTTCATATTTAGGGGTCAATGCATTGTTGTAACGTGAAACGGGAAGGTACCTCGATATCACACGGTGTTTCGGTAGCCGGAAACGCTGTTCGCCGAAAAGTGCGCTATTGGAAGAGGTTGAATTATTGGAAAATAACGTCTACAAATTGGCGAGCACAAATAGTCCAATAGTTGAAACATATATGTGACCGGCACAACTTCATGGGATGCAATCATGTGCGCTCAGAAAATTGGCTGGTTTCGCCACAGAGCCCGTATTTTCGTGCGAACGACCACGCTGTTCTAGAACGTAGTCCATAAGCCTCGATAGAATGTTTCCCAAGCCTAAATTTACAGCAGCAATAGTGTTGTAGGTTCCAGAGACGGCACGTCTGCGAACTACATTTCGAACTAAATTCCTTCAGCCTCGCAATAAAAATACTGGCAAGCGATTTCTACGCGTGGACACCAATGTCTGTTGGCAGCTGCACTATATTGCATGACGAGTGGAGTCCATACACGTAAATATGAAAACTGTTAGACAGTAATAAAATAGAAGAGCTAATTAATGCAAAATTCTTCGTTAATTGCTCACTCTTTCCTCCCATGGTAAAAGTATGCACTTCATCTCGGAGGGATACCTCCAGAAGATTTGGGGCAGTGCAAAAAGAATCACTTGCATACGCTTGAAGGGGGTATCTCAAGAACAAGGAAAGCGTCATAATACTGAACAATGTCGTTTAGATTGTATGGCTGATTTCGCATGTGCTATAGTGTTTTGTTTCTCAATAGCCTCTGGAGCCTTTCGTTCATAAATATCTGCCGGTATACCTCGTCGCTGGGCCTACGAAGCCGACGCCGACGGCGTAGGCTCTGACCAAAAACTAAATTGCTCTGGCGCACGCAGTGCGTTCATCGCAGAAAGACATGGTTTACTTACAAATAACCCTTCAAGCTTTTCAAAAGTAACGTGCATTATCGTGATTGTATGTTAATTTTAGAAATCATTCATATATCCTGATTTATGCATCATTTAAACAAAGCGTGGTACATTTTCAAAAGAAAATAAAACGCTATGGTTTGACTCAAGCTGATCTTAGAAATGAAGTGGATGTACTAAACGTTCAAGTAAATACGTACGAACGGTCAAGTACGTACCTATGTATAGCCAAGCACATAAAATGCACTAAAATGTCTAGTACACCACAGTGCCCATTCACCATCATCATCATAAGAAGCAGCAGCAGCCTGCCTACACCCGCAACAGGGCAAAATCGTCTCCCTTTATTCACTAATCAACCCTGTCTTGTGCTTACTGCTACCATGGTATGCCTGCGAACTTTGTATTTGCTTCGGCCCACCTAACTTTCTGTCCTTCGTGAGTTCGGCTTCTCTGGGAATCCCTTTATGACCAGTGGTTATCCTGCCTACGTGCTTCCTGGCCGGCCCATATTTATTGCTTCTTCTTGATGTCAACTATGTTATCCTCAACCCCGGTTTCTTCCCTGGCCCACTCGCTCTTTTCTTGACTCTTAAAGGGGCTTTGGCACAAAATTTCGTGGCCGAGATAGCCTGTGGGGTTCATTCTCAACCACTTTCGTCTATCATCTGCAAAATATCAACAGCGAACATAGCTGGGAATGTATAGTAAAGGCTTCTGAAGTTTGCAAGAGCTGCCGACTCCATCGCGCTATTGACACCCTCGAAGGGCACCCTTGAGGTTACCACCTACTTCCATCGAGTTACCGTGCTGCAGTCAACAAAACAAATTATGATGACGCCATAGCCGCCATATTTTTAACCGTGTTTGTTCCCGCAGTCGATACTTTTTGGCGGCTGGTTGCGAGTGCGTGGCCGTGGTGCACACTTACAAAGGTTTGCGTTCGGCGACACTGCAGTCCCATTTCCTATACGAAATTATTTCATGATGCGGATTGTGCGGAAGTGTGTCACAGGTTTGTGTGGTGGCGTGGTCAAGATCTGCACACGCTAGCTGGTGACAGTTGCGCCCAGTTTTTTGAGCTCTCTCAAACCGAATCTGAAACTGATCGATAATGAGGGACCTGTAGTTATTTTCTGTCGCATGCTGTAGCAAAACATTGTGTCATGTCATGACCAACAGGCACCCAGCAACGCATTGCAGCCGAACAACGCGAGGCCAATGCTTTATTGTCGGTGCTCCTTTAAGGTTACACCTATCATATTCTCTTCTATCTCTCGCGGCGCCATCCTCACTGTATTGTGAACCTCTTTTTAAGCCTCCAGGTTTCTGCTCCGTAGGTAAGTACCGGCAAGATGCAGTAGTTATATGCCTTCAACTTCAGGGTTGCTGGCATATTACCATACACGATTTTGGAATGCTTGCCAAGTTTGATCCACCCAATCCTTATTCTTCTAGTTATTTCATTCTAATAGCCCGGCTCATCAGTTACTACTTGTTCTTAGTACACGTATTTCATTACAACTTGTAGCGTCTCTCTACGTATCGCCGTGTGCTGTTGCACGGTAGCTTAGTGTTGTGCATCATAGGTTCAGACCTACTCTTCTGCTTTCTATGTCCAGTTTAGTAATCATGAGCTGCAATTCGTCCCGTGAAATACTCGTCAAGGCAATGTCATCAATTATTGAAGGTTACTAAGACACCTTCTAATTACTATTATCACTCACTACTCCCAATATAGGGCCCTGAAAACTTTGTGTAAACACGTGGTGAATAGCATTGGAAAAATCTTGTGTACTGCCTTGCACCCTTCTTTATGGGGATTCTTTCGCTTTTTTATGGAGAGCTATGTCAGCTAAAAATCCACTGTAGATTTCTTTCAGTATGTTTATGAAGAGTTTCCAAATGCCCTGATTGAGTTGTGCTTGCATTACTACTGTTGCCTCGACTGAGTCGAACACCTTCTTGTAATCTGTGAAAGGTATGTATAGATTTGGTTGTATTCTGAGCATTTCACTATTACCTAGTTATTAGTATGATAATGGTGTATTTTTGAGTAGCCAGTACGAAATCTTGCTTGGTACTTTGGTCAATTGAACTGTAATGTCGCCCTCAATTTAGTAGATGATATAGTAGATAATACGTAAGCTGATCGGCCTGTAAATTTTCAAGTCGTTGACGTCTCCTTTCTTATGAATTAAAATGATTTTCGTGTTTTTCGGGGATTCCGGTACCCTTTTTGCCAAGCGCCACTTGGTATAGAAGGTGGCGTAGTTTTCTCAAACGATTTCTCCGCCATCTTTCATCAGGTCCAATGTTACCTTATTCTCACCAGCGTATTTGCCGCGCTGCATTTTTTCTAGGCATTTCCTTACTTTCCCTGTCGTCACTGGTAGGAAGTCAAATTCCTCTGGGCTGATTGTCGCTTCTTACGACATTACCCTGGTTGTTTCGGCCTTTGTACAGCTCTCGTTAGAAATCTTGCGCCACTTTAACTACCGTATCAAATTTGGTTATTAGATTGCTTTGCTTGTTTCTGAATGCATACATCTGAATTTTGACTATGCACAAGTTTTCTTTGGCAGCTCTTATACCGGCGTCACTTGGACACTTAATCGCGATAAAGGTGAGCCGGATCGGTTTTCTTCATCGCGATCAACTTTATGACCACTGCTAAACGGCACAAGCTAATCCTGTTCGAGCTTGGGTCAGACGAAATGCAAGAGGTGGTGCTTGCATTTCGCTAAGCATGTCACTGAGAAACCTTGGCAACCAAGATTGCTATAGAGCCCTTTATCATCAATGTTTTATTCGTGTGAGAACCGCCCAAACGTCAAAAACTTTCCGTGCCACAACAAAATTAGTTTCATAAATGCATTATTCAATAGAAAATTTCTTGCCCTTTCCTGTATAACCGTGCGAGAGTCTTAATATGTTTTTGCTATTTCTGATGGCTCCCACTTGTAGCCGTTTAGTCGCAGCGAATCGTCAACCTCGTTGTACGCGCCAGAGTTTCACTTCTCAAGTCTTCCAGTCCCTCCCGCCAGCGGTCAATTACTGTAAAGATGTCTTTATTCGACCACGAAGTGCGCATACGATGCGACGTAGTCGAAAGGCTCGTGACACTCACAATCAGTTTGCTTCGAGGTGCTCCGACTGCTCCGATGGTGCGAGAGTTAAGCCAAGCGCGGAAGGCAATGGTCATCTGCTTATCGTCTGCTTCTCCCATAATTACATGCGGTCAATACGAATCCTAAAATATGTGACATTTCAGCCAAAGTTCAAATTTAAAGAGTTTAGAATTGACTTTTTTATTATCATCTTGTTGACTAATTGTTTCTTTATTGAACTAAGCTCAATTTTTTTATTTATTGCACTTTCAACAAGAGTGGCCAGGGGATGCAGATGACAGTGGAACCTCAATCTCCCTGCCAGATTGCGATGCGCGGATCGCGATAGTCTTGATCCTGATCGCACCTAATCGAGATTCAAAGTTACAGTGGAGCAGCACCTAATTCCGATCGTTCTCAATCCGGATCGACATTGATCGCGATAAAAAATGCCCATGTGACACCGGTATTAGGCTTCTGCCTCTTTTGCAGCCTGCTCAATTCAGAAGTCTTTTTCTGCCAACCTTGGCTTTTATGTACAATTGAATATGCGTTGTAGTTTTCCGAAAAGGAGCGAAAATATGAGAAAATACAAGTTTGAAGAGGTGAAAAATTCATGAAGCAAAGTATGAGGAGAGTATGCGTTTCCATAGGCAAGCTTGTCTTGCCCAAGGCTGGGAGCTCCAGAAGAATAAGTCTGCTTGAGCTGATGTTTATTCTAGCAATACCCCATGTTCACAAATATTTCCCTGACAGGATTTTTTTTTCTGTTATGTCATAATGAATGTATCCAGTCTACACTTTAGTTAGTGATGCCAGTGAATACGTACGAATGTGTGTCCATAAGTGTAATCTTTGCCACGGGTGAGGTTCGAAGGTAGACTGTCCACGACCACCGGGAATATTCGACAATCTTTGAACTTCCTCACTGGGTAGCTAAGGTGTGCAATGGCGACGAACATTGATGGAGTGAACACGGTTCTGAAAACAAGCAATCAATACAGCGACATTGATTGACTGAACGCAAACTACGTTCTAGATTTATCCACTTAAATCTAGAGTGCGCGCCTTCGGTGGGCATACATACTCACCGGTAAAGCCTGGTGTACTTATACAGGAAAATATTGCTATAGCGAAGTAGCACCCTAATTAGTTCTACTATCAGACAATTTAGACGTGTAGCCTGTCCAAGAATTTAATGAGGTGACTTCACGGTGCGACACATAATTGTTCCTTATAAGTGAATACATGAACGTCGTCTTTGCCTTGATATAATTTACTGATATGGAAGAAAGAAAAGTTTGGAAAGAGTATTGTGCAACACAATGAAATAGAAAGTGACGAAAGTTGTATATGTGACGGAACATGTAATTCCCATGGGGGTTTCCGTTATTCCCTTAGGTGATGGGCTCCTGAGTTCGTTTGCGTGCTTTTCATAAGTGAGGCCGGAGTGACTCTGTCAATTTTATTCCTGCAGCCTTTACTAGAATTATCAATATTCGCAGAAGCAATAAGTGGATGAGAAAATTAGCTGCCATCTTCGTAAATGAATAAATGTTGCGACATGATCAGGTAAACAAATGCCATATATTCTTTCCTCATCTCCGCTAAAGAGAGCTCAAGTGGTTTCTAGCCCAAAGATACAATTTTAATACGCGTGGATTAAGCTGAAGTAAAGCTGCTCAGCGGCACGTGCGTGTCAAATATTCACTCTCGTAATTCTTAACGGCCTTCGGTAAAAGAGGTTTGGTTTGTCAAAATCACACACTCCAGCGTACTTACTTCTGGACCATTATCAACCACATACCATAGAATACTTGCTGTAAAGTGCTAAGATATGCAAATCATATTGTCGAGGACTCACTTCATCAATTTCAGGATCGGGTAGCCGGCTGGATCATCAATAGACATGCCAACAACATAGAATAACGTCCTCGTGCTTGTAAATCTCGGCTTCAGGTAGAGATACAGCGCCTGGAAACAAGAAATATGGTGAGCAAAACTTGTTCTCGTTTCGCCAGTCGTACTGACTTACAGTAACTTATGAATGACGTCTCCGCTAGCTTACACTTTGCAAATGTTAGAAGAAAAACACGATGGTGGAACTGGCGCGTGCAACGACCAGCCCGTGACTAGCGCTTGACTGTTTAGGGCTAATAAGAGCGAAGTTGAACCTTAATACTTGTGAGACTACTCAATATACGTAACATTGTGTGTGGCTGAAACCAGTCATCTGACAAATTATCTTGTCTTCAAGGCCACGTGTGCTTCTCCAAAAAACCAGATGGCATGCCATCCTATCTTTAACGCAGCAAAAAGTTACATCTCGTAACAGGTTGTCTGAGGAAGATGCCACTATTGCTGCATTAGAGAAGACGAATTGTCGAAAGGTAGGCTTCAGTAAACGCCGTATTCAATATTTTTTACCTTGGCCTCAAGCTTCAATCTTTCTCTTATTCGGTATCTCACATGAGCGAAATGGCACCATGGCATTTTCATGGTGGGAATGGTATTAAAAAAAACATTCTTCGTGGTGTGTTATCCGAAGAGAGGAATAAAGAGCGAGCTTGAGGAAACTGGCATGAAGTTGAACGTGACAATAAAATGGAGGTCACAGAAAACGTTCAATTATTAGCAGTTCTCATTTAGCCAGAGCTCCGAGTGTTCATAGAGTCATAAAATGTGATGAAAAATAAGTCTTATGAAGGAAAAGCACGGAGTTCTTTGTTGTTCTATTAAGGGAGGTGAAGTGGGACATTGAGGTCAACAACTAGGTTGTAGGTGATGTGGAAGATAAATCGCAGAACCATGTAATAGGTTTATTGAAAGGCTTGGGATCTACATGGCCACATTAGGTGTCTGAAATAAACCCTTGCACGATAACTAATGCTTCCAAAAAAGCAACTCATACAACAGCCGCTCGAAAAACATCAGAGAGAACAGATATTTTATCTGTTGGTGGAAGTCTTCATGGATCTTTTGGCGTAGCGTCAAACTGTGCCCAGAAAGAATTGTGCTATGATGATATAGATGAATCGCAGGAACTGGAAACGCGCTAACTGAAGTCTCAAGCAGCCACGCAAAACGCGCGATGTTCATCGAAACCCCGATATCACTGCATCAACAAACAGATTTTAGTTGAAAAGGCAGTTGAGCCCTGAATAAAATGTGAAAATATCATAAACGGCATTTGCGTCAAGCGTTTTACGCGTAATATGCGTATCACGCGTATTACCCATGATGCCGCTAGTCGTCGTGGTTTTCAGTTTGGAAGAACTACCAAACAAATACACCTATAGCCGCCGGCTTAACACCAACAGCCCAGCACAGACAAGAAAAACTATGTTTGCGAGGACTGATCAACAAACCACTCCTGTAAAAGCTCTATAATTGTGGTTGTTGAACTCCCTTTTTTCTAAAAACCCAGCAGAGCTGAAATACCTTGTTGTATAAAGAGCATTGCCACCTCATCCTGCTACATTACTCTAGTGACCTTAGCTGGTTTTGACAGTTTAACTGAACCTCAGGTGGTCTGAATTTCTATAGGATTTTGCAGCATGCCTAATAAGCATGACACACTTTCAACATGGGTACTTGTAGAAATAAAATACGGCCTCATCACACAAAAAAATTTCGCTGAAGTGCTTTTAACCCTCGCTCACCTTTCTAAAGTGTTTCACGAGGCAAATGAAGATTCAGAGTGAGACGAACATTTTGGCATAATACAGAAACCGTCGATTCAGAGAGAAGCTAGGTTCGTGATAATTTCAGCCAAAAGCAGTAAACTTTTATTGCATTCTTCTTTATAAGAAAACCAAGTAATGGTGAAAATGTAGAAAAAATCCAAAAAGTTTGTCAAGTTAAAAATGAACTCTTTTACGGCGCATATATTGTATAAGAGTAATAAATGCAGTACTGATTGAAAAAAGAAAGTCTGATGTTTAGACAGGGTAGGTAAGCTTCAAGTAACAAAAAGTCACTGTCACAAGATAGAACCTTCTATCAAAATACGACAGTTACAAGAAGTTATCTTGGCTTCAGTGTCCACCCTCTGCTCAACTATATCTAGCCGAGCGTTAAAGCTATGAGCTATGATATCTTTGTCAGACCCTGGATGATTTAGATTATGATTCTCCAACATTGGGTAACATTACGTGTGCTATCTTCGTTCATTTTTACTGGAGAGCTAAACAACACTGTTATTGATAACTGCACTGTTGACAAATAATTATAAATTGCATATATTGCAGTTTTCTGAAATTGTAGCGAGACTAGTAACATAATACCTTACGAGAAAACACACGCACATTCTGGCATAGTGGGTGCGCGTAGACAAGCCGTAGCTGCAATTATAATTTATAATTAGAACACCTTGATAACTCAGAACACCTTTTCTGACTTTATAAACGAAACACGACAGTCGAACAGGAATACAGGAATACAATGTGTGTTGAGCTACATTAACTTTTAGAAGGAGTTCAAAACGTGAGGCTACAGCAGCTGTATCTTTTACGTATCTTACTATCTTCAATAACTCCGAGGAATATGGGATGCACTGAACACAGAAGCAACTACATAAACTAAATAAGCTAAATGACTTGTTGGCCGATAAGCTCTGAATTTATGGGACGCTATGCAATAGACCACAGAAGATGACAACTATATTGTCGCGACAGGAAACGATAGGCAGAAACTCGAAGTGCAGGACTGTTTACTCAGCCACAGCTGCCATTCACTTCTTCGCTCTCGTCTTCTGCCACCAACACAGCGTTGCATTAGCCTCTCCCCCCCCCCCAAAAAAAAAAAAAGAAGAAGAAGCATCGCATGAATACCACGGCTCCGAAAAACAACGAAAGGTAGTCAGAAATGTCTGTGTCCTTAGAAAAGAAAAAGGACGAGATAAAAAATAAAGAAGCAAGAAAGTAATGCACAATTGTCTTGAAGGCTATTGCCACATCACAAAGTTCTTGACTTGCAGTCAACGCGAATAGTACGGCTTCATCCAACACAACCGAGGAGCGTGGTCTGCAAGAACGGTGTGACGTGTCTGCTGGGAAAACTTCGCAGTTCACTTCGCCGAAGCGATGAAGAACTCGGTAGGGTCCGAAGTACCAACATAATTTTTCTGAGCGTCCCCGTTGACGTATAGGAGTCCAAACCCAGACTAGGTCGCCGAGTTCGTATATTACTGCTCTGTGGTGGGTGTTGTATGGGCGAGCATCTTGATTTTGCCGTGATAAAATGCGAAAGTACACCAGATGCCGGGCGTCTTCGGCACGATGAACAAATACATCTGCATCCGGGGTACTCGTGTCCGGCAGAGTTGGTTGCAGGATGGTGTCAAGCATTGTGGTGACGTCGCGGCCGTAAACCAGATAAAAAGGAGCAAAGCCGGTGGTTTCCTGCAAAGACGTATTGTAGGCAAATGTTATATACGGGAGGATTTCATCCCAATTCTTCTGATCCTTGGCGGCATACATCGAAAGCATATCTGCAATCGTTTTGTTGAGGCGTTTGGTTAACCCGTTCGTCTGCGGGTAGTAGACAGCTGCTGTTCGGTGCGTCGTGCCGCTCAGCAACATGATCTGTCGGAGCAACTGTGCCGTAAAAGCAGTACCACGATCTGTGATGACGACAGCGGGAGCACCATGGCGGAGAACGATGTTCTTGATGAAAAAGTCAGCCAACTCGGAAGCAGTTGCTCGCTGGGCGGCTTGTGTTTCGCAGTATCTGGTAAAGTAGTCGGTGGCAACCACAATCCAGCGGTTACCAGCCGTAGACTTCGGAAATGGGCCAAGTAAATCCATCCCGACCTTTTCAAAAGGTGCGTGAGGGGGTCGCAAAGGCTGTTGCAGACGGGCTTGTTTTGTCGTTGGAGTTTTGCGGCGCTGACAGGCTATGCATGTCTTGACGTACTACCGGACGGTTTTCGTAATTTTCCGCCAGTAGTATTTGTCTTTGATCCGCGCCAAAGTACGCGTGGAGCCAAGATGCCCTGACGCTGGCTCGTCATGACAAGCACGCAAAATATCATCGCGGAGAGCAGCAGGAACGATGAGGAGGTAAACAGTTTTCGTTGAATGAAAGTTGCGCTTGTAGAGGATGCCTTGGCGTAGACAGAAAGATGACAAATCACGCACGAATTGACGTGGGGGTTGTGGGCGACGTCCCTCAAAGTATTCGATCAGTGGTTGTAATTCTAAGTCTTCGCGTTGCTGCTCAGCCACGTTTAATTATGCGTGAATAGCAAGGCAGCTGAAGTCTTCATCTTTGTCTTCTTCAGTGATCTCGACGGGTGCGCGGGAAAGACAGTCAGCGTCGGTGTGTTTCTGACCAGACTAGTAAACCATCGTTATATCGAATTCTTGTAACCGAAGGCTCCATCTTGCGAGACGGCCCAAAGGATCTTTCAGATTCGCTAGCCAGCAGAGAGAGTGGTGGTCACTGAGGATTCGGAAGGGGCGTCCGTACAAGTAGGGCCTGAATTTCGTTATGGCTCATACAACCACCAGACATTCTTTTTCAGTCGTCAAGTAGTTCTTCTCCGCAGATGACAACGTGCGGCTACCGTAGGAGATGATGCGTTCCACTCCATCTTGATATTGCACGAGAATAGCTCCGAGGCCAAGGTTGCTCGTGTCAGTGCGGACTTCTGTGTCTGCTTCGGTGTCGAAGTGACCTACGATCAGTGGCGTTTCTAGGCGTTGTTGAAGGTCGCGGAAAGCGCTAGATTGTTTGGGGCCCCAGACGAAGGCGACGTGATCCTTGAAGAGTTGTTGTAGAGGGTCGGCGATTTTCGAAAAGTCGGCACGAAGCGGCGGTAATAAGCACAAAGTCCCAGAGAGCGGCGTACATCATGCTTTGTTTTCGGTATCGGGAACAAAGCAACTGCCATAGCCTTGTCAGGATCGGGGCGAACGCCACTGCTGCTGACAATGTGGCCAAGGAATTTGAGTTCCTCATTTCCAACATAACACTTTTCCGGTTTCAGAGAGAGGCCGGCAGTGCGAATAGTCAGAAGTACTGCCCCAAGCCGCTCAATGTGCTGTCAAAAGTCGCAGAAAAAGTAACTACGTCGCCAGAGTACACTAAACAAGAGTGCCACTTCAGGTCACATGAAACTGTGCCCACAATTCATTAGAATCTGGCTTGAGTGGAGCACAGGCCAAAAGGGAGAACTTTGAATTCATGAAGACCGCCAGGTGTAATAAACGCTGTTTTTTCTCGGTCCCGTTCATCTACTTCAATCTGCCAATATCCGCTACGGAGATCCATGGAAGAGAAGTAACGGGCATGTCGCAGGCGATCCAAGAAGTCATCAATACGAGGAAGAGAATATACGTCTTTTTATCGTTATGCTGTTCAGTTTGCGGTAGTCGACGCAGAATTGTAATGAACCATCTTTCTTTTTAACCAGAACAACTGGTGACGCCCAAGGACTTGTCGATGGTTGAATTACGTCGTCGTCGAGCATTTGTTTCACTTGATGACGGATAGCATCTTGCTCCTTCTGCGACACGTGGTAAGCATGTTGGCGCACGGGTTGCACGTTGGGCTCAGTGATAATTCTATGCTTCATTAGAGGAGTCTGCCGGACTTTCGAAGTAGTGGCAAAACAGTCACTAAAGGATGAGAGGAGATGGAGGAGCCTTGCCTTCTTAGTGTCTTCCAACTAGCGATTGACGTTGAGGCGACTAGTCACGTCAGTATCGCAGCTGTTCTCAGTCGAGATTGTCGTAATCAAAAGGAAGGCGTCCAAATCATTCAATGCCTCCAAGTAAGCTATGGTTGTGCGTTTCACAAAATGCCTGTATTCGCCACCGAAGTTCGTAACTAAAACGGTAGTCGGGACATTTCGCTGTTGAACGAGACTTCGAGCAATGGCCACTTCCCGATAAAGCAATAACGTCAGGTTACTTTCGGCGATGCCCATAATAGACTGTTCCCGTGGACACTCAACAAGCACGAAGATACTACTGCGAGGAGCAACGTGACGCAATCATCGACTACGCGTAAGGCCATGCCACGATTTTCGTTCTCGATGACGGAATCTGGAGAAACAGGGTTAACAGAACTGACGAACAAATCACGCAGATTAATTATCGCTCCATACTCTTGCAGAAAATAAATGTCCAAAACGACCGGCCGAGAAAAATTGTGCAGTACAAGGAATGATGCTACAAAAGCCGACGCAAAAATCTCAAGCCTGGCGGTGCACCTTTATATAGGGGATACGAGGTGTCTTCCAGCGTTTATTAGTTGAGGGCCGTCCCACGTTGTCAGCACCTTGTGTAGATGGGTGGCCAATGACGAACTCATCACCGAGTAATCAGCTCCCGTGTTGACAAGCGCAGTCACCAGATAACATTCGACCGAAACGGTAGTGGCAGCGGGCGTTCTATTGGCGGTTTCACAAACAGGCTTTAACGGCACGTCGTAAGGCAGCGGCGGAGGGTATTTGTCGGTTCGCGTGACACCGGCCTCACCTCCGGAGGTCGCCGTTTTCAGTTTCCCCGGCGTGGGCTTGCGCCACTGACACCAGGGAACCCAAAGGCGGGTCGGGCGCGGTGCGTTGATGTGGATGGACGGGGTGATGGTGACCGTGACTGTCGTCGCGGCGGGACAGAAGCGTGATGACTACCTTCCAAGTCATCCGCAATTTCTTGTAAGCGCTCACCATAGCCTGGACAAAGTGCATCTTGGTGGAATCCGCGTAGGCCTATTCGTCGGTAGTAACAGTCGCGGTACATGTGTCCAACGTCGCCACAATGGTAGCACAAAGGACGATTGTCGGGTGCACGCCAGACGGTGGACTTCCGCGGGCCAGGACGAAAATCGGCCTGAGAAGGCAGGCGATGGGCTGGAGTTGGAAAGCGTCTGGGGATCCCAGTAGGTTGATGAGCAAAATGTCCCGTCGCCGGCGTAGAGGCGCGTAGGGCATCCGCGTAGTAAAGAGTGGGAGGTTCGACTTGCGATGGTGGTTAGGAGTGAACGAACTGCCTGATTTTGTTACGGACGACGTCCGTAAAAACAGCGCTACTGGGAGGGGACGCTGCATGAAATTTTCGAAGTTTTTCGCGTACAAGTTGCCGTATGAGTTCTGTGAGGACTTCCCTGTTATCACCTCCTGGTACAAGCGAGCATGCAGCGGACATGGCCGTCTGACTCTCATACTGCGACACCAGCTGCCGAAGCATGCGCTCCATAATTGTGGCCTCACGTATGAACTCGGACACAGTCGTAGGAGGGTTGCGCACAAGGCCCGCGAAAAATTGCTCCTTTACGCTTCGCATTAGAAGGCGCACTTTCTTGTCTTCTGTCATGTGGGGGTCATCCCGACAAAACAATCACGACATTTATTCGACAAGCATGGCGACGCTCTCGTTCAGTATTTGAAATCGCGAAAAAAGTGCCTGCTCCGCTCTCTCTTTGCGTTCGGGGTTACTGAACGCGTCGCGAAGCTGCCGATGGGATTCCTGCCAACTTGTGAATGAAGTTTCATGGTTCTCATACCACACTCTTGCCGCGTCTAAGGGGGAGATATACACGTTCTTCAACTAACGGCGATTGTCCCAATCGTTGATGGCAGCGACCCGGTCAAAATGGTCAAGCCAGTCTTCGACATCCTCACTGGCATCACCATGGAATAGGTTGGTTGTGCGAGGCGTGTTGATGAGACAGGGTACGCTAGCGAGTGGGTCATGCTCGGTTTGGGTTGAGGATGTGGCAAACATTGTCCTCACGGAACTTGCCAACGGGCCGTACTGTGGTGGTAGTCCTTGAAGGCGGCGTCTGCTTCAATAGATGTCAGCAGACCCTGGTGCACTGGCGGTGGTTGCTTCTGGTTCAGGACCAGCAGGCATAAGACGTTGCAGTACAGTACCCAGCACGTCCACCAGTCTGTCGCGAAAGGAAAAGATAGGCAGGAACTCGAAGTGAAGGACTGTTTACTCAGCCACAGCTGCCATTCACTTCTTCGCTCTCGTCTTCTGCCCCCAAGACAGCGTGGGAATATGTTGGCGAATTTAGAGAAATACACGAGAGTATGTCTATCAATGATAACCCACAGACACGATTCACCCCAAGAGACACTAATAACGTAGAAGGGAACTGTCTACATCCAAAAAGTAGAAAGTACTTGTCTTCGTTTAACAGAAGAGCCCCAGAGATGATACACCAACCAATCCCATGCATGGTAGGAGTCGATTTCACTCGATGGCGTTTCTAGCTTTCAGACATTGTTTACGACGTGGCAAATTCTTTTGTGTATTCTGACAAGTTTCGTACAGTCATTCGACACTCGTCAGAAAGAGTGAGGCTTATAGAGTAGCTTATAGTCCACGGATCACTTCACCCACGGCAGCAGCCAGGTTTCAGCACACTGTGATATTTATGCCAGATAAAATACTATACGAGTCAGCTTGTGGACCTAATTTCTAAAGTATAAAACTTTTCTGCTCTTGCATTTAGCGCCCAGCCCTATCACATGATTGTTTTAAGAGTGACGGCTAGGTAGGCCGACCAAAAGGCAGTTTTCATTTTTAGAGCAAAATAATATTACCAACTCTGAGGGGCAAAAGCATCCATGGGCCAGAGCGTTTGTGTGTTCCAAGTCTTTTAAAGATGCGGCCTGCTACCACAAATTCTGAAAAGTACGCTGCCTTTTTTCCGTCATCGTTTCAGTGCATATGCTCCTTTTCTACAATTATTCCCTTATCGGTTGAATATACGCAACTGTTATCATTTGCATTGTTTTTCATAAGAAAATTTATCACCAAAATTCCTTTTTGCAATTTCCAAGAAGTAAACTGGCGTTTTTTTTATCATAATTTCGGCACATATGCTCATTTTCAACAAATCTTTCCTGAGGGGTTTATTACACGCTTTTGTTATGATTTACACTCTCTTTCATAGAAAAATTTATCCCCAAAATTAATTTTGTGCAATTTTTAAACAGTACGCTGCCTTTTTCCATCATCGTTTTAGTGCACATGCTCCTTTTTAATAATTATTTCCTTATTGGTTGTTTACACTCACCTGTTCTTATTCCCATTCTTTTTCATAGGAAACTTTATGATCAAAATTCAATTTTGCAATTTCTAAAAAGTACGCTGGCATTTTTTTCACCATTGTTTTGGTGCATATGTTTATTTTACACAAATGTTTCCTGATTGGTTGAATATACGCAGTTTTTATCATTTTCATTTTTTTCATAGAAACCTTTATTACCAACAACTATTTTAGTGAAATTGTCGCTGTAGGTTGTGAGCAGATTGCACAAGTGTTTTTAACATTGAAGGCGTGGTTTCTTCAAGATCAGTTTTTTTTTAACTTTTGGCTACCTGATATACTTTTTTTTGAAAATTATCCGACCAATATGACTAAGACTTTTTCAAAATATACCTATAAACACCTTTCAAATAGCCTGAAGGAAATGAAGAGTACAAGTAGGGACTCACTTTTTTTTGTTGTACACAATGATAATAATCAGATTCATCAAACAATCATGCCAAGATTGTTCATGCCATATGACAATGTTATTAGAAAGAGCTGCATTGTAAGCGTGCCCCGCCGTGGTGGTCTAGTGACTAAGGTATTCGGCAACTTGCCTGCAGGTCACGGGATCGAATCCCGGCAGCGGCGGCTGCATTTCCGATGGAGGCGGAAATGTTATAGGCCCGTGTGCTCAGATTTAGGTGCACGTAATGAACCCCAGGTAGTCTAAACTTCCGGAGCCTTCTACTGCGGCGTGTCTCATAATCATATCGTGGTTTCGGTACGTTAAATCCCAGATATCAATCAATAAAGCGATGTAAGCGTAAAGAAGCAAAAGCGGAAGAAAAGGCACCGTGCGATTGGCGGGGACGGAAGCTATAACATTCCAATAGCGCGTACAACGCTTTACTAACGGAACTACCATGGTTACTAAACCGCCGTCCACTTTATCAAGTATATATGTGCATCAATTGTGGGAGCATCCGTGGGCTCCACCATGAGCCATGACAACGAGTGTAGACCACGTTTTCCGCCTGTTCGACGTCATGCAGCATGCGGGCTTTTTACGAGATGGCAGCTGAATAAGTTTTTCTCGCATACTACCCCAAGGCAGATAGTTTGCTAGGAGACCCTCGATTTGAAGGGAAAAGAAAGAAGAGTGCGGTTAAAAGTACATTTGCTTTGTTGGAATCACCATAATGAGATCTTGCATACAATCGTGCCAAGGAAAGTGTAAGCGATGTTGTTAGAAGTGATTACAACGCAAGTGTAAAGGAAAAAAAAGTCTCACAAACGGGAAATACAAACTTCAGCAATGAATATTGACACCTCAGCCAGGCCACGATGGCCGCTTACATTAAAGAAATCATGGTCATCCGCAATTCCTGTGGCGTGTAAAATTCTGACGAAGCCGCAACGATGACAAAATTACCTCAACCACCTAACTACGTCAAGTAGTCTTTCGGCTCACACGCTGCAGCAGCTCTGATGTCATTTTCAGCAAAAAAGGACTTTGTATTTGGGCGTTTTATAAACGCCACTTGCCATGCACCGGATCTTTACGGAAGCAAACGCTCGACCATTCCGTGAGAGTTTCTGCACGGTCGCGACGCGAGAACGGTGAACTTTAAGGTGTCAAGCCTGTTGACGGCGACCACATGATATATTACAAGCTTTATTAAGCCTGCGGTACCTCCAGCAGTCTTGCTGAAGGAAGAAGGATTTCCTGTTAACTACCATGGCCTGAACAAAACCACTCAGAAGGACGTATATGCATGCCTACTAAAAACAATGGTGTGGATAGACTTTGGAACCTGAAGGATATTTTTGATAAAAGTCTGCACTACTAGTGATTAGCTAAGAAGCTTCGTCATTGACGTGCTCTTGGCCGACATTCTTCTACATCTTGGCCACGTGCCAATATGTTCCAAAATTAGTAAGATGAAACATTTTTGCACGTGGTTGAGTGGCTGACATAAAAATAGTGACATGCATGGCATATACAGCATGACCTACAATCCCCACTTACAGCGCGCTTGCGATAATTTCGCTAATTTAACCTGGGGCAATTTAGATAGGTGGTTACACGAAAAGCATTAAAAGAGTATCGAAAGGTGGCCGAGTTGAAACTTATTTGTAGTGGGCAGCGCAAAAAATGACAACACACGAGGAGGTGTGAGGACAGCGACTGGTTCAGCGCTTGTACCGCTTCATTCTTTTGTATGGTTTCATTCAGTGTCTTGCTCAGTATACATGAAAATTATAACACACACATCATGTATGGCTTGAGTCGCATGCCCTGCTCATGGTAAAATGGCGGCCGTTTCACTAGTTTAATACCTTAACGCTATAATTACGCGACTTGACCGAATGACGAGTCTTAAAAACAAGCGGTGTTATGAAAATCATCATATGCATCGGATTTAGAGTGTGACTTACATGCATGGCTCGTGACGTGCTCCCGGCCGTTTTGCAATAGCTCAATATATACCGTAACAGGTTACGTACGACAGGAATTTAATGAACGACAGGTAGCACATAAAGATCAATGTATGCATGCAAAGTATGACATAATTTTTACGCCACGCTCACTATGTGCTATCAGCTGTTAAGATAGCCTGACATATTTTCCGAATGTTATATCACAGCGTGCTTCCAAACGATCATACATGAAACGTTGGAGCATTCAAATGGTATATGCATATTAAGCACAGCACAATTCACACGCTATGCTCCTGATCTGATCGTGGACATTATGGTAGCTTGACACATAGAAAACCTCGTCTGGCGTGATATAACAATGATGAACAAATGACAGGTGCCAACATGAATGTCACTATAAGTATTTAACGTGCGGCATCTTTTTCGTGTCCCGCTCATGATTTGCGGGTGACCGTTATGGGCCCTTGCCCAATATCAAAATTGCTATGTGACACGGTTATGACGAAGACAAATGAGAAATAGGAACACCAGAACTCAGAAATTCGTGTCATGCATGATGAACATAAAAAAGCATGTCGTTACGCCAAGAATCATGGCAGGCATGTCATGTGCAGAACGTGTCCCACGAATGTGCTATGAGCAGTTCCGCTTTCTTGACATGCAGCGAAAGGCGCATAGAACGACGTGAATCTAAGATGAAAATAAACGACAAGTATTAGCTTGAAAAACATAACACGCATTTCTTGCGTGGCATATTTCACACGCCACGTTGTTTATCTGTTAGTGGTAGTTTTATAGCCGATGCAATACGAAACTTCTACAATGTGCACAAACCCATTCACCTGATATGACATGCCGTAGCATATTAATTGAGAAATTGATGTCATGTACGAAATTACATACATTACAAGTCGTTTTGCTAGTGCGATATATAGCAAAATCGGTATGGCTTGGCACAGCTGCATGGTGAACATATGTGAAGTTCGCAGAACGAAAATAGTGGCATGCATGTCATGTTCGCAATAACTTACACACCACGTTCAATCATAGTACTTTCATGGTGATTTCATGCACTTGTTAAACATCAAACTGTGTATCGAGCGAAATAAGTCCAATACCGAACCTGTGCAAGTAGCAGCATAAAAATCATGACATCCGTGTCATGTGGAACACCATTTACATGCTGCGTTCACGGTGTGCTCGTGGTCATACTGTAAATGTGGTATCACAACATATCAATATTTTTTGTGTTATGTAAAATCTCTGCAAAACAGCAATTGGGGTGGATAATATTAAAATCCCGATATTAATGTCGCCTAGAGCATAAGTTCAGCGAGTAATTTTTTGTTCTCTTGGTTATATTGTTAGTTTTATACATACCCAAATGCATGGGGATTGTCAAAAGTGTTTCAATAATATGAGCGACAAGTAGTAGGATAATAACGACTACATTTATGGGATGTACGACTTTAGTTGCCGCGAAAATTCTAGGAGAATTTGCAGTCATTTCTTTACAGCAGATATCTAGAATTGAAATAGCGTGGAATAACAGTCTGATGAACACAAACTGAAGGTCTAGCATGACATCCGTAAAAAGCATGGGATGTACGCCATTTTTCACGTGTAATCTTAGTGACGTTCTCATAAGTAGGATGTCTTGCTTTGGTCAGAATAAGAACCCATGTGGTGTATGCAGTTCCTCCCTGACTGTTCTGCATTGCATTGGTTATCGAAATACGCAGGCTGCTCCGATCTTTTGAGGGCTTTATTGCAATATGAAAATTCACTTTGTTTCCAATTGCCTAGTGCACAAATAAAATATACTGCGAAAAAAAGTCACCTTTAGTACGTTGAAGACTTGATTCATCACGGCAACATCCGTGTACTCTCTGTAGATGTTCAGCAACCCAAAGTGGGTGATATTGTCATTCCAAAAGGTGACTATACGTCCGAAGAATGCAGGGTACTTGGACTCTCGCAGGAAGTTGGGCCTGTACAGAGGATGGTCACAACAAATTTGTTCGCAGAGACAGAAGGCACGTTTACACGTTGCAGTGTACAATACTAGCACAGGAAGTCGTCACCACTATTTCTTTTTCGCCAATGTGCGAGACTGCTCAGAAGGCGAAAATCTCGGATGCCTAATCTAACGAGAAAAGTAACCGCCAGCTTCAGTGCCGATACACGCAGTTCGAATGTTCATAACATAATGACGTAAATAACTTGACTGAACAGATCGCCCAAATTAGCGCCGTCCTGATGACATCGCCTACGCTGGCTTCACATCTTATTAGTCACGCATGAAACCGGCGGATGCTCAGTGGTTAGGTGGTCACGGATGCAGTGCCAAATCATGTGACGCATCGAAGGCTTGCTAATACATGTGCTCCCAGAGGTGGTAGGTAATCATATCATGTTTGAAAAGCTTTCACCGGTGCACTGAGTAAAGGGTGGGGGGCTGATGGCATCGAATGACGCGTTCACAGTAAAAAAAATCTCTTGATGGTCCAAAATTTAAATGCCAACTTGAACAATGCGCACACATTAGAACGCGAAACCAGAAATTAATGAAATGACTGTAGGGCTTGGGTTGATTATTGTCAGGTTGAGCGCACAGAGCAGTGCGCAGGGTTTGCTTCGCGTTATGATAGTGAAAGAACCCATCTCGCTATCGAACCGCTATGGTGATCTAGTGCTTATGCTACTCAACTGCTGGCCCGCAAGGTCTGGGCACTAATACCGGCGGTGGCGGCTGCAAGCTAGAGACCAGAGACAGCTGGATACCTGTGTACTTGTTAAAGCAATACTTCTTTGCATATTAGTTGGTTCATACTTGAAAAAAATTGCCCGCAGCTTCCCTCGGGGGAACACTGAGGAGGATGCGGAGCATATAATTGGTTAACGGGGTGTTAAAGTGCGACTTACTTGGGTCGATGGCTAAATTGGTTAACGTGGTTGTGAAATGGGGTGTTAAATTGCGACTTACTTGGGTCGATGGCTAAATTGGTTAACGTGGTTGTAGGAGGGGGTGTTAAATGAGTGAACACGTACACACGTATGCGAAAGGACGGCGCTGGTCGAAGGGACGTCGATCATTGTGTTTGTGGATTCGTTGAAATTCATTTCACCGCGACCTTGGACGTCGACGCGCCGTACAAACCAACCGACGAGCGGCAACTGAGCGAGCGAGCGCCGACCTTGAGTATATATACAGCGTGACGGCGCATGCACTGTCAGCTGTTGAATGTTCTCGAAGGAGAAGCGCGCGCGCGGCACAGATGGCGACGGCGCGACGGCGCATGCTCTGTCAGTTGTCGAATGTTCTCGAAGGAAAAGCGCGCGCGGCACAGATGGTGGGCGACGGCGCGACGGCGCATGCGCGCGCGTCAGCTGTCGAATGTTCGAGAAGCGGTGCGGATGGCGCGGACGGCGCACTACAAGGCGCGAGTATAAGAAGCTTCCGCATCTAAAAAGTATTTGCTGCACAAACTTGAAAGAAAGCGAGAAGGGAGACAGTTGGTAGCCCGCGCTCTTTCCTGTCTCCCTTCTTGTTTTCCTTTAGGCTGCGCAGCAAGTCGATTTTGCTGTATACATAGTTCACTTTCTTTTCTGCTTTCCCTTGAAACCTATTTTTGTCAGGGCCAAGTGTACCATGCACATGGCTTTACGCAGACGCTACATGGGCCTTGGGGATCATATTTTCTACACGCCTTCACTACTATGGCTCTCCTAATTGTATCGTGCTTTTCGGAACTGTTACAATGGTATCTGCTTCCTGCGTTTCATTGTCCGAAATGTGTAACATGTGCATTATATATTATAAGTCAATCGCAGAAGTGCTCTTTAGAGGGCTGTTAAGTTCCTTGAAATAATAAGACCTTACCCAAGAAGAACAGGAGAACTTGAAAATATTGGGATCTATATATATATATATATATATATATATATATATATATATATATATATATATATATATATATATATATATATATATATATATATATATATATATATATGCTCACGGCTGGTTATTTTTTCACCCACTTTTCTTTCTTTTTATTTACATTCTATTGCTTCTAATAACTTCCCCTATACATTCCTTGGCATTACTGTCTGTTAGATCTCATCATCGTTGTGTCAAAACACGGAAAAACGAGCCCTTAGGTATACTTCTTTCCCATATTGATTAATGAGGGTCTCGTACAAGCAGACTTGTTGTAATTAGGTTGTATACGAGGGACTATCGATCAGCTGCCCACTCGTAATAAGTTTACGTGCTACGTGACGCCAAACATGCGAATAAAAGAGTGTTTCACACCCGTCGCTTGGCTTATTGATGGCGCTGACTGGCACTTCTACTTCTAAATTCACATATAATCCCCCCAAAAAAGTGGATGGAGGGAAGGCCGCTGTGATAGCTCAGTGGTTAGAGCATCGAACGCGTTATTCGAAGGTCATAGGTTCGATTCCTGCTCACGGCTGCTTATATTTTCACCCGTTTTCTTTCTTCTTATTTACATTCTATTGGTTCAAATAAGTTCCCCTATACATTCCTTGGCATTACTGTCTGTTAGATCTCATTAATATTGTGTCAAAACACGAAAAAACAAGCCTTTAGGTATACTTCTTTCCCTTATATATATATATATATATATATATATATATATATATATATATATATATATATATATATTTATATTCACGCATTAAAAGCCGTAGAGACAAGACAGGGACAGTGGCGCAAAAAGACACGAGCGTGTATCTTCAAACGAAGCGCTAACACACACTTCTTCATTCTCTTTGCCCTTTTCGGCTGGCTAGTACTTGCCGGCTCAGAACTCTAGGTGACGTTATTACCCCTCCCATTAGATTATTGACTCTATGCTGATACACATTAGGACAGCAGGAGTCATAAGGAAAACAAATGGAAGAAACTATACTTATGGTGCAGAGGGCATATGGAGGGTCCAAAAAATTTCTGTGGTTGGTCATAAGAAAAAAAACATTAACACAGTTCACAGTTCCTTGAAGACCCAATGAACAACATAAAAAAAGAAAATGTTTGCTGCCAGGGCACAATCAGGCGATTTTCACCATGTAGAGTAAGGTTTTAGGCGGACGACATGCACAATCTCTGTTTGTGATGAGTGGCGCTGGGTAGTTGCCGAGACTCCGTCTGAAATAGCTTCACAGTTGGCCTCGTTCAACCACCGAAATACTTTGTAGGGTCCTAAGTACTTGCTCAGGTGTTTCTCGCTGAAACCTCGCCGTCTAACAGGAGGTAAACCCACACTTGGTCGCCAGGTGGATAGGTGACTCGTCGATGGTAAATATTGCACCTTCGGGCGCCTTCACATTGCTGCGATCTTATTGGCACATGAGCTAGATTACGTGCTTTTTCTGCACGATGAATGTAATCCATGACGTCAGTAGTTAGCAGCTCGTGTTGGTCGATGGCAGAAGGAATCATGGCAGCTAGCATGGTTTGCACGTCTCGAACGTAAACGAGGCGGAAGGGTGCGAAGCATGTTGTTTCCTGGGTTGCGGTGTTGTGCGCAAACGTTACGTACGGGAAGATCTCGTCACGCGTTTTATGCTGCACATCCACCTACATGGAAATCATGTCCACCAGCGTTTTGGTTAGCCTTTCTGTCAGACCGTTACTCTGGGGGTGGTATGCGGTTGTCTTACGGTGGTTCATGTAATTGAGCTTGAAAAAGTCGTCCAGCAGTTGGGCCGCAAACGCCGTCTCTCGGTCAATGATGATACATGATGGGGCGCTATGACGAAGCACAATGTGGTGCATGAAAACTGGGTGACTTCAGATGCTTTACCGCGTGGTAGTGGCTTTGTCTCAGCGTACTGCGTCAAGTAATCAGTTGCGATGATAATACACTTGTTTCCGGAGTGAGACAAAAGAAACGGTCCAAAAAAGTCTATCTCAACTTGGTTAAACGGCGTATACGGTGGGTCGATCGGTTGTAGGAGGCCTGCAGGCTTCAGAGGCGGTGACATGCAATGCTGACATTCGCGGCTTTCTTTCACGTAGCGTTTGACACAAGCTGCGAGTTTAGGACAGAAATATAGCTGTCGGACCCGGTCAAGCGTCTGTGAGTATCCCAGATGACCGGAGGTCGGCTTATTGTGGCAGGCTAATATGATGTTATCACGAAGGTCTTGAGGAACGACTAGAAGATAGGATCTGCTGCCGACACCAGCATTTCTCTTGTATAATATGCCGTGTCACAGGTGAAATGACGGCAACGTACGGGGAAGTGCAAGATACATGTGGTGCTGCCTTCTAAACGAACGATGATGGGTCTTAACTTGGGGTCCGCTCGTTGCTTACTGAGTAGGTAGGCGCGCATAGAGATAAAGCCTGAACTTTGTAATCGCGATATTACCGTGAGACATTCCTTCTTTGACGTTGAATAGCTGGTCTCGGCACGTGATAAGGTGCGGCTCGCGTAGGTAATCACACGTTTGGTCCCATCTTGTGTTTGCACCAAGATAGCTTCGAAAACAATGTTGCTTGCATCAGTGCGCACCTCTGAGTCGGCGTCTTAACCAAAATGGCCAAGTACAGGGGGGAAGACGATCGATGCTGCAGTTCTACAAAGGGAGTCGCTTGTTTCTCAGTCCAAAGGAACAGGGTGTCGACACGCGTAAGCCTGATGAGCGACTCCACAATGTTCAGAAATTTTCAATAAAGCGGCGATAGTATGCGCAGAGCCCCAGAAATTGTCGAAGACTTTTCTTTTCTGTCGGAGCCTTAAAGTGGCCACAGCGGCAGTCTTCTCGAAAACGGACGGAATACCTGAAGCGCTATCAACGTGACCCAGAAACGTCAGTTCTTTGTAGCCCAAATGACACTTCTCACGTTCGAGCGCAAGGTCAGCGGATCGTATAGTTTCAGGAACACTCAGAAGGCGACCAAGGTGCTCGTCAAACGTTTTTGAAAACGCAACGACATCAGCTAGATAGATGACGCAACTTTTTCACTTGAGGTCAGCGAGAACGGTATCCATCATTCGTTGGAATGTGGCCGGATTGGAACAGAGGCCGAATGGGAGCACACTGAATTCATGCAGACCGGGAGGAGTCACAAAAGCCGTGTTCTCGCAGTCACGTTCATCGACTTCCATTTGTCAATAACCTCTGTTGAAGTCGATTGAGGAAAAGTACTTTGCTTGGCTCAGCTCGTCAACAGAATTGTCCACTCGAGGCAACGGGTACACGTCTTTTTTGAGACGTTATTCAGTTTCCTATAATCGACACAAAAAGCGAAGTGAGTGTACTATCCTGCTTCTTTAAAAGGATCACTGGCGATGACCCTGGGCTGCTTGATGGCTGTATTACACCGTCTTGAAGCATTTCCTTCACTTCCTTTGAATCGCGCGTCGTTCGGTTGATAAAACGGGGTAAGGCTGTTCCGTATACGACGCGCGTCGATGTAGGTGATATTACGGTGTTTGGTAATCGATGACTGACAGATTCTCGATAAACGAGCAAAACAAGCGTGGAATTATATATCAGCCTTCGTTCGCTTTCGCCAGAAAGCGTTGGATTTATGTCGACGTCCTGGAGAGGTGCTTTGGCAATATCGGTTGCCTTGGAAGCAAAACACTCAGTCACATTGGTTACTCGGTAGGCATAGACAATGACAGTACCAGGAAAAAAGTGTAAGCGCTCAAAGCTGAAGTTTGTAACAAGAACCTCGCAGTGGCCAGCCTGGAGGTGTAATAGGCTTCGTGCTACACAGACACCTTGGAAAAAACAGTAGGGATTGATTGGTCTCCGCCACCATTTCACCATGTGATGATTTGTTACAGGCCACTTGAAACATAACACTTGAGCGCGGTGGTCTCGTCGCAGCATCGTCAACTGCACACAGACAGACTCGGTTGTGTCTGGGATCATGCTCTGGTGTGGCGCTTTTTGTCAAAAACGTGACAAGCCGTTGTCAAATGTCGATGATAGCGCCGTGCTCCCTCAGGAAGTCCATGCCAATGATCAGGTCAAGAGAACACCGACGAAGAACGCTCAAGCTGACAACAAAGGTAGAACCGCGATGCTGCACTCGTGCCGTGCAAACGCCGAATGGCATGACGATGCGCCCGCCATCAGTACGAATTGGCCTGAGGTTCCAAGGCGTCATCACTTTCTTCAGAAAAGCAGCCTGTTTTCAGTTATTATAGAAAAATTCGCACCAGCGTCAACTAAAGCACTGGCTTTGCGACCGTCGAGCAGCAGTGACATGTCTAATGAAATCTTAGCGAAACCAGCTGGTGTCGTCGTCGTCGGGGAATCGTCAATTTGCGGAAGCATCGGTAGGAGGCCTTGAGTTTGTCTAGTATAAGCGGCCACGCCCTCGAAGGTTGCTGTGGTTAGTTTTCTCGGCATGGTCTGAGTGACCGACTCTGCGCCGCACTCGAATAGGTACGGGGACCAGGAGAAAATCAGCGATGTGACGGAGAGCGTGACTTTGCAATGATGAAGTTCCGCACTGCTGAGCCACATACTCTTCACTTTCAGGGGGCAGCTGACCGAACCTGGGTGGTGGTGAGTTCGTAAAAAATCTGCGTTGTCAAAGTTGTCAATAAGAACACTGTCGGTACAGATGCCCAGCTTCGCCACAATGGAAGCAGATATGACGTCGATACGGCTGCCACAAAACATAGGCTCAAAAAAAAGGCGCGCCGCCAAATTCTCGCGACGAAGCACCGAGAGGTCAACGATAAAAAAAAGAAAACAAGCATCCAAAGACTCTACTGGCACGCGTCCCTCTCCCCTCGGAAGCGTAGGTTCGCCGACGAACCTCCTCGCATCGGCGGCCGAGCAAGCCCTAGAACGTTCTCGATGGAAAGGGGCGTGGCGATGCAGGGTTGCGTCATCCGTCGCGGACGAAACTCGTACCGTCTCGCCCTTTCTCCCAGCCTTCGCAGCGCATCGCGCCGACGAAATGATGAGAATTTCCTGGAATCTCGCGCGGAAGGTATTTAACTGAGCAGCAGAGATGGGAGATCAGGAGAAGAAGGAAGTTAGCGCCAGTGTGCGTAGGGTATTCCGCAGCGTCTTTCGGCGAAGGTTTTGTCCTTAGTGACAAAGCAGGAGAAGAAGGAAGTTAGCGCCAGTGTGCGTGGGGTATTCCGCCACGTCTCTCGGTGAAGGTTTTGTCCTTAGTGACAAAGCAGGAGACGAAGAAAGTATGCGCCAGAGTGCGTAGGGTGTTCCGCCTTGTGGGAGAAGCCTTTTGTCTTTCGTGACAAAGGAGGACAAGAAGAGGATTTCCACCTGATGGGTGAAGACTGGAGCTACAGGCAAGAGTGTGTGTCTACTGCTATCGAGCGAAGACGCGTGGCAATAGCTGCGTGTGTGAAGCCGACGTGTTTCCGGCGAAGAAGTTTGGAGCCTGGAGAGCGGCCAAGTGAAGACGCGAGGTTTCCTGGAAGAGAAACTTCGGGGGAAGCGGAACGATAACAACGCTGGACTTTGAGTGAGTTATTCTCGGAAAAGTATCATCCAGACTTTTGTTCCAAGAACTTTGGACTGAATAAGTTTTCTAACTCCTTAGTCTTTAAGTGTCTTGGTTGTTCGATATATGCGTCTGCATTGTAGTACGTATTGTTGTCTGTGTCCGTTGTTTCGAGTGCGGCTGATTGTACTGTGTAGTACATTGTTTGATTGGTGACCCATTGTATTCAACTATTGTCGAGTGTGCATACTTGTGTATCTGCCATAACTGAGAATATAATTTTGTTTTGTTTATCAACTCTTGGCTCTGACTTGTTCTTTGGGCCACAGCCGGCGTCCGCTGGCGCGCCAAATAGGACCACTTCTAAATTGTCCACACTTTCGTGGTGCAGTTCGGGGGGCCGATACTTCGGCCCTCGGAATTAGCCCGGCGATCGCCTCCCAAATTAACGGGACCTGTGACAACGGCGCACGCTAGATGTCCGATTCCCGGGAGATCAGGCGAGGTGCGCTCTAATATGGCACCGCTTGGACCGTCTGCAGCATGGCTGGGGCCACGGTGGGATGCGGAATTGCCGGTGTAAAAGGTTGCCGCAAAGCTTGAACATTGGACATTAGGGGTAAGTCACTGGGTGGTTGATAATTCCGCATGAAAGACGGTTCTCCTAAGGCAGGCTGAGCTTCATCTCGAACAACACTGGAGAACAAGGAGATAGGGGGCTGTGAGGGCATTGACAGCTTTTGGAGTTCTTCACGGATGACTGAACGTAAGAGCTCTCGGAAGAAATTCATTTGGCCACTGAGACCTTCCAAGTAGTCCATAGTTGAAGCGTTGACGTGCCGTTCGTATGACGGGGCCTGGTGCCTAATAGTGCTTTCGATGGTGACGGCTTCTGTGAGAAATTCTGACACAGTCTTGAATGAACTGCACACAAGCCTACCGAAAATATGCTCTTTCACCGCGCGCTTGCGGTGCCGTACCTTCTTTTCTTCTAGCAGGCTGGAGTCAGCTCGATAGAAAAGACGCGTCATGTCTTCAACATACATCGCAACCCCTTCCTTTGGCGTTTGTATGCGGGACTGCAGGTCGCACTCAGCTCTGTTCCGACGGTGAAGGCTGACATATGTCCCAAGAAGTCGGCCTTTCAAGCTTTCGCATGAAGTAAGAATGCCTGCCTGGTTTTCATGCCATACACATGCGCTGTCCAAAAGACTGAAATTGACGTGCCGCAGTTTGTCTGCGTCATCCCACTGATTGTGCACGGCAACAAACTCATATGCAACAAGCCAATCTTTGACATCCTCAAGTGCAGTGCCGTGGAAGAGATTTGGCGTTCGTAGTGTGAATAAGGTTGAAGTAAGGTTGAATAAAGCATTGAAGTAGCGTTGTGCCGTTCGTACCAATTGGTTTGGTGTCGGTAGGGCTGGTCGTAGCTGCCATGTTGTTTGCGAGCAGTCCAAACTCAGGGAATCGCCCTCGAATTCTTCTGCTGTTGCGGTGCACAGGAGTGACCACTGGTACGACGCTTGAGCTCTTGCTACGTGGAAGGGTACGGTGCATAGATTACTTTGCACCTCCACCTGCTTGTCACACAGCAACAGCCATGGAGGCTATGCAGGAACAGTGGGGCTGAAAGACATGAGCGTGTATCTTCAAACGAAGTGCTAACACACACTTCTTCTTCGTTCTCTTCGCCTTAGTCTTTGTGAAGGTATGGCATATGGCGCAATGGGAGCGTTGTCAACAGGATAAATATATTTATCCTTGTTGACAACGCTCCCGTTGTGCCATATATATATATATATAATATAAATATATTTATCCTTGTTGATAAATATAATATAATATATTTATATGTATAATATATTTATCCTTGTTGACAACGCTCCCATATATATATATATATATATATATATATATATATATATATATATATACTTGAAAGTGGATATGCGAAATTCAAACAAGCACCCATCCCGTTTTGGGGTGGTTGGGGCTTCGAAACATGCCACGCGTGACAGGAACACAAGCAGTAACCATGGTGACAGTTGTGAGTTTGCACTAGCTATATGTTTACCTGTGCGTTCTTTTTGTTTGTGTTTAATGGCACCCCACCAGGGGTGTCGAGTTGCGGAGGTTTTCACTAGTGGTGTGTGTGTTCTTTCTGCGCGTCCTTCAGGAATCACCAGCGTTTGCCGTTCTTCGTGAAGCATTGCAATTGCTGCAATAACTATCATTATTTCTCCCTTACAATGAATCAGACATTTTGTTCTACAAGAGCTCTCACAAATCAACGTGACACGTTGAGACGTTCGTAGTATTTTTACATCAGAATGGCTAGGTCATGCGTGTACTATATAAAAAATGTTATTTTCTTCTTTTTAATGACTTCAAGAAAGGAGGCAAAGTCTCACAATGCCGCATCAACAATACGTTCCAGCCTTGTAGTCAAATTCAGAGCTGAAGAATAACGTTATTGCCTCTGCGTACACTTCTACTTTGCCATATATAGCGCAAACTTTCACTACGCCAAAATGTGCGTGATGTGCAAAAGAACATCTCGTGCAAGTTCGTTCGGGCGAAAAAAGTTCCTAATGGGGCTTCTAAACACGGTGCATTCGTTGTAAATGTTTACTCACTCTGGCGCAAAGGAAAAACCGATCGCGGTCTGGCTGAACTTGGACGCCTCATCAAGGAAGGTCCTCGGAGCCAGGTCCCAGCTGCTGGGACCACCACTAATGGTGTTCCTACCGTCCTTGTAGAGAGATTCGTAAAACATGACGTCACATAGGCCATCTGGAGGCAGGTAGAGCATACTTTTGCCTTTCGTATTGCGGACCGGCTCGCTCACAGTGCACAGGAACGTGGAGTTGGACATAACCGGGAGCTCTGAAAAGAAGATCCAGATGATGAAGCGAACATTACAATTCACATCCCACACGCCTGAAGGCAAACTTTTTTTTGAGGTGGGGATAAGGGAGCAGGGTGCCTAATGCACACTTTGCTGTGCATGTAGAAATGGAAACAGTTGAATTTGTACTAACGCGTATGCCATCTTCTGCAAATTGAGCAGGCCGAGCTGAACACGTTCGCCACGCGAAACTGGCCGTGCTCTCTATACGCATACGTTTTTCGTCGTGATATTTTAGAGAGCGGGAGGGCACGAGGAATGTAGTCACTTTACGAAATTCTACTTTCCCCATTTTGTGTTTCAAAACACACGTATATAATATTCACCATCCATTGCTCCATGTATATTATGCAAGCTTGACGTTAAAAGCATTAGCACGAGTGTTCAAGCGCTGGTACTGGTGTTTGCTATTTGTGGATTCGCAAGATAACTTGCTCGCGCTACTTTTTACGAAAAAGGGTTGCCCGAGGTACGGTTCGAGGTCGATGCACGTACTATTTCTGCTGATTGCTTCCTGATTCGTTCTTTTCAAAACTACCGGAACTCTATCGTGCGCCATGGGCGGTAAGCTAGGATGGTGATTGGTGGAGTAGAAAGCTTAGTCCATTCGCACTTCTATACACTGCAGGAAAAAAAGGGGTCATTGGTATTTCATTTTTCACAAGTAATACGCAAAAACTTCTGGGAATATTTCAACACGACGTGATTTGGAATGTCTTCTCACCGAATGAACCATTATCTTGGAAGTAGAAGGAACATGAATTTTCGCTCGCATTGATGTGACATCGCGGTATTCATTATCACTAATAAAACCCTGCCTACTTTAGCATATTGCTTTTTAAAGTGATACTTGCTTGCTATCTAGGAAGTCTTGCTTCAGTAGGCTAAAAAGGTCGTGAGACAAAATGAGAAATAAATCGCCGAAAGCTGCCACCGAGAATTCATTACGGCAGGACACTGCATCCTCAAGCCAAAGCTGCGCATTGTTAGAATGTTCGGTCCTCGAGGCAAGAAAAGCACTGGAGGCTTCTGCCTATCGAAAATGTTACGAATATTCGGATAACAGAGAAATTTCCAATATAGTTTTAGGATGCAAGCGATGTGGTAAATAGACAACGAAAGTCAGAAACTGCACTGCTGTTTCATGACTCTACGGAATCCCACACAGCGTCGACCTTTCGGAGGCAAACCAAAACCCCTGCAAAACAGCACCGCTCCCTCTCTTCGGACAGCGTAGCTGCTGCAGCTTGAGGTAGGGTTGTATCTGTTGGCAGCGCAACACTCTTCCTAACTCTGCACTGTGGACCGGGTGCATCGCATAGCCAAGTATAGTAGAATACAGCGAGACGCCAAAGAAAAAGTGAGGTTGAGGATGATGAAAAAAAGTTCAGAAAGTAAAGCAAGGCATAGTTTTGTATAATGTAATTAAACAGAGGGGTGATCACAGGCTTTGTGTGTCGGTAGGTGACAAAAGGAAGAGGAGACGGCGAAGCATAGGACTCCCTCGCATAACACTGTATACTATAGCAAGGCGGTGAAAAGTAGTGATGCGCGGGTACGGATGACGGAAAAAAAGAACCGATGCGTTTTATTTAAGGTCTCATATTTGCAATTGACTAGCACAATTAGGTACCGCGCCGTGTCCTAATATCCCGCACTAATATATTTTTTTTTGTTCTTGGTCTACCCGCCTCTTGCACTGCAGTGAATGGAATTTGGTCTGTGATCTCTACAAACGCATGGGGCACAACTATATTCAATGCGTTGAAGAAGGGAAGGCCACTTGTCGAAACATTGGTTTCAGCAGCAGGCGCTGTGCGACAACTTTTCATTTATTCCTGGAATACCTAATACTCTCGACATCATTTAGACGCTCTCTATTTCATACTCCTTACACTGCAGCTCCTGATTGACATTGAAGTCTTGCACTCGGAGGAATTTGGAGTAGAAACCAAGCTATAAAAATTTCAGGTCCTATATAACATTTGAGACAAAACAGCATTCTTTTGAAATTCCTTACGCAGACGTTTCAGTGTGTGACAGCATAAATTTGAAAAACTGGCTAGGGATGGTGCTGACTTACGTAAAAATGGCGGCAGTGTGGTTGTCTTCCGGGTTCCTGTAAACAAACAAAAAACAAATTTAACGACTTGCAGAAACAAAAGGCTGCTGCAAACTTTTTTCTAGCCCTCATTGAATTACCTTAATACGTGTGTTTATTGTTCCGGCAATCTATTCCCGCAAAATGTTTTTCTCTGATGCTCTGAGCTCATAATTCCGTTTAGTGTCAACGACAGCGCTGAAACCTACACAGCGGTCATCATGAAGGGCAATTATCTCAATCAGTGTAAGCCACTATCTTGAACACATTGCGTTTTTCTTTGCAATCATTACTTCAATTTTGTTGTGAGCCAATGTATCCCTTATTCTATCGAAACATAACCCCACGCACCGCAGAGTGACTGTCACACAGGTCCCGTTAATTAGGGTGGCGATCGCCGGGCTAATTCCAAGGGCCGAAGTATCGGCCCCCCGAACCGCACCGCGAAAGCGTGGACAATTTAGAAGTGGTCCTTTTTGGCGCGCCAGCGGACGCTGGCTGCGGCCCAAAGAACAAGTCAGAGCCGAGAGTTGATAAACCAACAAGATTATATTCTCAATAATGGCAGATCAAAAAAACAATACACAAATATGCTCACTCCACAATAGTTGCAGACAATAGGTCACCAATCAAACAACGTACATCACAGTACAATCAGCCACACTCAAAACATTGGACACTGACAACAATACACACTACAATGCAGTCGCATGCATTGAACAACCAAGACACTTAAAGACTAAAGAGATAGAAAACCTATTCAGTCCAAAGTCCTTGAAACAAAAGTCTGAATGATACTCTTCCGAGAATCACTCACTCAAAGTCCAGCGTTGTTGCCGTTCCGCTGCCCCGAAGTTTCTCTTCCAGGAAACCTCGCGTCTTCAATTGGCCACTCTCCAAGCTTCAAACTTCTTCGCCGGAAACACGTCGGCTTCACACACGCAGCTGTTGCCACGCGTCTTCGCTCAATAGCGGTAAACACACACTCTTGCCTGTAGCTCGAGTCGTCACCCCTCAGGTGGAAATCATCTTCTTCTCCTGCTTTGTCTCCACGGACAAAACCTTCGCCGACTACACGTCGGAACCCCTACGCGCTCTGGCGCTAACTTCCGTCTTCTCCTGCTTTGTCCCTAAGGACAAAACCTTCACCGAATACACGGCAGAATACCTACGCGCTCTGGCGCTAACTTCCGTCTTCTCCTGCTCTCTCGTCTCGGCCTCTCGATTAAATACCTTCCGTGCGAGATTCCAGAAAGTTCTCGTCATTTCGTCGGCGCGATACGCAGCGAAGGCTGGGGAGACGGCAAGACGGTTGGAATACCCTCCGCGTCAGATGACTCAACTCGGCATGACCACGCCTATTTCCTTCCAGAAATTTCCAGCGCTTGCCCGGCCGCCGCTGTGGGGTGAGGAGTTTCATCGGCGAAGCCACGCTTCCGAGGGGAGATAGTCGCGCGCCCAGGGAGCCTTGGATATTTGTTTTCTTTTTTTTCTTTTGACCTCGCGGCCCTCTCCCGCGCGTTATCGCAAGAATTTGGCGGCGCGCCCCTTTCGAGCACTCGTTCTGTGACACTACCCCCCACTTTAAAATATTATCTTATACTATTCAAAACCACACAAACGAGCGCGAACAGTCCCCACACACTCTGTAAGACTGTAACACAAACCGTCGCTCATGACACTTCACATTAACAATAGATCACTCAATATAATTGGACATTACAATTCAATCTCACACACATGAAATATAACCGCAGGTACATGAGTAAAACGCTTCCTCACACATTCCAAACAATACAAATGTACAAAGTTCTCTCATTACAACAATTTGTACAACACTATACATCACATCACAGCACAATTACTTCGACACTTGTGACACAGGATAACACAACATTAACACAACATATGACACTCAGCACTGCCAAACACATTCTAATTCGACCTCAGCACTTATCCTGTGTACTTTGAGCGGCGCTTGCGCCCTTTGTTGCAGTGCTCGCTCGATCTCTTCTTGTGTTTCCACGTTCTTTTTCGGCGAGCCCTTTCCAACGACGGTATCTGAGGCGGCGTCTCAGCCATCGTTGTCACTTCCGACACCGTTAACGGGTCATAACGTTGAACGAGTCCTGTCGGTTTATTTACCAGCTTGTTCATGTCACGGCATTGGGCCTGGCTGGCCGACTCCGGCATTTTTACACTGTCGGTCGGTTGGGGTCGTGTCGACGTACTTCCAGCTGCCCAGCACATGAACTCATTCAACACGATCATCTTATCATTCGCTGTCTCTTGCGCCGCGGCTTCACCTTGGGCTCTAGTGAGATCCGTCACGGGATGCTCCTCCACTGTATGTCGCGGTCGCTGGGTTGGCGAGGGCTCTATCTTAGGGTCTTCTCCCAAACATTCCGGATCATTCAGTCCTCGCGCCCCGTCGATGTTTCCGATGACAAGGTCGTAAAGGGGATCGTCATACATAGAGCGGTAACCTTCCCGCTGAAGTACGGGGTTTCCACCTCAATCTCTGCTTCGGGAAGCATCCGAACTGTACGGTCAATTAAGCAAACCGGTTTCGTTTTGCCTGTTAACTCACTTTTCCGTACCAAATCTCTCCGCACGATAACAGTGGAGCTGCCGCTATCTCTTAACACCGTAATCTTTTTGTCCGCAACTTTTCCAGGCAGCGTTGGCATTCCCTTCGAAACACCGGTTGGCTGTTTTGCCATTACGGCACCCACGATAGGAAATTTCTCCACATTTTTCAACTCTACAAATCCATCGGTGACGGCATTATCCCCGGATTTCGGTGCCGCTTGCACACAGGATACCTGGTGAGTTTGACTCGCTCCGTTTCGACATGCGTCTGCTTTGTGCCCAGCCTGTCCACACTTGAAACATTTTACAACCGTAGGGCTCGTAAAGATCGTTAGACAGTTTTTCGCGCGATGACCCACTCGGTTACACAGAAAACATCACAGAATGTTCTCCGGTGCACGCTTCTTTTCTTCAGGAGCCGATTTCTTTGAATCTTCAGGACACTCCTTCTTGACCCTGGCCAAATTAGTTCCACCTTGCGCTTCCAAGAATTGATCAGCCAATTCAAGCATTCCTTCAAGTGACTCAGCCTTCCTCTCTTTCAAGTAAAGCGACAGGCTTGGGTAGCAACTAGTAAGAAATTGTTCTCTAGTTAGGAGCTCCCTAAGCTCATCGAACTCCTGTGCTGTCCCTGAAAGTTCAATCGATCTGTCGAAATAATGACAAAGTCGGGCGGCATACTGCGTCGCCGTCTCACCATCAGCTGGCTTTCCTGTCCGAAATCTGTCCCGGAATCCTTCCACAGTAAATCTAAATCGCTTCAGCAAAGCAGCTTTCACCTTTGCGTAGTTGGCTGCATCGGTCCGCGTCAGCCTGCCGTACACACTGAGCGCTTCACCACTCAACGAAGTACTCAAAGCAGTTGCCCATTGATGTTCCGGCCAATTCTGGCTCCTTGCAATCGTCTCGAATCTGTGAAGGTACGCGTCAACGTCGTCCTTCCTTTCATCAAATGCTACGAGCAGCTTGCTTGGGTTCAAGCGGAATCCGTCGTCCTCCCATTCGCTGCTTTCAACTCTAGCTTGGACCGGAATTTCACTTCGCTGTTGCAAACAGAGCCGCTCGAGTTCTATCTCGTGCTGTCGCTGCAGTTCTCTTTCCTCTCTTTCTTCTTTCGCCCTCTCAGCTGCCAGTCTTTCTCTCTCCAGCTCCGACTTCAATTGCTGCTGTCTTTCTTCTCTCGCCCTTTTGGCTGCCAGCTTTTTTCTCTCCAACTCCAACTTCAATTGTTGCTCTCTTTCTTCCTTCGCCCTCTCCGCTGCCAACCTCTCTCTCTCCACCGCATCTTTCTCCTTCTGGCTTACCCACTTCTGTAGTTCGGCGCCAGAAAGACCCATCTTCTCACCAAGAGCAACTAACTTTTCGAGATCCATTGTGTCTCGCAAATAAAACCTTGCCGCGTGCAAAAAGTATCTGCCTAGATCATCTATCGGAACACTCCCCTGCACTTGTTACGAGAACACAGAGCAACACACAAAATCGTTCCGATAGCACTATCAACAACTCGAGGCTCTTTCTCACTAATTTGGACACACTGTACACCAAAAGGTCCTGTGTCGCGGACGCCAGATTAATTGTCACACAAGTACCGTTAATTAGGGAGGCGATCGCCGGGCTAATTCCAAGGGCCGAAGTATCGGCCCCCCGAACAGCCCCACGAAAGCGTGGACAATTTAGAAGTGGTCCTTTTTGGCGCGCCAGCGGACGTCGGCTGTGGCCCAAAGAACAAGTCAGAGCCGAGAGTCGATAAACCAACAAGATTATATTCTCAATAATGGCACATCAGAAAAACAATACACAAATATGCTCACCCCACAATAGTTGCAGACAATAGGTCACCAATCAAACAACGTACTTCACAGTACAATCAGCCACACTCAAAACAACGGACACTGACAACAATACACACTACAATGCAGTCGCATGCATTGAACAACCAAGACACTTAAAGACTAAAGGGATAGAAAACCTATTCAGTCCAAAGTCCTTGGAACAAAAGTCTGAATGATACTCTTCCGAGAATCACTCAAAGTCCAGCGTTGTTGCCGTTCCGCTGCCCCGAAGTTTCTCTTCCAGGAAACCTCGCGTCTTCAATTGGCCACTCTCCAAGCTTCAAACTTCTTCGCCGGAAACACGCCGGCTTTACACACGCAGCTGTTGCCACGCGTCTTCGCTCAATAGCGGTAAACACACACTGTGGCCTGTAGCTCGAGTCGTCACCCCTCAGGTGGAAATCATCTTCTTCTCCTGCTTTGTCTCCACGGACAAAACCTTCGCCGACTACACGGCGGAATCCCTACGCACTCTGGCGCTAACTTCCGTCTTCTCCTGCTCTCTCGTCTCGGCCGCTCGATTAAACACCTTCCGTGCGAGATTCCAGAAGGTTCTCGTCATTTCGTCGGCGCGATACGCAGCGAAGGCTGGGGAGAGGGCGAGACGGTTCGAATACCCTCCGCGTCAGATGACTCAACTCGGCATAACCACGCCTATTTCCTTCCAGAAATTTCCAGCGCTTGCCCGGCCGCCGCTGTGGGGTGAGGAGTTTCATCGGCGAAGCCACGCTTCCGAGGGGAGATAGTCGCGCGCCCAGGGAGCCTTGGATGTTTGTTTTCTTTTTTTTTCTTTTGACCTCGCGGCCCTCTCCCGCGCGTTATCGCAAGAATTTGGCGGCGCGCCCCTTTTGAGCGCTTGTTCTGTGACAGTGACTCTGTGTTGATTGATTTCTGCATAACCCAGTTAGGCGTGGGTGCATTGATGCACTCTTACTGCGGTCTCACTTGAAGCCATGAAAAAACTAAAAAAAATGTTTCATCTGGTTTTCTGTATTTAGCCACACATAACCATGCCCTCATTAGGAGTTTATGAAGTATTTTTCTTTCCTGAAATAAATAGGTCGCCAGAAATGCAACCGTCATGTCGTTTTTGTCTTCTTTGTTATCGTACAAAGTGCTTCACTTCACTATAGTGTATATTTCTCATTTCTAGATTATACAAAGGCTTCTACAGAGGCTTTATCTTTCAATCTAATCTCACTGAAGTATCCCGATGTTTGCTTTCGCAATGCATGTCATACAGAAGGAAGGTGTCAGTTAGGTTGAGCAATGCCGCAGCTGTGCCGCATAGTCATTCATAGCAGTCGGGATTCTGCTCCCTGAAACCAAAAAGTGCCAATGATAGTGTAGGTGGATTCGCGCTTTATGACAGACCTAACCTTCACCAAAAGCCATACAAGGTGGGTCCTATCTCGGTGCAGACTACTACTCAATCTTGATGGTAATGCGTTCAGGCTTTGTCTATTCGCTGCTCAATTAAAATGCCACTGAGGTAAAAAGAGTGTGCGGGATATTGCGAGACAAGTTTCTAGGGAGGCCTTAAATTGTGGCGGCTGTTTTCTTTGCGTTACATCGCCAAAATTTGGAGAACTGCGTTGTGGTCTAGCAAATTTACTGTCGGTGTGGACGCCAACTTCTAAGCCTCATAATGTAGGAAACATCGCGGGCGTCAGTGTTCCGTAGGTACGAGCTTCACGCCTTTGAGATTCACTAGTAGTAAGAGATTATTTGACAGCAGATGGATAGAAAACAAAGTGTTCTGGACAGCGCTCTAATCGCCGCTGACTTCGTAGAGGTGCAAACAACTTTCTGCACTCTTGGCAAAAAAAAACAATAAAAATGTCACTATTTTCGAATACGGTAATTTTGCCACAGCAGTACCGCATACCGTACTGCAGCTCAATACACCCAACATGTTAAGGTAATTCGAGTTTTTCAACAAGCTTGTGATGGAAAACTTCTTGCAGTCACCACCAAGAGGCTGCACTTTATATTTTCGTATTAAATGGCCGTTTTGAACAACAAATAAAGCACGCAATTAGAGGCGCCTCTTCCACCGAATTCACTCTTTTCGCCTGCTTAAGGCATTCCGACAACCGCAGTTTCCAGGTTACTAATATTTACACCACAGGAAGAGCCAGGAAAACCCCATCACAGGCGCGCTTCCAGCGTAAAGCCAGCGTTTTGTGTGTGTGCGCGCGCGCACACATGTTCTACTTGTCCGCGTTCAATCGCTCTGTTCAGACTTAACAGAGAAGAAGCAAGGATGGAGTTAGTACGAGGCACCAGTTACCAGCATGTTGAGTGTAGCGCAATCAATGCGGCTGATGTAGAGCGCGTAGCCAGTTCCCGACCAGTCAACTAGCGACGCCGATCGGTTCCGCGAAGGCGAACGCGGAAGACCCCGAGCATGGGAAAGAAAGGAGCCTCCTTCGTTCGCACGGTTCACGAGCGGAGCCGTCAAAGTCATCCCCGTTCAGGACTAGAAGGAGAAGGCTTACTCGGAAAAGCGTCTGGCGAGAGGCAGGTCAGGCGCCACCGTCTGATTTTAAGCCACTGTTGGCATGCACGCGTGCCATTGAGAATGACACGGGGACGCGACCACTTGGCTGACCGAGACATAGTGGCGGCAGGGAGACGAGCATAACCTCCCCTGCTGTATGTCATTACCGAGTGCTGCTAATAGGGAGTTTTCGTACTGGGTACGCATTCCCTTGGGGCCTTGCGGGCTTGGGAGCGCGCGGCGTTGCGTGCCGCACACATAGCCAACCGGAATGCCTTTTAGTTGGCGCCACGGTGGCACGCACGCAAACACAAGCCGCACGAAGTTCACACGCGCTCGCAGAGCCATAGTGTCTTGTCGCGTAAGTATTATTTAAGTCTTTTTATGATTTAAAATGTTAAATTAAACATACATAGTGACCAGGACACTTTTCTTATTGTGTACAGTAATCTGGTATACGCAAAAAAGTGAAAAATACAAGGTTACTGTAACGAAAGTGTCGACAGCTTGTAACACTTCGAGCAACTGCAGTCATGAACATGTTAGCTTACGTGTAATGTTTTTGAGGTGAAAATGAATAAAAAGGTTATTCATCTGTAATATTGTCGCTGCGCAGTTTTTGCACCAAATGTACAATGCACAATGTTTCTGCAATAACAAATTTGTGGTTGTCTGTTTCACTATGGCCGCGCTAGATGGCGGCACCTATTCAGCTGGTCGGGGGCTGGCATGCGCCTTTTAGTTTCTATGTTCCACGCCATTCTAGCTTTGGAAATCTGACTGAAACCGTGTAATCACTATAAGTGCTTGCACTTTGGCTTATTTTAACTCGACGGCTAGAGTATCCGCTGTGCGGATACCATGAGTTCTTGTGAAGGTGAACCGCGCGGACGCATGGCCTCATCGCCCCAGCGATCTTGCGACGCATCTGTTTGGGGTTTCGCGCATGCGCAATGCCGCCGCCACAACGTCCTGCGTACGCAAGCCGCTTGGGTACCCAGCACTAAAACTCCCTAATATGTCGGGGCGCCTCGCTGTCGCATGCACACCTGTTAAGCGCACGGAGCCCAACGGTGTACCCACCGCTCTTAGGGAGGGTTCTACGAAGCAACAACAATGAGAGCTGACGGGGCTCGAGCGTGAGAACGGCTGCCGACAGAAGTCGGCCGACGGAGGCAGCATGGCCTGGCATGGGAGAGAGTGTCACACGCGCAGGACCTATTCCTTTGCGTGTTTTATTTTGTAACGTGGTTTTAACCAATCTAGTACCTGTTATGAAGGTGTTTCTGCGATTGGTTGTGATGATGCGAGTCCCAACATGTGATTGGTGTTTGTAAAGACTCTTTGTTCAACCAAGGGCGGGCTGAAAAGAGGTTGTTTGAATCTGAAATGAGAGCGGATGTTCGGGCTTAGACTCGGGCAGTAGCCTGGGGCTGCAATAAAGCATCTCTTCACCGGACTACGGCTCTTCCTTCGCGCTGCCACTGTGCACTCGAGTCATCGAGGGGAGCCATTCCGAACCTGAAACATCTTCCCTCATTAGCTAGTGTCGAAGCTAGTCGAGGAGGAGGAAATTAACTGATGGGATCTTACATAAAGAGTGGCTCAGTAGGATTCGCCAGCAGATATGGAACGTGAGTTGCCTAAACTGAGAAAAAGTCAGGCTTCAACGTGAGAAGGAAATCGAGAAATGGCAGTGAGCCGAGTAGACAGAGGAACAACGAGACGTACGCCTCGAGAAGCGTATGCATGCACTAACCTTAAAACTGATTTATTTGGGACGGAGCAAAGGCTCTGCGGACGCATCCGGCCATACGTTGGCTGCTGCCATGCAAAGCATGCCATACGCAAGACGCTGGCTAAGTCTGGAAAGCGGGTTGTGGAAGCTCATTTAAACCTGCCCAATACGATTAACCGTACCATAGGTTATAGAGACCTAGGCAAAAGTGAGTTACGTGAAAGCCAAATGTTTTCCGTCCATGTTGTTTCCTGTTGTAACCAAAAAATAAGCTACTTTGTGACGTTGTCCAATAATTTTTGTCGCAATCACCAATCCGAAATTTTCAGAAGAGTTAAGCCCGAAAATTTTTAATGTTAGGCTTAATTTTAATTTCAATGTAATTCTGCAGCTGTCTGCCTAGTAAATGAGTTAACCAGGAAGCTATTGTTAGACAGCGCAAGTATAAAATTTCCGACTGGTGAGAGACACAAAAATTCGAAAATGAGTTCTGTGTAATGCCACTTGGTGACCCACTGATTAAAAAAAATGTGGTCTTGTGCCACAAAATATTGACGTTTAATTCTTTTCCCTACAACACCGGTTGCCATTTTCGATTCTAAAAAAACCTAATTAGGAATAAATTCTGACGATTATGTTGGAATTGTCAATAATTTTGCTTCAGTTCACAATAACTCGCTTCCTGGTTTGTTAAGTGGATAAAACCTGTAACCGCGCCAACTGGCATGACGTCAGAGGAGGAGCCTGTAAAACCGTTTTGCAGCCTTGTTGCCACTGAAGAGTCGACGCTCTGTGTGTGGGGGCGTGGGGGCGTGCTAGTGTGGGCGTACGTGTGTGGGCGTGCGTGGGCGTACGTGCGTACATGTGATCTGTTCTGTCCACTCTCAATCGCGCTGTTCAATCTTATGTAAGGCGGACACAGCAGTACATCTTAAGTACGAAAAGGCGGCTCAGTGGGATTCATTGGAAGATATGTAAAGTGAGTAGGACAACCTGAAAGAAACCAGGCTTCGTCGTCGGAAGAAAATAAAGAGAAGGCGGTGATCGAGGAGAGGGAGGAAGGAGGAGACTCACGCCTCACGAAGCGCGGCCCTACAGAGAAACCAAGCTAAATAATAGATACATGTTCTCAGGTGTCTACAGATGCTCTTCAGACGCAGCCTGCCAGCCTTTCCAAGGCTGCGTCCACAAAGCTGTTGCCGACGCTCAACTAAGTTTGTTCAATAAAATTAACTTTACAGCTGACTAGACACACTCAGGCTAAACGAGTTAAGCCAGAGTAATTCTTTTCTTGTCACTTTATTCACTCTTGATCTAGCATACGTGTTAATATTGTGATGTTATCCACTAATGATTACGGAATCCACCAACCCAGCATTTTAATAGAGTTTAGAGTGTGACAGAGAGAAAAATGAAGAGTAAGGCAGGAAGGTGAACCAGAATTGAAGCATACGATATGCTACCCTGCATTTAGGGAAGACGCAATGCTGAATAAAGATGGGAAAAAACAGAGCGAGAAGTACACAAGCAAAAAAGAAAGCTGGTATTGGGGGTGCACAAATTTTTGCTTATTCTCGGATCTACACCGAGGACAGTGCCATTGCACGGTGGTCTACCTAGTTGATTAGTTCACCAGGAAGCTACCGTTTCACAGTGTGAGAAAGGAATAGTCGGCCAGTCGTAGAACGTGGACATAAAATTTTGCGAAAGAGCTCTACCTAATCTGGAAAGGTGGCAGAATGATTACGAAACAAAAATTAGCTTCGTGCCGCAAAATACGGTGGTTCGAAACATACCGGTCACCTTGTGCGATTCTAAAGAACGTCATTTGCAATATTCTGTGACCATGTTTGTGGAGTTGTTGATGATTCAGCGTTTCTTTGAACTAACTGATTCCTGGATAACTGAGTTGGTACAACGACCAGAGCGTCAGCGTGCCGGTCCTGTGTTCATTGTCCCGACAAGGCCCTACCTTTCTACAACAGCATAGAAGCATTTTTTCCGACAAGTGCATCCTGAGTGTCTCCTGCCATTGTCCTACAAATACGCAGCCGCGTATTTATCTTGCGCAACCTTTGCGCCACCTACGGAATTCCTCAGAGATAATTTGAAAGAACCTATTTTAGGTTTCTGTAAAATAATGTGATCGTAGCAAATGGGATACAGAATTAACAAGGGGAGGGAATGAATGAGAAAAATTTGGTTGAATACATACGCAAAATGTACAAAATATCATGGGCAAATACAAACTCAAACTTATTTAAAATGAATCCTGATTGCTTGATGGTGTGAAATACAGCGCATAAAAATGACACACATAAAAAAGTGAAGGCATAGCCCTAACGCTTTGTCTTTTTTTTTTGTGCATTGTCTTTAGGTGCTGCGTTTTGCACCGTGAAGCTAAACGAACTCGTCCAATTTTCTACGCTGCTGCAACCTTAAACGAATACCACGCGTGTGACCATACCTTCATCCTTCACAAGCCCTCAACCACGTAGCGGTAATGAACAGAACTAATTTCAAAAAACCTCCTTTAGAACTTCTTGAATTTATGTGAATGAAGAGCACTGATACAAAAATTGAAAGGCAACATAGGTAATGAGTGAGTTCGGAGCCCCTCGCTCTGCTGATGTCGACGTGGCGGTATTGTTAACTAACCCTACCTCCCGAGTTTGTGTTTGCTTGTTTCGGACAAATTCTTTGCGCCCACGCGTCCCGCAATTTCTTCATCTGTGACGGCGGCTTTGCGTGGGCTGTGTATTAGTGCGGCGCCTGCTGGTGAATGCTTTATCGCGCGTTGCCGCGTCACAGTTACGTGCTCACATGGGTAGTTGTGTTCTCCTTCCTGCTTGAACAGCGACTACCTATCGCTGAGCGCTTTATGAAACCAAAATTGTGGCTAGGTGCTCTCAAAACTCCTGTACATAACAAACTGTCCCGCGTGCAAACGAGGGTTCCGGTTGTGATAACTGGGTCATCATCTATACATGTCAGCAAAAAAAAAATGAATGTGTCTGTGCTCTTTTAACGCTAGGAGACTTTCGTACACCTACCAATATTTCAAACAGTCGCACAAGATATATCCAAAAAGCATAATAGTGAACATATGATTAGCTGTGTAAGTGAGTCTTAAGATATATCCAAAAAGCATAATAGTGAACATATGATTAGCTATGTAAGTGATTCTTAGTATAATCCTGAAAACACTTTCACTTGGTGCAATTGCACATAACGCAGCTGCGTGTTCGATGGGCGTCATGGTTTTCAAGCTTGCTGTCTTGGACTTATGGGGCTCATTAGTATGCTCTTTCTGCTTGCAGTCACCGTATTTCTAGCACAGTGTTTTTCCCACTGTATAAACGTAAGACTCTGGAGATTTGTAGACAAGTAGGGGCACCCGTTGGTGCAGTTTAGTGCATTACAAAGCCCGACAACCTTGCGTAGCTTGCTGTGCAACCAGGTGCAACTAGCACGGACGACAGTACGATTGAGCAAAATAGTAGCGGTGTTTGCACATTGTACACTCCGAAGAAGAGCTACGAATTTCTTTCCGCTTTTCGGACGCGGCATCAAACAGCCACGACGTGCTTGTCAGTCCACTTGCCAGAACTACGACAAAAACAAGAGCAGACCCAACAGCTCCACGCACTACGAAGAAAGATCGCGGTCGACAGTACTGCTGCATTGTGAATTGCCACGAACGTAAAAAAATTCAGGTTTACCGATTTCCGTAGCTGCCGCGAAGCAGAACGTCGACAGCGCTGGCCCCGGACCATTGGAAACGTGTAGGGTGAGCGAAATACTCGCCTTCTCTACAACAGGTGGTCACAAGAGAACGTGTGATAACGTTAGCCTTCGATTATTGTTTTGAGTAGCCTTGACATAACACGGTGGTAACATTGATTATAAAGCTCACCACAGCCCCTGACCATGGTGCGCGCGGTGGTGTGCGATAACCATAGCACAGCTTGCCAGATCAAGGATTTTCGAAAAACCATGCTTCAACATCAATGAATGTGAAGTGCTTATGCGCGTTCGCTGTGGATGGCTCTGATCGTAGTGCCCAGTTATGGCCAGCGCAGCAACGAGGTCTTACGATTGGCCTGCATGCCTGGCTTGACGCCGCTTTGACGCATTAGACACTGGGGCTGAGCGTACCCTTATTTCTTCCGAGTCTCTGCTCCCAGAGATGCACCAAATGCGGCGACAACAGAGAATACAGTGGGCACGGCGGACCATCGAAGAACATGTGGCTCAAACCGCTTTGCTACTTCGTACAGGTTCTTGTTCATGGTCTGCCTGGATCAACGTTTCTGCAACTACCGAAGACTAAAGCAATCGACCAGGCATATCTGCCTGACTTCGCCACGTGCGCTTGGTCTCCAACTGCGTCACTCATGTCGCGTCACTGCTCGTTCCACGCCTCACCTACTCGTGGCGCCACTTATGTTCCACGTGACGTCGACACACCATTTAAAAAGACACCAGCTCCAGACCTATGCCTTTTGTGGGCACGGCGGACCATCGAAGAACATGTGGCTCAAACCGTTTTGCTACCTCGTGCAGGTTAGTAACTGCTATAGCACGATTAGGAGTGATTGTCGCGGTCTTTTGGTCTTGCCGTGCCCCCAACGCTGTGCTTCTATTGCTTATGATGTTTACTGTGTATGTTTGCTGCTGTTGTGCGGTGACGTCGAGTCAAATTCCGGCCCCACTAATAGTGGTGGGGCTTCTGTCGAGTCGATGTTGAGGGAGCTGCTGTCTGGCCAGAAAAAGTTGACAGCGGATGTAACTGCACTCAGAGAACAACAGAATAACGTTGAAAAGGTTATAGCTGACTGGGGAGCCAGATTTGTCGAATTGGAAAGACGAGCCTCATGCGTGGATGACCTTGAACGTACTGTAAAATTGCTAGAGGCGAAGTTGACTGATCTCGAGGATAGGAGTAGGCGATGCAATTTAGTAGTCTTTGGGGATATGGGTGAAACTGAAGCTATTCTTAAAAATAAGATTCTTGAACAAGTTTTCTCCAAGAGGCTTTCGGTTAGTTGTAAATCTGTCGGCCGAATTTATCGCCTCGGTAACGCGGGTAGTAGACGACCAGTCATTATTCACTTCCAGGATGTCACTGAAAAACAGCATATCTTAAAAAATGCTCATAAACTGAAGGGTACTCGAATATCAGTTCAGAACGATTATTCGCGCAATACGCTAAGGAAACGTAAACTGCTGTGCGATAGCGCTAGAACTGATAGAGAGCAAGGCAAGAAAGTTAGCCTGCGTAACGATAAGCTGCGCATTAACAATGAACTTTTCACATGGGATGAGAGCAACAACTTGAGGATCAAAATCGACGGTCGTCAAAACAGTACCAGAAATACTTGACTTTCCTCCGTGGAGGCCTCCCCTGAATTTAAAGAACTTCGAGTTTTAAACATTAATGCCCGCAGTGTCGTTAATAAATCGGAAAGCCTCGAGGCTACTATTTTAAGTTACAACACTCATGTAGTTGTCATAACGGAAACTTGGCTGCATGATAATATTGAAGATGCTGTTGTGTTTCCTCCGTCGTACAGGGCGTATCGCCGTGACAGAAGTACTAGGGGGGGGGGGGGGGCGGTGTGGCTATTTTGTTAAAAAACACTATAGCCGCTACACCATTACGACAGGCTGATAACTTAGAAACCTTGTCACTAAAGTTGTCTTGCTGGGGTAAATCATTCTTACTTTTTGCTGCTTATCGAGCACCTGACTCTCCCCTTGAATTCTTTCGCGATCTTTTTACACACATGGCGTATTTTGCAAACGATAAGGTGTTTCTTGTAGGTGATTTTAATCTGCCAGATGTCGATTGGGAAAACGGATTTTTTTGCACCGCGAATAATTCACATTTACAATATTTGCATGACATCATCCTATTTCACAATCTGGATCAGATAGTTAAATAGCCAACGCGCACCTGTGGTATGTCAGCATTAATACTGGACCTTGTGTTTATTAGTCGTTCATTAGAAGACTTTTCTGTATCGGTTGATCCCGGAATTTCTGATCACAACCTGGTATACTGTTCTTTTTCTTTCAAGGTACCTAACAGCAGCAAATGTAAAACGATAACGGTTAAAGATTTCTCTCGTGCCAGAGAAGAAAGTGTTTTGGATGATCTGGAACTATGCCTTGAAAATTTTCAAAGTAACAATACTGCTGTACTTTGGGATGAGTTGAAACAAATTATTGCTTGCTGTCTTAGCAACTTTATTCGCAACAAAACTAAAAAAGCATCGAAAACTACTCCTTGGATAACGAGAGAAATCTCTCACCTCAAAAGGAAAGTAAAGCGCCTAAGGCGACGGCGGGCCTCCCGTGTGATTATTCACCAAATGCAACATAAATTAAACCTTGAAGTACAGCTAGCTAAGCGCTGGTATTTCCAGCACACGTTGCCAAACTTCATTCGCATGGCACCCCAAAACTTTTGGTCTTTTATAAGCAGGAAAACTAACTCAATTGACCAAATCGTTCACGAAGGCCTCGTCGTTGTCGATAAGCAATGTATCGCAGAGCGCTTTAATCATTATTTTCACAGTGTATTTTCTAGTTCTAATACCATTGTAAACCCTAATCGCTTGCCATGTGACTCGAACACTGATGTTGTATCACAACCAGGTGTGGTATCAATGTTACTGAACCTTAAAATTAAATCATCTCCAAGACCAGACAACATACCGAATGCCTTTCTGCGCAGATATGCTGAAGTGTTAGCCCCCTTTTTAGTAATCATTTTTCGTTCTTCGTTGTCGTCAGCTATTCTTCCTGCAGATTGGCTAACTGCGCGTGTCGTTCCCATTCCGAAAAAGGGCGACGCAGCACAAGTAGCCAATTAAAAAACCATTTCAATAACGTCCAAGTGCAGCAAATTAGTTGAACATATTATTGCTAAAGAAAGAACAAAGTTTCTAAATGATAACAATATACTTTCTTCTTCTCATCAGCATGGTTTTCGCAAAGGGTTATCGACTGCAACACAATTAACGACAATTATTCACTACTTTGCTAGTACACTTGACAAGTCGAGCCAAATCGACGTGATATTTCTGGACTTTAAGAAAGGGTTTGACCTTGTTCCTCACAGTAAACTTATTGAAAAACTGCAGTCAATTAACCTTCCTGCATATATAGTTAACTGGGTAGCAGATTGTCTGTATAATCGCAAACAGTTTGTATCAATCAGTAATTACTCTTCTAATGAACTTTCAGTAACGTCTGGAATACCCCAGGGTAGTGTTTTGGGACCTTTACTATTTCTAATATATATAAATGACATCGTTAACGAAATTTTCCCCCTATTCAAATTAGGCTTTTCGCAGACGATTGTATAGTGTTTAACGAATTTTGTTCTCATAATGATCAATTAATGCTTAATTCTAATCTTCAAAACATCTTGTCGTGGTGCGGGCGATGGGGTATGGAATTGAACAAGGAAAAAACAGTCTACATGTCTATAAAAAAATCAATATGATGTCGTTTGCTTATAACCTAGGATCTACACCACTCACCAAAGTAAACAAATACAAGTAGTATCTTGGAATCACGATAACCAGTGTCCTAAGTTGGAATAACCACATTTCCAACATATGTAACTCCTCCTTCAAAAAACTGTGTATCCTCAGGCACAAACTAAAGCACACTCCTCATTCTACTAAAATGCTAGCCTACACTTCACTCATTCGCCCGAAACTCAAATATGCAAGCATCGTATGGGATCCCTACACAAAAGTTAACATAAACGCTCTAGCGATGATTCAACGCAGAGCAGTTAGGTTCATTTTTTCTAAATACAGAATAACTGACTCTCCCACTAGCCTAATGAAACAACATAATATCAAGACACTTCAGCTTCGAAGGAAAATACACAGGCTAAAATTTCTCCACCAACTGAAAAACAACTCTCTCTAAACCCACACGCGTATGTGACACCACCTGCAGCACGTCTAACACGGCATCGTCACGAATTTTCTTTACCACCATATAAGACCAGAACTAACCTTTTCAATTATTCTTTCTTTCCGCGCACTATAAACGATTGGAATAATCTGCATTTATCATAACTAGTAAGCATAGACTCCATTGAACATATATCTACTTGGTGTTCGCCATTGTCATGTTGATTAATCTTTCATTTTTTTATTTTTAGTGCTCCTTTTTCTGTATTTCAATTCTTTTTTGTGTGTATTTCAAGTGTCTTGCGGGGGTATTGGCAAATGTTTATGCGCATATTATGTGTTCTTACTTTTGTTCTCTCTTTCTGACGTTGTTTTCATTTTTCATGTTTTTCGTATTTCTTCAGTGTACATCTTGTTTAGTTGTGATTTTCTGTTTTAATTTTTTTTGTGATTGCTGTTCACAGATATATACATATGCGTGTATATATATATATATATATATATATATATATATATATATATATATATATATATATATATATATATATATATATAAATATATATATATATATATATATATATATATATATATATATATATATATATGTGTGTGTGTGTGTGTATGTGTATATTTATATTCATGTATTTGCCCTCCTGCTTGGACCCAAATAGGGTCTGCAGTATTGTATAAATAAAAATAAATAAAATACGTTCTTCTAGTTATCTCATGTCGTCGGCACCCCTCGTAAACCCTTTGGACACGCCTGACCAACTGACGGATTAGGAAGAGTTGTTGGCCGTGGAGGCGGCTTGCATTGTCGTCAAGGGCCCAGCGTCTCGGAACTATCTGCGTATGCATTTCTCACGTTCTCCGTGGCGCCTTGATGCCGCTGTTTCTACAATTTGTGGTCTGCCTGGCGCCACATACCTATCAATGCAACAGACAACAAAGTTGAGTTCTACGTAGGACTCAATGACTTCGTGCTGTGCTGTGTCGTGCGCGGTGTGCAGTGTTTTTCCCCTCGCCATGGGCTGAACTGGGCATCCCTCTTCCCCCTTCAGTGGGTTGGGAAGGAGGTGGCGTTTCACCTTCCCCTTTCGGGGGCAAAGGTGAAGATGTCATAATTTATTGTACAGTCCTCGCCTCCATTGGTTTTTCCTGCAGGGAATTTGGGAAGGCCAGGTAATAAAATGCGAACGCCGAGGTGCTCCCTAGAAGCTCTCACAAGCTCCCAGAAGCTCCCGTCATGCTTCCATCGAGAGCTTCCATGATGCTACCACCATCATGTATCACGCTACCTGTAAATATTGTAATTAAAAGTAGCTCTTAACAGATCCGTCCTCCTCTCCTCGACATCTCGCCGAGACTCTGGCTGGCTCAGGTCCTCTGGGCAGAACACCGGCTACATCAAAGGGTAATGGTATAGCAGCGTTTTTCGCAGCACCACCTGTTCGCAGCACCACCTGCGAAAAACGCAGGCGGTGCTGCGAAGTGACGCCTATGGCACTTGTGTCGGCTGTTATATTGTAGCACATTTGACAGCCCTTTTAAAGACCACGCACCTAAAATTACGCGATCTTCTCGTCAAAGCCACCAAACGCTCAAAACTATTCCATACGAATTGTTACGGTAGTCCAGGTAGTATTTATATTTCAAATAACAAAGCCATCATCTGAAGGCAATTATGTTAACTTACTTCGTGTACTTTTTGCAGGTCGAGGTCGTCTTGTGGTCACTGGTGCTTGAGTAGTTGTGCTTGCAGTTGTCCGTGTGGTAGTGGGTCGTGGTGCGGGAGTAGTTGGGCTTGCAGTTGTCCGTGTGGTAGTGGGTCGTGGTGTGGGAGTAGTTGGGCTTGCAGTTGTCCGTGTGGTAGTGGGTCGTGGCGTGGGAGTAGTTGGGCTTGCAGTTGTCCGTGTGGTAGAGGGTCGTGGCGCGGGAGTAATTGGGCTTGCAGTTGTCCGTGTGGTAGAGGGTCGTGGTGCGGGAGTCGGTCTCAGAGTCGGCCTTGAAGTAGTCAGCCTTGGAGGGAAAGTCAGTCTTGTAGTCGCTGGTTTGGTGGCCGTCTGCTGTGTCGGAGTTGGTGTACTCAAAGTCGGAAGTGTCGTGAAAGATAGTCCACTCGGAGTCGCACGTGTGGTAAACGCATGCGAGCTTGGTGTTGCTGTTGTAGGAATAGGGCGTCTGGTAGGCCTACTTTGAGTTGGAGCCGGTACCCTTGGAGTGGGACGAGGGACAGGCGGACGTGGTGGCCTGGTAGACGCATCAGTTGGAGCGAAATTGGTGGTAGCCGGAGCAGTAGTAAACAGCAAAGAAAAGGGAGTTTCTCTTGCCGTTGAAGGCGGTGTACTCGGAGTAGCAGCATGCGTATGAGTGATATCCGTGCTCAGCTGGTGAGGATCACTTGACGGGTAGATTACAGGCATGGTTGTATCTCCAGCCTTAGTTACTGGGGTGTGCGGAGTTGGGAAAGAAGGCACTGGGCCACCACCTCCGCCACTTCCTCCACTTTCACCAAGAAAGTTGTCGTTTTTATCGGTGGTCAGTTCATCGCCTGATAAAAAATTGTACAGGAAGTGTTATGTGTAACCCGGTGATGTCGAAAAATGGGAAAAAGCACAACCGGTTTTCTTCTTAAACGCTTTTGGCGTTCCGAACAATTTCCATATTCCTGCTATTGAAAAGTTACAAGTACAAAGGTCAACGCTGCTGTTTTTTTTACTGTATAATATTGTGTATATTGCAGCATAGGAGCCGAGTGCATAACACAAAGTTTAAAGAAATCAATTTGGTGGTTTTCGTATGTTGTGACAATCCTTGAACAATTGCCACTGAATGATGACCGCTTTAGTTACTGCATGGCATTAACTAGGATGTCACTGACTTTAGCAATGTTAGAGGACCAGGTGATCATGTACGTTAAATAATGAGTGCGTCTTCGCCCGAGATGGCACCTTGAAAAGAATGCAGTAAAGCGTGGAGTTTTTTTTCACAAGGACATAGCAGATATTAGTTTCATTGATGTAGAATAAATGAAAGCCTGAGCCACTTTCTGACAGTTCTTCTTCATATTGAACTGGTGCGCCGAAAGAAAGATCGACAACTCACAAAGCCGACCCACAGTGGCATTAATATGGAAGTCATAAGACACAGGCAACTACCGATAGCCTCACAGCCATTGCATATCTATCAAGAAAAAATAATGGCGAAGCAGCCTGCATAATGAATATGATAATACTACGCAAAAAAACAACAAGTGCACACTCCAATACAAGTAATCACATGTTTCTTTACTCTCTAAAAAAATGCAAACCACAACCATGCAGGGCCATGCTGATACAATGTTTATCCCTTTTGCTGCTGATGTATTCCCTAATTATTTCTTTTATTGAACGTATTTTTTATCGAAGTACAACACCACACCAACAGCAAACTAAACGCTTAGAGGTGCTTTTGATTGTTCGTATAATCAATATTTGTGAAGCACGGACTGGTGGCCCAGTTTGTAATTCATCTTTACTGAAGTGCGCGAAAAAATTAGAACACAAATACTAAAAAAAGACACCTAGACACAGTGCACTTTACAGGTGCCCTTCTGTTGTGCTTTAATTTTTTTTATTTCACCTCAGTTAGAACAACACATGTTGCCTTCACAGTTTATAACATAAATATAAAAAGTTAAATTGAAAACAAATAAAAACAGTGCTTTAATCAAAAGCCTGCAACGTTAATCACGCAACTTATTAAAACGCAATAAAGTAAATAATTATCAAATTAAGTAAACGATAATTAAATTAAAAATGCAAAAGGTAAAAATGTAGTGCTTGAAGAAGCAGGTTATTCCCATCTATTCACCTGTGCTGAACGGCTTCATTCAAGTAGGTCATTTTAGGCAATGTCTAGCCAAAACAACCTATTCGAACTGACCAATTTCGTGACGTTGGCGAGTAGGTTTCGTCTTAAGTTGTCTCATGTTACATCATCTTCGAGCAGTACTGTTTGACAAATCAGAAAGTAATTGGAAAAGATTCTTTCGACGCGCTGGAAGTGTTGCAATAATGTTTGCCCTCATTAGATCAGTCGGCTGTTTGAGCGTAAAAAATTTATTAGAAGCGAACGATATAGCCATCATTCAAACCAGTCTTTGAATTCTCGCAAGTTTTGTTATGTTACATACTGTGCAAAGTTAGCAACACTGCTGGCCTACTCGAGATCCAATCGAATTTGGTAGGAAACAGAGGCAGTCAAAATACATTTCTCTTTATTCATTGCACACTTTTCTTTAGCTTTGAATAATAAATCATTTACAAAAGTGCTTCTGGTCATGTTCAATGTTACTTTCGTATTGCTATCAAAAAGAAACTGCCATCATAAAACGCTCGTTTCCAAGTATAACACGGAAAAAATTCTTACTTGTGCCACTCATTACCGTGATGATCGCAAAGCCGAGGAACATAGATACGCAGAAACAAACAGCGATAGATATGCAGTGCAACGACTTCGATGATTCTCTGAAATGGGAAAGATGGAAAGCATAAAAAAATCTGGCAGATCCAACGTACAACGGGAATCGGTGAAATAGGAAGCACGAATGATGACGGTCGATATTGACGCCTGTGCTGGTGTGGACAGACTATCTTTGCCACATGCTGCCTGTGTTGGTGGTGAGTGCTTCCATTTTGGGAGATGCTTATTTCTTAGATAAGCCGGGCGCACGAGAATAAGTACTGCGCAGGCGCCAATGTCGAACCAAGTGGGCGAGGAGAGTGCACGAGAGTTGTATTATTTTGGAAAAAGAATAGAACCTGGGCAGTTGTTGCGAGGCGGTGTTCCCTTTCCGCTGGCTATCCGCAGCCGTGTGATTTCCGAGAAGCTGCTTCTGTGCTACTTTATACCCTACAGGGTCACTACACCGCTAGGTTCTCTTGTATACGAGGTTGTTCTTGACGGAACGGCACAACTTCAAGGACGTCGTGTGCGTTCAGAAGCAGTTCATATCGTGCTTCTTAAGACGTTCTACGGCCATTAGCAGCCAGAGGTGAATTACCCGTGAATTGTAACGCCTAGCCCTCCCCTCGCCCCCTGCTGGCCGAAAAAAATTCTCTTAGAAACAATTCTGCGGTGATCACTTTTCCTCAGCATGGGCTTCAATTTGCGAGAAGCGTGAGGCGTTGGCACATACACCCAGGCAAGGCTTAGTAATTCCAATTTTGAATGCTGCTCGTAACAATGTAAGACACTAGAGTTTGAGCTGGGAGCATTAAGTGTGCAATGCGTGTGAAGCGCACCAACTTCACCGAATAATCATCATAGAAAGTAATTGTTATGGATCAAAACTGCCGTATGTTGGGTGGCTGATTTGAGACAAACTGACACAGGTTTAATAAACTGGAGTGAATATAATAAACTGGACGAAAAGCTGCAATGTGATTCTCCTCAACATGTAGTTTCACAGCATCTTTTACAGCGCACTCCCCCGCGGTGGTCTAGTGGCAAAGGTACTCGGCTGCTGACCCGCAGGTCGCGGGATCAAATCCCGGCTGCGGCAGCTGCATTTCCGATAAAGGCGGAAATGTTGCAGGCCCGTGTGCTCAGATTTAATTGGGTGCATGTTTAAGAACCCCAGGTGGTCGAAATTTCCGGAGCCCTCCACTACGGCGTCTCTCATATTCATATGGTGGTTTTGCGTACCAGCCTAGTGTTCTAACACAGAGCCAAGACTGCGCTTGAAAGTCCGCCACAAGCTGACTTGAGGTAGGCTTGTGTTCAGCAAAAGAATCACGTTATTGTAATAAATCATTTTAGAAAAACTGAGACCGAACGTGGCGTCACACAATGCGAATTGCGTAACAAGTGGGTCATCGAATGTTCGATCCCTATTATTGAAGATTCGGGCGTAATTCGTCACCGTCGTCAGAAACAGCATCAAACAATTGCAATAATATTTCTCGCAAGTGCGCAGCGGCTACAATGCTTATCGGAATAACGAAGGACGACACAGTGAATGCCTGCTCACTACGTAAAATAATGTAATGTTTTATAGTGTGGTGGGTGCCTTGCAAAGTCGCTTGGAGCGATTAACCAAGTAGTGTTGAAAAAAGGTTTTAAAAGGTTGCTTTTCCAGCTTTCGCTGTGACTGTGCAGCACGTTCCGCACAGGCCTGGCCGTTTTTCATTTCCGCAATGAAAGAGTTTTCTTCATGCGAGCGGATAACAGTGTGAACACGAGTGTGCCGGGCATTTACTAGCGAGCGTTCACACCACTCGCTATCTAAATTTTGGGCAGAAAAGTACTTTTCCACGAGAAATGACAAACTCCTGTGTAGAAAAATGAACCTCTCGAGTAGTGCTGTGTATTACGACGTTCGATGTATCAGGTGTTGCCATTATTTTTGTTTTTCGTAGCCACGGGCTTTACTAGGAATTCACTGTATGAAATTGGCATGTTTTAAAATAGTTTGAAACAAAGTGTAGTTTTATATACCTGATTTTGATATACGAGGGTTTGACAGCATCGCGTCACTTCAAAACAGTGTTTGGCCTGTCATAGGTTAGCATATGGACAAACTAGGCCACGAATGATATTGGATTCCTTAGCTTCAAAGAAAGCTAATATTTGTAAGAAGCATACTTACTCAGAAGCATCTGAAACAAAATGTTGTTCCGTAAAATATTGCAGTAGAAGCCGACATAGCTCAAAAGTGGCAGCAGCTTTTGTATACTTACATGGTGAGCTCATTTGCGACTGGCTTTCTGAATTTGATGCAAAAAAAAAATGTTTGCAGGTAATATTATGTCCGCAGTGTAGTGGCCAAGCTCTTTTCATATACATGCAACAGCAACACATTTGCATGTACGTGGAGTTTCTCTCAATAGTTCAAACGTGTCTTCGTGAGAATTCGCTCAGTAATAAAGAGAAAGGTGTCTAACTGACAATCGCACAAAGATTGTACTCCTCACTTCTAACGGATTTCAAAGCAACATACTCATCAGCTGGAGCTCTTATGTAAATCAGAGACACTTTGTACATGAACGAAAATTCGCATGGTCCTTGTGAGGATTGCGAACTTGGAAACGTGATTGAGATTGTTCATAAACATGTGGTGTTTTAGTCAATTTATGCTACACACAAATGAATTGGGCTCGTAGCAGCCCCGTAGCTCGAACGTGTTTTCTCTATTGACTTTAAAGGGGTGGTGCCACCAAATTTGTGGCATGCGTGTTCTTTGCTGTAAGCGTTTCCTTCGGTTCCAGGAAGCATGATACACGCCCCAAAATTCATGTATTTTCGCTAAATAATTTAATAGTGTGCTACTTATGCGGATCATTTTCGGTTTTGGTTTCGTAACGCCGAGTTGGGAAGTGACGTCATGCATAGGTGGCTTGATCCCGTGACCACACAAGGCTGTGACGAACATCGTGCTGAGTTTCGTCTGCTCTCACGGACGTGCCACACAAACACTAGCAAAAGAAACGCGCTGACAGTCGTCGTGGCCACCTGCAGTAGCATTCAGGCACTGGCAAAGCAAAAGGCAGCAAGGGAACAAAGCGTCTATATTTACAACGTATGTATAGTACGCAGAAGGAGGAGGGGTAGCCCCGCTGTTGGACGCGATTGGCGTCTCTGACGGATGCCTTTGTTGTCAGTAAAGGACGCGTAGAGTGTCTCTTCGAAAGCACCCAGTGTCCTCGAGCGACGCGCACAGCCTATTGCAAGCGACGCCAGCACGCTCCTAAAGCCTGTTTCACATGCGAGCGATTTTGGTCCAAGAGCGGAGCGACAGCCGCCGCGCAAGGCTAAAACAGGTTTCTACCGCGGCGACTAGACGCCCTTGTGAAATTCGCCCAAGTTGGAAAAATTCGCTAATGGCACAAGCGGCAGAGCGACCAGTGACGTCGTTTGACACGTGATGACGGGGGTGGAGTCGAGAAATTGACGCGCGCGCTGCGAGGAACTGGTTCCACAGAACAGCTCACTCCGACTGAGTAGCAGACGACATCCGTCCTCTCCCAAGCCCACAAATGTCTCGCGCTACTTTCAATGAGTTGTTGATTGCTGAAGTTGCTAAACTACCTATTCTTTGGGACGTAAAGAGTAAACATTTCCGGAATAAGCAGAAGAAGATGATCCTCTGGGAAGAAGTTTGCGAGATTCTTAAAGAAGTCGATGAATCTGGTAAGTAAACAATGTCTTTTTGCGTGTATACGACCATGTGTGCGTGTGTGCATAACTGAAGAACCAAGCATGGAGCTATGGGGTGGCACTAAAGTCCATCAATTCATCATTTTGAATGCTCACACACATTCCCATCTGCTTTTATAAAATTTAGGAACGAGATGCGTCACGTGTCACATGGGATTATTTCTCTACCGTTTGTGAACATTTTCTTTTCGTACACGTTGTTCATGTAAAGACTTATTTTTTTAACTTATAGTTTCAAAATAGATGTGCCAGGCATATAATATTCTAAAAGATTTGCTCTAATGTGAAGTTTTTCCTATTAAGTGACAGCAGACGAACTTCAAGCACGTTGGAAGAACCTAAAGGACACATTCAGGAAAAAAAGAAGAAAAAATAAAAAAGAGCGGTGCTGCAGCTCCATCGAAGACAGCATATTGGCCGCACACTGAACAGATGACTTTCCTCAGAGACGTATTGGAACCTAGGCGGTACGTGACGTAATTGTAAATATCATGTGGCAATATTAAGCACGAATTTTAAATAGCCAATGTAACATAGTACTCGTATGCTTGCTGTCGTTTTTGTAATGTATAGTCATTTATTTACTGAATTATACATTGCTTTCAGGAGCATCAGTAACATGGATGCCAGCGAGGAAACAGCGGTTCCAACGTCCTTGCCTGTGGAGCCACTCGACCTCCCATCGCAAGCTTTCCGGAAGGGTTCAGATGTTGATAACTGCCCCGCCACAAGAAATCCGTTTGAAATTATATTCCAAGAACCTAGCGTACCAGAACGGGTTACAACACCCCCTAATCCGCCACCCCACCATCCGCCTCCCGGCAATCCACCGTCTTCCAATCCACCACTTTCCAATCCATTACAGGGTGCCAGCTGCCCAAGAGAAAGTGAGGAAGTTTCATCGACGCCACAACAAATGTCAAAGCGGCAGCGAAAAAGAGAATTGGAAACTGTCGACGATGAACTGAACGCAGTGCGCAACGTCATTGCGGCTCACAAGGCGATGGACGCTAACGGGTTATTTCTTTTGTCTTTGAAACCATACCTGCAAAGCACGCCACAAGAAATGCTTATAGATTTGAAGATGGATCTACTCCATATTTGCTACACCTATAGCGAGGGACGCCGTCCTCTTTCACTGCGTTTATACGGTTGGTGAGTGCAGATTGAAAATAAAATAGAATTAGGCAGTGAACTTCATGCGTCAGTATCTGTATTTATTGAATGGCCAATTCAAGCACATTGGGGTTCAAACTCGCGTCCCTACGTCCCCTAATGCGCTGCACAGCGCTCAAGCTGGCAGGCAGTCGACAAGTCCTGCGGCACTGGCCAGTTTCTAGTGCCGGAATGCGTGGCTGGCCAGCAAACATACGTTGGGTAGCGAGCACAATGTACAATGCACAGATTACGAAGAACAGCCGTTGATTTCAGGCACCAGTACAGCAACACATGCCTAGGAGCATGCATTTAAGTTTCACGGCCGAAGGCTACCAATTGAAAGTTAAATCGCTGAAAGCAAAAGCAATGAATCGGAGAAACATGGGAAGTGCTGCGCAAAACACGCTCGCAGTTTCTAAGCATTCGCCTACCCGGAATAGCTGTATAAAAAACCCATACAAGCAAACTCTTTCCTTTTTTTTTTTGCTTCTCCATGGTCGGTTATATGGGCGCGCAACACGAATCATACCTGAAAAAGACAGGACAAAACAAAAAGCAACTGCAAACGTTGCTTATTTGTTGTAATATTCGTGTTACAAATAGTTCAATCAGTGTACAGACACGTAAAAGTCGAGCGGCTATTGATGATGAGCCTCGTAGCACGGGGCGCCAAAGGAAGGACACTTGGAGGAGAGTGCGGCTTTCAGATACCGCTGAAAACAGCGGTCAACCGGCGGATTCCGCGGACAACACTGCCCGCTACCGCTAGAGCGGCGGGTGTCGCGGAAGAGCAGCGGTAGCAGCGGCGCATGTGAAACGAACGCGCCTCCGCGCGTCCTCCCGCCGCTAATCGCTGTGGCCGCCGCCGCTCGTTCGCTCGCATGTGAAACAGGCTTAACAGTAGCCTCATTTCGGAGATATCGGAGGTCACTCACGTCACTACAAAACTGGTGTGACGTCACGAACACTGACGTTGCTTCTCCTATTATTTAGAAACGTCAGTGTTTCTGCGCAAGCGATGGGACTGGATCGCTAGAGTGAGCATTCAGGTACACTTTTGGAAGTGAATTAAAACATATTTTACGCGTTTGTTGTGTCCGACTCTTTGTGTGGAGAGTCCTTGCATACAGAGAAAACCCACAAAAGGCTTGGGGTAGCCTCAAAGTTTGCTGGCACCACCCCTTTAATGAATTTCATCTCAAAATAATTCATGACGCGGACACGGTATCATGCATTTTAGTCACATGGGTGTTGAGCGCTCCTTCATAGGAGTATCTTAAAAATAAATGTGTCTTCATACCGAGCACACAGCACACAAGCGGGCAAGTGGATTTTGAAGCTGAAAGGCAGCGAGTGCGCGCAGCTATTCAGACTGAAAATATCGCCTTCTGGCTTCTTCCAGCTCCGCCACGGGAAGGTGCAATACACCAACCCACGGTAGATGTGTCGCCATCTTGCGGCACTACGCAGGACTGCGCACGACCATCACGGGCGCTGAGTGACTGCGGTTCCGGCGCCATCCCGAAAAGCGACTGTGGGGTCACTTTTATTGCGTCGGCTTAAGCAGATATTCCACGTTTGCTTTCCAGAACCACTTCTCCGCTTTCCGAATCCGGACTCCAAGTGAACGTACTCTAATAAACAGTAATACGTAGCTTAATTATATGCGTGGACGAGCTATATTGATGATATTGATAAATGGCTGATACCACTTGTTCAACACCGGACACGGCAAGGGCACTGACACACAGCTCATGTGTTACTCCCAATATTCCTATCAATTACGAGTTGCTAGCTGCACTTGTCCGCCTTTGCATTGTTCTTCATGTGCCATACTACACAAAAGAATAGTAGGAATAATCGAAGGCATTAATTCTCAAAAGCATTCAACCCCACTTTTTTACAAACACAAACTATTATCGTTTGAGAAAATCTTAAAGAAAAATAAAAACATAGATGATCATATGCAATAAATGTAAATCTAATGCGGTCGCATTTCACAATCCATATTCTCGAAGACGGATTTACAGCCATCCTTAAATGCATAGGTTACTACAGCGAAAGGATACAAACAAAATACGGTACACAAAGGCAACAGCATATGGATCCCTGAAATGTTGAATGCACATCCCGAATACCACCTTAGTGAAAGAAAGTCGCTCTGTTCTTGCGTCTGAATAAACAACGTAGCATACACAAGGCAGCGAATGTTTTACTCCCCACGAGGGCTCCCGGCGCCCTGGCAGACGGCGCGCAGTGCCGTGCACCGGGGACACGCCGCGAGAGACGGCCGTTCGCGCCAAACGCCACGCGCGAAAGAGACTCGCTCAAGACTCTCGTGCCGCTAAAAAGGCTTGCCCAGAAGGCTTGCCACCAGGGGTCATTGCCGGCTACCGATCTAACCATATCAATAATCATGGCGGTGATAACAAACACTTGCGAGCACAATGCACCTACTGATCGGAAGTTGTGAACTCGCACTGCGGCTTAAGCGTGAAACAGGTGTGTGAAGTGGCGCAAACAACTTAACAAGGGGTGTCAGCATCTCTATAATGCCAAGGGCAACAACGGATGAACCCTCTGATTATAGGATACAAACGTAGCTCACAAATAATAAGGCTCGTAAAAAGGATAGCAATCAAAACGAGTGGCATGAGGGAGGAAAACATCATAAGGTTAATGCAGGCATTTGTGAAAGGTAGAATGGTATACGTAGCACCGTACTTCAAATGACAAGTCACCGAAAAAGATCAAGTTATACTGCCTCATCCACATCATATTCAAACTAGCAATAGGACTACCGATTAGCACAAACACGGACAGTCTGCTACAACTAGGATTGCACAATGCCACAAATGAGCCCATTGAGGTGCAAGGTACGGCACAATATGAATGACTCTTTAAGACACGAGCAAGAGAGCAAGAAGGCACGTCATAGAGCGACTAGGCATAAAACCTATCACCGACAACACGGTTTAAAGGAGGATATCCCGAAAGATCGGGGACACAATGATGATACCCCTCTTGCCAAAAAACATGCACTCCCAACACAGTAAAGCTAGACGACAGACCAGGAGAAAGGAAACAAAGAAAATACTCGTTATTAAGAAAGACGCAGTTGGTACGTATCGTCACGTGCGTGACGATACGCACAACGATTAGTGATACAGCGAAAAAGGTAACCATAGCACTACAAGTAGCTCACACAAACGCAGCCGTGATAGTCAGGGACTCTCAAATTGCCAACGACCGAATACACCCGAAGGCGCTACGCAGTTTACTTGGAGGCTGTCAAGCAAGCAACTGAAATACATACATTACATGGACATCCGCTGAAGCCCTCACAGGAGACAGCAACAACGGGGCTGTACATGACGCAGCTCAAGGGCTTTCCTATCGATCTGCCCACTCAAGTGCCGCCCCAGCATGCTGTGGTGATGCCGGCGCTGTCGACGAGTGGTAGTGCGAATACAGAATGACCAGATACAACGATACCACAAAAGATTATCAATTACATTGGGGCATATTGCCGCCTCCTCCCCGAAAATCAACCAAAGAAAAACCATCCGTCGAATGGCAGCTCTTGCAAATTAGGAAGTATTCGAATACTGTGCTCTTGCACAATACATATCCCAGTATCTGCGCAACGGAAAGTTCAAGCATTGCGACTCCGGTGCCGCTTTGGAGGATATGTTATGGGAATGCCGAGATATTAGACCCCATAACGAATACGTGGCCTCTACTGACAGCCTTCCCCAATGCTAGGCTCCGTCCTCGAATTAAGATAAGGTGGAATGTCCAGCGGACCAAGGAAGCTGCCAGGATTCAAGGACTCCAGGCCGTCGCCTAGGCGGAGACGTTGGCCCACTCCGCCAACTCGCCGCTCTTTCAATAACGTTATTCCTCGTCCTTTTCCTATGAAATCACACAGGCTTTTCGCTATAGTTTACGTGTATGAGTAATCGTGACATTTTAATTTAGTGATTTGTAATGGCAGGGTTGTTATTCAAAAAGTCTGAATATTTCCACACATACATTGTTTTTGTGACTTTAAAAAGGTATTACACTACACCGTTATATAGACTAAGTCTTACTGGCAGGTCTCAAAGTATAAGTGTTTTTCTAACGATGTTTTATGAACTGTTGTATAACAAGTGAAACTCTCGGTATTCCTCTGTTTAGTAATATTTTAACACGTGCACGCTACTGCTACTTATATGCCTTATTGACTGGAACGAGCCATGACACCTATCATATATTAATTTTTCATTCGGCCAACTTTGTCCCTTACATGTCTATATTGCACTCTGTAACTGATTTATCACTGATTGATTGAATAAAGATTGTTGAATAAATAATAAAGATTAGATGAGCCCATGCTACCGAAAATTTATCATGCAACCATATCAAGGATAAAGCATAGCGAGTAGAGGATTTGAAATGTTCCGTGAGATACCCGCCGAACAACAATTAAAGCGCGTCCCTCAGAGGATCAGTGGCGAAATGAGCCTTGAGGACGAACACTTGGAAGGCAAGTGCTGTTGCTACATAGCACACTAGTCTCCTGAAATTTTGCATTGTTTCTATATAAGTGAAGTGTATTGAATTCTTGTCGTTATGCGATCTGAGCAAGCATTCGGGACATGCGTTTCAAAAGTTTTCTCGAGGACACCTCAGTAAATATTCTTGAGAGATTCCTGTATGATAGATTTCTGCACATAGATTCCTGTATTAAACTGATATATGAAATTTTGCTGGCTCTATGTAACTATTGAGCATGAGTGCATTTCTACTGAGATTGATCGCTTTGTTCGGCTTTGTGCTTGTGCGCTGAATGGGGAACGCTTTGCGGCTTGTTCATTTAGCCTTCTATTTTCTGGGTCTAGTTAGCAGAGTAGGGCATTATGGCGTATATGAAGTCGGCGGTTTTCAACAGCGAAACTTAACATGGGCTCTGTCGCGCAAGCTGGGTACGTGCCACAGAACAAATGCTGGCTCGACCACTGAGTGCACCACATCAGCAGATATGACCGTTAAACTAAAACTCTCCTCAGTGAAGTTGACCACGCAAAGTGTGTGAAAGAGAGATATCATGATAGAGAACGATACGGGTATCAAGCAAGAGAGAAAGAGTGAGCAATACATAGAGCGATAGAGGTGAAAAGAAACAGAACTGAAAGAAAGAAGAAAACAGAGATAGACGCAAGAATGAGAAAGACCGATGAATAGATAGGCAAAATGAATATAGGAAGAATTAAAGAAATGAAAACACGTGCAAAACTTATAAAGAAACAACACAGAAAGACACAAAAAGTAGAAACAAAAAGAGGCTAATTTAAATAGACACGACAACTTTAGAAATAGACAAAGGTGCAAAGAACGAGAAAGCCAAAGAAATATGCACACATATAGGGAAAGATAATAAAACAGGCCAATATAATAAAGATATTCAAAACAGCGAGGAAAAACAACAAATACAAGATAGGATAAAGAAAAAAAAAGAAAGGCCAATCAAATCAGTCATTTTTTTCAGGCCTGGCACCACTGCTGGAAAGCTGCCGTAGTATTCTCTCTGATAGTACTGCAAGGCGCAAGAAGGCTGGACCAAAAAAGGTGCCCGAACACTTGCGCCGCCTGGACTGCTGTGGTATAGGAACGTATAAAATATTTAGACGTAGTATATGATCTCTCTTTACCTAAGTAAAAATTAAACTACATACATTGATGGACGCTTTTCTAAAATAAACTACAGGGTATATCTGTAGTCGGAAAGATACATGTATGCCAAATATTCTGCCCATTCGAGACGCCGTAGCATGTACTCACTTAACAGCTGCTTTGGAGAACGAAGTGAAATTTGGCGGCGTACTAACCCACAGTTGACTGCCCTGCCGATGAGTAGCCGAAGTTGCTCTCTTCTATGGTGGAGTCGTATCCGCTCTGGAATGCTGACTCGTCACCTGTACGAAAAAAAAGGAAATGAATTGCTGAGCCTGCCCTCCGCGTTTAATGTCGGCATCAAAATTGGCAAACAGTCACAGCTGTGTTCATGGTTCGTGGAAGCTCAGCACAAGGATTTCACCTAGCCCTGCCGAAGAAAGCTTCGTAATGGCGGAATTTAAAAAAAAGGAGTACCGGTAGTGCTTATCAAAAACGCCTGCACTTAAACACCAGATTTTCGGCGAAAGTGAACAGTACGTTTTTTTGGGCGGGATGGTTATGCAACACTGCGGGGCCCTGGCCACTATTGTCAGCATACTCTTACACGGCCATAATGCTCCAAATTGCGGATGCAGGACTGCGCGCTGATGGCGGTAGTAAAAAAAGCCCTCCCCCCCCGCCCCCTTACATCTTTATTCTACCCTTTGCCGGACGCAACGCGACAAAGGTGTGCCGGCTTCAATATTGTCACAAACGCTGTTTTTCATCTTGGCTGTGTTCGCTGTGCTCGTGACAGTCAAGCTGACCTAGCTCACATGAGCGGTGACAGCGTTGATGGAAGGACGCCCCCTTAAATCTTTATTTTACCCTTTGCAGGTTGGTAAACACAGGTTAATTCCTGACAGGACTTGTGTTACCCTGTACCTTATGCCACCGCCACCCCCAGCGCCACCATGTTGATATTTCTTTTGGTGTGAAGTGCTCTGGCTTTTTCGTACTCTTTTGCACTACGTGTATAGTGTCGATTTTCATGAAAGGGAACACGGCGACGCATGGCCTGCGTGCTCCGGTGGCTTTTAGCAGCGTGTTCAAGCGGGAGCGAGAGCAACCACAGTCTCTTTTCACGTCACCTCGGGGTGAGCAAAACAACCAGTCGTAGCTGATATCAAACATCCAGGTTTGACCCCCTCCCCCCTGCTTCAAGGTGATTATTGGCTCTCGCGTATTCGGCTCGAAGGGGAAGGGTGTACGTCGCAATCTCGCCGCTGCTTCTATATCAGCAGCAAATGGTTGTTTTCCTTGCCGCGAGTTGACCTGAAAAGAGACTGTGGTTGCTATCGCTCCCGCCTGAACGCGCTGCTAGCAGCCGCCGGAGTACGCAGGCCACGCGTTCCCATGTTCCCTTTCATAAAAATTGACACTGTACACTTGATGGGCGAGTGAAGATGCGGTGCCGGTCCTGCAACGACTCCCTTCATGGAGATGAACGCTGCCTGAAGTGCTCCAATATGAGTACGGCTACCATCTCAGAGATTGTTCTGGCTGCAGTGAAACCACGTATAAAAGTAAAGGCGGGAGTGGGCGTATGACGTGGCAATGTGCGTTATGCAGAGCACTAAAAGCTAACACAGCGAAAGGACAGGCGATAGATACCGACCTTTCTGTCACCTTGGCTGAGATAGCTCGCAAGTAAGACATGCTTACCAGCTTGCCAGAGCAGGTCGACGACGTAAAGGTCGCAATCCAACCACTGTCTTAAAAATGCGATGATATTATGAGTCGTCAAACTGCCCAGAAAAAAGAACTAGCTAGGTTGAAGAAGAAAGTAGCCAAGCTCGAAACCTATTTAAAGTCAAGGGAAATTCAGCAAATCAGTGCATCTCTAAACGACCTTGAATAGAGCAGCAGGAAGCTTAACGTTGAAGTGCATGAGATGCCAGTCACCGACTACGAAAAATCTCGTAACAAAGCTAATTGAAGTAGATAATTTAGTGAACTTGTCACAGCTGGCGGCTACTGATATGGAAGTGGTACATAGGTTGCCCTCGCGTCAAAGCAAAGTACCGGGATTTATCATCCGATTTCTACAGCTATCACTGCAAAACAAACGAATCGAAAAAAACGAAGTTCTACGTAACAATAAATTTAATGTTTTAACTGTGAAAACATGAACCTGCAAAATCGAAAATAGCTGCGTGACGTCAAAGAATGGACAGATGCCAATGATTGACCCATCATCAAAGCGCATAATTTGTGCATACGATGCAAGCATGTTTTTTCAAGGTGACTCAGGTTGTGAAATGTCTAATCAAGCTAATAAGGTGCTTGCAAGTATACACAAGTGGACGACAAGCATTTGTCTTAAAATAATGTAGGAAAGAGAAAAGCAGTAATGCTTCAGCCGCGTTGTGCGCAATTTCAATTAAGCCCGAAATAATTAAACAATAATGAAACAGAAATGCTGTCACCTTTCAGATCACTTGGCGTATATCTTTCTGAAACTATGCCATAAGATTGAAAAATGAATTACTTAGTCAATTATAAATCTAGAGCAATAGGTACTATGCGTCATCATTGCAGTTATCTTCCCACATGCATTAGCGAAACTATGCAAATAAATGTTTCTTTATTTGGTTCAATACAAAATTCTGGTCTGGGGGACCACTACAGCCGAAAAATGTTCAGCGAATCAAGGTACTACAAAAAAGAGCTGTACGCCTTGTTTGCAGAGTGTGATATCTTTTGCATACTGCTTCTTTTTCACAAATCTTAATATCATAAAATCAAATCTTTGTACAGATATCGGCTTTGTTGCATGTATAGACTGAGTAAAATTAAGAATGATGACAACAAGCACCTTTACAGCAACATAATTGCTTTTATAAATTTCGTCACGTTGAACCTTGGATTGCCAACAAAAACAGAACTGTATATGGTGACCAAATGCTACAGTTTTGTTTACCAACAATTTTAAATCAGTTAAAAAAAAATGCTCTCGGTGTATCCACTCTTTCTCTGAAAAGCCTACGTAGCATATTCGTACGATTGACTGTGTCACCGTGGGTGCACCTGGTGTTTTATTAGCTTTTTTTGCCTCTGCGACACTACGGGTATTTATTTTTACCTCGGTTATTCAAATGTTTCCCCAATACCCTTGTTCATTAGTTCTTAGGAGTGTATGTTTCTTAGGAGTGTATGTTGTTCATTAGGAGTGTATGTTTACTGTTTCTGCAGTTCTGTTCATGCATCAGGTATAGGTCATGCCTTGAACTGCTGTAAACACTCAGTGTGTGAGGTGACCAGGTTCTCCTGAAGCTGCCCAGTGCAGGTTTTTTGCCTGGTCTCTCCGCAACCTTGTTGCGCTACAAACTTAATTCAAATATATTCAAAAAGTACCGTATCAGTCCCGTCTTGCAATATGCCTTGACTGAAAAAGACATCCCTCAAAGGTGGTGACTACAAAGCACATTGAAAATTGAGCACCCCGAAAATCTCGTGCGTAAACACAGGCAAACAAGCGCCCACACTGACATGAACAGCGCTCAACTCTCATGTCTACAACGCCAAAGCGTCATGCACAGATCACCACGAGTGACACCTGAAGTCGCAAAACGCCTCATCTGAGCATGCGCGGCGCTATTATTGTGTCTGCCTTCCAGTTTTTACCTTTTATCTCAGCGCCCGCGACGACTGCTTTGGCCCTCGAAAGCGTTCTGAACGTTCGCGTTAGATAAAAAATCAAGCGAAAAAATAAAGAAAACGAATTGAACCGTTCTCACTGTTGATTGGTATTACGAAACAAAAATAAGTTTAAAGTATAAAATGTGTCTATAACGTTGACAGCGATTCAACGGAAAACTCAGTCATCGTAGCCGTAGAGATAATCAAGGGTGAATGCAAGGCAGGCACGTTACTGGAGCCGCGCATCCTCTGATGTGGTGTATTTGCGATTCAGATGTCACTCGTAGGCTTCGTACGCGACGCTTCGCCGTTATGGACATCAGAGTTTGCTACTATACACACGCACGCCTACACATGCCGCCATATTTTTTTATTTATTCATACTGTTAGCATACATGCCAAAACAGGAGTTGCTCAACTGGGACAACTACAGCCATTTCAAAAGCCACTTCAAAAAGGGAAGAAAACCTCACAACTTGACAAAACGCAAAAAAAGAAAAGAGAAACAAAAAGAACTGCAGCATTCAATGCGCACGTTGCAGCCGACTCTGCACAACATAGGTTAGCAAGTGAGTACATTTTCACCGGTACACTTAATCCAATGACGCGCTTTTAAAACCTTTAACATCGTTATACCCAGTACAACGTCCTTCCGAAGCTTATTCCATGTGTCAACAGCGGATACGATGAAAGAATTTTCGATGTCGTGCTTCAAAAGTTTATTATGTTTACTGTGCTTTGTCCGCAAATAGGACGGATCTACAGTAAGAACGTTTGTTATCTCTGCTTTGTAAATGCCATAGAATATCTGCAAAAAGAAGTTCATGCTGTTGATGTTCAATTTTTCATGCTATGTAAGAATATGAGGCTTTGTTCTTAGGCTTGTTACAGACTGCGTTCAACACTGATATCTAAAAATGAACCTTGAGGCTCTATTTTGAACCCAGTTACATTTAGCGATGTTATTTTGCGCGAATGGCTTGATGATATGATATGCGGGGTTGAACGTCATAAAACCACGATATGATTGTGAGAGACGTCGTAGTGAAGTGCTCCGGAAATTTCGACCAGCTGGGGTTCTTTAACGTGCACCCAAATCTTAGCAGAAGGGCCTACAACATTTCCGCCTCCATCGGAAATGCAGCCGCCGAGCCGGGATTCAAACCTGCGACCTGCGGGTCAGCAACCGAGTACCTTAGCCTCTAGACCACCGCAGTGGGGTGCGTAAATGGCTTACAACGTGCCACATTATATGTATAAAAGAGACACTTAGCACTACATAACAGCAAGCCCTGACGTTAACTCGGTAAACGAAAACTTCGCCAGTGACAGAAACACGCAACCATATGGCCGCGTGAGCATCACGCGAAACACGCCCCTTCCAGCTACCCCAGGTGGAGAAGGCCCCAGGAGGCTTGTATTGTCACGCCAATCTCGAAGCATGCGGCAGGTCGCACGGTGTGCGCTTTCATTAGGCAGCCATGATAATGCTCTTGTGCCTAATTGCAGTGCTGCGATTGAGCCTTGACCTCTATTACTCGAGTTGTGGCGGCTCAAGGTCAATAGGAAGCGATGGAGGACGTTTGAACACCTGAGCTAAAGGAATATGTCGTGTCGTGCACAGCCGCTATATTTGACAGATCAATAGAAACGTTGATTCCTCATGCGTCATTCTATCACCGTTGTCTTTGCTGAGACGGCTGCCGAGCTCGTTTCATCTCGTGGTACCATTGTCGGCAGTGAAGCCTTATATCGCAGCGTAGTTGAAAAGCTAAAGGAAAAGCACACAGAGACAAAGGTGTGACATATAGAGTCGCTGTATGTGTCGTGTCTTACTCCATCGTTTTTTTTTCGTGCTCTATAGATCTACACTGAAATACCAACCTCACGCTCAAAGTGCTGTGAGGTATGAAGCTTACGCAATAAAATAGTGCACATATACATTAGAAAAAAAGAGTGCAGCATATCAACGGAGTGAATGATGGAGAGTGGGGCGAAGAATTCGTCCGTCCATTCGTTCTTGCTTCCGTCCGTACATGCGTCCGTCAGTGTGACCGTCCATGCATCCATCAGCCCGTCCGTGCGTGCGTCTGTTCGTGCGTCCGTCCCTGCGTTCGTCCATGCAGCCGCCCCTGCGTCCGTTCATGCGTCCATCCATGCATATGTCTATGTGTCTGTTCGTCCATCTATTCAACACTCCAAGTACCACCATCTCGCATCTTTTCATCATATATTCCCCTTATAGAAGCACCGCCATCCAGCGGACATTCCAAGGACTAAACGAGAGGTGGCACACGCACACTTTCTTACGGCTTGCGCTTCGGGTTCACTTCCCACCTTTAACCACCTCGAGTTCATGGTATATACTAGTTCACTGTATTCATGGCACTGCGGCCGAGCGCTCGCTAAACCTTTCGAAAACCAAGGAGGTTACGCCCAGCGAGTATGACGTAGCAAACTTTTTCAGTCAGATAGTGCTCAATGTACATGCCAATGGCTGCTAATGGGAAATGAGAGGCGGAGAATTCGGCTTTTACTTTCTTACGGCTTGCGCTTCGTATCTACTTCCCATTTTTAACCACCTCGAGTTAATTCATGGTATATACAAGTTCATTGTATTCATGGCACTGCGGCTGAACGCTCGCTAAACCTTTCTAAAGCTAAGGAGGTTACACCCAGCGAGTATAACGTAGCAACCCTTTCTTGTCAGATAATGCTCAATGTACATGCCAATGGCTGCTAATGGTGATCGCTGCCTGCGCGTTAACTAAAAGGCGAATGCTCCTGTCTCTCATTCCCCATTAGCAGCCATTGACATGTACATTGAGCACTATGTTTTACTGTTCAACAACGCACGGAAGAAGTCTCTCACCGGCACCACCTTGAAGGTCAAAATGTTGTACTTGTTACATACTACGAGGGACGAACGGGTGCCGCTATAAGTAGCTTTGCCCCTAAAAGAGGGCTAACAAGACAGACAGAACCCACAATGCTACAAGAGGCCGCACTGCGCCTACATTCGAAAAAGGAGATGCACTGCTGAGCTCCATGAATGCAAACAGAGAGAAGTAACGACATCCCGCTTTGCAGCGTCGGCACTCTCTAGTAGACTTTTTCTGAAATAAATGTTTTTTACCACCACCACCGCTTTGTAGCAGACAAGCTGGTTGCACTCACTCATTGTAGTTGAAGCTGAGGTCGTTCCCGTGCTATCCTTGAAAAAGCAGACTGCTGCGCAGGTCCGGCTGTGGCGGGTACGAGACGACTGAGAAGCGAAGGCAGACTCCTTGTTCTTCTTGTTCTTCTTCTTCTTCTTCTGCTTCTTCTCATCTCATGGCTCTTACTCATTGCAGGGGATTTACCGATTTTTTTTTCATGTTTCCCCACAATACTACTCGTATATGCTAGAGATAGGTTACACAACAATTAATTACCGAATAATAATATTTAAACATTGAAAAGAATCAAGAATTGTTATTCATTTAGTCTTACATAAATATATAGGTATATGGATATATAATTATATACCTCTCTATTCTTTTAGTCTGACGGATAAATTTCTCTATGGCCTAGTAAACATCCCTGAGACTGGCCTAGAGTAGAGACGCCGATTGATAGAACAACTGATTCGGATATTTCCAGACCCTAGTTTCAAACAGGTGGGGCTATGTATCTTCTTCTCAATGACGTATACCGGCGACAGGATAGAAAGTGATGACTGATTGTTTCCTCCTACTTACAGAAGGTACACGGAGGAGGCAACGTTGCACTTTCTCTATGCAGTAAAAGTTAATGGAGCTAACCCGGCAGCGAAGTGTGGTTAATACCACTTTAGTTATTCTCGACCACGATAACTCACTGTTCCAGGTATTCTATAGGTGCTTATATTCTGGGGAAGCTGTCAGGACAGGGACTGAAAAGCATTTTTCGAAAGTTAGAGTGCCGAATTATGGAATTGTAATCTATGTTGTCAGTTGATTGACTGATTGACTTGTTGGGTTTAACGTCCCAAAACCACCATATGATTATGAGAGACGCCGTAGTAGAGGGCTCCGGAAATTTCGACCACCTGGGGCTCTTTAACGTGCACCCAAATCTGAGTACACGGGCCTACAATATTTGTCTATGTTGTCAGTGGGAAAACCGAATGATTGGCAGAAAATGCGCCACCTCTGCTAAAGAATCAGCGCTTTTGTTTAAAAACAATCCCTTGTGTCCTGGTACCCAAATTAAGGGGAGACATTGTAGGTGCGAGGGAACTAGTAGTTTGAAAAGCTTTAGAAGAGGCGTTTCAACAGACGCAGAGAGAGAACACACAGATAACGAGTCTGTGATGATTGCTGCTATATACTGCATTGAAACAGGGTAAGTTCTGAAAAGGCAATATTATGGCCATGAATTCAGCTATAAAAACTGGGATAAATCCGGCAGTCATAACGAAAAAGGCCAGCCAAGTTGAGCGCAGAATATCTATATGCCAGTTTTTCCTCAGTTTGCGAGGCATCTGTTGCAATAACCACATTTCTTGGCAGAATATTTAGATGCTCTTGTAATAGCCCATCTAAAATTCCGTGAGGTACTAATTCCGCGTGGTTCAGAAAAATATTGTGGTAGACAATGTCTGTGAATTTAGCTTCCATGGTCAAAGGACGCACATCACGGCGGCACCGGGCTGGCTCTTCTCTTCTCATGGCTCATGCCCAACGCAGTGTATATTTCCTTCTTTTCAGAATTGTTTTAAATGCGAAGCATATCCTAGCAAATTTCGGCGAGTTTGAGCTTATCTGTCTATCTATCTAGCTGCCTACGACTTTTATCTCTCCTTGCCGCTTCGAAGAAGCTATCAATACCAAACTTGGTATGGCATAATATGACTGTATGAAGAACATATTTGACGAGTCATAACGTGAAAATCATGACAAGTATGTCATGTATGTCCTGATTTACATTTCATGGTTTGACAGCTCTTGCGGTGGTTTTGTTTACATGGCAAGTTGCAAAGGTGGTATGGTATGGCATGATTGCATGGCAAACACAAGCGACAGACCCTAACATGAAAATCATGACATGCGTGCCATGTAACAACGTAGCTACAAGCCACGCTTATGATGCGCTCGCGGCCGCTTCGCTAGCGTCACATATACCAAATTTGGTATTACGGTACGTGAATGAATGATGAAGGTATGTGACTGGCGCAAATATGATAATCATGAGATGCGTGTCGTGTAACATGAGTACATGCCGCGCTCATAATGCGCTGGTGGCCGTTTCGCTGGCTTCACTTGTACCTAATGTGGTATTACGGGACGTGAATGGACGAAATAAGTAAATGACACGTCCAAACATAATAATCATCACATGCGTGTCGTGTACCAACATGACTACATGCCGCACTGATGATGCGCTCGCAGCCGTGTCACTAGCTTCACATACGCCAAATTTCATATTACCTGACGCCAATGAATGACGAAAGCATTTGACTGGTGCAAACATAATAATCATGAGATGTGAGTCATGTGAGAAAAAGACTACTTGCCACAGTCAAGGCGCCCGTACATTTCGACGTGACGCGGTGCGCGTGCTCGCTAGCGTTCGTTTCGTCGCGTCACGCCGGCGTTGCCACGCCTAGCGCCAGTACTGCCATGTACTCGCATGCGCGCGCCGTGCTACGCTGCTTTAACGCATGCGTGTTTCAGCACGTCCGGCGTCCCTCCACCAGGAAAAAAGGGAAACGCAGTGTTGTTTGGGTAATGCTTCGGCGCGAAATGCAGCATGCCACATTTCGCGTTGGTTGCCGTCGGGCCGTGCCAACGGACACTGGTTGCGCCTGGCGTCAGACTGTAGAGTGCTCGCGTTTTGCTATCGTAGCAGCGCTGTGCCCAGCGTGCGTGCGCGTCAACGCTACATTGGAGTATATTGGGTCCTTCATGGCGCGCTCGCTGCCATTTGGCAACCTCCACATATACGAAATTTGGTGTTACGTGATGTCAATGGATGACGAAATATATGACTGGTGCAAACATGATTATTCTGACACGCGTGTCATGTAAAAACTTGTCAACATACCAGGCTCATAATGTGCTCAATTCCGTTTCGTTAGCTTCATCTTACTAATGTTGGCATCACGTGACGTGAATAGATGACTAAGGTGAACGACACATCAAAGCATGATTATCATGACACGGTAGTCACCCGCGGCTTCATTTCCCTCCACCTCTTTGCGTAGTGCTAACTTTAAAGTGTCATATCAACATTTCTCATTCGTGCTTCGCATATCACCGATTCCCACTGTACGCGGGATGTGTCAATTGTTTTTTGTTTTATTTACTTGTTACCGCCTTCAATGACGCGCATTTGGGACGTGTTTGTGCTTCATGCCTTAGCAACGACTTTAGACACCGTGTTCTAGACGCGTTTGTGCTGCATTGGAGGCTGTGGATAATCAAGATAAATTCAAGAGCGTTTCTGAATACGTCCTACTTTCGCAAATACTCCTCGTCATCTCCGCGCAGCTCGATGGACAGGTGGCTTGCATGGCCGGCCAACTCCCGCAATCGAAGAGATGACCACACGCACCACCGGCTTTTTTTTTAAGACGGAAGTCTTTCTTGGGTACCTTCGACGCGAAAATTTTGGTCTCTCTGTCTGGCTGTACATTTGTCTGTTTGTCTACTCTTAACGGCATCTGGTACTTGAAACGGCCGACCCCATCCGAAGCACCCACCAATGTTGCTCAAGGTTTAGCCTTCATACACTTGTGCAATTGTCAAATTAAAAGCAAATATTGCGCACGCCTGGGGCACCATAACAACAGCTATATTATCTGCTTGTGCGTTCTTTTACTAGAAAAGGCATACATGAGTAATTGAAGGACCTAGCGCTTATCACGCTGCGCTGACTACGCAATGTTTGCAAGAAAAGGCGAGTGTTTCCAACGCGTTGCTAAGACGAGATGGTGGTGGCACCCAACCGTCGCGTTGCGTTCTGCACCTTATTACCTCTGAGACGGGCACGCACACCCGTCTGAGAGCCACCCGGTTCATATTTCAAAAAAAAAAATACTGCAAAATGGCGCTCATGTCCCAAGTGTGACGTGTCATGTTGATGCCCTCGTTTGCCTCCGCTGCACGCTCGAGGCACTCCAACGCAGCGCCTCCAGAATACCATTTAGCAATTTCCTTGCGCAGAACATCAAATAAACGTTTGGTTCAATCTTTCCAGACGCAAGATCATCGTCTTTCGATGACCCTGGCAGAATAATTGGAGATACGGTGCCTTTTTTCTTCTTTGGATGCATCTCTTCTGCCAGCGCGGACACCTTGGCGCAGCGCACCAGTACCACGACAATCTCATGTTCTTCGCTTGAATCGAACTCCTTGGTGCTGTTGGGAACGCTGTGCGAGAATGGACGAAACCAATAAACGCGACGCGCTTGGTTTGCTCCACTCGCTCAGCTGGCGGCGATCAGCTGATTGGTGTTGGTCTCAAAACTTCTCACTGATAACAAGATCCGGACGCGACTATCTGGTTTTGCGACTTCCGGTCGCTTGCATGCAGGCTCTGCCGGTGTGGACATCAGTCGCTTTTTCGTCTCCTGTCGCGAATGGCCGCGCGACTACTGCTAGTCGCCGGTGTGCACCAGCTTTAATTGGGTGCAGCAATAGCGTTTAACACATAAACAGCACCAGCATGACACTGAAAACGAAAATTAGCGAAGTTACTGTATTACCACTTCGCTTACAATGCCTTGATATATTGCTTGAACAGTCGGTGAGCCAGCATCGTGTAATCCAAGTTGGGGGCACTCAATTAGTTCATCAAGCACAAACTGATGCTGGCAGGTTATACACATGAAAGTTTTCAGTGCCGCTACGCTGGTGAATTGCGCAGATAATACAGCCCGGATTTCGCCGGTAATTTATATATATATATATATATATATATATATATATATATATATATATATATATATATATATATATATATATATATATATATATATATAAAATGTTTGTGTGTGAGAGAGAGAGATCAAACAGACACTAATGCCAAGGAATGCATAGGGGAAGTTATTAGAACCATTGTAATGTAAATACAAAGAAAAATAAGTGGGTTAAAAAACAACCTGTCGTGAGTAGGAATCGAGCCTACGACCTTCAAATAACGCGTTCGATGATCTAACCACTGAGCTATCACGGTGGCCATCCCCCCAGCCACATTATTAGGTTTATATGTGAATTTACACGTAGCACGTGAACTTATTACGAGTGTGCAGGTGACCAATAGCCCCTCGTATACAAACTAACGGCACCAAATCTGCCAGTACGAAACCCTCGGTAATGAATAAGGGATATAAGTGTATACCTAAGGGCTCGTTTTGACGTGTTTTGACACAATAATAATGAGATCTAACAAACAATAATGCCAAGGAATGAATAGGGGAAGTACCAGACCCACTGTACTTTCCCACTATATATATATATATATATATATATATATATATATATATATATATATATATATATATATATATATATATATATATATATATATATATATATATATATTGGTTAGCCGGAAAAGATAAACGCTGAGACTAGGGCCCACATTAACAAACCAACCTCGTTCTTACCTTGAGTTTTCTTTAACAGTTTTAAGCCTTTATTGCGCTCGATAGACGAAGTAGGCGAGTGTGCATGAATTAATACCGTTGTTATCTTTTACCCTGTAAAATTTTTGTGTCCTTATAACGAAAGTAAACAGTACAAGAACTTCAGAAAACGTGAGGTAAAGGCAAGGTTCGTTTGTGAATACCTGCCTAGGTCGGCAAAGCGTCGCCTGAGAATGTAATTTGTGTTCCTCATGAGCCGTGTCTCAGGCAAACCGAAGCATCGGGGGCTGTTGATGCGAAGAACCATCCATCCGTGCATCCGTTTATATGCGCCTCCTTGCATTCATCCGTTTGTCTTTCCGTCCGTCCATGTGTCCATCCGTGTGTCCGTTTGTGCGTTCGTCCATCCACCCATCTGTCCACGCGTCCTTCTTGCCAATCATGTTTTCGTCTGCCCGTCTGTTCATGAGTGCGTCCATGCATCCGTCCGTGCTTCTATTCGTTTGTCCGTCCATGCGTTCATCCGTGCGTGCGTCCTTCCATCTAGTGAACACGGCAAGTACCACCATCTCTCATCTTTTTTTCATATAGTCATCATATAGAAGTACCGCTGGTTAGCAGACATTTCAAGGACTAAACGAGAGGTGACTACCTACTACTACTACTACTACTACTACTACTACTACAAATTGCGTACGCACGACCACGGCATAACTAGCTTCGCCCCTAAAAAGTGCGTATTGGTGCTCGCGTGCCTGCATGGTCCCTAATATAGTGAACTAGTTTATGAAAGTCCCTCTGAAGGGGCGATGAAGGTTTAACTTTTAGCCGCCACAATGCTGTGTGAGCAAGGCGCTGATATGTACGTAGAAGGCGCCACGTCGTTGGTGTCGGGTGGTGGCAGAACCATGTCATTGTAAAGGCCCCTGCACGTCAGAACTGTTAGTAACCGTGGATTGGAAACTAAAAGGAGGTAAAACCAGCTGTAACGTTGTGCGACAGAAAATGACTTGGATAAACTGGCAGTTAAGGAAACAAAAGTTGAACGCGTGGCCAGGACCGATGACATAGTAAAGCCTTTCTTGGCGTGGTATTTGTTTTAGTCATGCTGTTCGTTTGTCCAGAGGGTGACTACTCTTTATTCGTCTGCGAATTGTTATACAGTGGGTTATAAGCTTTTTATTCTGGTCGCCTCGTGATCTGTGACTTTCTACTTGCAGGGAACAAATGGCGAATAGTCTGTAAACCCCAACGGACGCAGCACAACGCCAAAATTTTTTGCGTCGAGTAGGTAATCATTGCAACACTGACCGCATTATTAGCTTCCACGGAGAGTTTAGTTGTGTTAGTTCGGCACGAGACTAAACGTGGAACACGCCTTATCGGGAGACGAGTATGAATAATTTATGAGGCATCATACATGATTACGCGCTTAGGCGTGTTGTGGAATGTATTTCGAGGAATCATGTGGTCCCATTAACACATATTACGATGTTGAGTCTTGTACGCTTATATCGCGCTTTTTTTACTGGCTATTGTGCCACTGTTCACTGATTATTGTATAAACACTCTATCAATCACAGACCATTGCTTGGTCATGTCTACCATAGGCAGCAGAAAAGAAAGAAAAAAAGTTCAGTTGGGATTCATGTAAGCTGAATAACGATCTGCTTGATGATGACGATTTCCAAACTGTAGCTTTGGAGAGTATAGAATAGCTTAATGGTGACAACAGCTCTAAAGCTGGACATTCGTGTAAACGTTTTAGACAAAAACTGAAACTGAAAGTATTAGACAGGTGCACAATGTGTAAACATGAATGGCGCAATAATGAGCACCTTTGTATTGTAGGGCTGTTCTCAAAGAAGAGAGCGAAATGCCGTGTGATTTCAAGCAAGATATTAGCGTGATGTGAGAAAAATTGGAAGTTTTAAATAAGAAAATGTTTTATGGGTTATATATTGTGTAGGAGCGGAACAAATAGTAACTGCTCATACCCCTACGAAACCTGTTCTGAGTGTGAAAAGGATAACGCCCAACCTATTTCAGTAAGGGCCAACCCTCATAAGCGCGAAAATGCACGTGACAGCGACAAGCGATGCGACGTAGATTGTCTTCGCGCGATCAGTCGCTAGCGCAGGCAAACCTCATTCACGCGACGGCTTCGGCGAGCGAACTCCAATGTTGCTGGCATGAGGCCGTCTACTCACACCAAAAAAACCGCGTAGTGAGCGGTATGCAATTTAAAAATAAGATATATTGTTGTGTAATGGAACGAAAAGTGTTTATGAGTGCCTTGCAGCACTTTTTTTATATGCACATGAGTAAACATTGCGTTATTTCTTGTTGCGCATACGTAACTCGGGAAGGGTCACGTGCACCTATGTCGTCTTTGTATTTTCCGGTTTTTCGCTATTGGCAGCTTGAGCCTAGCACTTCCGGACGATGAGCGACGGTTTCAAAATCTGGAGAACCGAGCGATCTCGCGAAAACGAGCACGCGACACGTCGCGCGAACGCCCTGTTTCGTCGCTCATAGCATCGCTCGTCGCTGTCGTGTGCATTTCGCGCTTATGAGGTTTTCTCTTAACAAATATTGAGTGCAATGGCAGGGTAGCCAACGCTAAGCGCTCGCTTTTACAAACACTATTGTCACGTAGTGCAAGAGGGGGAACACACACACATTGATTTATTGAGGGCGAGCTTGTGCCCAGAAAAGTAGCTATGACACAAAGAAGAGTCTGCTAAAAGCGTTCCCCCTACGTGTCTCTTTGTGAACAACAACTACGTCAGTCTTCCCGGCTCGTGCTCGTGCACCAGAGGCATGCACTGCTCTGCGCCAAGATGCGTGAGCACGCGCGAGGCACTGTAGACGCCCACATAGCGTCTCGTTAGTTGCGAGGCACTGTAGACGCCCACATAGCGTCTCGTTGGTTGCGAGGCACTGTAGACGCCCCAATAGCGTCCTGTTGGTTCTCTTCGTAAAATGATTCGTAGGGGCAATCTCTGTAGCATTACGCCCCTTCCGAAATGCGCATCGTCTCGATGTGTGAATTCGGAAGGTTTATTGTCGAGGGGGTAGGTGCCTAATTCTCTGTCGTGGTATGGCTTCATGCGGATAACGTGTGCGACCTCCGCATGGTTCTGCCGTTTCGAGCGCTCTTTTAGATGCGGAGCATCTTATACTCGCGCCTTGTAGTGCGCCGTCCGCACCGCTTCTCGAACATTCGACAGCTGACGCGCGCGCATGCGCCGTCGCGTCGTCGCCCACTCTTCCACCATCTGTGCATCCCTTCCTCCTCTACACACCGCGCGCGCTTCACTCCTCCACCATCTGTGCACCCTTCCTCCTCTACACACCGCGTTCGACATCTACAATTCTCCTGATTCTCCAGTGGACGCGCATGTGGCGTCGCGCTTCGAGAACATTCAACAGCTGACAGTGCATGCGCCGTCGTGCTGTATATATACTCAAGGTCGGCGCTCGCTCGCTCAGTTGCCGCTCGTCGGTTGGTTTGTACGGCGCGTCGACGTCCAAGGTCGTGGTGAAATGAATTCCAACGAATCCACAAACACAATGATCGACGTCCCTTCGACCAGCGCCGCCCTTTCGCATACGTGTGTACGTGTTCACTCATTTAACACCCCCTCCTACAACCACGTTAACCAATTTAGCCATCGACCCAAGTAAGTCGCAATTTAACACCCCATTTCACAACCACGTTAACCAATTTAGCCATCGACCCAAGTAAGTCGCACTTTAACACCCCGTTAACCAATTATATGGTCCGCATCCTCCTCAGTGTTCCCCCGAGGGAAGCTGCGGGCAATTTTTTTTGTCTACGATTACTTCATAGGTTAGGTCACTTTACCTGCGAAGGACCTTATTTCAACCAAAGCACCGTCGAAGGAGCTTTTCTGACAGGCCGCGGCGTCGTATTGCTGTCCAGATCCATACTTGATCACCTGGCTGGTACTTAACTCCCCTGTGGCACAGGTTGTAGTAGTCGGCATCCTTGAACTGTTGTTGACGTATTCGGTGCCTTGCCAACTGGCGTGCTTCTTCAGGTTTCTGCAGAAATTTGTCAATTTCGGATGGCTCATAGTGGTCATTGTCGACTGGGAGCAATGGCGTCGAGAGTTGAAATGACTATGCGTCTATATACAAGCGGAAATGGGGTGGCGCGGGTGGTCTCTTGAATGGCCGTATCATAGGCGAACGTTGCGTAAGGCAGAATTTCAACCCACATTTTATGCTCCAAGTCTACGTACATCGACATGTCAGCGATCGTGCGATTTAGGCATTCCGTTAACCCATTCGTTTGGGGATGATACGCAGTGCTTTTCCTATGACCGGTGTTCGTCACTATCATGAAACACTGCAACAACTCCGTCGTGAAGGCTGCTCCTCGGTCGCTGATTACTACCTTTGGGGCGCCATGTCGAAGAACTATGCTGTGCACGAAAAACTTGGCTACTTCAGCTGCCGTTCCTCACTCAAGGCAGCCGGTCTCAGCGTGCCGCGTCAAGTAGTGAGTGGCGACGACGATCCACCTCTTGCCCAATGATGACATTGAGAATGGTCCAAGAAGATCTATTCCAACTCTTTAAATGGTGTAGCAGGTGGTTCTACGGGTTGGAGCAGGCCGGCCATCTGCAGTGATGGTGTTCTGCGCCTTTGACATTCGCGACATGTCTCCACATATTGCTGCATGGACGCCAGCAGCTTGGGCCATTATTACTTCTGATGAATTCTGGCGAATTTCCGGCTGACGCCGAAGGGACCAGACGAAGGTTCATCATGACAAGATTCTAGGATTTTGAGCCTCATTGCTAACGGAACGACGAGTAAGAACTTCTTTTTGTTATGCTCGAAGTTCCTTTTGTATCGCACACTTTCACGAAAACAGAATGAAGATAATGTTCTCTTAAGTACACGTAGGGCCTGAACGCCAGGCCCTTCAAAGGGTTCGATCAATGGTAGCATTTGTGCGTCAGCTCGTTGATGCTCGGCGATATCTGAGGCTTCGATCACACATCGAACCCAGGCAGCACAGAAGGTTGGCCCAATATTGGGGATAGATCGGCATTGCCTGGCCCATGAACGGCCCAGTTTTCACAACGTACCGCCAAGATTGGCTATGCCAGCCAAATAGAACGGCGACGTTGGACCAGCGTTGACAACGTACCCCCAATATTGGTTCTGCCAGCCGAATAGAACGGCTATGTTGGACCAGCATTAACAACATTCCGCCAATGATGGCTGTGCCAGTCTATTAGATTGGTTATATTGGGCCAGCTTTCAGAACTTTCCGCCCATATAGGCTGTGCCGGCCTATTAGAACGGACACATCGGGCCAGGTTGTACAAGTAGCAGCCAATATGGGCGGAGCCATCCAATAAGACCGGCATTATTGGCCCGCCGTTTGAACGTTATTGCCGGCGTCAGCTGAAAAGTCAACATCACGATGTCATAATATTAGAATATGAGCCAATTTCTGCGTGTGCTGCTTTTTGGCGCTGTTCTGGCCCCAATTCACGCGCCAATTTTTCAAGTTAGAGAGAGAGTAATATATGTGCCGGGCACAATACTAGAACTATCTTTTCGCCATTAAACCATGCCCCACCGCGGCGGTCTAGTGGCTAGGGTACTCGGCTGCTGACCCGCAGTTCCCGGGTTCGAATCCCGGCTGCGGCGGCTGCATTTCCGATGGAGGCGGAAATGTTGTAGGCCCGTGTGCTCAGATTTGGGTGCACGTTAAAGAACCCCAGGTGGTCGAAATTTCCGGAGCCCTCTACTACGGCATCTCTCATAATCATATGGTGGTTTTGGGACGTTAAACCCCACATATCAATCAATCAATCATTAAACCATGCACAGCTCGTTGAAATGCATAATCGTTGGTTGAAGTTGTGCAAGGTAGACTTTTTAAGTGAGAAAAAATTACCGATCAAGTTTCTCTTCAGACGTGACGTCCGATGCGGTGCTATCCGTACGTATGACGAAGCTGCTGCGGATACCGCTGTCTTACGCGTGCATGTAGACGTCGAATATCTGACGCAAATCTTATCGTATCATGTGTCGGGCTAGCTATCTACGCGACCTATTCGAATCTGTTTTGCGTTCACAGCACAGTACGGTTAACGGCACTTGCTGCTGCTTGACGTGTGGGAAGAGCCGGGGTCGTCAGTTGCGTTATGGTGACTGAATCATACAACATATGCAGTTGCCGTGATCTAACACACAGACGCGCGTGCGCACGCACGCACGCACGCGCTATATTCATGCAACGACCACACGAATTCCCAACAACATCGCAGCGAACGGTTGGTAAGGTGTTGCGGAGTGTGTGGGCGTCGTAGGGCACCCTGTCGGTGCCCACCTCGTTGCGAACGCGAATTTCGGCGTGGAACGCATCTTTTTTATGTACTTTTTTACGTATGCTCAAAACGGTAGGCTGCGCGATACGAGAAGTACGACACACAAAAAAAGAAGATACGTGAATGCATAGGGCAAATCGTTAATAACAAAAAAAAAAAACAAAACACGCACGCTCACGCCACTGCAGTGGCGTGAGCGTGCGTGTTTTTTTTTGTTATTAACGAAGCACATGTGCTTCCATAAAACACGACAGCCAAGAATGATGAAGTATTCATTTACATACAAATTACTATGAGTTGCTGAAACTCACGCAAAAGAACATAATTTTCTTCCTTGGATATTGATCGAGTGCCTTGGAATTATGCTATGTGAATTTGACACATCAACAGTGCATTATGATTTCCACCATAAGGGGCCACAATCTTGGCAAGTAATAGAAGTACTCTTCCTACCTGATGTGCACCTAACGTAAAGAGGCCTTGTTTCTCAAGTTAGCAATATATATTATATACATATATATATATATATATATATATATATATATATATATATATATATGTGTATATATATATACATATATATATATATATATATATATATATATATATATACATATATATATATACATATATATATATATATATATATATATATATGTGTGTGTGTGTGTGTATATATAACCACTGGAAAAATATACCAGGTGTAACCAGAAAAAGGTGCACCTGCAGTTTTAAAGTTTAAAAGAAGCAATGACATGCCAACCATCCAAAATAAAACGCCCGAGAAAGGAGCATCAATCAGTATTAAAGCAGCTGAAAGCCTGCTAACAGCTGAAGGTAGTCATGCTGCTCTTCCATTCAAGTATAGTGTACACTGAGAAAAGATACTGAAGATACACCATCAGCAAATGACAAAAGCAATACAGACAGAGCTTTCTCTTATAATACAAAAAGTCTTTAGCTGAGGAGGCAAATAAGTCATTGGCACACAATAAGTGCACAAAAAAAAAAGCTGTCGCACGAGGCTGTCAGCGCTTAGACAACACAGGCAAAAATACAGTAGACTGAAGAAGGGAAAACCCATAGCAAAAGTTACCATACTCCTGAGTTCTTGCTCTGCGTGCAAATGAAGCTAGCGTGAAGTTGAACACTAGATTAAAGCACCACAATCAAAATCTGGAAGTCAATGCTTTAGGAATAATACAAAGTACTGAAGAAGCATGCAAATAGCATTCCTGTGAAGGCAAATATAAAAAAAGGCTGAAAGCTCTGTGGCCCTGAACAAGACAACACCACAACCAATCGAAGAGCCATTCGGACACACCAGCAGTTCTGGCCAACACTAAAAAGTCACAAAAACATACCTTTAATGCCTTTTTACAAGAGAACTTCAAAAGAAATGTGCATACACCAATGCCAGAAGTATCGATGGAAGCTATTACTCATATTCAGCTCTTCATTGAAACACTGACAGAAGATACTTGTACCTGGATGCTTAATTACTTTGGTACAACTCAAGAGCGTCGACGCCAAGTGGCAAAAAAATTATGATGGAAGACTACAATGTGATCAAATGCACACATCAACCACCAACCAAGGTCCTATGCTAGAGTGAATATCGCAAAAAGTCTTGAACGCCTAATGTCACTGGCTCATACTCAGCGTTCTCAATCAAAATCTTGACCTCCCACACACCATATTATTTCAACAACCTGCCACCTCTCACCATGTCATGAAACAAGCTCGAGTATACACAAACCCTCCTCACCGTTAGGTAGTTAGATAGCTCCACTAGTGCTTCACTCTCGGAACACATAGACCAGGGCCGTAACTAGACGGGTAGTGAGGAGGTTCTGAGCCCCTGAAGTATTTTCATGCTCTGACTTTTCGTCAACAATAGCTTAATCTGGGCAAGTTGGTTCATCGTGGTTGTGTTCTAGTAACAGCGAGAGAACTTCAGGAAGAGACAAAAAGAACAGGAAAGAGCGCTGACTGCCAACTGAATTTTATTGAAAGTACTATGCCCACTTTTATACAGACTACAAGAACAGTGCTCATGCACAACGACACATGTGAGACCATAATAATATAATCTTAACTGAGAAAAGAATACTCTCTCTCCAAATGGATGAGTGAAGGTATACTGATGCACTGATCCATGGCCTTCCTGACAAGAAAATGCTTTCACAGTCTCTCTTTCATTTCTTGTTCTTGCTTTTTTCAAAAATAGTGTTTTATGAAACATAGAACTGCACTTACATTCTTTACAGTGTATGGCCATGCGACTACCATAGCCATTCTTAACATTTTAAGCATGCTGTCTTGCTCAAACATTAGGGCATTGCCCAGTTTGTCTTATGTTTACGTTTCCACGTGTCAATAGTATCTCATACACAACATTATATTGGCATTCAGTATACCTATTCTCGTGACGAATGGTGAAATAATGGCTATTCCTGTTGCTTTTTAGTACACACACTTTTGAAAACTTGCAAGGGATGGCAAGTAACAAGATAAAATCATATCGGCTCGCTATTTTTTTATATTGTGAAACACCTTATGTACGTACGGTATAGCATGCAAAGATCTTTGGTCATTCTGTTTTTATTTTCGTCCTGTTTTGCTTAACTTGACTTTCTGCAGGAGGGTTTAGCACACGGGTGTGATGGTGCTGTTGGGATATCCAGCATCCTTTAGTCTTTTTTTCTGGTTTTTAAGGCTTACCTTATCCTTGTGCTCACATGACTTCTGAAGGGTGGCCTCAAGGCACGTGGTGGCAATTCCTCTGTGTAAATTGTGTAAATGTGTAATTATGTGTTATGATGTACCATAGCCTCCTTTATTTTTCTCCGCTTCTTTCTCGTGAGGAAAAGCCTCACGAGAAAGAAGCGCGAAAAATGATAGCAAAGCATGAAACCGGCCCTGCAAACACGAGGTGCAAACGACGTTGTTTGTTTACACGCACTCACTTATTGCCGCGTGTCATCTGTTCACGCAACACAATGAAGCAACAGTTAAATATCATACTTGCTGAAAGTACTACGCTGCGAAGATAGGTGCGCGGAAAAGTATTGCCAGAAAGAAGCGCGAAAAATGATAGCCGCGCTTAACAACGGCCGTGCAAACGCGGGGTACAAACGACGTTGTTTGTTTATACGCACTCAGTTAATGCCACGTGTCATCTGCTCACGCAACACAATGAAGCAACAGTTACAATTATACTTGCTGAAAGTACTACGTACCGTTTTGGTCGTAAATAATTGGTGTTGCAAACGTATGCGACACGAACAAAGGTTTCCTGGAGATGCGTCGCCGCGGCTGAATGCGCCGACTCGATTCTGGGATGCGAGCGCCCCTGGCGGACAGCAGACGCAAAAAGAGAGGAGGATGCGGGAGGCGGCCGAACGGGCCCGGCGGACTGACTGCGCGGGCACAGAAAATAAAGGAGGCTATGGATGTACTAAAAAAGATGTCCCAAGAATCAGAATAAGTGACAGTAGTCAAAGTTTTTGTCACTGCCTTTATACAAATACCAGTTTATTTGTTGCCTCCTGCAGTATTTTAGGGCCTCTTATATAGATAGGATGTTTTCTCACTTTTATTACATTTTTGTATTGATGATGCCATATGCTCAGGAGGTGGAATGTCGTTATGTTCTTTCTGATAACTTCTAGCTTCTGAGCAAAGATAATGTTTCAGAAAAATGAAAAAAGACTAGCATAATATTAAGACATGGGAAGAAAGCAGAGTTTATCAAAAATGAATGGATTAGTTGGGAATGAGAAAAAAAGATGGATGACAGGTCAGTAATGTCAATTAATTTATATTAGGACACATGAAATGTAGCAGAGGGTGGCAGGTGAATAATTGCAATGAGATCGAGAAATTATCAGCCATAATATGAAATTGGCTCATACAGGACAGGGAACATTGATTGGGCTTCCACCCTGCAGTGGACATAATATAGGCTTAACGCTAACAATGAGCAAAGCCTGTGAAATTAATGCTCCATGAAATGAGCAGTACTGCACAGATTGCTGTGCTAGACTTCCCATTTTGCATGTTTTTACCAGCTTATCCTGCTTGCTGTTAAGACACAAAGCTTCACCAGAAAAACAAAGTTATACTTGGTGAGGATAATGCCAGTGAATCCAGTGTTTTATCTACACCTTTCCTTGCTTAAGTCCTCCTCCAAACTATACGATTTTTCTTGGAAATGTTCTGCTTACAGCACACCAACCGATCAAGTGAAACAACATTATTGGGTCCTGCAGGACGCACCCTAGTATGCAATCACCATTTCACTTCACGTTACAACATACTGGTGGTAAAAATATTCTCTGGCAGGGTACAGAAGTGCATGCACTGAGCTAGCTTGTGCAGCGCGGTCTATTCCAGAAAGCTGAACCTATGTTTGGTGCAGAATTTTGTAACCACACGATGCTTGCACAGAATAAATGTGGCCACACATAGCAACTTCTGAGCTTTTTTATGAAATGATCTTGCAGTATCTGAAAACATTTGTTTTTTATTTACTTCATAGTTCCCAGTGAAATATTTCTCTTGTTCCTCTCATTGAATAATGGCATTTGGTGTGACTAAGGTGTTCCTAATGCCTCACTATGAGATAAGAAAAACGATTCTTCTTGAAATTGCTTCACAAGCATTTCCTAAGATATTGAATGACACTGCTTGCACATGTACAAACATTTGCTAGTTTTATTGAGGATTGATGATAAAGGGAATCAGTTGGTGCATCCAAGCCGGACAGAGATTGATTGGCCCTGAAAAGGGCCGTTTAGTTATATATCTTGCAGCTTGTTCCAGGTAGACAGGGCTTCATTCTGTAGAAATGGTAACTCATCACACTGGTTCCCCAGCATGAAGAACATAACTTGATGCTAACACTGACTCAGATGTTCTGAAATGTCATAGAGGGTACATGAAGGCTGGGTACATGAAGGTTGCAGTTACACTAACTGTACAGTCAGCATGCTTGTGTGATATGTGCATAGCTCCATCAAAGCCACGTGTGAGAATTGCGTGAACAGCTGAAAATCTCAATGGCAGCATAGCTTAAGAAGTCTGTCATCCCTTTTTTGCCAGTTTCCAATATCATCCTTCCCTTTTCATGCATCTTCTTTCAATATATCTGTGGTTTTAATCATCCTTCCCTTTTCATGCATCTTCTTTCAATATATCTGGGGTTTTAATTCCCAAAACCACGATATATTAATGAGAAGCAAATTTTGAACATCTGGTGTTCTTTAACATCTTCACTTGTTTGCAGCGCAACACCAGAAACACAGGACAGGGAAGGAGCAAAAGAGAAAGAAAAGACGGCGCCGACTCTGAAAAAGACGGCACTGACATCATGACACGCACATGTCGTGATGTAAGCTGCCCAAAGAGTGGCCTCCCGTGAGAATAGTGAAGAATTGGGAATAGGATCTACCAGTAAGGGCTTTGTGTGCAATTCACAAACAGTGAAAAAGATCCACCAGGGGTGAACCACAGGTACATGGTGCACTCTGGTTGAGAGAGAGCAGAGTAAAACAGATGTGCCAGACAGGAGATTATAAATGGTTTTGTCTGGAGCTGGTGCCAGACCGAGCTCTGATTAAGCGTAAGGGAGTATTGAGCGCCAGGCCAATCTGATCCCATTCCTGTGATGGGGTGCAATGTGATGACAGGTGCGAATTCCATGTTCTTTTTTTTCCATGGGTTTGGGGAAATAATTTTTCAGGGATCAGATGAAAATACCTCCGACATACATAGTAACATGCTTATTCTTGGGCGTAGTCATGCCTAGCCACCAGATTGGGAGAAAAAGGAATGTTTCCTGAAATGTGCGATAAAGTGTTTGGTGCTACGCCTTGACGGAAGTATTGATAGGTGCTTTGGAAATCGGTACGCCATTTCTGTAATCGTTAAATATGCAACTGCATGTGCCACTGCTAGGGATAGCGTGACACTCCCAGCCATTTCGGGGTAAGCCGTTTTAATTTACATGAAGATGTTAATGAGCCCGTTCTCCATCACAGCAGTAGCTGTGGCCATTCCTTCAACTAGGCCTACTGCAGCACCAACTAAACGTCTGCATGAATTTAGCGCTAGTACCGTACATAATAATCAGCACGTGCCTTGGGTTCACTTCGATGGTGTTGTGAATTCATCTTGCGTGAGAATGGTTTAAGTTGCATGCGTGCCTTAATCATTATTGCAATAGGATACCATGATTTATCGTCACGCATGGTGTTGCTTAGCTCGGTCCTCTGTGTTCGAAGCAGGTTCCGCCTTGTCAGTGCATGAGAGAGGCACAAGAGTTGATTTCTGCTCTGTGTCTCTATAATTCCCTAGCCTGTATTATACAGGAAGCGGATAGTGCTGGTGTGCGTCAGCTGCCTCGGTGCGCTCTCAACCGCCTGCCTGGTAAGACTGATAGCTCATTCTATCAGCGCCTTGTCGTACTCCCTCCTCACACTGCGACATGTCCTCCACTTGGAGGACGTGATGACGGAACAAGATGATACGAAGCCCAAAACCGCAATCTTTGCAAGCCACAACCCGAGCAAACAATTCAACGGTGAGGCCAGAAAATCTACCTGACTAGGCCTGGAGCAACAAGCCAGAGAGCATATTCTTGGCTGGATAGATGGATGAATGTGGCCGTACCCTTTAGATCGGGCGGCGGCTAACGTCACCTAGCCGTATTGCTTAGTGAACTAACCACTAGATTTTTTCCCCTTTAAATAGTAAAGTTGGACGGGTACTTTGAAGTGAAGGGTTTAATTTTCAATCGTGCCTTGACTTTAGCCACCAATCAGATAACCTCCTTCTAGTTAAGTCTACCCGCTTAAAGTCTATTTTGCCCTCCCTGTCCCTAAACACCAGTGCTTTGAAAAACTCTGCACCATCATCTTGAACTATAAGGTGAAGCCCTTTACAGAGCATTGTCAAGTGTTCGGCAGTTTTTTCTTTCTCTTCGCACGCACTGCATATTGTGTCTACCTCTTCATATTTGGCCCGATATGTCTTGGTTCGCAATACTCCCGTCCTGGCCTCAAACAGTACAGAACTACCCTGAGTATTATCATAGATTCTTTCTTTGGCAATTTCCTGCTTAAAAGTTCGATAGATCTCTAGTGCGGACTTCTTAATCATGCCAATTCTCCACATGTCAGTCTCCGTTTCCTGCAGTTCTTTTTTAACCGATAGTTCTTTCTGGTTTGGCCACCTGCTGTTTTCTAAGTATTTACCAGTCAATTTCCTGGTTCGCTTCCTCCATTTTGTATTGACATTCTTCATGTACAAGTAGCTGAAAACCTTCATAGCCCAACGCTCCTCCCCCATTTCTCTCAATCGCTTCTCAAATTTTATCTTGCTGCTAGCTTCCCTGCCATCAAATGATGTCCATCCCATATCACCTTGTACTCCCTGGTTTGGTGTATTCCCGTGAGCTCCTAAAGCAAGCCTACATATTTCACGTTGCCTAATTTCTAATCTTGCTTGAACTTCTGACCTCATGCACAAGACCGCGTTGCCGAACGTCAGCCCAGGAACCATGACCCCTTCCCATATTCCTCTCACAACATTATACCTATTGTAATTCCACAGTGCCCTATTTTTCATCACTGCTGCATTCCCGTTATCGTTAGTCGTCACGCATATTTCGTGTTCCCTCAGGTACTCGGTCCCATTGCTTATCCATACACCCAGTTATTTGTATTTATCTGTTATCTCTAGCGTGACTTCCTGTATTCTAACCTCACTACCTTTGTTATCATTAAAAATCATGACTACTGATTTTTCCTAACTGAATCTAAAATCTAACCTATCTCCCTCATTACCGCAGATGTCCATCAATCTCTGCAAATCTTCCTTGTTGTCGGCCATTAGCACTATATCATCTGCGTAGATTAATGCTGGTAGTGCCTGATGAATGAGTTTTCCTTGTTTGATTAAAGAAAGGTTGAAGCCAAGTCCACTTCCCTCTAATTTGGTCTCTACTCCTTGTAGGTACATCATGAATAACAAGTGTGACAGTGGACACCCCTGTCTAAGTCCCCGTTTCACCTCTGTGGGCTTGGATACCTGTTTTTCCGACTTTATAACTACCTTGTTACTTTTATAGATTTCCTTTGAAAGATTAGTGACTCCATCTTCCACACCCAGTGTGTCTAGTATTCCCCACAAGTCCTCTTGAACCACGCTATTGTACGCTCCCTTGAATTTCTGCAGGCCGGTAGGAAGCTTCACAGCGCAGCGCCTGATCTTGTGAAACGGCGCAGCCATGCAGGCAGGGCATTCAATTCCCTCCCTATTTTTTGTATACTACTGTCCTTGTGTACATCGTAGAACACATAACAGTAATGATAGCAAACAGATCATTGATTCGGGTAGGCTTGGTGTTTTTATTTAAAATGGAACAACGAGGAAGCTGCTGAAGCTCGTGCCTGTATACAGCTGCTTTATATAGAGATGAAACTTTAACGAAAAAAAAAAATGTAATGATAAACAGTAGGCTCATAACAAACATTTCTCTGAGGGTGCATGGAATAGATGTCCCATGCAAGGCTATGCATTGCAGTCCTTAGTGCATTAATTATGTACACGTACTGCAGGGCATGCAAGTGTATGCAGACACACGCTGACGAAATGACATTTTTTGCTACATACAAACGTGCACCGCACCAAATAAGACGCACGTGTTTGTATAGTCAGGGAACACTCGTGAATATTGATGAAATCACACAGCTCGCTTACAGTATAAAACAAACACAATTGCGAACAATAAAATGCGACGCTGTTTAAAGAGGCGGACCCAGGTTACGAGGAGTATGGCATACACACCACGTGTCAAGCTTTTGCAACATCTAAAGAGACTAAATATGGAAAGTTGCCTTTGTAAGTTATCATGACAGTACCAAATGGAGAAGCCACACGAGAGAACAATTCATCGTGGGCTAAAGAATGTGTTTTAAATATTATACACAGCTTTGCAAGATAATATCGACGAGTTTTACTCGTCTAGGTGTGGGAGGTGTAGGCCTGATAAAATACGATGTTGCTTCAGAGCCTTTCTTTCGTAATATTGCAATTTTATTCAACTCTTTCAAATGCGGCACCGTAAATTTCTACTGGGTGCTCGAACACGGCAAGCAGGTCGCGGGGCAAAATCTTTGAAACATTTTATTACCGAAACAGCGATACTAGCAATGCTTGAGCTGCACTTGCTGTTTTCTAAATTGTAACCTCCTCAATCTCATCACTGTGATCAGGAAACAGAGAGGAAAAGTACAGCAGTAGTACGTAGAGAAATATTCAATTTCAAGCCCTTTAGCAATATCATCTAAACAAATTGTCAGTTCACTGTTGAATTCTCGATGGAAACAAACAGACAGCTGATCAGGGACGCAAGCTTGGCTTGGCGCTGGCTTGGCCGTTCATACAGAGCCAAAAGCCGCTGCAGCAAACTGGATTGCGGATCGTAATGAGACAAAATATTTTATACATTTTTGTTTTCTTTGTTTCATTTCTCTAATTGCTCTTGTGATGGCGTGGACCGCGCTTCGTGATCTCATGTACCGGCGCACTGTTTTTAAGTTTAGTATGGCGCACGATAATACATGATTGCGTGCTTTAATTTAAAAAGGTTCGCGAGTATGGCAGCAACACTGCAATGTCGGGAAGAGGCACGGGGAAGAGGATAGTAGTAGAACCAGTAGCAGCTGCATGCCCGGGTGGAGCGACTGATGCCCAGATGGAGGAATGTCAACCCGATGCCTTTTGTGTTGGCCGTTTTGGCAGTTCTGCCGACTTTATAGAAAGAGACGACCCCGTCGCTTGTCCTTTTCTCTTTTCCTTCGGGCATCAGCGACAACATTGACGGACGACGTGTTCGACTTCACCGTGCACGTGAGTATAGGTTGGTTTTTCATTCGAGTGAATTCTTGTTCAGATTTGCAACTTGTCGACTTCATCCTGATCACCTGTCACCGGCAATAAGTCACATACGTGTGATATTTAGGTGAAATGATAATGCACATTTTCTGCTCCATTTGCGTGACTTAGCTACACCGGACATGAGGTAAAGCCTTTGTCGCCTAGCCACTAGCAGGCAAGATCGATCACTCGCATCCTTCAGTTCACGAATCAACGCGCCTGCCTTAAAATTAGTAAGCTGCTCGCAAAGAAATCTTACCGAGGCAATTTTGTTTTCTGTGAACAATGCACCGTAGATTTGTCTTGAATAACAAAAAAAAACTTGAAAAATAAATGTCGCGACCTTTTAGAAAACGCCGTGTCTAAGAGCTAGACGCGGCATTTTGTAAAAGGCTCATTAAATTCAGTATGTTTTCGTAGTTTCTGCTTGAAATTATTATTGTCTATGAATTTCATGGCCCAATTTTTTGCTTTGGCTGAAAATCTCGGCGGCAAAAACTTTGTTCAGTGTCCCTTTAAGGGCAGGTATAGGTGCCATCATTTCAGTCGCAAATCTTTTTGCTAGTCGGTCGGCTGGTTAACAATAACGGTACTAACTAGAGTTCCAGATTTCATCAGCAACACATCGTCATGGCTTCATCAGATGCTGCATTATATACATCATTCTATCCTCGTTTTTAAATAGGTGTACCGTATGGTCCACTGTTACAGGAAACAAGCGAGCTCATGGACAGTGAGCCATGTGGTGCTAACTGGCAGCGAGGCTTGTGAATGGGACGCATGCGCATAGAATCGGGGTGCGCCCAGTTTTGTCTGCCATTTCTCCGCCTGTACGCATGACAGCATTGGAAAGCGCATCCGTATTTTAGCTGCGCAATTTATCGAGCCCAGTGCCTCCTGCTTCAGGGATTTCCTGTGAGCACAAAAAACGCATGATTTTAATCGTTGCTGCAGTGTTTTGCAAGTTGTCACCGTAAAGCACATCATATTTTTCGCATAATGCTCGCTGCAATTAGCAAGTTTCGATGGCTCAAAATGCTGTTCAGGTCTGATGTAGCAAACATTTTAAGCTCGTCCTCGTGACCATGAAATATTGGTTTATTAAATAATGGAAGGCAGAGTTGGTATCAGTTGATTTACAGTGTGAAAATGAAAAGTGCGAAGGACCGTGCCTCGCAAGTAAGCCCCGAGAGCATGAGCAGAGAAGTAGCAGATGAGGATGCTCATGCGCTGCATTTCCAAATCTCACCAGCACTAATGCTTGACGGACTGCTGGCCACGCACTAGCGTGTTCTTTCTGAAACAGGACTTTGGCCCTGTAAGCAAGTTCTTGAAGGGCATAAGTAAAACGTAGAATGGGCCCCCTAAATGCACCCATCCTTGAACCATTGGGCTTATGAATTAGTGCCCTTTTCAAAATACAACTATTCTGAGCAATAAATTGTGACAGAACAGTGCACGAAGTTTAAAAATGTGAAAAAAGTCTTTAAATGTCCCCTTTATACATAGTGTTCCTGTGATGTCACTTCTGCCGTTGTCGCCCTCTCCCGCCATGCCCGGGTAACTCCCTGGGTACCTACGGCAGTTTACGTGCTGCAGTGCGGTTTGTTGGGGGCTCGTCATCTGTTGCTGTGAACGATGTGGAAGCATTGTGGTTTTTTGTTGTCTTACTTTAACGAGCTCATTGGATTAGGAAGGCCTCGCTCGTTCACTCGATACAAGACCAGATAATCAAGATGTGCGACACATATACCAGCCACGGCGTACACCGGCTGCCCGCCACAACCTATGAGGGCCTATTATCTTGCTTTCACTACAAATTGCCTGGCCCAAAAACAAGTGAAAGCTCAAAATCTCTCGAGCCGCAATTTTAAGAGTGGATGTGCGAAGCGCAGCTGCTCCCATCGAAAACTAGTCGTGCAGAGCTAGGCAAGTTTACAAGAGATATAATATTATGAATATATTGTCACGGCCTACGCCACCAAAGTAGCAATGCCCCCCCCCCCCCCCCCAAGTGTTTTAAACAGTGCTGATGTTGAGCTTGAGCCTCTTTGATTGCAATTTGTGGAAATAGTCGAGGAAAATATTATACAAGGCAGATAGCGACTTTGCGTGGTGTGTGCCGCGGTAATGCCAGTCATTACTTTATTTTTCGCGTATGCTTTAACACACTTTTCACTTTGTATTTTGCTTTTGTTGTACGCTAATGTACAGTGGAGTCACTGAACATGATAGAGACCGTGTATAGAATTAATTGACTGATTAAAAAAAATTCTGACGCCCAACTTGAACCGATCGGCTATACTTCAAAGTGAACTAATATTGTTTCCCATTCTTTATAGTTTGTTTCAATGCAATACCAAATCTCCACGATCGCCATCACGATTTTAACCGCCTTCCTCGCCATCATGATTTTAACTGCGGACAAGTTTGTATGTACAGTATCTTGGTAAGCTATATCTGTTTGCAGGTAAATACTTGGCTATGGCACTTACCCGTAATGAAGTTGCACCTGAAGATGCAAATATTGCAAAGTTTCTTCAAGTAGCTTTTGTTAATCTGCACCAGCCAAATACGCTGGTACATTTAGGAAAATCGGAATGTGCGTTCTCAATTTCAGGTTATAACTTTCAGCGAAGAAACACCCTAAGCTCTGCTCCCTCTGCGTGGACTACTAAATCAACTTGCCCTCACTAGCAGCTCATAATTTCTCAAACTTGCATCGTGAGGCAAAACTAAACGGGTGCAAGCACGAGGAGACAACATGGCAGTTGTAGGCGATAGATTCGGTTGGTGCCCGGGCATGTTAGTGGCGCATTTCGGAAGTGACGAAAAGGTGCTGCGAGATGCACGTCCACACTTTGTATAGTTGCTGTATTGGACAGCAAAGTTTTTTTCTTATCTGAGCAGTTTTACCAAAGGAAGCTTCATCATATAGCGTGATAAATGAAGCGAATCCACAGGTTGAACCACATCATAGCCTCGCTGTGCTTTTGTACTTTTTTTAGCTCGCAAAATTTATTTGTACATATAAGTGACAACTTGCCAGTAATAAGGCAGCACTTGTTTCTTTACCATATGATCATCTCCGGTGTGCTGCTGCCTCAATATTTCAAATTCTAAGCATTTACACCATTGTATGCTAACTTTTCCTTCAAAGTGAGACAAGCCACATGTGTATCGTAGATCAAGAAGCATGCCAGTTTTACGTACTTGCAAGGTAAACATCAGAAATGCACAGTTGATCAAAAATACTAGTTTAATGGTGCATCTACATAGCAGAGCACCTGTGGCACCTCGGGAACAAGATAATGCCACATATGTTACAAGAGATAATTAAAAAAGACAGGGGACGTTCCGTGAACAAATAGAAACAAAAATAAAATGGCACGTGGCAGCGAGCGAAGGCGGCAAGGAGGGGGGGGGGGGGGAGCCCGTGGGACTTCAGCGGATGAACGTAAGGTGTGTGTTTAATATGTGGAAGAAAAAAAAAATCAAAATTTTGGCGACTGAAATGAGGGTGACTTAGTGAGTGCGCTCATGACAAGAGTAAACACGGTTATTATTTTTTTTTTCAAATCTCTTTTGAAAGCCACTAAAAATCTGTATGTAGTGCAGCCTAACAGAAGGTTCGTGAAGGCAAATTATGAATTTGTCGTTGTACAAAGGCCTATTTTTTTTTTTTCATGCGCACCATCCCCGCCGCGGTGGTCTAGTGGCTAAGGTACTCGGCTGCTGACCCGCAGGGCGCGGGTTCGAATCCCGGCTGCGGCGGCTGCATATCCGATGGAGGCGGGAATGTTGTAGGCCCGTGTGCTCAGATTTAGGTGCACGTTAAAGAACCCCAGGTGGTCTAAATTTCCGGAGCCCTCCACTACGGCGTCTATCATAATCATATAGTGGTTTTGGGACGTTAAACCCCACATATCAATCAATCAATCAATCATGCGCACCATAAATAGTGCTCAAAACTTAATTGCATATGTTGTTTTCATCCTCGCTGTATTCCGTGCTGTTTATGATGTAAAAAAAAAGTAGCACGCTGAAGTGGTGCTGCTTTTGGGCAACAGTTGAAAATCGCGGGGTGCATGAATGCGGAATACTGCCGCTTACACTCAAATCATTCTTGTGGTCACCTCCCACTGTTTGCAGCATGTGTTGTGTATACACAGCTGCATATTTCCTAGCTAGAAAAATTTGATTTTAGGTGTTTCACGCCATTTTCCATGTAACTATTCCACAATTGCACACACTGATCAGCAGGCTTTCAATTGCGGTGAAGGACACAGGTGCCATAAAATTCATAGTCGATTCTTTCAAGAAACCGTATGTAAAGGCTGAAGCTTCATGCGTACATACACACACACATACCATATTGTTTTTTGTACTTTATGAAAGCTGCGAAGGTCTCATGTGCCTCCAAGCGTAACCTGTCTTATTTATTCTCCATCACCGCAAAAGTTTTGTGAGTTTCAAATAAAAGTACTTTGCGCATGTCCACTTTTGGGTAATTTTTTTGTGTAGGTGCTATTTGAGCAGCCTACAGTGTTTACTTTATAAGCCTGTATGTATATGTTGCATTATAAGGATGCAGAATGTGTGTAGCTGTACAATATAGATGAAGTGTAAAAATTAAGTGTGTCTATTGTAGTGTTCTTGCAACCAATCTTACCCCCGTATTCTAGAACGTCCCTCCACTCAACGCTTCACCTTCACTTGAGATGGCTGATGGGAGCGCCGTCTCTAAGCAGAGAAAATTGCTGCATGTCAGCAATAATATGCTGTGATTCTTGAGTAGTGCAGCGTCGCTTTCAAACGAGCAGTGGCACAGTGCTCAACTCTGTCAAGTGAAGGGTGAAAGTCCAGTCGGGTAGCGTTTATGAATATGGGGGTTAGTTTTGTTGTCTTGTTAACCTGCCATTAACACTGGATTGATGCTACTTTGCTCTAGCTGTACAGTGCTCTCCAAGGCTCAAGGAGGCACCGCACGGGGAAGGCTCGGAGCAAACCATGCGTGAGTTTCCTTTCATTGTTACGCTATGCATGTATTAAGTGATAGACTTTAATGTATGCTATTTGTATTGTGCAAGTTTTTGGAGACATACAACTTCCAACACTTATATGTTCTGACGAAAATCATGCAAGAATGAGAAAAGCTTGTGCAAAAATTATGCAAGAGTGTAAGAAGCTTTTGCAGAAGTCTGTGAAATGAAGTTTTGAAATTTTGTGGCAATGTGTCATTGTACAGTGGTCAACAGTCTTGCTCAGCATGCTTGACTGCAGGGCTCCCGGCTGCACAGGTGCATCTACGGAGTGCCTGATGCATGATGGGCCAAATGTCAGCCTGCACACTGGTGCCTCTTATCCCCGTTTGTCTGTTACATCAGTGTCTCTTAAAAAGGGGATCAACTGTGCTACCTTTTTTTTTTCGAATGTAATGAGTTCTTTTTCCAGAATATTGTTATTTTAAGGTAGAGCCTCACATTTCTATCAAATACTGAAGATTCTATTTTTCCTTCTAGATGCTATGAAGTCACTCCTTGTGTTACAATAGAGTGAACACTGTTATGAGAAAAGCTACTTTATGGAGTTAACTCACTCCATATTGACTTAACACACAGAATTGGTGAAAACTACACTCCATTCCAGCTGCATTAGGAATAATATTCATTTGCATACTTCTGTTTCTTTTGTTTGTTTGTTGGCTGGAGGTTTGGAGTATAGGGTGGCCAGAGGGCACTGTGTAGTCTTTCTTCATCTTCCCAATTTTGTGAACATCAATTGATAGCCGTATGGGAAGCAGCCAGCATGCTGAAACAGCGGTGCAAGCATGCAAGATGTTCACCATTGCATGCAGTCAGTTGCTGTGAGCAACCTACTGCATACAATTAACTGCGAGTGGTGAACTAACGCTGCACTATGTGTGCCTCCTGGAAAGCTGCAATGGTAAAGTGCCACAATCGTATAGCAACATGGATAACATCGCAATTTGTTTGTTGAATAATTTTGCAACAGAATCAATGGAGTTTTGGATAAATTTGTGTATCTGCCTGGTTCATCAAAGCTACAGAGTCAAATGCGGTATATACTCGCGTATTATGTGTACTTTTTTTGTCAATCCGGTCATGTGCGAAGCTAGTAGGAATCGCTGGCCTAAAAGCTCAACTGGGAATATATGTTGCAGGCGCTGTCACAGCTGTTTCAAAGCGGATTGTCATTTGTTTGCTAAGCCTGTTCAAATGCCCCCATTTTCTTGAAGTTCTTCCGAACAGTGCTCACAAAAACCAGTTCCCACGACAGGGTTATACCAGAGAACATAAGTACTCTCCAATAATTGTCGGGAACCCAACGTAAAGTAAGATGCAGACAAGGAAGCGCGATGCCAACACAGTGCTGTGTGTGTCGCCCTTCATTTGTGTGTGTGTCCATTCCTTGTCACAGTCTTCTATTGCGTTGTGTTCCCTCCGATATCTAACCAACACACCCAAGCTTCTATGCTAAGTCTTATTCAACGCACTCTTCTGCTGGCTCCCATACTGAATATTGCATGTCGAAGAACTCCACGCTGATGTGCTTAGCGGTAGCACGGTTTCAGTTTTCTTCGGTAAGCTTTATAACAGCAATCTGCCTCGTATATAATTATTGTAGCCTATCACAAGGAGTGGTAAAAACGCAATGGCCAGATGGCGAAACGGAAAAAAAAGAAAATGAGTGCGAAAACCTGCCTCATCTAGTTGATGTGACAGGTCCTTGCACGCGTTCAACATCTGTGCTGTGTCTCGGGAATACATTCTTGCCGTGGAAGAGGTGGGAAGATAGGAGGCAAACCTTTAGGCATTTCGGACTACACATAAACAGGTTTCAGTTTTCAAGTTCGATATTCTAGGGAAAGCATAAAAGTTCATGGAAGAAGGGACCTTGCAATCAGTCCATTGTGTAAGACTGCACTCGCCTGCTTGACAAGAGATGTGCCTGACCAGAGCATCATGAAGTCAACTGTGTCTGTGTGTGTGCTGGCAAGGTGGCTCGGGCTGGTTGGGGAGGGCAAAGTATGCGAGCAAAAAGTTTCTTGTAGTAAAGCAGGCTGGCTAATTATACTGGTGAGCAAATTATGTGAGGATGCAAATTGTGCGAGTAAATATGGTATGTACTCTCGTATGTTTCAGCTCTATTGCTACGGATCCTGCGGATCCAACTTGGCATCCGGCAGCAACAAAGAGAGGTTCTGCAGGAGGTGCGACAGCTGAAGCACAAGGTACGGCTCTTGTCCGTGCCTCAGCACGCCCAGCCAGCACAGCGCCCCTCTGACCTTCCCCGGCTGCCTGCTGGTACAATTGGAGAAGTGGAGGCAGCAGAGGCAGCTGTGCAGAGTAAAGCTGTGGCTGCGGCTTTGGTGTATATTTCTTGATTTTTAATATGCCTATGTAACATGCAGAAATTTAGTACTGCTTTAAGATACTGTGTTTCGGGAAACAAACTAGTCAGGTTATCTCATGAGCCACTGTACTACAGTCGAATATGAATAATTTGTACTCAAAGAGGCCAGAAAATTTGTTCAAATTAATGAAAGTTACCGTAATTACTTGAATCTAACACGCACCTTTTTTCCGGTTAAGAGAGTTCATAAATCGCATGTGCGTTAGAATCGAGTACGAAAAAAAAAAAGAATATGGTCATTCTATTGCCATCGCCACTTACAAAATAGCCGCCCCCTATGTGCGTCGGCATGGCGCGTCGGTCATTTCTGCCTATGTGTTTCCCATGCGCGGCACTTCATACGTGTGCTGAGGAGTTCGTCATCTTGTAGTACATTAGCATCGACGGCATGGTAGGGCCGACTCAAAAACTCGACGAGTGCACCACAATGCTGCTTCTAAAAGAAAAGTCGTCGCGTGTGCCGAAACGGACAGAAATCGGGCCGCATCGCGGTCATTCGGAGTTTCCGAAACGTGCATGCGGGACTGGCGGAAACAAAAGCAGAATATTGTCGACAGCAAAGATTCACGCAAAGGCTTCAGTGGACCACAGTAGGGTCGGTTTCCACAAATTGAAGAGCTGCTCGGCGAGTATGTGATTAAGCAGTGAGCGGCACAGCGGCCCGTGACGACAGAACTGCTCCAAGTGCAGGCTATGCAGTTAGCCTTAGAAAAAGGGCTAATGCAGAGCCATTTTAAAGCGAGCAGGTGCTGGCTAACGAACTTTATGAAGAGAAAAGGCTTTTCCCTCCGAAGGCGAACGGGCATATACCGGAAGTTGCCGGAGGAGTACGAAGAAAAGCTTCAGAGTCTTCAGAGGTTCCTCCTAAACTTCCGGCACAACAACGGCTACCTGCTTGGGCAAATCGGGAATGCCGATCACACGCCTCTTTACTTCTACATGCCTGGCACCACAACCGTCTAAGAGAAGGGGGCGAAGCAAGTTTGTGTACTGACATCGGGCCACGGTAAAACTAGAGCGACAGCAATGCTCTGTTGCACGTCAGATAGGCATAAGCTTCCCCCGTACTTCATATTTAAACGGAAGATGCTCTCAAAAAGAGTCGTTTTCGCGAGTGGTGTGATCAAGCGGGCCAACGAGAAAAAAGGGTGCGCGTTGCAACCGATGTCTTAGTTTTTTTTTTTTTGTCGTGGAAACCGGGCGCGCGTTACAATCGAGGGCGCGGTAGAATAGAGTAAATACGGTAAACGAGCGGAGGGCTCACCATGCAGTGATGCATGTGCATGGAGAAGTTTTATTCACAAATTACAGGACATCCGTCATCAATTAAAGTAGTCAATACATGTCTGTACACGTTGGCCTTGCAACGAGTCAACAAGTTTTGCGTGCAGTTTGCAAAGCATTTGTACTTCGGCTTCAGTATTCTCCTGGCAAAAGAAGTTGCGCGCGGCAATGTCCAGTGCTGACACTCTTCGAAGACAACTGTGTTTCCACTGTTACCATCTGCGCTGCAGCCGGAGCGTGGCCAGCACATGATGAGAATGGAGGAGCGTCTCCACCTGGAGAAAAGCAGATCGGCATTCGAGAGAGAAACACTCCGCGGCAGCTTTTTTTTTTTTCTCTCTTCATGCGCGGTGTTGAAAGGAGAAGAGTCTCTACATAGCAGGAATGAAAAACAGGGAAGCGTGACACCGGCGCGTTGCAGATCGGCATGAGAGAGCCTACTCTCTGCGACAGCTTTTTTTCCCCTCTTTCTCTTCATGCGCAGTGTTAAGAGGAGAAGGGTCTCTACATGGCAGGGACGGAAAAAGCCGAAGCGGGGCACAGGAATGTCGCAGATTGGCATTTGGCAAACATTCCACCGCAGTCTTTTCTTTCCTTTTCTTCATTTTCTTCTTGAAGCACAGCGATGAGGTGTCTGAAGTGCCACCGAAGGATTGGGCGGGGTGCTGAGAGCATTTTCGGAGCGCGGTATAGCTTTGATAGGACCACAGCGTCAGTTCGAATTAAGTGTGTTGGAATTAATGAGATTCGACTGTATTTACTATAGTCTGTGAAGTCCGAGTGAACTGTCCTAAGCTAGCAGACGATGTAGGCGGCATCGTGTTTTTGATGGGCAGTGACTAGCAATAGCCTGCTTAAAACAGACAATCAGTAATTTTGTTCATGTATCAGCCTATTTTGTGTCCGCTGCGGCTCTTTCTACTTCGAGCTACAGTTCACCCTGCCTTGTGTTAGCCGATTTCTTACTTTTTTAAAAATCTAACATGCACCCAATTTCGCAGTGTGAAGAAAAATGCACCTTTGTTTATTGTGATGAGATTTCTATAGTGACATGCCTCTTTGTTGGCTATCACAGAAAAATATAAACAGCAAATGTTGCGACCTTTATTTTTCTATCAGTTTCATCTATGACCAAGATTTGGTCTCTCTAAGGTTGCCTCTTAGTACGCCTTGATCATGTTCATTTATCTTGTTGTGCTCTGCTTACAATGCATTGATTAAAAACATGTCCAAGCTTCTTTTTGAATTCCACATATTTTATCGTTTTTCACCTGTAGAAGCTACTCCTGGTCAACATTCAGGCAAAGACATTGTAACCTCGAAGAAACGTGTATTGGAATTTGAGCACTGTACAAAGTAATTATACTATTTCATAGCTAGAATCAATATTTATTAAGGGTTATAACAGTGTTGTATTTGATTTCATAACAGCGAAACTGCATTCAGAGAAGGACTCTGAAAGGTTCTCACACTGAGTGTGAGAGGGCTGATGTGGAAACCATTTTAGGTCAAGTGAGTTGAAGTTAGCGTAAAAAAACAATGAAATGTTGTGATGCCCAAAAATTCAAGTTGTTGTTTTTAGTGTCCTCTTCTTGCAGATTTTTATCATGAAAACATTTCGATGTGTTGTTGCATTTACCCCATCTATGCTTGCATTTTTTTACAGCGCAAGCACCTCCTGCAGATTGGGGGACGTGGCCTCTGAGAAATTGGTGTGAATGCCATGAAGGCTGTATTGGCACATGATGTGCAAGTGCTGTACAGCCTTCATGGCAGAAAAGGGAAAAGGGCCTTTGTGAACCTGAGGCTCTGTAGATTAGTGACAGGTTAGACTTGTTCATTGTTTTATGTGTGTGTACCCTTGTGTATTCTCTGTACTGCAGTGCTTCATGTGTACTATGGTATTTCTGTTCTTGTATGCAGATGTCATCTGCCAAAAAGCAGGGTGCGACCAGGCGGAGGCCCTCAACTTTATTAAGAGGTGGCTGCCAGGGTCTGGTGATCGCTGTGGGGGCAGTAAGCGGCGCTTCAGAGAAGCATTTGTTTTGGAGCAGCCCGATGATCCCCACTTTCAGAGTGCAGATTATCGGCTGCTCGCGGCAGCTGGCTTCCTGCCCAGCCACAGCAGCCAGGGCCTTGACAGCACCACTGTCACTGTGCCCCCAACGCAACCTGACCTGCAGTAGAGCGGGCCTTTTTTAGTTGTGTATATATATTTTTCAATGTATACATTTTTTGTTGTACAAAATAAATAAAAAAAAACAAAGAATAAATAGTCTGCAGACTGTCGGTGGTGCACTGTTCGGCTAGCTTATGCTGATTCGGAAGCACCATCACCATGTTTTAGTTACAAAAAAAAGCTCTAAACTATGAATATTCTCGATTACCATATGGGGGACATATGTGGGGATTGCAAGTGGGGGACATACGCTTTCAACATTTACTTCCTAACGACTTTTTTCGATCTGCTGTACCAAATACCAGTACCAAATAAAGCACTCGCTATTGCAAAAGATAAATTGGTAAAAAAATAAACTACACTTCTAGTGTTAGCAAAGGGAATGAGGTATAAAAGATGAAATAGATCGAGTAACTGCTTTCAGTTCTCGGCATTCAATTTTCTGTTGCCCCAAGTATACAGGGCTGCAAAGCTACAAGAGCGGGTCATCGAGGCATATTGTTTAAATCTTCCAGTAAGAAAAATTCCCTACTAATAATGGTTACATAATGGCGAGCCAATCAGTAGCCAATATTCCTCGTGCAGGAAATATCGGTGTAATAACGGCATTTTATTGGCTGCAATGTGGCCCTGGATTGGTCCAATGTCGGTCGTACATCCGTAGCCAATATTCGTCGTGCAGCAAACATCGGCGTAAAAATGGCATGTGATTGGCTGAAATATGGCCCAATGTTGGCCGAACATTGGCAGCTTTGTCGGCAATATGATGGGCCTTCGTAGGCCCAATGTTGGTTGCATACTGGCTAAAACATCGGCAAAACGTCGGCCCATCATTGGCTTGAACGTCGGCCCGACATTGGAAGAAGTTGCACTTCCGACGTCGGCCCGACGTCGGTGCCGATGTTAGCCGATGTTGGTCCAAGATTGGTCCAACGGCGGCGTGCTGCCTGGGAAGTGTCGAGTCTTCTTCTTCTGGAGGAGTAGAGTTAAGGGGCGAGCATGATAAAGAATCGGCAACATTGTGTTTTCGCCCAGACCGGTATACGACAGTAATGTCGTATTCTTGCATTCGGAGGGTTCTACTAGCAAGACGTCCCAACAGGTTTTTTAAGTTTCCCAGCCAGCAAAGTGACTAGTGGTCGCTGACGGCACGAAACAGCCTTCGTAGAGGTATGGTCTGAACTTGCTGATGGCCCATACCACTGCCAAACACTCTTTTTCTGTCGCGGAATAGTTTTTTTGGCTTTTTAGAGGATGCGGCTGGCGTAAGCTATCACATTTTCTTCTCTATTTGAACATTGTACGAGGACTGCGCCGAGACCAATATTGCTTGCGTCTGCATGGAGTTCCGCGTCAGCGGTCTCGTCGAAGGGGCAAATATCGGCGGGCTTTGAAGACGTTGCTTTAATTCGTTGAAAGCTGCTCCTTGTTCTGTACCCCAAGCGAATGATTCTTCGTCTTTTGTGAGTTTGTTCAAGGGTTTTGCGATTTTCAAGAAATTTGTTGCAAATCTTCTGTAGCAAGCACATAGGCCGAAAAATCTCTGCACCTCTTTCCTGTCTGTGGGTTTTGGGAATTCTGCGACCACCGCAGTCTTGTCTGGATCAGAGCCAACACCTTCCGCACTAGTAACGTGTCCCAGAAGACGAAGCTTGTCGAATCCGAACTGGTACTTTTCTTTTAGGGGCGAAGCTTGTTATGGCGTGGCTTGTGCGTCCCTCGTTGTACGTAACCACCAGTGGCACATACCCGAAAAAGGTATAACATTTGACCTCCAAGGTGGTGCCGGTGAGAGATTTCTTCTGTGTGTTGTTTAACAATAAAAGTAGTGCTCAATGTACATCTCAATGGCTGCTAATGGAGAATGAGAGACAGGAGCATTCGGTTTTTAGTCAACGCCCACGCTGCGATCCCCTTTAGCAGCCATTGGCATGTACGTTCAGCACTATCGGGCAAGAAAGGGTCGCTACATTATACTCGCTGGGTGTAAACTCCTTAGTTTTAAAAAGGTTTAGTGAGCGTTGAGCCGCAGGGCCATGAATACAATGTGCTAGTATATACCATGAAAGAATTCGAGGTGGTTAAAAGGGGGAAGCAGATACGAAGCGCAAGCCGTAAGAAAGTGAAAGCCGAATTCTTCGCCTCTCATTTCCCATTAGCAGCCATTGGCATGTACATTGAGAACTATCAGACTGAAAAAGTTTGCTACGTCATACTCGCTGAGCGTAACCTCCTTGGTTTTCGAAAGGTTTAGCGAGCGTTCGGCCGCAGTGCCATGAATACAGTGAACTAGTATATACCATGAACTCGAGGCGGTTAAAGGTGGGAAATGGACCCGAAGCGCAAACCGTAAGAAAGTGTGCGTGTGCCACCTCTCGTTTAGTCCTTGGAATGTCCGCTGGATGGCGGTGCTTCTATATGGGGAATACATGATAAAAAGATGCGAGATGGTGGGACTTGGAGTGTTGAATAGATGGACGAACGGACACACAGACAGATGCATGGATGGACGCATGAACAGACGCAGGGGCGGATGCATGAACGAACGCGGGGACGGGCGCACGAACAGACGCATGGACGGTCACACAGACGGACGCATGGACGGACGAATGCTTCGCCCCACTCTCCATCATTCACTCCGTGGATATGCTGCCATTTTTTTATTGTCAAGCCGGCCGACTGGATAGCCTGAAGCACTGACCACAGTCGCTCTACGTGTTGGTGAAATGTCACAGAAAATACTACAACATCGTCCAAGTAGACTAGGCATCACTGCCTTTTCAGACCCATGAGGACACTGTTCATCATGCGCTGGAATGTCGCTGGCGCGCAACAGAGGCTGAAAGGTAGTGCTTTAAACTCATACAAGCTATCCGGGGTTACGAAAGCAGTCTTTTCTTGGTCTCTTTCATCCACTTCGATTTGCCAATATCCGCATTTTAAGTCGAGTGAAGAGAAATATCTGGCGTGCCGTAGCCGATCCAACGTGTCATCAATACGTGGTAAGGGGTATATATCGGGCTTGGCTTTGTGTTTAGTTTCCGGTAGTCTACCCAGAATCTCAACGTTTTGTCTTCTTTTCTCACAAGAACTACTAGCGATGCCCACGGGCTGCTAGATGGCTGAATGACGTCGTCCTGGAACATCTCTTGTACCTGATATTTTATAACCTCTCGTTCTTTCGGCGAAACTCTGTAAGGGTGTTGATACACTGGCCTGGTTGTTTCCTCTGTTATGATCCTGTGCTTCACGATCTGAGTGTGACGTTTTTTTGATGAAGTGCAAAAACATTTTGCGAATTCATCTATGAGGTCTTGTAGGATTTTCTCCTCGGCTGGCGATAGACTTCGGCTGATTGAAACTGATGTTCCAAGGTCATGCGTAGCTTGCGAAGCAGATGGCTTTTGTGCAACAACACATAAGTTGGTAACTTCAGTAGAGCTGTGCAGAAAAACGATGGCAGCGTCTTTTGCGATATGCTGAATTTAATTTCCAAAATTGGAGAGCAGTACGTTGGCAAGCCCACCACGTAAGCGCATAATGCCTCGAACTATGCAAATGCCTTTCTTTAGCAGCAGTTTGACATTCCCATCTGCTATTCCTTCAGACTCGGCGAATGCGCCGTTCCTTACGCCAACCAGGACGCTGCATCACGGAGGCTCGGTTACATCGCTGTCAATAACACGCATCGCAGAACTTCCTGTCTCCTCGTCTATGGCCAGCTTTGTCGAGAAATACTACAATTCTACAGGTTTGTTATGGCGCCGTTAGCTAGCAGGAAATCTATGCCGATTATTACATCTCTCGAGAATTCTGCCTGAACTAGGAAATCAGCGACATAAGTATCACCCTGAATGCTGATCCGGGCGGTTCATCTTCCCAGAGGCGTTATAGGGTGGCCTCCAGCCATTCGAATTATTGGTTCACTCCATGGCGTCAAAACGTTATTCAAATCTTTTGCGATTCCATAGCTTACGACTGAATAATCGGCCCCTGTATCAATCAATACGGTAAATTCCCGCCCGTCCACTGTAACATGCAAGCCTGAAGAATTTTTTTCGTTACTTATTTTGTCGTCGCTTTCTGCTCGTTGCTCCTTCGCTGGGGCCTTGACGTAAGATCTTTTCTCTGTCAGACATCAGCGGCCTTACCTCACCAGGTCGCTGGCTTCAGTTTTTCTGGCGCGGGCTCGTTGACCGATGGTTTCGTGAATGTGGTGGCGAACTTGAACGTCGCGGCCTTGGCGATCCATAACGATTTGGTGCTGGTAACTTTGGCTGGTGCTGGAAGCTAGCGGCTGGAGATCCCTGCCTTGACAGGTACTCCTCTATTTCTATAGGCATTTCACCATTACGCGGGCATGGAGCATACGCAGAAAACCCACGCAGACAGACTCTTCGTTATGGACAGTGTCGTTAAAGATGTCCAGCTTCTCCACAGTGAAAACAGAGTGGTGTACTGTCCGGTGTGCGCCACACACCGCTTTTCCTTGCTCTCTGCTCTCCAAGAAAAGGTGAGCTGGGCGAAGCTGACTGGAGGGCGCTGGGAGACGCGAACGAGGCATTCTGGACGGCAGGTTGGCGTAAATCGTCTGCGTACGTTAGTACATGGCGTTCCAGTAGTTTGTTGAAGTCGAAGGGGTTGCATTTCTGGTTCCGGCTGAAAAATGGCGTGCCAAACTTCATCACGCATGACGAATGTGAGGGATGAAACTGTCGGCATGACTTGCGGTTTCAGAATGTTTCGAAGCTCCTCTTTTACAATGGAACGCACCAGTTCCCTCAGTGTCTCGTTACTGTTGTCTCGTTTTGCCAAAAGGACTTCCGCGGGCTCGCTAATGGCATCCCCATTCTAGTGACGGGCACACTGCTGCAGTGCTCTTTTTATGGTCGTGGCTTTAGTGCGGAATTCAGCAACGGTACGTGGAGGATTGCGAACCAGGCCTGCAAATAAGTCCTGTTTGAATCTACTCATCAAATGGCGCGCTTTCTTTTCTTCGGTCATGTTCTGATCGGCATGTTTGAAGAGGCGGGACTTGGTCTCGATATACTTGCTGACACTCTCGTTGTTGCGTTGGTTCCTTGATTGAAGGTTATTTTCTGCCCTTTCCCGGCGATTCGTGTTGGCTTACGCAGCAAACAAATGCTGCCGAAAGTGTTCCCATGTCGCTATTGCCCCTTCGTGGTTCTCAAACTATATTCTTGCTGCATCCTCCAACGCAAAGTACACGTGGCCCAATTTCCTTGCCTCAACCCAGGCATTGGTCCGCTCGAATTGCTCCAGCCAGTCGTCCACATCTTCGTGCGCGTCACCGTGGAAGGGTTCAGGTTAGCACAACGGAGACACGATGAGTTCAGATGTTGAAGCTTGGTTGGCCATTTCTCTGAGATTGGCGGTTACCGCTCCCCGTGTTGCTGGAGCAGTAAGGTGTGGTCCAAGTTTAGGTGACTCACCTCGGAGGCAGTGGCTTGAACGCTAGCGTACTGGGGAAAGTTCGCCAGGCTCCAATCGTCGGGGGTCAGGGCTTCTTTCTCTTACTCCAAGGGGACTTCCAATCATACCCAGCACCTCCACCAAAATGTAACGCAATGCAAGAGGGAGACACACACAATGATTTATTGCGGGCGAACTTGTGCCCAGGAAAGTAGCTATGACGCAAAGAAGAGTCTGCTAAAAGCGTTCCGCCTACGTGTCCCGTTCTGATCATCAACTAGGTCAGTCTTTCCGGCTCGTGCTCATGCACCAGAGGCATGCGCTGCTCTGTGTCAAGATGCGTGATCACGCGCGAGGCACTGTAGACGCCCGCATGGCATCTCGTTGGTTGCGTGGCATTCTAGACGCCCACATAGCATCTCGTTAGTTGCGAGGCAGTGTACACGCCCACATAGCGTCCCGTTGGTTCTTTTCGTAAAATAAGTCTTAGGAGCAATCTCTGTGGCAATATAGCAAGCTGTTTTCAAAAGTGCTTTTGATCAGGATCACTTCACGAGGGAATTCCGGACGTTGATGCCGCAGTTAAACGATGAAACTGAAGGTAGGTTGAAAATCTAAATCGCTGCGAGAGAAGTAGAGACAGGAATTAATAAAATAAACTGTGCGATCACTGTTTCCGAAGGTCTAAGTGCTGCTTTCTACAAGAAGCTTACGCAGAAAGAATTTTCCATTTGGGCATACATTTTTGATAAAGCTTTGGTAGTGAAATCTCGTCCCTTGAAATTTGTGTCTCCTGATACTATTCTGGTACCTAAAACACATAGTTCAAGAAAACTTCTACAGGTCTCAATGTATCAGCCGACCATTTCGGCCAATGTAGACAAGAATATACTGATCATTATGGCTGGCATTGCAGAGCGCCAGTATAACCACGTCACACATATGGAATATAGCGAAGGAGCATCTTTACGAACATTCATAGAGACATGCATATTAGAATGTACTCATATCAGGGGCTCTGCGGTGGCTATGCTTCACATCGACTTGGAGAAAGCTTTCGATCGCGTGCCGCACAATTTGCTTATAGCTGTAATAAAGCACGACGTTATTATTCTTCCTCAGCAGATAACTTTCTTTAGTCCTTGGAGCAATCTCAGAAGCACCTATTATAGCCAGCCAAGTTAGATCCCTGCATTAGGCCTATATATGTATACGCAGGGAGAGTAGCCTTAGCTGAGCCGAGTTCTTAAATGAAAAACAACCTATGGCAATGACTGTCTGCCACTTCCTTGTCCTTCCCACGACGTCCATCTCCTTGCCCATGCGCGTCAACTGACTCCCCCTCTCTCCCTGTCGTGGCATCTCCACTCCCACGGTGGATGCACGTCCCTTACACTTCTCTCCTCTCCAACGCTCCCCCCTCTCTCTGCTTTGAACATCCTCAACTCTATGAAACATCGCCTAAAGCAGGCAAGATAGTGAGTACCGACAACCTGAGGCCTATTGCACTAACTCTTTGTGTGGGTAAACCTATGGGGAGAATGGTTCGGAATCGCCTCTCTCTATACATGAAAACTAAGGGACTCTTTGCAGACACTATGTTAGGGTTTCGCTCACATATGTATACTCAAGATGTCCTTCTTCGCACCGTGACATAACAGAATCCACTTTCATGCGACACACTGCCAAAGCCATTCTTGCTCCCAATCCTAAAGGAACCTTCGAAAAAGTTTGTCATGGTAGCATTCTGGCAAACCTGAGCTCTTCAGATTGCAGTGAGAAGGTTGCAGCGATTGCAGTCTACGTAAGAGACTTCCTCTCGAAGCGTCAGCTTTTCCTTAAATATGAGGATGATGAATACGGCCCATACACTATAGGCACAAAGGGTACTCCCCAAGAAGCGGTCTTGTCACCGCTCCTTACAACAATTCTATGATGCAGCTTTCATATCATTTGGCCCGATGGAAGAAATTAATCACACACTCTACGCAGATGATATTATCACGAAGTCACAGGTATGCAGGTACAAAAATAGGGCGCTTACTTTTGTAACCCAAGGGTCAGAAACGCGAGCACCAGAGCGCAAGCACCCAGAACTACATCGCTGTCCTCCTCAGAGGCTGGCTACTACAGTTGCCAGCCTACCTTGCGTCTATTCCTCTCTTTCAAGAAGGACCGTCCCGGTCGACTGACTAAGATGCTACAGGTGGCCATGAAAAAAAATTCTCACGTCAACGAAAAAAAGCCCACGCTGTTGTGGATAATAGAAAAAAGTTCGAAGTGTTTATAACTCGCTGGCGAGGTACGGTTTCATCCATACTACATGGACTACCTCTGGACGTGGACGTCTTCGGTTCAAAGTGATGTCGGAGCTTTGGGGAGCAACCTCGTAATTCACGTCACTGAGGCAGCGAACAACTTCGTAAGGGCCAAAGTAGCGTCGCAATAGCTTCTCCGAAAGCCCAGGATGTCGAACTGGTGTCCACACCCATGCATAGTCACCTGGTTGATAGTGGACGTTCCTTCGGCCTTGGTCATAACGGCGAGTGTCGATATCTTGCTGCGTGCGAATGCGGTTCCGTGCAAGCTGCCGGGCTCCCTCGGATTTCTTGACGAAGTCGTCAACGGTGTCATTTCCGCTGGTTTCCTGATCTACGGGGAGCATAGCGTCTAAAGGTGTTGTGACGCGACGGCCATAAACAAGCTTGAATAGTGTTAGTTCTGTGGTTTCTTGCACAGTGGTGTTATAAGCAAACGTGACGTACGGCAAAATTTAATACCACGTTTTGTGCTCTACATAAACATACATAGATAGCATGTCGACCAGTGTTTTGTTTAACCTCTCCGTCAAGCCGTTTGTTTGGGGATGATAAGCTGTTGTTTTCCGGTGGTTGGTGTGCGTCAGTTTGGCGACTTGTTGCAATAACTCTGCCGTAAATGCTGCTCCGCGATCGGTTATGAGTACAGCAGGTGCACCATGGCGCAAAGCAATGTCGTGGACAAAGAATCTCGCGACTTAAACTGCAGTTCCCTTAGGCACAGCTTTGGTTTCTGCATAGCGAGTCAGATAGTCGGTTGCGATGATTATCCACTTATTTTCTGAGGATGACGTAGAGAAGGGACCAAGAAACTCAATTCCCACTTGCTGAAATGGTGCTCGATGTGGATCTAAAGGTTGGAGAAAACCGGTGGACTTTGCGGGTGGAAGTTTACGCCTCTGACAGTCACGGCAGGTGCGAACATAGCGCTGAATGGACGAATAGAGCTGTGACCAGTAGTACTTCTGCCGGATGCGCGCTAATGTCCTGGCAAAGCCTAAGTGACCAGCCGAAGGATTGTCAAGGCACACCTGCAAAACTTCCTCATGCAGTGCTGTTGGAATGGCGAGAAGGAAAGTTTCCTGGCTGCTCTCAAGATTTCTCTTGTAGAGAACATTGTTGCGCAGGCAATACGTGGTTAAACCACGCGAGAGGCGGCGTGGGACGATAACGTTGTCTCCTTGAAGATGCTGGATGACAGGAAGTAGCTCAGTGTCCTCACGTTGAAGCTCAGCCATCCGCACCACATCAACGATGCCAAGAAACGGTAAATCTTGTTCAGTGTCAGATGACGTCGGGCAAATAGGAGCACGAGACAGGCAGTCAGCGTCTGTATGCTTATGTCCTGATCGGTAGACCACCGTTATGTTGTACTCTTGAAGGCGGAGACTCCAGCGGGTGAGGCGGCCTGATGGATCCCGTAGATTGTCAAGACAACAGAGTGAATGGTGGTCACTGACCGCTCGAAATGGCCGGCCGTATAGGTAGGGTCGAAATTTGCATATGACACAAACGACTGCTAGGCACTCTTCGGTGGTCGAGTAATTACCCTCTGCTATTGTGAGACTGCGGCTCGCGTAAGCGATCACACGCTCTGCGCCGTTCTGCCATTGAACTAGAATGGCTCCAATTCTTACATTGCTGGCGTCTGTGTGGCTCTCGGTGTCGGCAGTGTCGTCGAAATGTGCCAGCACTGGAGCTTTCTGCAGTCGATTGCGTAGCTCTACGAAGGCTTGCTGTTGTTCTTCCGTCCATACAAAAGGCATATTTGGCCGTGTCATTCTTGTAAGAGGTTCCGCAATTTTCGAAAATCCTTCGACAAAACGGCGGTAGTACACACAGAGTCCGAGGAATCGCTGAAGAGCCTTTTTGTCTCCAGGACGAGGGAAATCGGCAACGGCAGCCAACTTCTCCGGATCTGGTCGAACACCCTGTCGCGAGAGAGGAAGACGGGACGGCAGCCAACGTGGTCGAGTCATTCTCTTGCCACTTTATTATCCAGGGCGATTCGCTGAAGCGGAGCAGCGGCGGCTGCCACGTCTGTACCGCCAGGCCAGAAGCTCGTTCTCCACAGCTCGTGCCTCGAGCTGTCGCATCAGCTGCACGAAAGGCGCAGCGCGGTGGCTAGAAAAATAACGTTGATAATGAATGGTGATGATGATGACGCTACAGATTACTCCCCCCACATAAATGAAGCCGGAATGAAAATAATGAGAGCGTCTATACAAGCGAGTTAGGTTTGCAAAACGAAACGGGGTCCGTGAGCAGTCCAGGTCGTAAACTGGAAGGGACAATCGGCAACCAGTGGGTCTCTGGCGGGTGACACTGGGAATGGCGCAGCGGACGAGGGTGACTACGCAGGCACGCTGTTGGAAGGAGCGGGCGAGGGTCGTGATGAAATGACACTTTTGTCGATAGCGAGTACCAACGACAAGGTGAAAATTGTCAAGGGCCGAGAACACACACGGGCCTTTTCGGTGCGGTCAATTGTCGCGCGCACTCGGACAATGAGTCTTAAAATATGGACTGTAGCATTAGCGTGGTACGGAATTAACGGGACCCGTGACAATTAATCTGGCGTCCGCGACAGGATCTTTTGGTGTACAGTGTGTCCAAAGTAGTGAGAAAGAGCCTAGAGTTGTCGATAGAGCTATCGGAACGATTTTGTGTGTTGCTCAGTGTTCTCGTTAACGAGTGCAGGGGAGTGTTCCGATAGACTGATTTAGGCAGATACTTTTTGCACGCGGCAAGCCTGAATTAGTGAGACACGATGGATCTCGAAAAGTTAGTAGCTCTTGGTGAGAAGATGGGTCTTTCTGGCGCCGAACTACGGAAGTGGGTCACCCAGAAGGAAAAAGAAGAAAAAGAGAGGGCCAAAGAAGAAAAGGCAGCTGAGCTGGAAAAAGAAAGGTTGGCGGTCGAAAGAGCCAAAGCCGAAAAAGAAGCTGAGTTGGAGAGAGAGAGGTTGGCAGCTGCCAAGCAAGAAAAAGTAGCTGAGTTGGAGAGAGAGAGGTTGGCAGCTGCGAGAGAGAAAAAGAAAGAGAGGTAAAGGAGCGACAGCTGAAGGAAGAAATAGAGCAACAATTGAAGTTGGAATTGGAGAGAGAAAAGCTGGCAGCTGAAAGGGCGAAAGAAGAAAGAGAGGCAAAGGAGCGGCAGCTGAGAGAAGAAAGAGAGCAGCGATTGAAATTGGAGCTGGAGAGAGAAATTTGGCAGCCGAAAGGGCGAGAGAAGAAAGAGAAGTGAGGGAGCGACAGCTGAAAGAAGAAAGAGAAGCGGAGATGGCTGAAAGGGAACGGCAGCGGCAGCACGAGATGGAACTCGAGCGGCTCCGTTTGCAACAGCGAAGTGAAACTCCCGTCCAAGCTAGAGTTGAAAGCAGCGAACGGGAAGATCATGGCTTCCGCTTGAACCCAAGCAAGCTGCTCGTAGCGTTTGATAAAAGGAAGGACGACCTTAACGTGTACCTTCACAGATTTGAGACGATTGCAAGGAGCCAGAATTCGCCGGAACATCAATGGGCAACTGCTTTGAGTACTTGCTTGAGTGTTGAAGCGCTCAGTGTGTACGGTAGGCTGACGCCGACCGATGCAGCCAACTATGCAAAGGTGAAAACTGCTTTGCTGAAGCGATTTAGATTTACTGTGGTAGGATTCCAGGACAGATTTCGGACAGGAAAGCCAGCGGATGGTGAGACGGCTACGCAGTACGCCGCCCGACTTAGCCATTATTTCGACAGATGGATTGAACTTTCAGGGAGAGCGCAGGAGTACGATGAGCTTAGAGAGCTCCTAATTAGAGAGCAATTTTTTACTAGTTGTCACCCAAGCCTGTCGCTGTACTTGAAAGAGAGGAAGGTTGAGTCACTTGAAGGAATGCTTGAATTGGCTGATCAATTCTTGGAAGCGCAAGGTGGAACTAATTTGGCCAAGGTCAAGAAGGAGTGTCCCGAAGATCCGAAAAATTCGGCACCCGAACAAAAGAAGCGTGCACCAGAGAGTGTTCCGCGATGTTTTCTGTGTAACTGAGTGGGTCACCGTGATAACCATTGCCAAACTAACTTGACGAGCTCCGCGGTTGTAAAATGTTACAAGTGTGGTCAGACTGGGCACAAAGCAGACGCATGTCGAAACGGAGCGAGTCAAACTCACCAGGTATCCTGTGTGCAAACGGCACCGAAATCCGGTGATAAGGCTGTCATCGAAGAATTCGTAGAGTTGAAAAATGGGGAGAAAATTCCTATTGTCAGTGCTGTAATGTCAAAACAGCCAACCGGTGTTACGAAGGGAATGCCAACGCTGCCTGAAAAAGTTGCGGGCAATAAGATTACGGTGTTAAGAGACACCGGTAGCTCCACGCTTATCGTGCGGAGATATTTGGTACGGGACATTGAGTTGACAGGCAGAACGAAACCGGTTTGCCTAATTGACCGTACGGTTCGGATGCTTCCCGAAGCAGAGATCGAAGTTGAAACTCCGTACTTCAGTGGGAAGGTTACCGCTCTATGTATGAGGACCCCCCTTTACGACCTTGTCATCGGAAACATCGACGGGACGCGAGGACCGAATGATCCGGAATGATTGGGAGAATACCCTAACATAGAGTCTTCGCCAACCCAGCGACCGCGAGATACAGTGGAGGAGCATCCCGTGACAGATCTCACTAGAGCCCAATGTGAAGCCACGGCGCAAGAAACAGCGAATGAGAAGATGATCGTGTTGAATGAGTTCACGTGCTGGGCAGCGGGACGTACGTCGGCACGACCCCAACCGACCGACAGTGTAAAGGTGACGGAGTCGGCCAGCCAGGCCCAATACCGTGACATGAACAAGCTGGTAAATAAACAGACAGGATCCGTTGAACGTTATGACCCGTTAACGGTGTCGGAAGTGACAACGATGGCTGAGACGCCACCTAAGATAGCGTTGTTGGAAAGGGCTCGCCGAAAAAGAACCTAGAAACACAAGAAGAGATCGAGCGAGCACCGCAAGAAAGGGCGCATGCGCCGCTCAAAGTACACAGGATAAGTGCTGAGGTCGAATCAGAATGTGTTTGGCAGTGCTGAGTGCCATATGTTGTGTTATTGTTGTGTTATCCTGTGTCACAAGTGTCGAAGTGTTTGTGCTGTGATGTGATGTATAGTGTTGTATAATTGTTGTAAAGACAGAGCTTTGTACGTTTGTATTGTTTGGAATGTGTGATGAAGCGTTGTACTCATGTACTTGCGGTTATATTTCATGTGTGTGAGATTGAATTGTATTGTCCAATTGTATTGAGTGATATATTGTGAAAGTGACGTGTCATGAGCGACGGACTATGTTACAGTCTTTGAGAGTGTGTGGTGACTGTTCGCGCTCGTTTGTGTGGTTTTGAATATTTTGAGATAATATTTTTAAAGTGGGGGGGCAGTGTCACAGAACGAGTGCTCAAAAAGGACGCTCCGCCAAATTCTCGCGACAAAATGCCGGAGTGACGCCGCGAGGTCAACAATAAAAGAACAAAAAAGAGAAAACAAACATCCAAGGCTCCCCGGGCGCGCGACTTCCTCCCCTCGGAAGCGTGGCTTCGCTGACAAACCTCCTCACCCCACATCGGCGGCCGAGCAAGCACTCAAAATTTCTAGATGGAAAGGGGCGTGTTATGCCGGGTTGAGTCATCTGTCGGGGACGGCCCTCGTACAGTCTCACGCCTTCCCCCAGCCTCTGCTGCGCATCGCGCCGACGAAATGATGAGAACTTTCTTGAATGTCGCGCGGAAGGTATTTAACCGAGCAGCGGAGATTAGAGATCAGGGGAAGACGGAAGTTAGCGCCAGAGCGCGTAGGGATTCCGCCGTGTAGTCGGCGAAGGTTTTGTCCGTAGGGAGAAAGCAGGAGAAGACGGAAGTTAGCGCCAGAGCGCGTAGGGATTCCGCCGTGTAGTCGGCGAAGGTTTTGTCCGTAGCGACAAAGCAGGAGAAGAAGAAGAGGATTTCCACATGATGGGTGAAGGCTCGAGCTACAGGAAAGAGCATGTGTCGAGCGAAGACGCGTGGTAACAGCTGCGTGTGTGAAGCCGACGTGTTTCCGGCGAAGAAGTTGAAGCTTGGAGAGTGACCAATTGAAGACGCGATGTTTCCTGGAAGAGAAACTTCGGCGAGGTTTCCTGGAAGAGAAACTTCAGGGGTAGCGGAACGATAACAACACTGGACTTTGAGTGAGTGATTCTCGGAAGAGTATCATCCAGACTTTTTTTCCAAGAACTTTGGACTGAATAGGTTTTCTATCTCTTTAGTCTTTAAGTGTCTTTGTTGTTCAATGCATGCGACTGCATTGTTGTGTGTATTGTTGTCTGTGTCCATTTTTTCGAGTGTGGCTGATTGTACTGTGTAGTACGTTGTTTTATTGGTGACATATTGTACTCAACTATTGTGGAGTGTGCATACTTGTGTATTGTTTTCGATCTGCCAATATAGAGAATATAATTTTGTTTGTTTATCAACTCTCGGCTCTGACTTGTTCTTTGGGCCACAGCGGCGTCCGCTGGCGCGCCAAGTAGGACCACTTCTAAATTATCCATGTTTTCGTGGTGCGGTTCGGGGAACCGATACTTCGGCCCTTGGAATTAGCCCGGCGATCGCCTCCCTAATTACCGGGACCCGTGACACCAGTCCAGAGGGTCTAGTGTTACTTCCTTGTTGGAGTTGGTGGGAACGTCGACAGGGAGTGCGGTCAACCTTGTTAGTGTGTTTATCGTGCTGGCACCGTCACTTCCGGTGGCACATTACCGTTGCGGCGGCCGCCTGGTCGGCCGAGTAGGGTGCAGATAAGTTGGAAACGGTGCGCTTTGGACCGATGAAGTGCGACATGATTTACAGTGATAACGAGCCGGCTCAAAGAGCACTGATAAATTGCTTTTTCCGACCTTTGACGACGTGTAACGCGTAGGCGTACGCCGATGAGTCGTCGCGTTGTTCGAGCTAGAACCGACGTTTGGTGATGCGAGATCGAGCGGCGGGTATGTGGCGCCACAGTTGTCATGGGCCGTCGACGGCGTTTAAATGCTCAAGCACGAGTACCTAGTGGTAGGTGGATGGTTTAACTGCGCATCTGTTGGGGCATGTACGGTGTGCTCCACCTGTGGTGAGCCAGGCGTGCGGCCCTCGGGATTTCCTGACATCGTCACTGCATCATGCACGTTCAGCCGTGCATGCTCCGGGGCTTTAACTTCTGTAAGATACATCGAGGATGATGTTAGTAGTTGCTGGCAGTCCACGACGTTTTGAGCCGCAGGCACCGGTGTGCAGGGGAAACTGATGACGTGCAGTGTCACAGCGGGCTCTGGGTCCATAGTGTGAGTGGTGTCGCGGGCTTCACCAGGTTCCGGGACAGGCGGGGAGTCTGCAGAAAGGTCAGCTGGCCCAGCTGAGGTCATCGAATCACCTGGGACAGACAGTTCAGCTGACCAAGTCTCTGCAGCGAATGCGACGGTGTACGGGGCAGCGGCCTGTGTCGAATCGATGCGACCAGTTGCCGGCAGGGGAATGGTCTGGACTGGCTGTTGGGCGAGAGGCGTCCTGGAAGGTGATGAGCCAGGTGAAGTTGTGTCATTTTTAGGAGGAGGAGCATGTTTAAGGCCGTAAAACTTGAGCACGGCATCTCGCAAGTGATCGTACGGGCGAGGGCTCCATGAGAAGTATGTGAGGTGGTGTTTGAGGTCATGTGGAAGATGGTATTCCAATACCTCGTACATGAGCTCTTGGATCCAGATGCCGTTGTGATACAAGGCCGCCGCAAACTCCTCGAACCACGACTCTAGGCAAGAGATCCGGAACGGGGGCATTGGCGTGTCGAATAGAGGCTGCCAGGCTTGTGCTGACTGGAGCATGGCTGCGTAGCTCAGTGGTAGTAGTGCAGCGCCGGTCGCTTGTTCGTGTGTCCGGGTCACCAATGTAGCGAGAGAGGAAGACGGGACGGCAGCCAACGTGGTGGAATCGTTCTCTCGCCCCTTTATTATCCAGGGCGATTTGCTGAAGCGGAGCGGCGGCGACTGCCACGTCTGTACCGCAAGGCCAGAAGCTCATTCTCCACAGCTCGCGCCTTGAGCTGTCGCATCAGCTGCACGAGAGGCGCAGCGCGGTGGCTAGAAAGATGACGATGATGATGAAGGGCGAAGATGATGACGCTGCAACCCCTCGGGCTCACCACGTGGCCGACAAACTTGAGTTCCTGATAGCAGAAGTGGCACTTTTCGGGCTTGATAGTAAGGTTCGCTCTTCTTATTGCAGTGAGGACACTTTTTAGCCTTGAATGATGCTCATCAAACGTGCTTTAAAACACAACGACATCATCCAAATATGCAAGACACGTCTGCCACTTTAGTCCAGCTAGTACAGTGTCCATCATGCGTTGAAACGTAGCGGGAGCAAAACAGAGGCCGAAAGGCAGCACTTTAAATTCGTAGAGCCGGTCAGGCGTCACGAACGCGGTTTTCTCACGGTGGCCCTCGTCAACTTCAATTTGCCAGTACCCTGACTTGAGATCTAATGATGTAAAGAACTGGGCGTGGCGTAGAAGGTCTAAGGCGTCATCAATCCTTGGCAGGGGGTAAACGTCGCGTTTTGTGACTTTGTTAAGCCGTCGATACTCGACGCAGAAGCATAGCGTGTTGTCGTTTTTGTTTACTAAGACAACAGGTGACGCCCACGGGCTTGTCAAGAGTAGAACGACGTCATTATTTAGCATTTCTTGAACTTGACGCTTGATCACCTCTCTTTCCTTAGGGGACACACGCTATGGATGTTGGCGAAGAGGCCGCGCCAACTCCTCGGTAACAATGCGGTGTTTTGTAACGGTGGTATGCTGAACTTTCGATGCTGTGGAGATGCAGTCCGAGAATTCCCTCACAATGTTTAGAAGCCGTTCTTTTTGTGAATCTGGCAAGTCTGGATTACCGTGAATGCGGCTTCCCAGGTCAGCACAAGCTTTTTTATGTGGTGAAGTCGTATCCCATGTGCCGATATTGGAAAAGTCGGCGATTTCACTGAGAAACGCGACAGTAGTGCCTCTAGGGACGTGTTGAAACTCATTTCTGAAGTTGGTCTCAAAACTCGAGAGCGTTTATTCTCTAAACGAACAAGGCATCGGGCTATGCAGATGTTTCGTTTGAGCAGCAGCGGGATATTTGCCTCTGAAATGCCTTCATAGTCGTTGAATTCATCATAAACGTCGCAGGCTACCAAGGTCAACACGCTACTCTTTGGTGGTAACGTGACGTCATTGTCAACAATTCTCAAAGCATTGATGTAACTCCTGTGAGGGTTGCGTGCTAAAGCGTGTGCCGTAGAAAACGTCACCTGCGACTTTTGCAAATCAATCACGGCTCCATTATCACGCAGAAAGTCCAGTCTGAGAATAAGGACCCTTGAGCAACTCGGCAGTATTACAAAATCTCCGAGATACGTGAATCCGTGAATACTGACTCGCGCTGTGCACTGTCCGACCGGAGTAAGAAGATGGCCTACTGACGTACGTATCTGCGACCCAGCCAACTGGTTGAAAACCTTCTTCAGCCTGTAGGCAAGACCCATGCTCATAACGGAAGTGTCTGCTCCAGTGTCATTTAGCGCCATTACTTCTTCGTCGTCCACAGTTACCGTAATGTTTGATGTCACCACTCTTTGTACCACGTTTGCCTGCGTCTGTACATGTTTTTGCTGCCATCGCTGTCGTCGTAGTGGATGATCTTCCGTAGAGACAGCGTCAACGGCCTCACCTCCGGAGGTCACTGAACTCAGTTTTCCCGACTTGCAGGACTGGGTGAACGGCGTCTCGGAGGGCTGCGTGAATAGGCTGGGCTCGGTGACCTGTAGCGAGCAGGTGACGATGAGCGAGACCTTGGCGACCGATGTTCGTTACTGCGACGATTCGAGATAAAACTCTCTATTTTCAGTGGTCGCTCACCAGGTCGTGGACGAGGGGCATTAGGCGAAAATCCACGGAGACCCACACGACGGTATGGACATGTTCGGTAGACGTGTCCGGCTTCCCAGCAGTGCAAACAAAGGGGTCTGTGGTCGGGTGTACGCCAGATGTCACTCTTTCTCGGTCTTGCTTCGGCGATCAACGGTGAGCTGCGAGGACAGAAGCCTATCTCCATTTTCTGAGCGTTTCCATCATTGGGGTAAAATACGCTGGTTGAACTGTACGATGGAGGACGTCGCACTGCTTCCGCATAGCTCATCTCGACGTAGTGCCTCTGTTGTGGCGCCTCGGACGGTTGGGGAGCGTGAACGGCTTGCCGTAGCTCGGAGTGTACCATCTCCGCAATGGAGAGCTGCTCTACAGGCGAAGCAGTCACCTGCATCTTTTGTAGCTCTTCCTTAATGAGAGCTCTGATGAGCTCTCACAACGCGCTGATATCATTTCCGAGAGTGACAGAAGTGACCTTACTTGGGTGTACACCACGGTTGTACTGCCTGGCACGGTGTTGAAGGGCCCCCTCCATGGCAGTGGCTTGCTCACGGAACTCCGCATGTGTCTCAGGTGGGTTTCGAATCAGGCCGGCAAAAATCTCTTCTTTAACACCACGCATTAGCTGGCGAACTTTCTTGGATTCGGACATTGCGGGCTCCGCACACCTGAAAAGCCTACCCATGTCCTCTATGTAAGTCGTCACCTTTTCGTTAGGGCCTTGAGCCCTTGCCTCCATAGCACGCTGCGCTGTCTCTTTCCTGTCCTCTCGGGCAAATGCCTTCAGGAACTGCCGGTGAAACTCATTCGATGACGTAAGCGCTGCTTCATGGTTCTCAAACCACGTTTCCGCGGAGTCCTCCAGGAAGCAGTACACATAGCGTAGCTTACGCTCTGTGTTCTAATCGTTGATGACGGTGACCCGGTCGAAATGCTCGAGCCAGTCGTCGGCGTCTTCAAAAGCAGCTCCATGAAATGTCTTCGGCGTCTTGGGCTGGTTGATAACCAGGTGCACTGGTGCTGGTGCGGTGACGTTAGGCGGTGTTTGATTCATAGTCCTCTGACGTTCAGACAGCAAACCGTGCTGTGGGTCGAGTCCCTGGAGACGACGGCTGGAACGTACGTGCACAGGGGTAAGCTCGGCTGAGCTACTCGATGGACTTGCGTCAGGGGTGCTCTCAGAGAACCGCATCATCAACCGTACCCCACACCTCCACCAGGGAATGTCACAAAGACACAGGTATTTAGGAACATAAATAGGGCGTTTACTTTCATAACCCGGAGGGCCAGAAACGCGAGCTACAGAGCACGCGCACCCAGAACTACTTCGTTGTCTTCCTTAGAGGCTGGCTACTATAGTTGCAAGCCTACCTTTCGTCAATATAACAACTTAGACTACTGATGGGAGCATTGGAGATATGGAGGACGACCTCCATCGGGCCACCTCTATCGTCGATAGCTATGCTCTCGGCTGTGGTCTCCAATACGCTCCTGCAAAATCAGAGCTTCTCCTCGTCAAAGCCATCCCCAAAGACAACACGAAATTACATATTTTTTATGAGAGCTCCTGTCAGAGAAGTCGAGAACATCTAGATCCTGTGCCTGTTCATTATATACAGACTCAGACCGGACTCTACCATATAAAATTGAAATGTATAGGCGAACAGGTCGGACGTATGACCCACCGAGTTTCCAACAAACGCGGCAGGTTGATGGGCAGGGATACGCTTCGACTCGTTCATGTCTTTTCACTCAGCTGGATCCTCTACTCCGTACCCTATCTTCGCAATACAAAGGAACACGATTACCGCATCGACGCCTAACAAATTGAGCTTTACACTTACTGGTAACCACCTCCAAAGCCAAGTTATTCGCTCTGGGGGTGCTAAACTCGGTATAAGAAATTGAAAAAGGCACACCTCGTCAGCTAATATACGCGACTTTCGCAGATGGTGTCTGGACGCTGTTTGTTGGGCCGACTACACATAAAACAGGACTTCATTCCAGAGGAGAGATGCAAACTTTCTAAGATGTGGCACCACATGTTCTGGGTTCCTCCCCTGTCTCGAAACGTGCACTCGCGGACACACAAAGGCAGACCAGGGGCGCGCACTGTAGCCCTAGAATAACAATACGGATCTAAAATAGGTGTATACTACGTTGATGTAGTAAGGCTGTCACCCACTGGATTCTACATAGTGGCGTAGTTCACAAGGACAAACGCGTTAACGGGCTCTCCTATCTGGCTTCCAACTCCACGCGCGCTAAGGAGGTAGCAATAGCACTTTCCGCCTCGTACACAGACTCTTTAATAATTATTACAGATTCACCTCGAGCCTGTGAAAATTATCTGGCAGGCGAGGTGTCACCTTTAGCCTACATTATTATACAGCGAGCTGTCAGGCGTTTAGACAACTTACCCAAACGCATTGTTTGGACTGCGGGCTACGAGGAGTTTAGAGGTAACGAGGCTGCGGATGCGGCCGCCCCCGTGCTTAACCGACGGGCATTTTACCTAGGCTTTTCCGCCACAAGGACTAGGCTACCGCTTCCAAGGTTTAGAGAAATTCTGTTGTACTTTTGCGAACAACATCGACTTTTTCCGGTGCTTGCTAAGGGTCTGAGTGAGGACAATGAACGGACCCTAAGGCGCATGCAGACCGACACATTGTTGTATCCTGCAGTAGTAAAACATTTTGACCAGGAAGTCGATGGGCGGTTCCCTCACTGTCGGAAAGTGTCCGATAACTTGCACATGGTGTGGGCATGTCAGATTAATGCTACGCTTCCTCCTAACTCTTTCCCGACTAGAAAGGCGTGGGAGGCAGCCCTACTCCGTAGTTCAGAGCTGAAGGTCTAGTCCAACGGGCACGGGTAGTGGCCTTGTCCAGCGGGATCAAGTAGTAAGGACTCCCCCGGTGTAAAAGGCTTTTATGGGCCTGCAAACTTTCCATAAATAAATGTTTTTCACACACACACACACACGCACGCACACGCACACAAACACACACACACAAACACACACACACACACTTAGAGCGTCGCAAGCGACAGGTTGTGTCGCAGCTATGTACTCCGCTGGGGGTGTCATTGTAGTAACGTAGTATAAAATGGCTGAGCATGTGCGCCTCAGTCACCGACGTGACGCCGCGGTTACCTGCAGCAATAACGTCACCACAACCAGTGTCAGCGTTAGCGCCAGCACAAGCTCTTACTAATGTACATCATCTCTCACTTAAGCAAGCCATGTTGGCATAAAATATTTTATTACAAAAAAGTACCAGAGAGTTGCGGCATATTGCATGCTTGAGTGGTCAGACCCTATTCCGGGACGCCAATGAAGTTAGTCACTGTGCGAGCGCGCCTCATCAAGGAGCGTTCAGCATTCAAGGTGGGGCCGCCGACAAGGTACTCCTCTGAAGCATTTTTTGGTGGAATGAGCCTCGCAAGTCGAGCAGGTGCCACTGATTTCCGGCAAAAATGTCTTGCGACCACCAGACTGAGATAGCTGTTCGTCTGGTGCCGTAGTATTTGCTCGTCGGTTTCTTTTTCCAGAATACGTGTGCTGTCCAGGTGGAGGCGACTCGAAGATCGGTAACGGACCAGAATTTCGCGGAAGCGCGTCAGGTTCGCATTCTGATTAGGGACATGGAGGGGCAACGACCCTGATCAGGGAAGCGTGGAGAGGCGCGTTCGCCACCTCGTTGCCAGCCAGGCCCGAGTGGCTTGGGATTGATATTATACAAATGGGTTGAGGGCTAAAGCGCCAAGAGGCTGCGAAATGTAGGGAACCATCTCCCCAGTGGTTCGCATACACACATGGTTCTATCTATTAGGAGATGGTGCAATGTTTTAGGGGCGAAGCTCCTTTTAGTCTAACGTTGTCCTGCGTCAGACATAACTACCATTATCAGACAGACAGACAGACAGACGGACATTTGGGGCAAGGATGGACTAATGGATGGAAGCGTGGATGGCAGCACTGAAAAAGATGGATAGGCGGATGAATGAATGGACTGGTGGAGGCACGAATGAATGCATGGGTGAATGAACGGACGGACAGATAGACATACAGACAGACGGACAACCAGACATACATTTAGACAGACGTATGGGCAGACGTACAGTCGGAAAAACGTACGCTTTTTCTCACTCATCGTGATTCACTCCGTGCATATGCTGTGATTGCGAATGCGAATGCATTTCTTAGTCGAGCTATGTCAGGCGTCCATCGGCATCCGTCCACCGCCCTCTCCCATAGAAACACCTGCTCGTGCACGCACTCCTAGCAACCGGAACCCTCACCATGTCACGCTCGGCGTCGGCAGCTGTCAGCTACGCAACAGCTGCGTGCGCGCACGCTTATCTTCGCCCCTAGCAACCGGAGTTCTCTTCTCCTTGACTTTAACGTAACACGCCACCGCGTAATATTTAATAATATTTAATATAACATTTAGCGTGTGCTGGTAAATATTTCTCTCTCTGCCTGCCAGCGTTTGTGTTGATAAGATGCTGACAATATGGCCGCCAGGTACATCGACTGGTGCAGTGGTTCGCCGCTGCTTTTCTCGTCGTTCGCTATCTCTCCTTCCTGCACACCACTCTGCCATCCGCTCGCTCATACGTATATATAAACGAACTGAAGCGGACGCTTCACTTTCAACCGTTGGCTGGTTGATGATTACGTAAATAAATAGTTACGGTACCAATCCTAGTCTCGTCATTAATTTACACCACTAAAATTACTACGCCGTGTACTGTCGGCGCAATGAATGCATTAGCGTTTCTTCACTATGCCCCTTGGGGAGGTGGGGGCAATTTTTTATATACCCGGCCTGGTGCAGTCTCAAGCTTTATCTTCTCCATTGTTAGTAATACTCTGTGATAATATCAAATAAAACAACTGCTTTTGAAGTAGTTTAGGGGGTGTTAAATTAGGAATAATTACGCGCTGACTCTGCCTACATGCGTATATTTATTCGCATCGGAATATTTCACAGGAAAACACGCATCGAGTTACAATAATTTGGCCTTAACGAATGTCTACACTTTCGGTATTAGTTCTTTTCGCTATTCGGAAAAGTCGACTGCTTTGTTGGGATAAAAACGCGGGGAATTTGAATAAACGCGAAACAAATGGCATCACTGTAAAATACTACAGTGTAGTGGTTAGATCACCGAACTTCACTGTTAAGCACCTATTGTTAAAAAAAACGCGTTCAGGCACTCTACGTTTGTAGTAACGTTTGACGAGTGGCGTTATGCGTACAGCTGGCGTCATTCACATGTGTGTGATATCACTCAACGGAGAGCTCAGTTGGCCCGAAACCTGTACTCCAACGCTGTGTAATCAGTACATCATGAACAACGGCATCCATTGGGTACTTCGATCATAGGAATATACATGCGAGGTTAAGGAAGCCCTTTTTTTGTTTGCACAGAAACATGAGAAAAATGTAAGACAAAGACATCGCCCTACTTCCATCACACTGTTGAATCAGCGCTGTAGGTGCGTAGATGAATAATAGCATGTCTGCTGCTGTTTTTGATAATTAATTACTGTAAAAAGTGTTGCGAGAAGACTGATCGTGGCCTCACATTTATGTGTGTAGCCAGGTTTTTTTTTGTTGTTTCAGGTGACATTGTGTGCATCGACTGCGCAGAAAAGGCTGGCACCACAGTTAATATTGTCGGTGGTATAAAAAAAAGTGACAGTCGGTATTTTCTACAGAAAGTGCCACACTGTCCACATTTGTTGCTTCAAAAAATATTTCACTCAGTGGGGTTGCCCAAGCAGCTGTAGACGTCGCCTATATCGAAGCACTCCAAGCCCTATTCTGAAGCACCACCACCAATATTTATGAAAATCGGGTTTGAACAAAAGTTCTTTGCTTCTTCCTCTTCTCAACCTCAAGAAAACTGTGGACTCACATTAAATAAATTTTGGTCACACATTCGTTCAGTAAACGAGCTTGGGGTAAAAACCTATTGTCGCGAAAACTAAAGATGTTCACAGATATTTTGCATTCTTCTTTTCAGGCCGTATATTTCTGAGGGCACGTGCACTTTGCGCTCGTAATTTCAGATGTTGCTCTTCAAAAAAAAAATTCTTGCGACTGAGCGACAGCGCATTGTCTTACGGCGCTTGAAGTCTCAAGGTGACTATATGACTACAAGATACCCTGCAGTGCTGAGGGCTTGGTTGAGTTCAATCATTTGCAGTTCTTTGACACGTTCAAGCATTGCTGAGTACACAGGCCTCCCTATAGGCCGCGGTTCACGGCTGCATGGCTTGGAATACGCGTGCTCGATGCGTGTGGCCGCAGTTGCATTGCGAAGAAGGCGATATTTGGAGCATTTCACCTTTTGCGGAAGGCAACTGTAGCATTTCACTTATATCGGAATGCGACTGCTGTGGCTGGAAACAAACATGCGTCTGCCAAGTCTTTCAGCTTGCAACGCAACCGCTTAGGCACTAGTTCGACCAAACTGCTACTCATTTATTTTGAAACAATGAAAACAACAGGTCATGAGTGATACCTCTCAAATCTGAGAAAAAGGGAGAAATTTAGGACTTGTTTTTATTTTTTGGACGCAAGAATAATTAGAAGAGACACAAAACGCAGGTAATATAGATGTTGTTTGATGATTTAAACGTGAAGAAAGAGGAGTGAATGAAAAGATAACTTGCCTCTTGCAAAGACCAAACCTTCAAAGTGCAAATAACGAACCTGGTTTCCTAGCAACAAAGCTACAATGGGTGTGTGAACAGGCGTCCAGAGAACCGTTTCGACACCTGGGTAAAGTGACACAACCCGACGTGTCGCATTGCAACAAACTTTATGCTGGGCCTGAGTGGTAGAGTTGTTGGCGCGGGTGATTGTGCAGAAGTTTCAGAAGAGACGCAGATGGGACGGAGGGCGTGTACAAGAAGCTGGTGTCTATAACAAGCGCTGGAGCATGACCATACAAAAGAAAAAACTGGCTGTAAGTTCTAGTGCGTTGAACAGTAGTTTTATAGGTAAATGTGATCTAAGGTAGTATTGTGTTCCAGTTTTTGTGATTGGCTGGTCTTATATAGAGATCATGTCTGACAAGGTTCTAGGACAACGCTCAGTGAGACCATATGTTTGTGGATGATATGCCGACGTGGTCTTATGAATGGTGCCAGAGGCCTGTAGGGCTATGAAAAAGAAATGTCTTGCCACGGTTACTCAGTAGAACACAAGGGTCGCCAAGGCACATATTGTCACGCAGAACAAAGTCGGCCAATTCGGACGAGCACCAGAAGGAGGAGCTGCCGTCTCAGCGTAGCAAGTAAGATGGTACACGGCAGCAACAATCCATCTGTGACCTGCGGGTGCAAGCGGAAAGGGTCTGTATAAGTTTATGCCGGCGAACTTGCGGAGAGCGGACGGACATGGGAGAGGTCGTAGCGGGCCGGCGGAAGTAGATGTCAAACGTTCTCAGTGCTCACAAGACGAACAGGAAGTGTTGTACTTGGAAACACTAGTGGAGAGGCCAGGTCAGAAGCAGCGAGTCTTGAGGCGATTGTAGGTTTTATGAAAACCGAAAAGGCCAGCCTTGGGTTTAGATGGCAGAGTATATACTAACGATTGGTGCTTATAATGCGTCTTGAAGTATGGAACTGACCATGTTTCAGGGCTCTTAGTGTTGACATTTATTTTACGACGTTCTTAAGAGGGCAAATGTTTTGCGTAGTTTTCGAGAGATTTAAAAGCATATCACGCAGAATGTATTATACGGAAAGTATAAAGGTTGTCGATTCTAATTATATCGGATTTAAGAAACTCTTCTCTAGTGCTGTAATAACAGTCCGTGTTACCTATATAGCGAGTAATGTTCTTCTGTAGCGCGATAAATCTACGTATGGTAATTATAGTTGTTGTGCTCCATAATAAAGAGCAATAACTTATTTGGGCATAAACTAAAGCATTTTAGTCATGTAATTTGACTTTTGAAGGAAGAGAACTACGACATCGCGATAAGACACCTTTCACAGAGGAGAGGTTTCCACATAGGTAGTTCAGATGTCTATACAAAGCAAGCTGGGAAGAAAAGTGCATGCCAAGAACTTTGAGGCCGTCAACCATTTCAATTTTTTACCTTCAAAAGCAATTGCATTATTACACTGAAGCAACTTATTTTTGGAGCGAAAGTAATTACCTAGTTTTCTTCATGTTGATTTAGCTGAGACCAGATAGAGCCTTCGTAGCAGTGCATTACAATCAGTTGTGAAGTTGCGCAATTAGTTCCCAGATTATACGACAGTGATGTCATCAGCGTACCTAATAAGTTCAGCATTAGTGTCAATATCCACAATTTCATTATTGTAGATTTCAAATAAAAGCGGCATTAAAACGTTTCCTTGAGCAACGCCAAATTTGTTTGAAAGCAAAGACGACACGTGACCGTTGACGTAAACGCACTGATATATGTCACTCAAGTAAGACTTGAACAGTGATAAGCAGCTACTACGCAGTCTATTGCAGTCTAATTTGTCTAATAAAATTTTCCGACTTAAGCAGTCGAATGCTTTGCTGAAATCTTTAAATAACGCCAGCGATAATGCTTTCACTTCTATGTTCCTTATTATCGTTTCTTTGATTGGCAGATGAGCTGTTTCTGTTCACCAGTGTTTCCTAAATCCGTGTTGCGCGTTAGTTATGGCATCAAATTTATCAAAGAAATTGACCATACGGCAGTGTATAAGTTTTTTGTAGTTTCTTGGAAAACACAGGTAACACCGAAATTGGCCGGTACTTGTTGGGGTAATTTGGGCTACCTGCTTTCAGTATTGCCGATACTCAAGTTTATTTCAGTGCCTAGCCAAATACACCTGATTCAAGTGTTAAATTGAATATGTGAGCCAGCGCAGGTGTAAAAGAAGGTACACAACGCCTAACAGCACCCAGTTGCAGGTTATTGGTGTCTAACGCTTTAGTATTTTTCAAGGATTGAAACGTAGCACAGACTTCGTATTCGTTAGTACTTTGTAAATAAATGCTATCGGCAATAGGACTTGTGTTGGTTTTTTTTTGACGTTGCAGTGCAGGTGGGGTAGGCAGAAAGAATAGCAGCACTAAATTAATGTTGGTTAAAGTGATTAGCGAGGGTATCGCCTTTCAGTTCGGTACCATCTTAAAATATAGTGTTTGAAATGCTTTGTTTGGCCCATTGGCCAAGAACACCAATAATCATTTTCTCTGTCTTTTCAGGGCGTTCTCGTGAGGCATATAGAAAAAGTTGCTCGTAATAAGCTTGTTTGGCATGTCGTAGGTCACTATTTAATTGGTTTTTAAAAGCTTTAACTCATTTTTTATGTATTTGCGAACGCGAGTTCACAAATAAGTGATACAAGGAATTCTTACGCGAGATAATGTTCAGGTGTTCTTTCGTCACCCACGGTTATCTCACTTTTTTCCGGTGGTTTTACTTCTTTCAGTAAAAAATGCCTTTCGTATGTCTTTCAAAACTTTCCTATGAACTTTTTTGACGCCTCATTAGCGCACGTTACTGTCAAGGCAGTAGACTAATCTTGGGCCATTATTTCAGGTTTAGAAGCAGCCAGTCCATTTCCTGTTATTCGCTGCACAGTGAATGTTTGAACTTCACGGTTTGGAATTCTTTTTAGGTTTTCATGGAGCACATAAACAGGAAGGTGAACGTGAATGCCCGATGCAATACTGCTGGTTGTGTAAGTTTTTGTCCCTGCATTTATTATTAAAAGGTCAAGGCATGACGATGTGTCGCACATAATGCGAGCAGGAGTAATGTATAGTTTTTTGAAACCACTCGAAGAAAGTAGCTCAACAAATTCTCTAGCAGTGCAGTCATCAAGAATATCAATGATGAAATGACCGCCACATGGTTTGGTTTGGTTTGGTTTGCTTTTATTTAAGGCAAAATTGAACAAGATTGCCTTGGGGGATACGACTAAAGTATAAGTAAAAGCCTGACTTAGTCGTGCCACCCAGGCAACAAAGCAGAAACATACTGCAAGTACAGTACACAGAAACTTACAACATCACGTGTTATCTTACACGGCAACCATAGTCAAACAGGAACTGCCAGAAGTGTGAATAAAAGAATAGAAATATAAACAGTCCTTATTCGAGTGGTGGCAAATAACACAAACAGATGCATGTTTTCTATCAAATAATTTAACAAGAAACATCTTGACTAGAAAATCGAGTTGCGCTACAAGACAAATTAGAGTATAATAAACAACAGGCAAGGGACAATAATGAACAAGGTGCAATGAATACAAAAACATCATTAACTACTAATGTCAACAATCAAGAAAAGCATCGATTTCATGCACTAGGAACTCTTTCGTAATTTTTTAAATGATCTACCTGAAATTCCGTCTTCCAGTAAATGTAATATAGTTGGGTGTTTGTTTGGAATGTTTGGAATTTTTGACGCTAATCGTTGGTCACCGTAGTTCGTGCGTGATCTATATTTGTATATTAGGCTCTTTCTCAGCTCGTATGGTGTGTGTTTCACATAATATGTGTCCAAAAATAGTGATGTATTTACTTCATACTGGTGTATTATCTCTAGACATAGCTTATGTCTGTATAACAGTTTTATAGGCAATACTTTGTACATTTTAAAGTATGGTCGAGCACTTTCGTAAAGGGGAATGTTAGATATAGCACGTATAGCACGCTTTTGTAATATCAACAGAGAGTTAGGGTTTGTGGTGGTCGTTGTTAGCCACACCAAGGAGCAGCATGTTAGTCGTGAATGTACTAGTGCGTAGTAAATTTGCAGCTTGACATTTGATGGGATGTAGTATCTCAGTCTATTTAAAATGCCGATTCTCCTGGAAAGATCTTTTTTATCGCGTCATTGTGAGGAGACCAAGAAAGTTGTTCTTGGAATAGAACTCCTAGAAATTTTATTGTTGTGCGCGGAATCTCGGTGCTCTGGAAGTAAATTGGAGTGCATGGTATGTGAGCTACTCCTTTAGGCTTGAAAAACACGTACTTTGTTTTAGCGATATTCAATTGAAGTTTATTTGCATATAACCATGAATTTAGTTTCTCCAACTAAACGTTAGCTTCTTTATATAGTTCACATACGTTTGAACCTGTGAAAAATACATTTGTGTCATCAGCATACAATATTATTTTCTTGTGTCCATCGATATTTACGATATCATTATTGAACAGCAGGAATAGGATTGGTCCAAGAATCGATCCCTGGGGGACACCATACTTAATGTGTTCAACTTGAGAGTGTGTATTATTTACAACAGTATAATGTTTTCTAGACGAGAGATAACTTTGTATTAATTGAGCCAAGTGAAAGCTATTTTTGCCAAGTGTTACATGCCAAGTGAAAGCAATTTTTGAAACAAAATCCAGAAAACTTTCATAAAAATCTAGAAAGTCTACTATTCCCACTCGGTGGTCTACTAACAGCGAATATTTTTTCTCGATCCAAGACGGCGAGCTTTTCAAAATCTTCTGTAGGCCCACAATGTTTATGCACCAATTGTCGTTATTTTTCTGCAGTCCCATAAAGTGCAACACCCGCTCCACGTTTATCCAATCGATTGGAAAAGAAACTCTTATATAGAGGCAGTTTCAACTTGCTACTGCTATTTGTATACCATGTTTTAGAAGGCATAGGATCAGCCAATTTAGATGATAGTTACTCCAGAAAAGGCAAAATGTCCTCCTCTTCATTCCCTGCAGAGCGACTACTAATAGGCAAAACTGATTGGCAAGTTGGGTAATCAGACTTAATGGCAGAAGGTGACACTAACCTTTTGCATGCACAGTCGTTATTTATTTTTGATAATACGGTTCAGTGCTCAGTCTAGCTTGTCACTTGCCCCGGCACAGTTGCATATAACAAGCCGGAGAAAACCTTATCGATGTCATACTCATTCACAACATGCACGGTGTATGTAATATCAGATTGCTCCACGTAGATTTTCCCGGTAAATGACCATACGGATTTTCACCTTTATTCATACTTATTCTTCACAGCAAGAGCTAGAAGTTTCTGCAAGGCTTGGCGAAGATGCTCATTCACATAGATAGCATTTTCACTGGTCAGTCCGACATATTTGTAAGTCAGTCGAGCTCATTTTGCTTTCCTTGTAACGCTGTCTCGCTTCGCACGAGACTTAAACTGGACAATGATATTACATCTGCTGCTATCTCGGCTCGGCACCCGATGACAGACCTCAGTATCACCTGCAGTCATGTGTTCACTTATGGCACTGCCAATTCTAGAGACAATGTTAATAACAAATTCAATGTCTTGTTTCGGTAAACCTTGTATTTCGAAGTTTGCTTTCCTCGAGTATTGCTCAGTAATAACAAGCCTTGCTTCAAGATTCCTGCCCTTGCTGTCAAGTCATTTACACTCAGCACGAAGAGAGGTATTTTAGCTTTCAAGATCCGTGTTTTTTTGATCACATCGCCCAGTTTGTTCTTGTGCAGCTGAAGTGAAGTGAAGGCAAAGCCAATGCTTTCCATCAAGTGACGCTGTTCATTTGTTAGCAAACAAATTTTATTCTGTATATCTCTTTCAAGGGTATCACGCAAAGGTTTGATCTCTTTTTTCATCTCTTATTTTATCATTAACAGCTCTGCCTTCATTCTTCCTTGAGTTTAGCAACGTCTTTTGCCAGTTTCCAACACCCACACACAAATACAAGGCAAAACAAGAACGAAATATTTTGGATTCACTGTTGAATGCACAACAAGCACGTTTCTGTACGAAAAAGCCAGCGACTCTATGGAAACAAGAATTTCCTAAACGGATGCTATTGATTTTCGGTCAGGCAATAACCTTTAACAATTACGTTCGAATGAACTCTTGATTACAATGAAGTTCATTACACTCTTCTGTGAATTCATTATTCGCTATTTTCCATGAAGTCACATCGTGTTCACGTGTATTCTATTCTATAAGAAGGGTCAGTTTACTGACTGGAGATCAGTCCGTTTAGTAGCAAGAACGTGTTTATGGCTTTAGCAACATACAAAATGCCACTTCTAAAGATGCTGGGAAATAGGGCGCATTCAGTTGGACCTATTTTGTTCTTATTCCATAACCTGTTCTTACGAAGTGTAGGAAATGATATACAAAGCGATTCAAACTTTGATGGAGAACTCGATATCATAAAAGTGAGTATTTACTAATCATTCATTTTGCCTCATATTGCAAAGTTTGGCGAGTGAGGTCGACAAACGTTGACAATATGTACCCAATTTCGTTCTGATGTAGAATATGTATTTCTGAGCATCCAGTGACTCTGTGGTACCGGAGTTCTGAAACTATGCGAGTGCATGTCCGCCTAAATACGTTACAAATGTTTTCCTAAAATACGAATAACAGATCAGAGCAAAACTCTAGTAATTTGCGAAGGCATTTCAAAGCGGACAATTCATGTACTCAGGAACAGAGACGATTCAACATAATCTTAGGAGGCCGTTGTGAGTGCAAAGTAGTTAACGAAAGAGGATATGTGGGGACATATATGCACTGCTTGTCCTTGCGACATCGCTTTTACCATCGTTTATTTTTTCGCGCTGTGACTGTCTTTTGTAATAGAGTACAAATTAACGTTATTAACACAACAGTAACCGGAATTGTCATGGGGTGATCTCCCGACCACATTGAACGACATCGCACAACAATACAGACTAAACAGGCACAAATACCTTCAACCACACAACAAATAAAACAACATAAAGGCCGTGCCTAAGATGTTATTACATTAAAATATGTACCCCAGCCTGGTGATCGTGCGCCTGTGTTATTCAAGCCTATACCCGACGGACGCGTGCAAATCGTACGGGGTAAGGGCCACACTGCGACACATACTTTGGGAGTGTGCGGAGAGAGTCAATGTCACTCCCGCCGCTTACTTCGCTGCGTATGTCAGGCTGGGACGAACTCCGAGGCGAATTATTCGCAAGTCCAGAAAGCACTTCATGCACTGGTGACAATGGTCGAAAAAAATTTGGCAGATCCCACGAACCTGGAAATCAACGTTATGCGAAGCATACGGAGGGAAGGTGACCGTGTTGCTATTTTTATTAAAGCGAAACATCATGAAATGACGATACATTTATGTGTAAATTTTCAAACACAGACATATGCTGTAAAGTTCGAGATGTTTATATAACCAGTTGCTTGCACTTGCGCAACGATGCCAACTGAAACATGCGTAGTAGCAACACCAGAAGTTGATATAAAGCGCTGATGCTTGCAAAGATGCTGGCCCTGGACACTGCCACATAAACCAACTTCAGCGCATGGCAACTAGCCATAATTGACGTTAACCCGACGTGATGGCTGTATCAAAGGAGTGCAAATGTATTATTTATAAAATTGGTCAGGCAGCACTGCACCCACTACTGACGTTTCACGAAGATAAGCGTCTGTTTGAAATGGTTCTGAGACCTGGGTAAAATGCTTTATCGCCACGCAGAATGCTAGGGTTTGATTGCAGCTAGGACCCTAAAATCGTTGGGTAGACGCAACTGATGTCAGGTATTTCTGAACGCTCACATGCTGAAATTGTGCATGTGTGTTCTCGTCGTTCCTGTAGTGGATACCAAGTGTGAGTCACCTCTGGCACATACCCGCCGATGGCTATGTGCCACTGTCTAGCGCGAAGTGTTTGATGTTGTACGTGGCAGGATTGTGACATAATTTATGTCTTAATCAGCGCGTTATATTCGTCAAACCATCCTACCTTCCCATGCTAATTTTGGTTCACGCCAAGTTAGGGGGTGACCACAAGGGCACCGAAACGTAAGCGGATAGATAGATAGATAGATAGATAGATAGAAGGAAAACGCCAAAATTCGCTAAAAATGCTTCGCATTTATTATAAACATGGCTGCGCTTAACAGGACCAACGAGGCGGTTTCACTCGGCTCAGTACTGAAGCTTCTTGATAGAAAGTGCACTGGCTACGAACCGCCTCATTCTCATTGGCATAAACAGTTTCATTGGCAAAACAGCGGAAATAGCTGTGCTGTGGGCGCAGATCGAGCGTCTTCAGCAAACTCCACTAGATCTACTTGAAGTTAACCTGTCTAGCGAGCCCGAGGTTGAAGAAGGCAACAGCTCATGTGTATCGCGTCTCTCCGGAAGGTGCTAGCACTTTTGTGTTGCGTTGCTCTACACTGCTACAAGCAAGGCCTTGATAGTTTCAGGGGTAACTCCGCTGAGAGTCGTGCTGCCAATTGCATGTGTCCTAATGAATAAGTTTTCCCCCAATAAAGCAGATTACACTTGCTGTTTACTTGGTTACTGAACGAAGCTATGCCTCAGCCAGTTAATCTTCAGATAAGTCAAATTGTCGTTTCATCTATAAAAGGGGTGATGCTTTCTTTTCGTTCGCCGATCTATGTTATTACGTTTCAAATGAGTAAGCTCGTGTGCTCCTACATACTCGCTTGTTCGAGCTTGCAGTAGTTGCTACTCAAAGCAGATGCATGCACGCACGCTACCAATGCATGGACATTATACGTATACAAATGAACATACATACCCCTATGCTGCGTAAGCGTGACCTTCGCACACGCGCGCGTGTGTGTATATACACACATATATAAATACACACACACACCACACACACACATACACACACACACACACACACACACATATATATATATATATATATATATATGTGTGTGTGTGTGTGTGTGTGTGTGTCCAAGAAACAATACCGCGAATACACTCCGGCACGCATCATCGAATTCGGGTCCTCTCAATCGTGAGTGCGAGGCGTTAACCACTGCACCGCCGAAGATCACGCCCTGCTGCGTTCGCTTAAACAGCAAGCTATGTATATCTACCACTTTCCGCTGCTGACGGGAATGTCAGAGGAATTGCGTTTTTTTTTCAGTATACCAGCAAGATGGCGCTATGGTCGTGTGTCACCAGATCGCGTGATGGCACGTGCTCCAATCACCCGCGCGTATACTTTGCCCCACTTAGAGGAGGGGAGTGACGCTCCCTCGCCCGCCCTTATCGCGTGCTGGAGAGGAGGGGAGGGTCTTACGTTTTGGCTGGCGTCGGGCTTCACCTGGAACGATTCTACTGTAGTTACCAGGCCCACAAAGGTCACTACAATCGTTGCAGTCTCCGTTTGCGAAAAGCGCGTGCTGCCCCGCCGCTATTGTCTAGTGGCTAAGGTACCGGGCTGCGGAGGCTGCATTTCCAATGGAGGCGGAAATGTTGTAGGCCCATGTGCTCGGATTTGGGCGCACGTTAAAGAACTCCAGGTAGTCGAAATTTCCGGAGCCCTCCACTACGGCATCTCTCATAATCATATGCTGGTTTTAGGACGTTAAACCCCACATATCAATCAAAAGCGCGTGATTTTCAGACACAGCGAAGTAACAACTGAGACGCTTAGTCATGCGCATCTGTAGTTGTGAGTACGTTTCGTGCGTCGTTTGTGGGTGACAAATGCGGGGCACATTTCTACCTGCTTTTTCACTTTGCGCGTGACCTTTCAATTAGTTGCGATGGCGTTTATTGCTTCGCCGTTGCATCAAAGGTGTGACTTTCTATTCAGAACAAACTGCCCAACGAAAGCTGCGTTGCGTCATCGGCACTTGTTTCAATGCCATTGTTTGCATGCCGTCAGCATAACGTCGAGCATGGTTGTTACTTCGCGGCTATAAGCTATGTCTTGCTTTGCCATATTGCACGCGAAACTGATATACGGTAGTATCTCATTCCAGTTTTTATTCTCCACATTATTGTACATTCAAAGCATATCTGAAAACGTTTTGTTAAGCTGCTCTATCAAATGATTCGTTTGTGTTCATAGCGGCTTAGAACTGCGTGTACCAGCTTGGCTGTTTATGCTCTACCCCAGCAAGTTATTACTAGGAACCGGAATATAGGCAAGTGACTTTTTTGTTATTTGCGTGTCTGTCACGTCATTTTGATATATGGCTATAAAACGGATGTTAAAAAGGTCTTTTATAGTGTTTTATAGTGCCTGTAAATGCGTGTTTAATTGTTTGTGCTTAAATGCCTATAGGTGCTTTAAATGCCTATTTTTCAAATAATCACCTCTATGACTGCTATTTAGGCACAGATTTAGTTTTCGAGCATGGTTTGAAACCATTAATCATACCAAAAGGCAACATTATTATTCACAAACCCTATATAGTTCAACAAATGATGATGTTCTATGATGTTCCTTTAGGGCAAGCTGATATAGTACAGGCAGTGCTACAGTCAGTGGAGCATGTCATAAATTTTAAAGCCAAAAAAGTTACAGATCTGGAGGACCAAAGCAGACGATCTAATTTTAAGTTCATGGACTACCCGAATCATCCGATGAAACCGAAACATCGCTTAAGGATAAGGTTGTGAAAGACGAGTTCGAAGTTAAACTTGGCGTGAAATTCAGATCCATTGGTCGCATTCATCGACTTGGACATCACAAAGGCAAGCGCGCAGTGATCATATACCTCCAAGATTTCAATGAAAAACAGGAAATATTCGCTAATGTAAAAAAGCTAAAAGGCAGCTCAATATTTGTCCAGAATGACTACTCCGCATTAACATTAAGAAGACGAAAACTACTGTGGGAAAGTGCTAAAAGTGAAAAGCAACTCGGGAAGAAGGTCTCCCTCATTCACGAAAGACTAAGAATAGATAAAGAATACTCTTATTCGGACAAAACGCTGAACAAACGTATTAAAGCAACAAAAACCGCACAGTCCACGCACGTAAAAGGTCAGCGCGATAATACATCGACATTATCCTGCGACTGACATGATGCCTTTAAAAGCCCTAAACAACTCCGAATATAATGTAAACGCCCGCAGTGTGAAAAACAAAACTGAATCCTTAGAAATTTTGTTGCTACAGTATGATTCTCATGTAGCTGTCTTAAGAGACACCTGGCTGAGTGAGGAGATATGTGACAATGACATAATGCCCCCTTCTTACACAGTATTTTGTAAAGATCGACAGGCTAGGGGAGGAGGCATGGCTATCTTAGTTAAAGATAGTGTTCAGGCGGTTTTATTAGATGACGTAGTAGGTATCGAAAGCATGCGTGTTAAAATCTCTATCTGGGGTCAGAGTTTTATTTTGTACGCACTTTAAAGATCTCCAGATGCCACAACGGATGTATTAGAGACGCTGAATAATGAAAAGTCAATGCACGAAAATAAGAAAATTGTTCTTCTCGGTGATTTCAACCTGCCGGGAGTATATTGTCAAAGCATTGCTGCCAGTAGCTCATATAATAAACACGTTAGCATTATGTTCGATATTATGTTAAGGTATAATTTAATGCAGGCAGTCCATGAACCAACTCATGTACAGATTTCATCTAGCTCTGTGTTAGACCTGGCGTTTATCAGTCGTGATTTTTCTGATTGCACTGCATAAGTGGAGCCAGGGCTCTCTGATCACATCTCGATAGCATATTATTACCACTTCAACCACTTAAAAAAATTAAGACGTCCCTGCACGTTCCTTTAATGACTTTTCTCATGCCAATGACCCAAGCATTATCAATTACTTGCAAAACAGTTTGATTGATTTCGAGGGCAACAACGATCAATTACATTGGAACAAGTTCAAAGACATGTGCCACTACTGCCTGAATAATTTCGTTCCTAGTAAACCGAAGAAAGTTAAAAAGAAAACGCCTTGGATGAATCGGAAGATCATTCAACTAAAACGCAAAATAAAGAGATATAAAAAGAATCACGTGCAGAATGACAAAATAAGACAGAAGTAAGATGACCTCGCTCGTGCACTTCGCGCAGCAAAGGAATATTAGTTCTAAATATCGCTTTTTTACTTCATAAAAATTAGCCTGATAAGTTTTGGCACTACATAAAAGATAGCAAGAAACCAGTTACTCAAATATCAGTTGACGGGAAGCCGGTGACAGATAAGTGTGAGGTTGCTCAACACTTCAACTATTTTCAAGATGTATTCTCTAGTGCAACTGTATGCGCCTGTGACGGCACATTCTCCAAACAATAAGCCCCGCCACGGTGGTCTAGTGGCTAAGGTACTCGGCTGCTGACCCGCAGGTCGCTGGTTCAAATCGCGGCTGTGGCGGCTGCATTTCCGATGGTGGCGGAAATGTTGTAGGCCCGTGTACTCAGATTTGGGTGCACGTTAAAGAACCCCAGGTGGTCGAAGTTTCTGGAGCCCTCCACTACGGCGTCTCTCATAATCATATAGTGGTTTTGGGACGTTAAACCCCACAAATCAATCAATCTCTAAACAATTATATATGAGTTTTGTATTGTATGCTGGGCTAATTAATATGCTTCTTAACTTGAAAACTAAAAGTTATTTTGGTCCCTATGAGATCCCTAACATGTTACTCAAACGATATGCCGAGATTCTTGCAAACTTTCTTGCAATCTTGTTTCGTGTCTCAGTCATCACTGCACAACTGCCTATTGACTGGGAGATAGCCCGGGTTGTTCCCGGGTTCAAGAAAGGTGACAGGACACTTTTACAAAATTATCGTCCTATTTCACTGACATCCCAATGCTGCAAACTTGTGGAACATATTAAAGCCAACTGTGTTCGTTAAATTCTAGAAAATAATGCTGCACTAACAGAACATCAGCACGGCTTTCGAAAAGGGTATTCAACGATAACTCAACTAATAACAGTAGTTCACTCATTCGTTTCATCTCTTGATTCTAATGGCCAAGTAGATGTAATATTTCTTGATTTTAGTAAAGCTTTTGACAAAGTTCCGCACAATAAACTTATCATAAAGCTTAGAATTCTGGACGTTCCGGAACACTTCATCAGATGTATTTCTGCTTACCTGACTAACAGGAAGCAATATATTGACATTGGAGGTGAACGTTCTGAAAGTTTGGCAGTCACTTCAGGGGTGCCACAAGGCAGTGTCCTATGCCCCTGCTTTTCTTGGTTTATAATAATGATATTGTTAGCGTAGTAAGCCCTGGTGTTCAAATTCGATTATTTGCAGATGAATGCGTATTATTCAAAAAAATTTTTCTTCTTGTTGATCAGGTTGTGTTAAATAGCAATTTAAATAACGTATTGCAGTGTTGCGAAAAATGGGGCATGTTTTTGAACGCTGATAAAACCGTACTTCTCCCTATAACGCGTAAAAAAGCACCCCTGTCTTTTAATTACCAGCTTGGTTCTTCGCCACTTAGGCAAGTCGATAGCTCTAAATACTTAGGTGTTACAATAACAACTACCTTATCGTGGAATAAACATATAAATAATATTTCCTCCGCTGCATTCAGAAAACTTTGCTTTGTAAAACATAAGCTTCATAATGCCACAAGAAATGTTAAATTACTGGCCTATTATTCTTTAATAAGACCCAAATTAGAATACGCGAGTGCAGTATGGGACCCATACACTCAAACTAACATCACGAGCCTGGGAAGAATACAAAAGAAAGTCGTAGGGTTCATTTTTAACAAGTTCTCACGAGTCGACTCTCCTTCTGAAATAATGAAGGCCAATGGCAATTCCCTTCTCAGCACACGTCGAAAACAGATAAGAATTGACCTTCTTTCTCTTCTTCTGAACCACAAACTTGCGATTGACCCATCGCCGTACCTGAAATCGTTATCAACCAGACCCACAAGGCATCGTCACGCCAAATCTCTAACACCCAATTTCTGCAGGACAGACGCTTATAAGTTCTCATATTTTCCACGCACGGTCTCAGATTGGAACGGGACAACTCAAGCATCCTCAGAGAATCTATTTATCCTTCGCTCTAAATAGCATTGTCCTGAAAATTCAGGTTTCCAATCTTTTATTACAGCGTTATTTCTTTTCTTTTCGTTTTCTTTTTCATCTTGTATGTGCTGTACGTATTGTATACTTATGTATTCATTACTTCCTTGGCTTGAACGGTGAAAATAATGGTGTTTATTGTTTTGTATTTGTTTTGTATTTATTTTTACTTTAATCGCACAACATATGAAGTATCATTTTGTGGTGTTTTTTTGTCTTTTGTCTGGTACATGCGTTATTATGAAGTAATTTGCTATGTCGCTTCTTGTGTTCCCTATGAGTGTATGAAAAACTCACCCCAAACAATCTTTATGCCACCGATTGTTCGTCTATGTCCTCTTGTAACTGCCCACCTGCTTGGACCTAAGGGTCTGCAGTATGTAATAAATAAAATAAAAATAAAAATAAAAGATCTCTAGTTTTAGCAACTACCGCAAAACAACCACTAACCGCAGTTAAATGCCATTCGCTGGCCACCATACGCGAACGATGACAGAAGGAGCACGAGGAGTGAAAAATACGCTATTTCTGCAGCCTTAAGTGGAAGCCGTGTCTGCAGGGAGTAAATGAGAGAGAATTAAAGATGGGAATAAGGGTGGCGTCTATGGCCGACACGTCTTCTACGAACAGCTTTCCAGTTGCCTGCAAAAACTCAAGAACAGCAGGTTTTTCTGTGCAGCTGCTAGTAGGCAGAGACGAATAAAAAACAATGGAGGGTTACTCAAAAATGCTCATGTTGATTTCGTGGTGGCGCAGGCCACCAAACCTTTATACCTATACAGCGAAGCCTGAGACAGGCGCTGGCAATGGCGTATTTAGCCTACATTGCCCCGTGCCTCAATACGTTTGTGCCGTATGAAATCCCTTGGCATATGTCTTTAAGTGACAAACATGAAAAAATACGGAACAGGGCTGCAAGGTATGTCACAAGTGATTACTAAAAAATGACAACTGTACCAATAGGCAAAATCAACGAGGATGGAAAGTGCTATCCTCGGGTCGAATTAAGTTGAGACTAAAACTCTTATGTCTGGTATTTCATGGGAAAGCTCGCGTTCGATAATGATTGTACCTAAACAGTCCTGTTCGCGCAATGGTAATTGTTTTAAGATTTTAGAATGTCGTATCAGATCTATTCTCCATATTATTTTGTTTTTGTTAGTTTCATGACTCCGTGAAATGGCCTATGAAGAGAACAAGTGTGCTGTATAAATGAAGGCGTGTTTTTTTTTGACTTTATAAACCATCTGTGGCAGCACCATCTGTAAGCTTGAAGACGCCCAGCTATCTTATTGGCCGAATTGAAAGCTGCGAATGAGAAGCATGTTGAAGCCAGCAACGAAATTCGTTTGCTTATGGATGAATTCGCGGCATGGGAAAGCCATTCCACGTCTCCCCATAGCGCAGGTTTATCGGAGGCTAAGGCTGATGTGTTTCGTGCTGTGTCTAGCAAGGTAACAGAAATTTTATTGTGGTGTAGTAACTCTAAAATTAGACTGTGGCGATCTAACCTTCTTTTTTTGAGCTGGACGATGAACCTAATGAAGACTGGACAAAATCCGAACAAAAAATAGCAAAATTCTGCTCTGAAAAATTAGGCGTCACTGTGACGGAGCAGAAATTTGAGCGTGTGCACCGAATAGGCAAATACACAGGAGATAAGCAGAAGACTATAATAGCAAAAATAACGTTCTTTAAGGATAAAGAGCGAATCTTGTCGTCCACAGACAAGCTAAAAGCATCCGCATTTTCCATACGAGAAGATTTTTCACCAAAAACTCGGCTTCTGGTGAGAAAACAAAGAAATGCAGAAAAATGCGTATAAGCTCTCTGTGCTTATACGCACTATCTGTGCTTATAGCATAAGCTACGAATCGCTTCCAAGATATACATATATGACTCTGCGAGAAACACAGTTATCAAATCTGTCAGGTAGCTACAGCACTTCACGCAAATGCAGAATAAACAAACAAGGCATGCTGATACTTCACTATCACTGTCACTAGCAAACACACGCAGCAATATGACAAAACAAGATTTCATCTCTACTTTTCTGGATGGCAGAAGTTCTGAAATTGTCGTCTTCACAGAAACTTGGCTAAATCCTGTCATCAGTGATGATGAAATCTTCACCTCAGCTAGCTTGTACCATAACTACAGGTGTGATTGCACTGGTAAAAGAGGAGACGGTGTTTTGCAGGGCATAAAAAAACCGTCACTTCATTTTTAGTGAACACTCATTCTGATCTCGAAATAGTTTGGGCAGCCTGTACCGTCCCTTCCTCCAAAATCCTTGTAGGCTGCTGCTATCGAGCGCCGGACTTCGCTTCTTCCTTCAATACTATGCTACAAGACAGTATCAACAAGGCATGTGAAATTTTTAAAGCAGACATTATTTACACATTAGGCGACTTTAACTTCCCCTCATTGACTGGACGACGCTAGCTGTCATCACCATGTAAGACGTCAAACGATTTTTTTTAACTCGACTCTAGATTTCAACCTCTTCCATACTGTTCAGAAGCCTACACGTGGTGCAAACATTCTAGATCTCATTCTAACTACTGCTCCAGACACAATGCGTAAAACTAATCATTTGAACGGATACAGTGACCACACGCTACACCAAGTAAAGATAAACATACCCCGACCTGTAGCTGCTGTACAAGTAAAACAAATTAGAGACTATAATAAATGCAGTTATCAGGAGATGAATTATCAACTAGCATTCTTTTTTTAAAAGTACTTTCCTACCTTGTTTCCACAATCGATTTGTCAAAAAGAACTGGCTAATTTTCAAACAAATTTTGTGTATGTTACTAGACAAATATCTGGTTAAAATTAGCAATGATAAATCGAATCCGTGGTTCACTAAAAATCTTCTGAAAATGCGGAATAAAAAACGGCTATATAATAATGCAAAGTGCTCGGGCAGTTCTTGTTAGCTCAAATATAAAACCTGCATAAAAGCATGTTGCGCTACTTTGCGTAAGGTTAAGGCGAACTATTATTCTATTGATCTACCCACACTACTGAAAAACAACCCAGCTAAACTTTGGAAAGTCATCAATCCCACCAGCAAAAAACATGACATCTCATTACACGATTGCAACAACGTCCCACTTTCAGCTAGCCAATGCCCAACAGCACTTAATTCCTTTTTCACTTCTGTCTTCACAAAAGAGAACAGTACAAACATACCCTATGTGTCCGAGCTTGACTACCAGTTCAAGGAACAAATAGACATTGAGCTACACGGCATAGTTATAGCCATAAACAATCTCAAGTAATCTACGTCAAGCGGTGTAGATGGAATCAATTTTAAGATTCTTAAAAATACAGTAATGGTTTCAAGCAAAACTCTACTCTAAATAGTCCGGCAGTCTCTATAAAGTACCAAAGTACCGTCTTACTAGAAGTTGGCAAAAGTACTACCAATATTTAAAAGTGGAAATAAAACATCATGTGAAAATTACCGTCCTATTTAGCTTACATGCGTTTGTTGTAAAATGCTAAAACACATGATCGCTTCGCATATTTACAGACATCTGGAATGCAATATTTTTTTTTTCAAAGATCAACACGGTTTCCAAAACGGTTTTTCGTGTGAGACTCAGCTGTTCAAACTAACCACAGATCTTCATGCAAATATGGACAATATTCATCAAACTGACTGCGTGTTTCTGGACTATTTGAAGGCTTTTGACCGGTTTGCACACTGTCGGCTGATATTGAAACTATCCGCTTTGAAGTAAGACTCCCGTATACTATCATGGCTTCACAATTTTCAATCTAATATGCAGCAGTACACAACATTGAACAATTTTTCTTCTTCTCTAACTGATGTTTCTTCCGGTGTACCACAAGGCAGCGTACTCACACCATTAATTTGCCTCATATTTAAAAATGATCTTCCGCTACATGTCTCTTCATGCATCAGGGTATTTGTCGACGACTTCTTTATTTATCGCCCAATTAAAAACTTTAAAGATCACCTGTCACTTCAAAATGACCTCGATGTATTGAATGGTTGACGTAGTACATGGCTCATGACTTTAAATGTCTCAAAATGCAAAGTAATATCATTCACACGTATATGTAGCTGATTCGAATTTTTATACAGCATTATTCAGTTCATTGTCTTTATTGCAACGCGATATCGGTACTTGGACATTATACCTACACCTACTCTATTGTGGTTCGACCGCATTAAAGTCACATCTGCCAACGCCTCCAGGTCACTTGGTTTCTTTAAACGTAATGTGAAAGCCACACCTTCAAGCATTCGCAAATTATCATACTTAACTCTGGTTCACCCTCAAATAGAATATGGCTGTTCGATCTCGTCTCCCCATCAAAAATACTTAATTGGCACATTGGAAAAAATTCAGAATAGGTCAAGCCGCTTCATCGCCAATAACTAGTCTCCATTCCAGTATACTGTAGATTAAGCCACAACCTTCACTTCCACTTTATGACATCCGTCTTGACAATGCCTTGATTTCATTCTTTTATAGAATGACTCACTCCTCCCGAATCACCGTTACTGGTCTGCACAAATCATATCTCACCTCACGTAGATTACACAATCATCTCAGCTATTTCCGTATATACGGCTCTACAAACGCGTTCAACAAGTCGGCACTCTGACGCGCCATTATTCTCTGAAATAGTTTGCCAGATTACATTGCTGCCGAGACGAATCATAAAACAGTCCGTCATATGTTACCGATCCACTTCACAAACTTCTCCGAGTAGATGCCTTTCCGCAGCGCAAGAATGAATTTTGGGAACGTTTTCACACTACATCATCATCAAAGCGAATCGTTCGCATGCTACGTCAGATAAGATATTTCTGAGGGGCAGTTATCCCGCATATCGCCTTTTTTTCCTCGCGCAGTAAATTCACCCCGCTGTATTGGCACTATAAAATGTATCGTTTTTTTTATCTTCATCGCGCATAGTATTAGTTTTCGTTTTGTAAAACTTGAATTCGCTTTGAGATTGCGGCAGCTGTGCCATGTAACCACTGCCTTCTTGTGCTCAATAAACGCACACTTTCGCTTACGGTTGGCATGCGTGCGTCATCTTTGCATGTATATACTTATCTATAATGCTTTCTGTTTAATATATTGCAAATGCATCTTTCCTCATGTATTTTTGCCAACTCGACATGTATATGTACTTGTATCTAGTGTATCGCCCCCCTTACTCAACGCCCCCACCCCTAGGGCCTGTAAGGTACCTTGAATAAATAAAAAATAAATAAATATTGTGGAGGCGTCTTCACCGGTGGCAGAAGCAGCAGTGGCGGGCTGTACATTGCGACCAGCGACTCGTAGCGACACGTAGTAAGAACGAACCAGAATAGACAAGTTGTATGGTACAGGTGTTGGATGACGCACGCCCGACGCATAGTTGACAGATCACTGGTCTAGTAGCAATTAGGGCAACGGAAAGGTTTGCCTCATTTCCTTTCGCTTAACTTCTGCAACAGAAGCCACTTCAGGTTCTTGCGAAGTGACAAGAAAGCTGCGGATATATGCACGAACAACCTCATGAATGAGGTCTGGTAGAGAACCGTAACAGCTGGCTGCCAGAGAAGAGGCGCTGGTTGACGTGGTCATTGGTCGGACGTAAGGGCGGCACCATTGCTGTAGTGCTCAATCGGTAGTTGTAGCCTATTTGAAGAATTGCTCAACGATTGTCGGGGGGTTACGAAGAAGACTGGCAAACAGCTGTTCTTTCCTGCCTTGTAAGAAATGCCTGAGGCTGTCTGCCTGCCAGCATCTCGGGGTCAGGTCGTCGAAATAGGCGGGTCATATTTTCCGCTAACAAGGTGACACTCTCAATCGGTTTCTGGGTGCATTACTGAATAAGTTGCTGAGAGTACTCACGGTGGTCATTGTTTGGGAAAATGCTGAGAAGTTGCTGCCGATAATCAACTCATGAAGACATCGTGATGTCGCGGTTTTCGTACCATGTACGAACGCTGTCCGCCAAAGCAAAGAAAGTGCGTGAAAGCTTTTGTTCGACAGTTCAACGACTAACCAGTCCTCGACGTCGTCATAAATCTCTTATGTTGTGGTGCGATCTGTGTTATTGTCAACTGTCTGTTGGCGTCACCCAAGTCAGAGACTGGGACCGGCATCTCCGAATAATGCACTTGGTTTTGTCTTGCTGACAAGTGCACATCAAGGTGTCAAACCCAACAAGGTGTCAGAAGTGGCCGAGCAGACACCTTCACTACTCCTGACCAAGGAAGCCCAAGAAGCATTGACTAACGAGCAACAAATTCCTGAAAGCAAGTTGTTTGAAATTTCTATTGGGCAACCAGACGCATTCCACTTCACCAAGGCTGCTTGTTGGCCAACGTGAAAAACGCGTTACGAGGACTACGCAGTGCTCTCCGGAATCTGCCACGCTTTTGTCGACGTCCAGGCACGTTCGCCATTGTACTGTATGGGCCCGAAAAGTTGTTCACTCAAAGCTTTCTTGCCTTATGCGAACGAGCTGGTTTACTATAAAACCGTCGTCAAGCGTTTCATCGAGAACTTTGTGGATTCGGCCAACAAGCTCCACAAGTCTTCTCACTTGTAATAGGCGCACTTAGGAACCAGATAAAAAGGTTAATGATTGCTATGCAGAATTATGCCGACTTATAAAGCGTTGCAACTACCCGTCTTCTCAAGTCAAGAGCGTCTTGTACCTGACCGGTTTGTAGTAGGCCTTGGAGATCGCCACTTCTTGGAGCAGTTATGCCGTACGTCCAAATTATCACTAAAGGATGCTTGGATTTTGGCGCGCCAGTGGGAAGACGCCGAGAAAGAAAAAAGGCAAAAGTAACTGCCTAAACAATTATACGAGTCGAGATGAGTGCAATGAAAGATCACAAAGCGCCACGGAATCGCGATGCTAAACAGCGCAACGTGCAGGTCAATAAAGAACTCGCTAGAAAGGCTACTTGTTCTTTTTGCGGACGTTTGCCGCATCTTCGCTCATAATGCCCAGCATGTGCATCTCACTGCTATAATTACCGAAAAAAAGAACGTTTCACTGAGACCTCTAATTCCTGTAAAGCAAAAGTGGCCAAGCTTTCCACTCTCCACATGGATACTGTTGTCGCACACGAACACACGAATTGCGTAGACGTCACGGTTTTTATTTATACTGCCTTTTTCAAGGTGGTTTGTTGTGCGAAAGTCTCATTAGTGCCAGCTGATTTCGTGATTTCACTGCAGTACCCCTTGGGCTCGACCAAGTGGACAACTTCTTGACTGGTCCAGGAGGGGAACCACTTCGTGATCTGCGAGTGTATACCCTCAGCTCCTGTGGCAAGGAAAAGAAATTGCACAGCGACTCTATGTGGTGCAGTTTTAACTACTCTATGTAGTGCAGTCACTCACTGGATTACCCCGTTCGCCCCGCCGTGGTGGTCTAGTGGCTAAGGTACTCGGCTGCTGACCCGCAGTTCGCGGGTTCAAAACCCGGCTGCGGCGGCTGCATTTCCGGTGGAGGCGGAAATGTTGTATGCCCGTGTACTCAGATTTGGGTGCACGTTAAAGAACCCCAGGTGGTCGAAATTTCCGGAGCCCTCCACTACGGCGTCTCTCATAATCATATGGTGGTTTTGGGACGTTAAACCCCACATATCAATTATCATTGGATTACCCCGTGCTGCAGGCTCTTGTAATCATCAGAAGGCTAGGAGGCATAGTGACACCCCAACCGGAGCATCATGCGGAACTGTTCAAGAGCCTTGGCATGCTAAAATATGAGTACGAATTCAAACTGAAACCTGACTCCTTACCATTTTAACTTGGTGCACCTAGACTTGTCCCTATCCAATCGCAAGTTCGACAAGAATTAGACATAATAGAGACCAAAGGAGTTGTTCGTCGGATAGATAAACCAACACCTTGGTGTGCAAGACTTGTTGTAGTTCTAAGAGCTTCAGGTGGTTACCGACTTTGCATTGACCAGACTCGGCGGAATGAGGATACGCTTCGAGAAGGCCGCATATTGCCTAGTGTCGAGCAAGTTCTCTGTCTAGTAGGCGACGCAAATTTTTTTCTAAGCTTCATGCCACAGGTGACTTTCATCAGGTCAAGCATGCTCTAGAGTCTCAACAGTTGACACCTTTCATAACACCTTCTGAACAATACTGTTTTGTTGCCTGCCGTTTGTTATCACATCTGCCCCGGAATATTTTCAAAAACAGATGGCAAGGATCCTCGAGGGTCAAGAAGGTGTTGCAAATATGATAAACGACATCCTCGTTTTCGATCACCACAAGAAAGATCACGACTCTCGCTTTGAGCATGTCTTCTCAGAAATCTCCAAAGCCGGAACCCCTCTAAAGAAAAAAATGTGCCACTTTTGTGGGTTTGATGTACTTTTCCAAAGTGCTGTCGTCTCAACCTATGGCATCAAACTTGATCCAGACAAACTAAAGGCTATAAAAGCTCTTGAAGCACCCAAGAACATCGTGTAACTTCGCCTAAATCTCGGAATGATGAAGCGTCTCACAAGGTTCTTTCTTAACATCTCCGAGATAACAGCACCCTTGCGTGCTTTTCTGAGCAAGAAAATGGCTTGTGCGTGACACCATGAACAACAGTAGGCCTTCAGCAAGATCAAACAACTCCTGGTATTATATAGGTGCCTCACTAAATATTACCCATCCTAGGCAAACTCAATTTCAGTGGATGCCAATGCTTTTGAACTAGGAACAGTCTTAGTAGAAACACAACCATGGGGAGAACATCAACCTTGCAGTAACATTTGCTTCTCGCTCCATGACGGTCATGGAACAGAGGTACAGTCAGACTGATAAAGAAGCTCTGGTGGCTACATGGCCAATGCGCAGGTTGGATGAGTTGGTATGTTGAATTCACTTTATCGCGAAAATAGATCATCAACTGCTAGTCACTTTGTTTAGCAAAATGACAATAGATATGGTCCCCCCTCACATCAAAACCTGCGCCTCAAGCTGCTGCCCTACCAGTTAACCATGCAGTATGTCCAGGTAAATGTACTTGCAACAGCCCATGCTTTCTCGACAATACCACCGTAGGTTTCTTCTTCTCTCGACACGGTGGAATTGTTTGCAACAGAAGTGGTTTACAACGCATCCTCAACTTAGCCACTGTATCCGCATAACATTAAGCAAGCTCAATGCACAGATGACGAGTGCACATATCTGCTTGATCTAGCCCAGGGAGGTAGGTCACAGAAGAAAAATTCTGCCCCTACATTTATTGACGTATAGTGCGGCAGCTAACGAGATCACAGTCTGTGACAGTATTCTGCTCAAAGGTCCCTGCATCGTGGTGACTATTCTTTGAGACAAGTAGTTCTGAATCTGCTGCATGAAGGTCATCAGAAGGTATACCGGTACAAGGGAAAAGCCAGAGATTCAGTGTGGTAGCCAGGGTTGCCAAAAGCATTGAGTCTATGGTAGCTCAATGCAAGCAGTGTGCACGCACCCGGAGAAATCCAGCGGAGCAATTTATGTCCACACTATTACCGCGGCGCTAATGGGAAATGTTTTGTAGGAACCTCTTTCACAGCAAAGGACAAACGTTTCTGGTTATCGCGGATTATTACTCCCGCTTCCCTGAAGATATTAGCCTTCGATTATCAACAGCTTCTGTAGTCGTCGAGTTGCTCCAGAGCATATTTGCTCTATGTGGTATCCCAGAAGTTGTGAGATCCGCTAACGGGCCATGACTTTCCTCCGATAAGCTGAAGAGGTTTGTCGATTTCTGTGGATTCACCCTTGCGAGCAGCAGCCCCCATTTTCCTCAATCCAATGAAGAGGATGAACGGATGGTTCGCACAGACAGATCTTGACAAATCAAGCAAACCGCATTCAGCCTTACTCAGCTACAGGGATACACCACGCATAAATGGCTCCCGCCTCGGTCAGGTCCTAATCGGGGGGAACTCAGGACACGAGTACCGAAAATGAAAGAGTTGCTGCTAGCATCTTGGCCTGCTAAAGGCAAAGTGGCGGCTAATGATACGTCCTACAAAATGAGAAGTGAATGCAACCTAAACTAGCATTATTGGGCTAGGCCACTGCCTCTACTGGAGACAGGAGATCGAGTTTGAGTTCGACCTGAAGGAGTCCGAGCTACTGTGGTAAGCGAGGGCCAACAACTCCGCTGTTACATTGTAGAGATGGACCAAGACGTAGTTTTGCAGCGTAACCTGTGACACCTGTCGGGTCCTCACACCAGAAGTCGATGGACTCTGCAATTCCTACAGGTGCAGCGCAGGATGCTTTCCCGGCGAATTCGACGACGGACATACCGGACACGGCAACCGAGGTCGACAGTGATGATGGTGTTGTGATAACGCGTAGTGGCCGCCATGTAGGGCCCCAGGCTGTCTGAACTTGTAAGGTAAACAAGTTTTTGAAGGAATGAAGTGTTGTGCCACCTCTGTTATTGACAAATGTCTGGTGGCGCTGCCCACATTGAGGTATGAAACGGGCGTCTCTGAATAAATCACTTGGTTTTGTCTCACTGACAAGTGGGGTCGCATCTCCTGTGCCTGGCTCTATACGTCTAGCCTTTCAGCCAACCTCCAAAACACAACATCACCATGGAAGGTTTTGGGTATCTAAGGCTGCTACAGTCAGCTGTGAATCACCTCCTGTGCCAATTTCTCCAAGCACAATGCGTAGCTGAGAAATTTGCTGGAAAATTGCGTTCAGACTGAGGCCGCGCTGTCGGTGACTGCAGCGGTGGGCAAAAGCATTCACTTCAGGAATGAGTTGCACTGCCAGACTCTAAGTGTCGGGTCATGGAGGCGTCCCGAGCATCAGTCACAGAAGTCCATCACATCTTCCAGTGTCGCAACGTAGAAACAACAAGACAAAACATTTTGTTGCAACGATAATAGGCAAGACTGTATTTGAACCAAAGGAAAAAAGGAAGGAAGGAAGGAAATTAAGGAAGGAAGGAAGGAAGGAAGGAAAGAAGGAAGGAAGGAAGGGAAACAGGGAGGGAGGAAGCGCCTTGAATCTGTTACACACACCTACGCTGAGATATTGGCCAATAACCGGGTAGTTCTAACGAAGTACAATTGAATTGTTAGCTCATGTCTTTTAAACTACTGTGAGGGATCAAGGGAAAAATAAATATTAGAAATTGACAAAGAACACAAGAGCAGACGCCCCAACGTCGTCTTCTTCGATTATGACGACGACGACGACGACGACGATAATGATGATGATGATGTCATCAAGTGTATGGCACTCACTCACGAATTGAGGTGGGCCAATAACCGTGTGGTAGAATACATAAATTAAACTAAAAACAGTCAGAAAATTTAGTTTAGGGACAAAACTGTGAATAAATAAAAATGGTTGCTGAGCAAGTGGTCAAACCTTCTCTTGCTCCTGATAGACATAACGACAAATTGGAAACTAAGCATCTGAATAAGTTAGATTGACTACCACAGAAATCTTTTTGTTGCCTTGTGAGTAGTCAAACACAGTACGACATACATCCCTGGGGCAGTAACTAATAAAGTGCTGTCAAGTAACAAAAGTGCTGTATCAGTTACGTTTATAGCTAGCTTCTGCTATGTGGCTTCTGAAAATATTTTTCTCTGGTTAGAATAACGACGACTGCATAAAAAGAAGTTTTCACTTCACAAACCAGAAACTGCTCCTCATGCGACTAGCTTTGTTCTTCTCTGTTGTACTGCCGAGTAGTAATCATGACCATATCACGATATCCATATCCCTGGATGACTGGTTTTTATGTAGATTGCTTGGTAAGAAATCAAAGCCAAGCTGCCGTTTCGGAGACCAACCTTTTTCCTCTTGCACCTTATATAATCAACTATCCAAAATATGCGAAATTCACGCAACATAACTTCAAGAGAGTGGTAAGTTGTTCGAGTTAGTATAGGTATGTAATAATAATAATATATCGATAATACTATATTAACAACAAAAACGCCAGGCCCGCGTGAAAGGCACCGCATAGAGTCAAAGCGTAGTCTGGAAGAGTGGCCTTTTAGAGCCTTTTCTAAACACTCATTGGGTAACTGCTGGAAGCACACTTGCTTGACGTCCACTTCGGCATTATTATTAAATTTTTTAGAGTTGTAGGCTGGCATTCGATATGCTATTTTCGTCATTATTCTTAGAAGCGTGGTATTCGCTAAACTATCAAAAAACATTGGTGCCACAAGTACATGCTGTGGCTCACTACGATGATAAGTTATGCCTAAAGTTGGTATGCGCCATAAAAACAAGCTCTTCTAAAGGGTTGGAGCATTGGACGACCCACTCGTTGCACGTCGCATTGTGTGATGACTGCTTGTTCTTTCGCTGTTCTAAACACTTTATGAGTCATACTGACGCGATTGCTTTTCTGACAGCAAGCCTGCCTAAGACAAGTTTTTCGACAAGTCCCGAAAAGCGGCGAGGCTCAGTGTTACTGGGCTGGCACTCTGCGGACCCGAGTTCGAGCCTCACTGTGTCATTGGTAGTAGGTTTTCTTTGTGATTTCGCGCGAATTTTTACAGACATTTATGGTGGCGGTGGACAACTACGGCACTTTGCGAGATCCGAGGTGGGATCTTATAAAACTTTTACTGTAATAATAATGAGTATACAAATAAAGAAAGGGAAAAAACAAGATGCAAAACCAGAAGAGCTATAGAGGGCAAGCAAAGAACTCTGTAGCTTTTTTTCTTTCATCTCTTCTTCATTTTAACAGTTTTTTATCACTGTATATAATATAAAAGTATTTAGGGTACTGCCCGAGAAAAGTAAAAAGGCAATATGCTCTTTTGAAATAAAAATCTTGATCAGATTTTTACTGGTAGAAATACCGTGACTATAGGTGTGTTCACGCAAGCACATCACAATTCATGGTCTGGCTCACATGCTGTTCAATTCAGATTGTTGCTGGCTAATAAAAACAATTTTGAACTACACCAGCAACCTTTAGAAGTATAAATAATACTAAACAGAGTGATAAAATAAAGAATAGAAGGGGAAGTTGGAAGCTTCTGAAGGGTATTTTGTAAACAGGGGACGGGTGCTCGAGTTAATGTTTCGACAAGTGGACTTGTCTTATGTAAGGTTGAAAGGAATTTCCATAGCGCTTCTGCATTTATTCTTCAGTGCCTCTTCTCCACACTAACAAAAAAGGAAAGGAGGGCAACAGAGGAATAGGCTAAGAAGGGGGGAACCATGGCGAAATGGTAAGTGAAATGGCAGAAGGAATAGCCTGAAAAAGAAAGACGTTGATGTATATGCCAATCCTAAAGAAAATCGAAATTGAAAATGCTTTTCGAAATTATACGTGCAGGGGTGAAAATAGACAAGGATTATTATTGAACGTGCTCTTACAAAATGTTTCTGAGAGCAACACGCAGTACATTCAAACAACGAATGCACGTTCGAACAGATGTATTCCAATTTTCTTTCTTCCCTGATGCCATAAATTGTGGAATGGATTAGCGAATGATGTGGTGCTGAAAAATACATTGAGTAAACATGAAATTGCTCTTCACAAGCATTTTGTTTAAAGTGTATAGACTATTTGTGTTCATGTATTTGTTGATTCAAACATCAAAATGTTTAAAATGCCCTAAATATATGTTGAAAATTTTATGAGTTATATGGATGTAGCCATGTGTCTCATAGATGTTTGCTTTATCTTGCAGAATTCATTTTACAAATGCCCCTCAAATATTCATGTAATCTTCGGCACGCTCCCTGTTGTGACCCTCAAGTTAGGGTTAATAGTATGATTAAATAAAAAGAATACAATTCTTGCTCACACCACACCGGGGGTTTAGCCAAGAATCAGGTAGCTGAAAAGAAGGAAAAATATTCATTTAAATACTATCAGAGAAAATTATTAGAGAAAAATAACTGGAGAAAACCGAAACGAAAAGAAAAAAAAAGACGAAGGGGAAACAGAAAAAGAGGTGAGGCTGGTGAGAAAAAAAGAGAGCGGTATGGCTGTGCGTGTCACAGAGTTATAGTTTTCGGAAGAAAGTACCGCTCAACAGCGAAGAGTTAAAATTATATACCAGCCAGACTTAAGACTAATCGGTTCCCGTTGTCTATGTACCTTATCGTGTGGACTCAACGGGTTCGTTTATAACGTTTTTACCTGACGGATGAAGGGTAATAAACTTGCAAGTAAGATACCGCTCTTCATTGTAAAGCGAAAGCTGTTATAAGACCACAAGTGTTGTTATGCTGCAGTAGTCCTGCCCCACTGTGGCCGGTGTCCATAAACACAAGAGACGCGAAATAAAAAAAAAATTGCCATTTTTTTCTGTTGGCTTAGCTTGGGAATAGATCTTAGATGCGGATAGAAGTTGTCTGTTATTTTCATTATGCGAAACGTTATAAAGTAGCGCTAAAGATGTGAACAAAAGCACGAATTGACGCACGTAAACAGCCGAATGTTTTATACACCCAGTTGTTTACCGTTTGGTGACCATTCTAACAGCAATATGGCTATTAAAAATGCCAGAAGTGGCACGCTAATAAGAACTGGTGCTCACGAGGATGGCTATCCTAGACAATGCTACACGAATCGATTTCAGTGGATGGCGTTTATTACAATTGACGATGACCTGATGGGACGGCTGTTTTGTGGGAGCTTGCGTATATACAACTGATAAGGCTGTGAACTTTGACGTGTGATGTGTCAAAGACAGCACGTCCCTACGATGGTTAGTTTATCGAATACTGATGCACAGTGCACCGATATCAGTTCAAGAAATCACCTAGATTCAGGCGGGCTGATGGATAGATAGATAGACAGATAGATAGACAGATAGATAGATAGACAGATAGATAGATAGACAGATATGTAGATAGATAGATAGATAGATAGATAGATATATAGATAGATAGATAGATAGATAGGTAGATAGAAGCTCAAAGTGAATGCATTGCTCAAAGAAATGCTTGGCATTTAAAACAAAGCTAATAAGAATCAGCCATCACAGACAGGGATTTGAACCCCCACGCTGCTTCCGTGCCACCCAAGTATTGAAAGTTTATTCAGCAGCTATAAGTATAGTCTGACACACTACATACCACTAAGAATAATTTCGTGCTAAATAAAACGGATAGCGCTCAGTTTAAATTTTTATTGCTTGGTGCTTTTTAGTTGAAACACCCTGTTTATGTAGCAAGTGCTACGTGTAGCACTGACTAAATAAGAGCGAGTGCTTTGTGTAGCACTCGCTAAGTAAAATAGATGAAGTTATAAACAGCAGAGTGCTACGTTATGGTAATTGTTGCCCGCCAACTATAACAAAAATATTGTCAAATACCACTCAGTTAAAATTCGTATATTCCAATTTATTGATGTAGATAAGTAATTCATGCCACGTCAAGTCGAAATTCGTGTGATGACATGAAATGTTATGTCATGATTTTTATGCACGCATAGATGCATAATTTACTATATTACATACGACTGCACGTATGTTCTCGTAAATACGATGGCATACTAGATATACCACTTATGTTCATTATAGACTCATGTCATGCCGCACCTACTCTGACAAAGCAAGTTTTATTGAACCATGCTAGGCGTGACACGTCCCGATGCTCTGCGAGGAAAGCGTAAAGTCAACGCGTAGCAGCGGCGTGACCCACTTTTCGCAGCGCCAAAACCTTCAGGGAGCGGCGCGTTTGTACGGAGGGGCAACGTTACATAGTCTAGTCAAAGAGCTGCTTCGCATTCAACGACTTATTCTGCTTGGAAATGCAGCGAAAGTTGCTTTCTCTCTTCACAAACACACACGTCCTCTTTACATGCTTTTCAATACAACATGAAATATTGCCGTAATAACGTGTGGTGCAAAGGGTACAAGATCATCAGTTGTGATAAAATAAAATCACCATAATCACTTGAAAGTTTAAAAACGGCCGCCCACTAAAGGAGGCATGCACGTTGCTGCGCCTCCTCCCTTGAAGGGACATCAAAGGCAACTAATAATTCGACGTTGATTGTCGAAATAGTGGTCCAGAAACCTTGTAGTGTTGCTCTTGTACAAAGAAAGGGCTTACTTTAAAAGAAAATTACGCTTTATTTTTCAGCATTGGTTTAGCGCCCTTCAAATTACCCGCCTCAAGAAGGTCACCGTCCGGGTCGACTTGCGTTACTGTTGGCGTGCATAGCGTTGTCCGGCTTTGCTGCGCTAGTAGCAGCAGACCGAAACCAGCGGGAGCCACAGCAGCAACAACGGCTATTGATCAATATCTCACCATTGGCTCCGGAATTGCAAACATTTTTTGTTTCAACTGTGCCCTACTTGATGGCATTACCTATCCTTTGTAACTACGCCAAAATAGACTTTTGGAACCACCACGCTATTCTCCATAGTGACGTCCGGCGATTTTTTTCAATGAATCAAACAGAAACGAACAAGCAGCATTTATTGCATCTTATGATTAACGGAAGAATCTTTATATAGTGCAGCTAGATTGTTTAATAGTGAATAATTGTAGGTGGTCCGTCTGATGTCATCGGGATCAATTTGAAAATGTCTTGCAGCGGCGCATGTGTTCTTGTGCATTTACCTTAATGTCTCGGTAAGTAGGACACTGTTGTTGATATATTGTCGTTTTAGATGTCACACATTGAGCTTTAACTCTGACGTAAACTGTTATATGACTTTTGTGTTCCTTTAAGGTGACGTAGTAAGTTCACAGCACGTTCGAAAAATTTCACACTGGTGGAATATTGCTATATCTTTCAACTCTTAAAGCCGAAGCTTGATGATCCCCATTTTTGCTCACAGGAGTAACGTGTGGCTTTGCTTGCTTTGAAACGAACTGTTGCTGAGGTAGCATAAGTTTATAACAGTGGAAATTTAGGCAGCCTTTAGGGGCTGCTCAGACATAGCTATTCAAATAAATAGTTTCAGGTTACACAAATGTGTGCCGCAGAAACAATACTATGCCAACTGATTTTTCCAGAACGAATAAGCAAGGAAAAAAGACATTGTGTCCCAATTTCATCAAAAGAGTACTACGGAATATTTTTTTTTATTCGAACAAGCCTAGTTGCAGCCGAATCACAAGGAAAATGTAGCCTGAGGTTTGAAAACCTTCGGCACCAGAAAAATGTCATGAAAAAGACGTAGCTAACATTTCCTTTCTGAATTTCAGAAATTAGCAATTGTAGCAGTCATTTTATTCCTTTCTCTTGTCCTTAAAAAAGCTACGAGAATCCTATATGATTGATTAATTAACATTACCACACGTCTAGAATACTCCATGTTTATCGGAAGCCTAATATTTAAACTTTCATTACACTTGCAAAACGACAGGTCGTCAATACAAGCGAATACGTATGGCTTTACCGTCAAACATACAGCAATTCGTTTGAGATGTCTAGTGGAAAAAACAACTTCTCCATTGAGACCACGTGTATACGCCGTGTTATGACGGGGCTGACATCGAAGGAATACAATTTTACAGAAATTGATATGATGGAACTAACAAAGTAAGTATTGCATTGCTAGGCACTAGCTTTTCAAGAGTCGCTACATTTTGTCCCAATGAGCTCACTCAGATGAGTTAAAATGCCGCTCATCTAGACCTCGTCTAGACCATTCCGTCGTTATCAAAAACTTCATTAAAATGCGTTTAGTTTGGTTGACAGTGCTAGGGCTATGTGGAAAAATTTTTGCCATGCATTCTTTGCCTGATTCCCATGCATTCGATTATTAGAGCTCTTATTCTCAAACTAATAATTGTTCAGAGTAGTGAGAACATAATGCGCTCTAGAGATGCAGACATATTATTCTTTACCTACTTTGCGTCATATGAAAGTGCGAAAGTACGGTCTTGAAAAATTCAAACGCTTCTTGAAAGAAGCAGACGTTCTTGGACGGCGAAGTCTGGTGGTTTTAGGACAATGATACTGCTATGTTTCTGTGAATCTGGTATCATTTCACAATAGTAAAGATAAGCAGTGAACTTTAAAATGATTTTAACTGCACAAACAACACCGAAGCGAAACTAAAAGCCAACTCATCATTGATGTATTTGCTTAACGTCAAGAAGAGTATTACCTCAAAAACAAGTAAGGCTCGGCGTGCAGAAAATTCCAGGAGCTCCCGATTAACAATAACTTATAATGACAGCTGATTGTGACAAGTTTGGAGGTCATCTGTAATTGTGATTCTTCTTGTGTGAAAGGGGACACACTACGTGCTGTCTTGAATGTGCACATCAATGCCAAATCGCTTTCTCTGTCGAGGTCAATGAAACTTGGGGCTGCAGAGTATAGGTAGTATGTTAACAACAATTGATTAGATGCATGCGAAGTAAACACTACAGGCCAAGTCGTGAATGAGCAGCTTTGTATCATTTGTGAGAAGCTACCAAAGTAACAAGAAATATACTATGAGCACAATCTACAGCACAAATAATTAATTATTTACTGTGAGTCACTCTCACCTGCTCCACATTTTGCAGTGTAGACGCCGTGAACGCCCTTGGTAAGACCACCTAGAACATCAGCAGCGGCTCCTCTATTTCTTCAGTGCCAGACAGAAGCACCCAACCCAGCCATTAACCGCCCACTCCTCCAGTCCTTACCTACTCTCACCCATGCCTAGCCTTGGAGCCTAGCCATGAGGGAGAGAGATCATCTAGTGATGCCTCAAGATGGAAATCATATTAAGTATTTTTTGTTCAGTTGAGTACAAATACCTTAGGCGGTGTCTGGCATTCCTTTTTTAGACAATGCTGGTGGTCACCCTGGCTTTGAAAGGGATACGGTGTTTTGGGATAGCGTCTCGTCGTACATGGTGCTACGTTGGGAACCTGCGACGGTGCTGTACTCGCTGATTGAATCAGCACTGTGAGGAGGCAGTGGTATTTCTACGAGTGTCGAGAAAGAAACAAATTTGATGAACATATATTGTTGGAGAAAGACACAGTCTATCACAATTTTGCGGAAAATTGCTTGGACGCCCCTGAACTTCAAGGAGCCCTACTATACATGCTGCAACGCAGCATGACCACTGCCTGAACTACGGCGGACCGACAGCTCCTATTGAGTAGGGCGAATTTGCAGTGGAATTAAACAAAAAAAAAGAAATAAAGAAGACGTTGACAGCAACTTCATAATACATGGTGATAAATGGGTAGTTACTCCACTTCCCAGGTATTATAAACACATAAGTCTAGCAACCACGCCAGTTAATGAGCTGCGCCCTGATTGATCTGCCCAGATTACAGAAATCATAACACGAAGGCAGGCCGACCTAGAGTAAGAGGTTAAACTGGAGCTCGGGTACTCACGATGCTTCCTTGAAGTTATTTTGAAAGCACGGTTACAATGACTACGTCGAAGTGCAAACTCAATATTGTGCATGTCTACTTCACCACACTCGATCGTCTTTGAGATTCAATAAGTACGCTTCCATATTGTGCAGTCAAAATCAGCACTTGGGAAAACCCAGGCCCCTAAGCAGTCGACTAAGACAGCTGTGAGGCTGAAACAGTCGTGATCATTGATTTCTCAGTAAATTATTTATTCTCGGCAAGCATACTGCACCGAACGTGTTTTTTTACTGGTTCCTTGATGGGCCGAGCTTTGTTCAAGCAGCAATATCACAAAACGACATCACCCGGTTAGATCACATTAGGGCACTTCATTGTGACGACAATAATAAACTTGGCGATTTGTGACACCACAGCGACGCCGTGTCGACGAGAGCTTACATAATAATATATATCAACGTTATAGCGCTAAAGAGCTTGTTCGGCGGAAATCGTGGTGTCATTGGTTGTGAGTGAAATGTCATCATTTTATACGTGACCGAATAATCGACAACGATGCAAATTAATGAGGAAATAATATAAAAACTATGGAGCAGAGTGAAGACCGTATCAGGGTTGTTGGGTCTGAGCGGGGATTGAATCCAGGTCGTTTCCGTGTCAAGCCACATGGCCACACCTCTGCTGGTGAAAACAGTGAAAAGAACTTCCTCTGCTTGGAAATGCAGTGAAAGTAGGTTTTATGCTTAACAAACACACGCGTCCTGTACACATTTTTTACAATGCAACATGAAATACTACAGTAATAATTTGTGGTACAAGCTTCCATTGCCAACGGGCGTCAGAATATGTGTTCATCATAAAGGCTCCCCGGGTGAAAGCCGGCACCCCACTAAAAAAGACACACACGCTACTGCGCTTATTTCCTTAAGGCGATGCATAGTGGGTGCATAACAAATTCAAAAACTTTTATTCAACTGATTTTTGAAGTACGCACTAGGAACAGAATATCGATATAGCATTCAACTCATAAAGGCAAAACTGTAATGTCCCCTATTTTTTTGCGTCACTCCTGCTAACATTGCGTCTGAAAGATTCTCAAGTAAACTGCAAATTTTTGCGTTTGATGAAGCATCTGGCGCTTTTTCCTTAATTATATTGTGAGCGCGACAAGCGAATGACTCTTTATTCTCTTTGATAACATCATCACCTGTACATCTTCTTCATCTGAAAGTATCATCACCAGCGTGATTTAGCTCGAGCCTGGCTGAATAAACTGGTTCCTCACAAGCGGTGGACGGTACTTTTCGTTCCCTCAAGTCTTCTCGCCCATTCTCGCTGGAGATCCGCTCGGGTCATCGCAGACAACCCCCTGCCATGGCGGCCCAAAAAAAAAACCCTGGCCCTTCAAACGTCACCGCCATACTGCAGCCACTGCCACCCGCTCCACCCAACAACATTCGCCTGCGTGATCCACCTGTGTTTTCCGGTCTCCGAGGTGATAATGTTGAAGACTGGATCAAGAACTACGACCTCGTCAGCAATTTGAACAGGTGGGACAATCCACAGAAGTTGCGCAGCGTCCCATTTTACTTGTCCGATGTTGCGAAAACACGGACAAGTTGGTGGGTTGGTGGTTCTAGAACCACCAACCGGATCTTCCCGACTGGGACACTTTCGAGCAGGAATTCGTCAAATATTTGGTGCCCCTGCAGTTCTCACTGAGGCAGCAAAGAAGAAGCTCGCTGAACGCACGCAGCTGCCGGGTGAATCTTACATTTCCTATATTGAGGATGTCCTTGCACTGCAAGCTCGTTAACCCCGGCATGTCTCAGAACGACCAAATACGCCACATTTATAAAGGCATTAACACCTTCGCCTTTAACGCTCTCGCCACGCAAAATCCTGCCACGACCCAGGACGTGATAACCGTCTGTCAGCGACTTGACGAGCTTCAGTCTCTTCGCCTTTGCTACGATGCCACCAACATTCGTTTGCCTGCACCCCTCGACTTGCGTGCGCTTATTCGTGACATCGTTCGTGAAGAACTTCACGGGCTTTGCTCTTTCTGTGCTGCGGAAGTTACTTTCCCTTCTGAAAAAGATAGCTTGCGAGACCTGATTCAACAAGAGATCGCCTCCGCATCGCGTTCGACGTGTTCCGACGGTCCCTGCGTGCGCCAGACGCGCACGTACGCCGAAGTTGCCGCGCTCTCTGCCGCACCCACCGTTTCTGTGCCTACAACAGCAGACCATACGCCTGTGACTTCGTTATCACCGCATGTGCGTGCACCACCTTACTACGCACCTCAGCGCCCACCTCGACCAATCTGTTACTACTGCGGCTTTCGAGGACATATCGCTCGGTTTTATCGAAGGCACCAACAAGACGAGCAATGCGGCTACGCTCCTGAAAACAACGAAGCTTCCCTCCGACCATGAACTACCGACGACCACCCTGCCGATCGTCCTATTACCGTTCAGCGTCCCCTACCTACCATACTGACATGCCTGGGAATTCCCACACGTCTCGCCGCAGGTCACCTTCACCAGGTCGCCGTTCAGTGTCGCCTCTGCAGCCCGCCTCTCACTCCACGAGCGCCCAAACTGAAAACTCCCCAATGCAGTTTTAGGAGGGAAAACCACATCCACCGGACAGCTAATTCCCGATCGGCCATTGAATTCGATAGTAGTGTTTGTAGAAGGTGTAGGCGTTGAGGCTGTTGTAGACACTGGCGCTGCCGTTTTGATTATTTCCTGCTGATTTTCGTTCCCGCCTTCGAAAAGTCACCACGCCTTATGGCGGCCCACCTCTACGTGCGGCGACCAACGCTCTCATTTGTCCACTTGCACAGTGTACCGTTCGTGTCTGCATAGAAGGCATTCGTCATCACATTTTTTCGGGGTATTTCGTCAGTGCACCCACTCTCTCTTTCTGGGGTGGGATTTATTGTCTTCTGCGTCCACTTTAATATCTTGTCATCAGCGCCTCCTGCATCTAAATGCCACTGACTCTTCTCCGCTTGAACACGATGGACGCATACGCCTTGTCACCACCTGAGATAATGTACTTCGGCCATACATCAAAGAAATTATAAGTGTTAATTGCACCGACATTGTGGATGGTGACGTGCAAATTCTCCCTTACGGTCATATCCTACGTAGGGGCATTGTGGTCACACCAGGGCTTATTCGCTTCTTCGATGGGTCTACGTACCTAACCGCCATAAATCAAACGCCCGAGTGTGTACTGCTCCCCTGTGGCTCAACATTATCTTGCGCGGTCGACAGTGAGCCTGTTGCGATTGTTACTCTTCCGAACAACAACCTCAACGATGTCCCAAAGTCACAATCACTGCCATTCAATGCCTCTTCCACACCTGTGTCGGCAACCATAAGCACAGACTTAACACCTGATCATACTAAAGATTTGCTCGCCCTGTTAAATAGACACCGTTCTCTATTTGACGTGAACTCGCTCACCCTCAGCAGGACTACCACCGCTACTCACAGCATCCAGACTGACGGCTCTCGTATTGTACATCGGCGTCCATATCGCGTGTCTCAGGCAGAACGCAAGATCCGCGAGGAAAACCTGTCAGACATGCTACGGCGCAACATAATACGTCCTTCCTCGAGTCCCTGGTCATCCCCAGTTGTTCTCGTTCAAAAGAAAGATGAGACAGTGCGTTTCTGCGTCGATTGCCATGCGCTAAACAAAATAACGCGCAAGGACGTTTATCCCCTCCCTCGTATTGACGATGCACTGGACTCATTACAGGGCGCAGCGTATTTTTCTAGCCTCGACCCTAGATCAGGCTACTGGCAGATACCGATGTCGGAGTCTGATAAAGAGAAGACCGCCTTTTCAACGGCAGGTGGGTTGTACGAGTTAATGAGAGGCCTTTTGGAGTCTCTAATGCCCCCACCAAATCGAACGCATGATAGACGGCGTATTGTGTGGTTTGAAATGAAAAACGTGTCTGTGCTATCTCGATGACATAGCAGTGTTTTCATCCACGTTCTTGCAGCATCTACAACGTCTTGACGAAGTCCTCACATGCCTTGGAAAAGCCGGTCTACAGCTTAACACCAAGAAATGTACCTTTGCCAGCAAGACAATCAAGGTTCTTGGCCACCTTGTCAGCAAAGAAGGAATTCGGCCCGACCCCGAGAAGCTTGCCGCCGTCCTCGATTTTCCTCGTTCACTACGTCAAAAGGACCTGCGCAGCTTTCTTGGGTTATCTTCTTACTTCCGGTCCTTCATACGTGGGTTCGCGAAACTTGCGTCTCCGCTCCATCAACTCCTCGCAAAGAACGTCTCCTTTATTTGGTCCAAAGACTGCGAAAGCGCTTTCATGGCATTGACGCAAGCCCTCACGTCGGATCCGGTACTGTGCCCCTTCGATTCCACCACACCCACCATTCTTCGCACCAACGCAAGTAGTCATGGTCTTGGTGCGGTACTCTTGCAGCTTGACAAAAACTCACACGAACGCGTCATTGCTTACGCAAGTCGTGCTCTTACTGCTCCAGAAAAGAACTACACTATCACCGAGCAGGAGTGCTTTGCTGTTGTTTTGGCAGTGCAAAGATTCCGACCATATCTTCACGGCCGTCATTTCACTGTCATGACTGACCATAACGCCCTATGCTAGCTTTCATCGCTGAAAAACTTATCGGGTCGCCTCGGTCTTTGGTCGCTTCGCTTGCAGGAGTATAATTTCGATGTCGCCTACAGATCTGGGAAGAAGCATAAAGATGCTGATGCTCTATCGTGCGGTCCTTTGGCCAGCGGAAGCCACTCACCATCGATACTTCAAAACGACAGCATCTCTCCAATCGCAGGGCTAAGTTCATCACGTGCCACCCTATCCGTCCTTGTTTCACAACAACGTACCGACCCATACTGCCGCACCATTGTTGACCGCTTGACCGGCTCTACTACTCCTCTAAACGCCAGACTCCGTCGACAACTTAAACAATTTAACCTTGTCGGTGATGCTTTATGTCGCTGCATTTACCACATCAATGGCAACAAGTGGGTCCCCGTCATCCCACGTTCTCTGCAACGTCAAGTTTTGGAAGCCTTTCATGATGATCCAACCACCGCTCATCTAGGCTATCACAAGACTTATGACAAAATGCGAAGTCGTTGTTTTTGGCCTGGCCTCTCTTCAGCCGTCGCTAAGTACGTCGCCTCCTGTGTCCATTCCCAATGGCGAAAACGACTGACAACTGCTCCGGCTGGCTTAATGCAACCTCTTCCCTGTCCCGTCTCGCCTTTTGAAGTCATTGGAATCAACTTGTATGGCCCTCTTCCTATATCATCCATTGGGAATCGCTGGATTGTCACGGTCGTCGACCACCTTACCCACTACGCAGAAACAGCTTCTATACCATCTGGGACTGCCACTGAGATCGCCGAATTCTTTCTTCGCCACATGTTTTTGCGTCATCGAGTTCCACTCATTCTTCTGAGTGATCGTGGCAAAGTCTTTCTCTCTTCCATTGTCGAGCAAGTTTTGCGTGCCTTGAACACTGTTCACAAGAACACTTATAGCTACTACCCGCAGACCAACAGATTGACTGAATAGTTTTGTCGGACCCTATCGGAGATGATCGCCATGTACATTCACCCCAACCACATGAACTGCAGATTCTATCCTTCGTGACATTCGCCTATAATACGGCTGCTCAACGCACTACCGGCTTTTCTCCATTTTTCCTCTTCCATCGTCACTCACAAAGTTTCGCTCTGGATATCTCTTTCCTTTCGGCCCCTGCACCCTTGACAGCTCCTTTCTCTGAAAAATTTCTATCTCGTCTCGCACACTGCGGTCACCAGGCCCGTGTTAACACCGACCTCTCTCAAGACACTCGAAATTCTCGCTACGACTCGTCTCGCCGTGTTGTGAGTTTTCCCCTGGTGACGAAGTTCTTCTATTGACTCCACTACGCGTCCCCGGTCTATGCGACAAATTCATCAGTCGCTTCATTGGGCCGTACACGGTGGTCGGACAGACATCTCCTGTCAATTACCGCTTTTCCCCTCTTAGCGCTAATCCTGACCATTGTTCCCGAGGAACAGAGATGGTGCACGTATCTCGTTTAAAGCCTTATGCGCGACGCATTTCATAATACTGTCAAGCGACCAGGCAGCCGCTTTCACCGCGCGGCAGAATTAGTGTGAGCGCGACAAGCGAATGACTCTTTATTCTCTTTGATAACATCATCACCTGTACATCTTCTTCATCTGAAAATATCATCACCAGCGTGATTTAGCTCGAGCCTGGCTGAAAAAAACCCGTTCCTCACAATATTATCAGGATAAACACATTAACATTGCTTTCACCATCAAAATGCCTTCCCCATCGAGACCTCTTAGGATCCCAAGTACGTCATTGCAGCTTGTCTACAAAGAAATCTGAAACAAAACTTCAAAAAGGGAAGTTGCTTCGGCTAGCCGTAATTTGTCCGACTCTATAGCGAAAAAATTCTGATGCGCCATCACCTTGCAACCATTAACCTCACACAGCTGGTAAGACGTCATGTCAAGCCCGCGTCTGTGCTGGGGTAGCAGCTGCGAGGCCATAACCGTGTAGCACTCTTTCCAAGTGAAGCATCGCTACGCGTTAATGGGAGTGACGTCATGTGGAGCCACGCATGCGTAGAAATCGCACCCAACGGGAGGAAAAAAACAAGTGCGCTATGTCGAGGAAGTTCCTGAAATTTGTTGGAACAAGAAGGTACGTACTCCCGTAGAGCAGCCAGCGTTCCGCGAAAAGAGACTTGCTGCTACGCCTAAAGGACAACCGCAACGACAAGCCAATCCCGAATACGGGTATGTTCGAGCAGTGAACTGTAACCGTAATAGTGCCACGCATGGCGAGGCTATCAACTTGAAGCAGCAATAAATACCATAGAAAATCATGATATTGACCAGCTTCCCTGTGCATTGGCTTTGCACTAACTAGGGAAAAGTGCTTACTTTCTTTTTGTTTTGTTGAGTACTTCCAACAAACCTTTAATAAAATCATTCGCGTATATCGGTAATGTGTTAACACATAACATTCTCCTTGCAGCATCGGAGACAATTATACTGGAATATTTATATACAATAGGAAAAATCTAATTCACAATATGCATCCCCCGACATCCATGAACGTCTACGAAAGTGGAAGTAGGTACTTTTTGTGTCAACCAATTAAATTTGAGCTTGTGTATTCTCTTCAAGGAAATCACGACCACACAATCTAAAGGTGTGTACAGAAGAGAATGAAGCATGTCGGTGAAGAATAGTTCGCGGTGAACTATATCGTTTTTTTTGCGGGCTGCTCTGTGAGTTATACGTTGCTATTTTACTAATGCTGTCGAAACACTCAAGAACTGCTGTGAGAGAACACGACGAGCGATACACTATTCTTGACCCAGGCGCACTCCTTTTAAATAATAATAAGTGTCGATTAGTCCTATACTTTCCAAATAGTACTATTTTATGCATTAGAATTTTCAGAGATCATTGCTAACAGATGTGACTAAACTCGTTTACAATATTCCCACTGAATGCAAGACCTAATCAAATAAACCTTGAGGTGCTTTATGCTTTCTTCTTGTCAATTACGCAAGCGAAAAAAACCAATAGTAGTGTAGTATATTTGGATATAAATAGAGAACCATCTAGGAAAATGTAGTGATACAAATGTCGCAGTAGAAGACGTAGTTTCGGCGACAGGATATCACTAAACTGAAGTTATTCTTCTTTCATGTGGTGTGCCTGCCATGTAAGTCTAGTGGCTATTGGGTCTCTGGCTAACGCCATTAATAAGAAGCAATCACCGGGAAGATTCGAAGGACAGCGGTGTCGGCCCCCCTGAATGCACCACCACAGAATGAATATTTTAACCTTACGTTCTCTTTGCATGCCACTGAACGCACAATGTGGTCTAAAGATGGGGTCATAACCAAGAGTTAATACCACAAACATAATGTAACCCAATTACGTCAATGTAAACGTCACTCATACACACATTCGACTGTTTCAAAACAACTCACACTAGTGTGGCAAACAACGGGGAGAATCATTCGTATACGCTCAAATAGAAACACTCAAAAATACTCTAGAACGGAAAAGAGAAAGCTTTTCTATGTTCACTGGCTTGACGAGTCTCTCCACGTATGCTACAACGCTAAAGAGTTGTTACCTTTCCTGGGAGGTGACCATAGGCCTTCTCAGCGTCACTGTCCCCGAAACTACTCACTGCTCCCAACAACGTCTTATTTCAAAACTTGCAAGACCATCTCGTGCCACTACACCAAAAAACAACACTAATTCCTTCGACTAACAAACCAGAGACTTCTGCATGATAATTTCAGATATCACTCACACTGCTCCCTTACATACTATCATCTCATTTTATAATTGGCTTGGAAACACAGGTTCGCAAATCTTTGACATGAATCATGTTCTTGCATTACTGTTGGAGTTTCAGGAAGGGGCTAGCTTCCTCTTGCACATTTTTCTGTAGTGGCGTACATGCAAGTGGAAGCCGTGTGTTCGTGTATTCTTTTATTTTGATTGTGTAAGCGTTGGTGTTAGCCGTTTAGACGTGCGCATTCTTCTGAGTACGTGAAGGGGCACGCTTTAGACACAAACATCTTGACCAATTGCGAGTATTTAGACACAAATGTGTGTTCGAGTTTGTTTTTGTAGTTTGTGACTGGTGGTTAAGAAAGAGTAGCATGCTTTTATATTTAGAAACACTACGTCTTCTGCACAATAAATTCGCTTCATTTTTACCAAAACTTGCAGCGTAATTTTGCCTATGTTTATCATGCTGAACAAATACTACGTTCGACGAAGAGTTTAAAGCGCGACTTTGGGGGAGCTAATTGAAAATGTGATTGTTCCGTTCTGATAGATAGTTATACTAAAACATAAGATATTAGTTTGTAAATTATTAAAAGGCTTTTTCTTAAATACGCAGAGAGAGAATATGAATGGTTTTTGTAAGTACAGCTCATTCAATTTATTCGGCAATAAATAACTTGAAACAAATATTTAAACGAATGAAGCTACCGCTGTTCCGACAGAACATCGTGCAGTTAGAAGAATGTGTAAGCTTGACGTGCTTAAAGGTTGATACTGAAAGGTCGTATCTGAAAGGGCTACGAATGTTTTATTCAAGTTTAAATAAATGTGACTTGAATAATTATGAATGTGTAGCCACCTATGTACAGATAGGTACTATATTCATGAAATTTTGTGTTACCCACACTTACTGGTATTTTCTTACTTATTCGTAATTACAGCTCATGTTCAGCTATGAAGGTTACCATGCTCCATCCGGCAACGAAAGCTCTCTTGCACACGGAAGTTTGTGTTTCTCTGTGCATGCGTTTTTTCTTCAATATTCGTCAAGTTATTTTATTTTGCAAAAAACTTTTTTCAGGGACGAAGGCTGATTATCAGACAACCCTTGAATACACAGAACCAGATACTTACTCCTGCAGTGTATTCACCGTATATTTCATGAGTAACAAGATCACAGATGGTAAGGCAACCTCATGTCAACGTCATCTTTCTAACAGTAGCAGATACTATCTAGACGCTCTTAAAAGAGTGATTAAGTCAATGTATTCATGGTAGATACGAGCGCCATCTGCAATAAAGAAATGCAGATGCACTTATATAGATTCATGGTTTAGGATTTCATTAGTTTACGACCAAAAGCCTTAGCGAAAAAGGGTTGCTTACACATCCGTTCGTGTGAGACATATAAAAAAGTTTTAAAAGCAGTCATACATGCATATGTATGATTGCTAACAACATTAAAAGTGGCTGGGTGGCGTATTAGTTATCTGACTTCTATGAGCATAGCATCTGTGATTTCGTCATGTTTCTCGTTCTTCCTGCTGAAAGAAAAGCTGTACTAACATGTTTTACATTGAAATACAGAAGATAGTTGTCAAAACGATTAGGTTCAAGATTCTTGAAACGACAAAAAGCAATTTTATTTGTTCACTTAGCGTGACATCAATAAAGACCACTTGTTGCAATATTTTGTAGTCTTTTTCGACTGCGCTCGTAAAGAAAAAATTTGAGGGTGCAACAAAATTCAGGGTTATAGCCGGAAATTCAACAAATTATTCAAAATGCATGCCAACTATTCCAACATAGCGACATACTACTGCTACAGAAAGCGAAGCCTCGGGAAATGTATCTCGTCGCCACTGCTGCACCGCTCACCAAACATGCGCATGTTGCATTGGCTCATAACTGATCTGCGAAAACACGTGCCTTTTGAGACGGGTCCTTGGTTGTTATAAACTGGCCCACGTGACTGACGCAGAGAGAACTGTCGGTAGACACCTGTCATCATATCTCACAACGTAAAAAAAATGAACCTGGGTGCACCCATTTAACATTTCGGAACACGGCCGCCCCTTCAATAAGCACTTCAGAAGTTCACATTTTAATACTCGTCCCGGCAGATACCACAAGACACACTGCACCGATAACCAATGACAGCGTTTCTACTCCACTATATCTGAAGCGCCGCTTTGAGGTGATCAGTAGTTGTACCTCACAACCAGTGCAGACGTCAACTGTGATGACACTGTTTCCCTCGCATTGGGAGAGGGCTATAAGCTAGCGTCGAGAAGCAGCCATGCAGCAGAAACGTGCTGCAATGCAATGAAGTATGTTGATTGAATTTAATAACGGCGAAAGCAATAGTGTCATCGATGAGGGGGCTTTTGAGTAAAGATTGATGCGCTGTTTTGTGCATTGGTTTCAGTTACACCTGCTAAGTTAGTCAGATTTAGTTCCCCTGCATTGAATGCCAGTGGCTGCCTTTCAGAAATTTCAAAATGGATGCGGACCATTCGCAGACTTGCGCAACTTGCCCATTTGACTTGAATGGTTATTCCCACTGTTTAGAAAGATTATCTTTTCAACTTCTGTCAAACTGCCATAATTAAAACTAACACGCACTTGAAAGTGCTTTCTGTCGCAGTAAAGGGAACACCACGAATTGCACGCAGATACCTTAATTTTGTAATGTGTCAATACTAGTGGGCAGATTTCTTGAGACGCCTATATATGTGTGCGTATGCGTGTGTGTGGGTGTGGTTACCAGTATGCTGCAGTATTGCAGGCCTATCAAATTCAGGTTTCTAACAAAACACCGGACAGCACTACACTTCCGAGCCTACCATTACACAATTTTCAGTTTGATGACGCACATGATGTGCAGGTTAGTGGAACTTCCAAGGGAACGGAGACGGGGTCAACCTTTGAAAATATATGTATGAGTGAACTTGGTGATAAATGTTTAGATGCTTGCAGACTAATATAGTTTTAATTCGGGCGTTGTGTCGACTATGCATTTCTGATCTGGCATCACGGGGAGAAGAAACTTTTGTCGATACCTACAGGCTTCAGTTACGTTCATCCAGTCATCTCTTTTTCAGAATCGTAATCTTTCACACCAATCACCTTTCTCTATGCCACTGTGGCCATCTATTTTAATGAACCGATAAGTAAATTTTTATGGAACACGTAGATAGGCAATCCTACGTCCATTTCGAAAGTTCTCATTCACAGCTCTTCAAAACAGCCAAGCATAGAGTTTAGAAAACTGTGTTTTAGAACACGTTTTAGAAAACTGTGTACTTATGAATCAGACTACACAGCGAACTGAGCCAAACTTCGGCAGAACCTAAAAAATATATAGACGATGTCATGAAATGGGCTTATGGCGTTGACCACAAGGAACTTTTTAATAAATAAGAGCCTTATGCTCTCAAAAACTAACCTGGTATCACAAGACTCCCATCGGCCCCCAGCAACAACAGCAATCTTCAGAAGCTTCAAAACTTGGTGTGGCATTGTGATCACATTGAACATTGTTTGCTGGTTCCCCTACCCTTAATGGGAGTAAATCAAAGATAGAGGAGCATATGCGACATATCACGTCATCTAAACTACCGCCATACTTCACCCCGATTGCCATCGTTGCAAGAAAATCAGTTTCTCGGTATGAAACCCCATGACGAAGACTGCTTTCAAGAGCACAGCTTCAAGATTTGAGCCAAAAAAAGAATTTAAAAGTGAAAAGCAACCTTGCCTACATGCTAGAATGCTCTGTTGGTAAGCTTCGGTATATCAGACCAAATTTAGGGCAAACTACTTTCAGACTGTATTTGAATAATCAGAAGTTGCATGCCGCAAGACTACTTATTATACTTCTGTCCAGGCATATAGGTTCAGTTATTATTTGGATAAACTAACACCTAATACAATAGAATTAGATTTTCTATTGCAGCATGACACATAAATTCGCGAGCCTTTCCTCACACAAAAGTTCAACGCTGTAGGATCTCGTACAGATGAAAGTTGAGGCAAGGTAACGTTTCCTTCGTAGCAGAAAAAAGTACTAGCACTATCACAGTTAAATAGATTTAACTGTACATGCGTGCTTTTCACTAGACGCATTCACTATTTCGATTTCCTTTAGTTTTCGTTGTAGGTCTTCGCAGCCCTTGAAATTCTGTAGTAACGCACACGGTCATAATAGAGTGAATTTTCTTCTATTTTTGCTATCTGATTTTCGTAAATTTTGCTTTTTACTTTTGTCATGGTTTTCAAATTACTAATAACGCCATCTGTTTCACTGAGTCACCAATGAGGCGTGTTTACAGGCTCGTGAAGTGACCTCCTCTTATCCCTATAATCCAAACACATGCATTTCGTTTATATGCTTTGCAATACAACATGAAATATGGCGATAATATTCTGTGGTACAAGCCCCTTTGTCATCGGGCGCCAGAACATATGATTGTCGTAAGGGCTTCATGATTTAAAAGTGGTCACCCTCTACGAAAAGCACACACATTCCTGAGCCTACTCCCTCAAGGACACGTAGTGTGTGCATAGCTAGCTCTAAAACGTGTCTTGCACTTAGTGTTTGAATTACGCACTAGGAACAGGATATCGCTATCGCTTTCAACTCTTAAAGACGACGCTTCAGGGTCACTTATTTCTCTTTTTTATGATTTTCATAAGTGCGAAATGTACATAAGAGAAAGTCACATCGGAAGTGGACCCACATCTGGCTGTGAGATATACTTCAACCAAAAATGCCGTGGCAAACAGTATATGCCTTACATTTCTCAGTGTACAAATAAAGGAAACGATATCTTGTATAACTAAACAAGTGTTGATGATTCGTACACCCTAAATATACTTCACATCTATTCGTTGTACTCAATCCTGCTTTAGGTTCCTACGCTACATGGTTCTTGGCGACATCTACCACTTTTATTGTGCTTCATGAGAATTGTCTACCCTGCATGAACATGCACTCGTCGGCTACATTCAAAATATGTTAGAAAGATCTAAAACCTTATCAGGATCAATTTTGCGTGAACCAGATAGAGGAAATCTTTCGGAGCTGCATCTTATAGCTTTCAAACAAGCAGTGCGACGTATTAAGACGCAATTTTGTAAGTTATACGCACGTTGTGGGCTTCTCATAGCTGTTGCTAATGGAGTAACCTATGACCTTCTGTAAACTCAACACTCAACTCAGACCGCAAACGCCAGAATCTTTAAAATAAAGTGATTTTGATTTTCGCACGTAATTTTTACCACGGCATTTTTATGCTGTCGAGCGACGCGTTGACGTAGCTTGTCGGATCTTAAGATATCAGTAAAAAGTCGTTATTTCGAATTTGGTTATTTCCAACTTACAAATAATTCGAATTCGCGCCTTGTTGCTGGAACACCTCACTGTAATTCTATGTATTTACATAATAATTTTCCTAGTGGAAAAGAAAAAAAGTGTAGTAGTTCATTTCCACACATATTTTTATGGACATACATGCCCTGGCTCTGGCGCTACTGCTCTATATGGGTGGCACGTCCCAGACAAACAACGTTTGCCTTTAGCGATGTCCGCTTCGACAATTTCAGTATTGTTCCAAATGAACAAAGCAAAAAAGACCATAAATTTTGGTTGCACTAATGTTGCCATGTGTTTTATATCACAAGCATCGTTTATGTAGACATTTGGATTCACTGGTCACGTGAATGCAAGTCTCTGCTTCTTTCTGACGTATAGCTGGCTGATGAGAAAATTTTGGGTGCTGCTAGATTATAGAACTATTTTAGGAAGTTACTTATCACAAGCATGTAGTGTAACCGTATTGTGGGGACGATTTGAAAGATGGCTTATCTGGGATACCCAGCACAGTGTGAAACGATGTCTGTTTAATCTAGCACCTGCCCGCTCATTCGAAGTGTGGCAGCTTGAGCTATAGTTGGTATGACATGACGATAGTTATAGCGCGAGAACAGAACGACGACAAAAAGACGTGTCGTTCGTGTCCTTCTCTTCTCTTTGTCATTGATCATTCGAACAATGCTTATTTCGAACAAATTTAAAGTCCCCTTAGCACCCAAATAATGCAGCTTTTATTGGCCGCGCGCACTATATATATATATATATATATATATATATATATATATATATATATATATATATATATATAAGGGAAAGAAGTATATATTTATGGGCTCGTTTTTCCGTGTTTTTACACAATATAAAGAAATCTAACAGACACTAAGGCTAAGGAATGTATAGGGGAAGTTAGTAGAAGAAATGTTTAGTAAATAGGAAGAGAGAAAAGTGGGTGAGCAAATCAATTGCCGTGAGCAGGAAACGAACCTATGACCTAACGCGTTCGATGCTCTAACACTGAGCTATCACGGTGGTTATTCCCTGAGCCACTTTATTGGGTTTATCTGTGAATTTAAACGTAGGAGTGTAAATCAGCGCCACCTGTAGCTATGTCGGCGAGTGTGATATACTCTTTTTATGAGCCTTTATGGCGCCACGTAGCACGTGAACTTATTACGAGCTGGCAGCTGACCAATAGTCCCTCGTATACAACCTAACGGCACCAAGTCTGCCAGTACGAGACCCTTGTTAATGAATAAGAGAAAGAAGTGTATACCTAAGGGCTCGTTTTTCCGTGTTTTGACACAAAATATGGAGATCTAACAGACAATAATGCCAAAGATTGTACAGGGGGAGTTAGTAGAACCAATGTAAATAGGAAGAAAGAAAAGTGGGTGAAAAAAATACAACTGGCCGTAAGAAGAAATATATATATATATATATATATATATTTATATATTGCGGGCGCGCGGACAGTAACAGCTCGATGTTTATTAAAAGACAGCCCGAAAACCATAGCCATTCCTGAAACCACAACTAATGTAACGTGACACGTGCATCAGCAACGTATATGTGATATTTATTGCTTTGTTACAAAACAACTTTTACAGCAGAGCAACTAAAATTGGCGTTGCCTCGATCTTACGTTTTATAAGATCATTCCCTGCAATAGCGTTAAAGAGCTGTTAATTAGAAGTAATGGTGTTCACGTAGACATCGTTGGGGTTAAGCAAAAAATCATGATATTACCAGTGACAGAAAATCTGACAATATGAAAATAAATAGACAATAAAACAGTTCCAATGATTTCCGCTATCTTTATTTGCAGTGGAAATAACTCTCGCTATAGAAATACATGCATTATAAATGCACGTTTTACAGCACGATATCTAATGTTAGTTATATTGCACGCTACAAGCATACATTGCCATCGGGCGTCAGAGCATGTCATTATCATAACAAATTCGTGGTTTAGAACTGGTATACCTATTGAAAATATACACAAGTTATTGCGCGTATTCCTTTAGGACCACGTAGTGGGTGCACGGCATGTTAGAAAACGTTTCACGGTCATAATTGTTCGTTTTCTAAAAAAATTCTACTCATTACAGAGTATTTAGCAGATGCAAAAGCTTCACTGAAACAGGCCACTTTTAACATTATCAATTACATTGTAGCAATCCGGTTTTTAAATTTCTCGAGTAACATCATAGGACAGAAAGTATGCACTAAGTCGCTTGAAGTACGCACTAGGGACAGGCTATTGCTTGCGCGTTGAATGCAGAAGGGGAAGGTGAAGGGTCCAACATTTTTTTCCAAAAACTTACAAGAACTGGCGTGACTCTGTGGTAGGATTTCTAGCTGCCACGCTGACATCTGCCACGCTGACGTTCTTGCTGTGATCCTTGTTTTTGTTCATTGTATTTGTCAGTTCAACGTGGTCGACGTTGATGATTGATTGATATTTGGGGTTTAACGTCCCAAAACTACCATATGTTTACGGAAACGTTGTAGTGGAGGGCTCTGGAAATTGCGACTGTTTGGGGTTCTTCAACGTGCTCCCAATTCTGAGCACACGGGCCTACAGCATTTTCGCCTGCATCGAAAATGCAGTCACCACAGCCGAGATTTCGTGGCCGGGTCAGTAGCCAATTACTTTAGCCAATAGACCATCACGGCGGGGCTTTGTGAACAGCGTTAGCTCTAAATGCTAAGCATTTTTAGCAATACTTGGCGACTTTGAGCACATCTACTTATCTACTAGCTGCCTTCGACTTTCTGATTTCATGAACGTTTTGTTAATGGAGTGTATACAAAATCTGCCATAATGTAACGTCACTGTGTGTAAAACAGGAATGACAGCTCAAACAAAAAAATAAAATTAGAATATCAGTTCTCTAAAGAACCTATATATCTGGTTATGATCTTGTTGTACATAAAACCATTTCATCAACTTGATATATACGAAATTTTATATGCGATGACGAGAATGTAGAAGTGCAAAATTTAGGGTCTCATTCATTACACGCCTAAGATGTAAAGTTTAATTAAAGTTATGACATGGGGGGGCGGTTGGCAGGCTCCTAATGGATATGAACAAATATTGTCATTTTGTCACGGCAATGTCTTACAAACAGAAGTGACAAGTAGTAATATAAATATTGTGCAATGCAAGTCATGTATGCCGTGATTTGCATGCAACGGTCTTGGTGAGCTCGAGGTTGTTTCGACCGCTTGATGTACACTAAAAATGAATCTGCGAGACGACACAGTATTGTGAACATATATATTAGGTGGTAAAACGTGAGCAATGCTAGGCACCTCATGTTTGCCGTGACATGCTTGTGTTACGCTCGGTTCCATTCGAATCACTTCAAATAAACTTAAAAGGAGTTGCGCAACGTGACTGTATGGTCAACACACATAGGTGGTATAATGAAATATTAACGTGCACTCAATGCATCGCATAATTTACATGCCACGTTCATGCTGAGGTCGCGATCGTTTTGCTTTCTTGGGATACGCCAAAAGTGGTGCTGGATGACGTAACTGAATGCTGAACATATATGAGATCTGGTATTGTGAAAGTGTTGACTACACGTTATATTTGATCGATCGATCGATTGATTGATTGATTGATTGATAAGTGTGGTTTAATGTCTCAAAACCACTATATGATCATGAGAGACGCCATAGTGGAGGGCTTCGGAAACTTTGACCACCTGGGGTTCTTAAACATGCACCCAAATCTGAGCACACGAGCCTACTGCATTTTCGACTCCATCAAAAAGGCAGCCGGGATTCGAACCCGCGACATGCGGGTCAGCAGCCGAGTACCTTAGCCACTAGACCACCGCGGCACGGCAATAACTGCACGTTATGCATAGCATAATTTGCATTCCCGTGGTTTTGGTGCACAGTTGCTGTCCCGAAGATCACTGCTCTGATGGAAGCTTCTGCCGTCAGATTTCAGAGGAGGCAAATTGATACTGGGTAGTATTCTGTGTGTTCTACGTGCAGGCTAAAGAACAACGCATTATCTAAATTTATCGAGCACAACTGTACAGTTAGCTTCCAATAATATTGCAGCGCTGGCACTCAAAACCCAGGTACTAGTATTGAGCCTTTTCCTGCATTCGGTGTGGCACCACATGAAGCGTGAACAGCTGCTCTGTGACTAATAATGGATGTGAAGGACATACGTAATACAACTGATACCTTTCATATTTAAAAAAATTAGCTAAAATAAATAAAACAAAACATTTTTCTCTAACGGGCTCCATTTATACGTTTTTCAATATATTGGCATGAACATATTGCCTCATAAAACAAAATTTGTCGAGCAATTCATGAAATTGCATCAGGAAACGTCCTAATTTTTGTTGATTGTCTCTCCAATTACTGAAGGTTACTCTTCCTGTAGGTAAAGGGCACATGATATTAGGGCTCAACTCGAGATCCATAGCATCGGCAGTCCCATTCGGGATTCATCGTCGGACAATTGCGCAAATTGATTGATTACGTCAGAACATTTTGCAGTCGTATTTCACGTGCTCCTATTTGTACAGTGTTGACATTATTCGGGAAGGCGCCCCATCCTTTAAGGAAAAGCCCTGTTGCGTTGACCCCTGTTACGCAAACTCCATGAAATCTGAACGTGGTAGGTTGCAATATGGGTAGAGTACATGGGACAGATGAGAATTATTGTGATTTTTCGTGTTATCGAAAGGGTAGCGTAGGAATATGCGTCACAGACACTCTATACCTGCAGCACACTGTTACGTCAGCGCTGCCAAGGTTGCTCTCAGTAGTAACGTGTAGGCTCTTGCAATGTGACTGTCAAATAAATGCGATTTGTGAGGAACTACGAATTTCAGTCTGACATGATTGTAAAGCACCTAATTTTTTTCTGCTCTGGATATTATTTGCGCATGAGCATCCTGCTAAACGTTTTAACCCGGGGTTAATTTGTGTACCTCATGGTATACACAAAAAAGTGACGCACGAAGTTTTCTCTAGAAATTGCGGTGACGTTCGTATTTTACGGCATGTTAAAAAATAATTCCTCAAGTGAGAGAACGCGTATAAAGCAACCAATCTCCCGACAACAAAACGTATTCCATATGTTTTCGCATTGTCTCTCTCTTGCTACAATTTTTTTTTTACAGATGGCACTTGAACTTTGAGCTTGGATTGCAGATGTTGACTTTTAGCAGCTTTTTTTTCACGACTGAGTTGGAAGTTTTATATTATTATTTTTTGCGGTGGTTAATGGCCCAAATAGACTTTGGGTCAGAGAATGCGACAGCGTGAAGGTTGAGGGGCCATCGAAAAGTTAGACTCTCAAACGCGCTCTGAAATTTCACACTACATGAGCTTTAATAGATTTCGGGGCTCGGATGAATACCTCCGAATACGGATGTTCAATTCCTGCAGCAGGAGTCTCATTCGCAAGCAGTCGAAATAATATAGAGTTTTCGCTCCTCTGAAATACGAGTATATGCTTCACATATTTGAGAATTCCAATTGATGCAGCCTTAATTGAAAAGGCGCTCTCGTAGCTGGCAGCTAGGCAGCCACTCTTGTGCATTAAAAAAAATCTACCGGAAGTGTAGCCGATGATGTGCGGCTTGCCCGAACGAACGATCCCATGAAACATTTTCCAAGACACCATATCCCTTTGCATCGAAATATTAACTAGCTTTGTTCATACGTTTGTCACAGTAAGGTTGAGAAATAAAACAATTTTCCTCTTTAGCTAGTTTTGAGCCACGTTCTTTTCTCGATCATCATCGGATACCCATGGTATTTCGCTGTTATTCTTCTTAGCACCTACAGCGCATGTTAGACCATTTGGTTATGCAGTGCGACTGGGCTATTGTTCGGAACTAGGTTTTAAAAAAATAATGTAGCTTCGTCCGATAGTAGAGCCAAGCCTGAAAGAATAAGGAAGCTGCGTTACTGTCCTCATATTTTTTTTGTTTTTTTCTTTTTTTACAATTTTTTTCTGTTTCTTTTTTCTCACTACTTAGCTATTTCGTCTTCCTTCTTAATTTATTTCTTGCTTGTTCACTTTTGGGTGTACAAATATTTGTCTGTTTCTATTTTTTGTGTATCTCACTTGCCCCTCTTCAATTTTCTACTTTTTACACGCCTTTACCTGCGTAACGCCAAGCCACGATATCACGCGACAACCCGGGCCCTTCAGGGCTTCACACTTGTCATTAAGAAAGAAGAAGATGTAGAACTCTTTGTAGCAGGCTGCAGCATAATGTTGGCTGGTTCACCAACATGGCGGCCTTGATGACATAGATGCTCCTGCCACGTTTTGTTAGCCAGCGGTCACTCCTGAGGCCCACTTGTTGCTGAGCCGTCCCTGTCCTCACTGTCCTCGAGATTTCCTCCGCTGCTACTTCAAGGGCACCTTTTCGCTTCCGCCTGTGGTGGCGTGGCCGGATCGGGCGGTGCTGTTAAGCCTATCAACCTGATGTCTCTCTCATCTCCCGGCCAGGCATATTTGGCCTGGTCGGCTTCGCTTCCTAACAGTGATTTGCCAATCGATTTGTTTTTTTTTTGCTGTAGTCTGAAGAGCGTTCCTGTGGCCCTGGTTCTTACCGGCGGCGAGACCATTCGCATGAAATATCCGAAACTGATTCAGGAAGAAATCTGGAAGAGGTCGGAATATTTCTGAATTATTACCGAGGTGCGTCAATTTGGACGTGGAGGCATCCTGTGCTGCTCGCCGGACCAGGCCTGCATCACAGATCTCCTAAAATGCACAACGTTTGCCTCGAATCCGATAAGCTGTTTTATTTATGCCTGTTCATTTGGCCTCTGATGAGGAACTAGTTCGTGGAGTGGACTTCAGCCTTACACCACATGAAATACTTGAAATGTTTGCGGCTGCAGGATCAGTCACTGTATTTCGATGATCGCGAAACGTTGAGAACAAAAATGGTCCTCACAGAATCAGTGATCGTGACTTTCGCCGGCACGGCTCGACCAACCGAAATTAGGCCAAGGCCACTAATTTATCGTGTAGATGCACTATCTCCTCGCCCACTGCAATGCAAAAAATGCTGGAGGTATGGCCATACTCCCAAGGGATGTAGATACGATGTGAGGTTTCGCACATGTACTGACCAACATAAACCTGATAAATGTTCAACCCAAGAGGTGAGATGCTGTCTCTTCAGAAGAAACAACGCAGCTGACGATGAATGTTGCCCCATGAGGACATATGAGCTGCAACTTCTAGAGATCATCGAACAACAACGATGCTCCCAGCGTGAGGCCCGATCTATTTTTTCTGAGCTCTCACGTGACTATGCCACCGTTGACAACCGGGCAAACCAGATGCTTGAGTCGTCGTTGCCTGATTTAATAACATCAACGGTAGAAAGGGCCATGAGGAAGCTTATGGATCCTCTATTCGTGAGCCTAAGGGAGTCATTGGCAAAAATAGTGAGCACTCAGTTGACTCAAATTTTGCGGGCAGGTACCCAATCTACCGTGCCTCCTTCTGTACCTTCACCCGTTAAGGTTACTGATATTACATCAGAACCAGGCCCTTCGAAGTCAAAGCCAGACACGCTGAACTCTGGCCACAAAATAGTTATGCCTCTGGTGCAGGACCTAAATTGGAGCTCGGACTCCCATTACCGTCTCTCACAACCAGAACAAATGGACTCTGACTCAAGGAATTTGTAAAGGCTTGCTTCTCCTGAGGCACAACGCTCCTCAGTTAGTCCTAAATCAACAAATAGGAGATCTGAGAAGAAAAATTCATCAAAAAAAGATTTTTAAGGATAGCATCTTGGAGAAGGCAGTGGGTTCTCCTGGTATCTCTTCAAAATAGGGAATTTAAAATACTATAGTGGAATTGCCACTCGATTTTTCCAGCAGCTGCAAACTTACTTTATCTTTGCGATAATTATTCCCCTGATATTGTTGCTTTACAAGAAACTTGGCTTGCTGAAATTAAGTATTTCAAGAGTAAAAGATGCAGCACATTTCTTCTAGACCACCCAACTCGGGATGGAGGTTTGGCAATATTTATCTCATCTAAAGTCGCCCATAGAGCTAATAATATTTTCAGCAGGCGAGATATCAGCTTTAAGCATTACTATTCCTTGGTTATTCCCACTCTAATTTATTAATGCTTATTTTCCTGCGAGTGTTCTAAATTCTTTCGTTCTAGATACTGCAGTTTATTATTGCCAAAAAGATATTGTATTAGTAGGTGACTTCAATTCTGCTCATATTTCGTGGGGTTTTAAAACTAATTTGAATGGCAAACGTTTATGGGATTGGGTGAACAGGAATAACTTTAAACGCACAAACATGAAAACTCCCATTTTTATGTGTAATCAGTCCTCATCGGTGCATGACCTAACTTTTTCTAACGCTAACCTGTTCATCTTATTATGGTCTGCGAGTAATTCGAGAACAAGTAGTGACCATATGCCAATATTGTTCGAGGTGGTATGTCCGATAACATCCAAGAATAGATCATCAGTTACGCGTGTAAACTTTAATACATTCGAGAATTCATTACTAGGCGCTTTATCTAACCAAACAAATGATGAGGAGCTAGACGCAATGAGAATAAGCGACATTTTGAAAGAGTCGTTAGATAATTCAAAATTTACCATCAAAATTATTAATCACGGCTTCAGGAAGAGAAAATCGACAGAACATGCACGACCTAGCATTGTTGAAAAAACAAAACCAAACGTAGAAAATAAACTACTTACAATGGTTATTTTCCTTGAGCTCACGAAAGCGTTTGACATGCTTGAGCATGACATATTACTAACCAAACTAGATCACTACGGAATACGCGGGACAGCGCTAACGTTTTTGTCGAACTAAGAATAATAGAGAGCAGTATGTGTATGTGAACGTTGTGTCGTCATGTCGATGTATAACTAATAGAGGTGTTCCACGAGGTTCAATTCTAGGGCCATTCTTGTTCTTATCTTTTGATAATGATCTGCCCTCCATAACATCGGAAGATTGTATCCTTTACGCAGATGACACTAACATATCTATAACAGCAAAAAACGAAAATATCCTATACCATAAAGAAACAACAGCCTTACAAAATTTATTGTTTTGGCTTAATGCAAACAAACTACTCGCCAACGTCTCAAAGAATAATTAAATTCTCTTTGCCCCCCAAAACACCCACCTTACATTAAGTAATTAGCTTGAATAACACAGTACTATAAAGGATTATTAATACAAAATTTGTCGGTGTATACTTGGACGCACAACTTTCATGGCACACTCACGTACACGAGACAACACTAAAGAAATACAGAAAAATACCTATTCTTTACAGTCTACGCTACATTTTCCCAATAAAGGCAATGTTAACATTATATCATTCCTTCATACATTCACACATCACATATGCCATAGTAATTTATGGATTGACCTACCTGACAACACAAAAACCCCTCAAAGTAGCACAGAACACGGCTGTGCGTGCCCTTCTCTCCATATCAAAAACAGACTCGGCTTCCTATGCGTTTAGACTACTAAACATACAAACCCTCACAGTCTGTGTCAATTACCGTGTTTTACTACTTGTCTACAAACGTTTGCATTACGCTGTTCAATGCCCGTCTATAGCAATAACATATGAAACGCCCACATATTCCTTACGTTCTACTTTATGTAAACCATTACACATACCTCACAAGGACTAACTACAGATCACATTCACTTTCTTATTTTGCATCAAAACTCTAGAACAATTTACCTTGTACCATCTCAGCATCCACATAATTTCATTTGTATAAACAATGTGTTCTTGATCACCTGCGAAACTCACAACAGTAATACATGAAATAAAAACATTTTTTGCAGGTATATGTATTTTTGTATTTCTATGTATCAATTATATGTATTTATTGTATTTTGTTGCACTTATATGTACTTACCAATTTTAGGTAGCTCAGCAGTACGTAATACTGTTGAAAAACGGATCCCTGCAATTGCCTTGACTGGGTTCTGGGGTCCTACCAGTATCATATAACCAGGCATTATATGTATGATACACAATAAAACTGATTAATTGATTGAAAGCTCTAAATCATCTACCAACCCTTCGTGGGAGGCTGACAGTTCGCGGGCTTATAGACTAAAGAAGCTGCATGACAAAATTTTATTTTTAACCTTTGTCCCAGGAATAAGAGTGATTATAAGTATGTGGCCGCTATTTTTAGGAGAGCCATCGCTAATGTGAAGAACAAACTCAACAACGACCGATGTGAATTCCTTTCCATGCCGGTGAATTGAAAAGCACTTTATCACTTTCTGAGAAATAAGAAAGTTCTTCCATTACTTAGAAATATAGAATCTTTACTATCTTAACCAGATGAACTGAAGGCCGTTCTAGAATATATAGCTCAGGGCCTAAAAAGTCGCTTTACGACAATTCTCTCATACCAAGCCGAGTCCTCCCATAGGGCTGGGGATTTTGAAGAGGTCGCATCAGCAGAACTAGCAAACGTAGTCAGAACATTACCCCATACTGCTCCTGGTCCTGATGACATGACGACGTCGGTGATAGAATGAGCACATAAAATATACCCACTTGGCCTACTCGAAATTATTCTTCACTCACTTAGAAGCTCTTGGATTCCACCCGATTGGAGAAGGGAAAAATGATTCCATTGTGAGGAGGTTTATTAGCCGTTAAAGACAGTGACGAGACAACTTAAAGAACCGTCCAGCTATCGGCACAGCAACGAACCGAAGCACGAGCTGAGAGAGACAGGCGTTGGTGATGCTGCTTGCTGCAGGCACATCTTCTTCTTCACAATCGCCCCCGCTGAAAAAGGAGCCATCCTGGCGACCTAACAAGTTTCAGGCAGAGGCTCATGATACGGTTTCAGGCGGGAAACATGGACGATGTCACGTGCACGACGGCGCATGTCAACGATCGGGTAACTAGCTCAATTATGTAATTAACCGGAGAGGTTTTCTCTAAAACGGTGTAAGGCTCCTCGTACCAGGGGACAAGTTTTGATGAGAGTCCCGGAGTTTGGTATGGGAAGGCAAGCCACACGAGAGCCCTTGGGGCATAGTTGGGATCCGGAAGAGAGGTGCAACGGTTTTCTTTCAGGCGTTGCTGCTCGTCCGAGGTGAACGCACGGGCGTGCTGGCGGCACTCTTCGGCTTGTCGAGCAGCATCGGAGATAGGTGGACATTCGGAAGCATCATGACGGTAGAAAAGTAGAGTATCAATTGTATGGGAAGGGTCACGTCCATAAAGACAAAAGAAAGGTGAAAATCCCGTGGTTGTTTGTATTGCAGTATTGTATGCGAATGTGACGTATGGGGAGAACACGGTATGGGGAGAACACGGTCACATAATTAGATGCCACGTACATTGAGAGCATATGACCAAGCGCGCGGTTAAACCGTTCCGTTAGACCATTAGTCTGCGGGTGGTATGCTGTCGTTTACCGATGAATGACGTGGCATCCCGAAAGCAGAGCTTCGACGACCTCGGAGAGGAAAGCGGGGCCTCTGTCACTAAGGAGCTCTCGAGGTGCGCCATGTCGAAGAATAAATCGACGTAAAATGAAAGAGGCGACATCCTGAGCGGTAGCGCTCGGTAAAGCGGCTGTTTCGGCGTAGCGTGTCAGATGGTCGACCGCCACTATAATCCACCGATTGCCATGTGGTGTCAATGGAAGGGGGACACAGAGGTCAACGCCAACGCGATCAAATGGCTTGGCAGGGCACGGAAGTGGCTGCAATTTGCCAGTCGCACGTAGCGGTGTTGATTTGCGTCGCTGGCAGTCAGGACAGCACTGCACAAATTTGCGTTCAAAATTGTACATGCCGCGCCAGTAATAGCGATGGCAAAGACGTTCATATGTTTTGAACACACCGGCGTGGCCACATTGTGTATCGTCGTGAAGAGAGGCGCATACCTGCGATAATAAAGTGCGTGGAATGATCAGTAGCCACGGGTGGCCATCAGGAGAGTAGTTGCGTCGATGGAGAAGTTGATCGCGGATGGCAAAATGGAAAGCTTGACGTCGGCGGGATCGAGATACCGGAAAGTTGGGCGTACCGGATAGATATTCGAGAAGAGATGCGATTCACGGGTCACGACGTTGTTCGGTGGCAATTGAGTCTAGATTCAACAATGACAAGGACTGGACGCACGTGTTTCCGCACGTCAGATCTGGTGGCAAAGTTGAGCGGGACAGGGTGTCAGCGTCCAAGCGTTTGCATCCGCAGCGGTATACGACGCGAATATCGTACTCCTGGATGCGGAGTGCGCATCGCGCAAGGCAGCCAGAAGGGTCTTTCAGCGTGGAGAGCCAGCAAAGCTCGTGGTGATCAGTTACTAGATCGAACGAGCGGCCGTATAAGTACGGCCGGAACTTTCCAAACGCCCACACCAGAGCCAAACACTCTTTTTCTGTCACGCTGTAATTAGTTTCGGCTTTCGTCAGAGTGCGGCTAGCGTAGGCTACATTGTATTCTGAATAGCCGGGCTTTCGTTGAGTTAGGACAGCGCCTAGCCTGACGCCACTGACGTCGGTGTGCACTTCCGTAGGAGCCGTCGGGGCGAAGTGGCGAAGAATAGTTGGGTAGGTGAGCAGACGGCGCAGAGTAGTTAAGGCAAGGTCACATGCAAGTGACCAGGAGGAGAGGTTCACGTCACCGCGAAGAAGCTGGGTTAATGGTGACATGATGGATGCAAAATTGCGAACAAAGCGCTGGAAATATGAGCATACAAAGCATATGAGCATATGCTACAAAACTGCGAAGTACCTTCATGGTCGTCGGTTTGGGAAATTCTGCGACTGCTTGAAGTTTTGCTGGGTCAGGTAATACGCCGTGCTTCGACACAATGTGGCCTAGGATGACGAGCTCGCGTGCAGCGAAGCGGCATTTTTTCAGGTTGAGCTGCAGGCCAGCGTTGGTCAGACAAGTCAAAACGTGCTTGAGGCGGAGGAGGTGGGTAGGAAAGTCGTGCAAGAAAACCACGACATCGTCGAGGTAGCACAGGCACATATTTCACTTGAGGCGACGTAGCGTAATATCCATAAGTCGTTCAAACGGGGCGGGCGCGTTACAAAGCCCAAAGGGCATGACGTTAAACTCGTATAGTCCGTCAGGTGTAATTATTGCAGTTTTTGGCGATCTGCTTCAGCCATTGGAACTTGCCAGTAGCCAGACCGCAAATCTAGCGACGAGAAGAATTCCGCTCCGTGAAGGGTGTCAATGGGGTCATCAATGCGCGGCAAAGGATATACGTCCTTGCGAGTTATCTTATTCAAACGACGATAGTCCAGCAAAATCGGATAGATGCGTCTTTCTTACGCACCAGGACGACAGGAGACGCCCAGGGACTGTGAGATGGTCGAATGACGTCTCTACGAAGCATATCTTCGACTTGATCGTTCATGACCCGGTGCTCTTCAGTGGAGACACGGTATGGTCTTTGATGCAGTGGCTGGTGTAGGCCGGTGTCAACATGATGCTTGGCTTGCGACGGGCGGCCTAGTTGAGGTTGCGACACATCGAAAGAATTCCGGAACTCATGCAGAAGATTAAGCAGGTAGGCATGTTCGGTGGGAGTGAGGGTGTCGGCGACGGCGCTGGAAAACGTATCCTTGGACGACTCTTCGGGGGCCGACAGTGATTTTGGGTGGTAGCAGTAGTCATCCGGGACATCAACCAAAGACGAATGGTCGAGATCCTGCACGTGGCCGAGACATTCCTCCGCAAGCAAAGTGACAGGTGTGGAAAGCGGGTTAGGTATGAACATATTGCTTCTTCCGGCGGCAAGGTCAATCGTTGCAAAAGGCAGCGGCAGAGCTCGACGACTCGTGAAGATATCAGAAGGCATAAAAAGACTAGCTTCAGTGTAGGCGTTGCATGAAACTGGAACAAGTGCGAAATTTTCAAGTGGAGTATCGGTATCTTCACGCACGAACAACTTCGGTGGCTGATGAAGACCGTCAAGTAATGGGACATCACAAAATGGTGAAAACTCAACTTCAGTGCGTGCGCAGTCGATGACGGCATTATAGCGGGATAGGACGTCCCATCCGAGGATGACATCATGCGAACAGACAGCGAGGACAATAAACTCCACAGTGTAAACAATGCCTTCGATGGACACTCTTGCAGTGCAGGCTGCGAGAGGCGTTACTTGCTGTGCACGTGCAGTGTGTAGTGGCAGTCCCGAAAGTGGCGTCGTGACTTTACGTAATACACGACAGACATTAGCGGCAATAACAGAAACAGCAGCGCGGGTGCCTACAATGGTGAAAGTACAATAACCTTCAACAGTTACTGCGACCACGTTAGCAGGAGAGGGGCGAGGGCTTAGACAGTTCGAAAATGGCGCAGTTCTTGCCTCTTGAACTGCGGTGCTTAGTTTTCTTGGTCAGAAAGTCTGGGTCGGCGACGCATGGGGGAGGGCGATCGCCGACGAGGAGAGGGCGCGCGCGGCGTCATGAAGGTGGGGTCGTTGGGAGGGGCATAGCGAGGTGAAGAGACCGGCCCGTATTGCGCGAAGGGTTGGCTGCCGAGTTGCGACGATCGGACATAGTCGCCGAAGGTTTGAGGTCAACGGCGGCAGTAGCGGGCAACGTGTCCGGGAGTGAAGCAGGCGTAGCATATCGGTCGGTTATCGGGCGTCCTCCAGCTTCGCGCAGAGGCGGTGTCGTACCCAATGAAGTGTAAACTGAGGGGCGACTGTTGCTAGTTGAAACTCCAACGATTGCCGACTGGTGGTGCCGCCCAAGGTGCAGTATAAGCAGCCGAGTGTGCGGGCTGTGATCACGAGGTGTAGGGTGGTTGCGGAAGCCTACGCACAGCGTCTGAATATGTGAACGGCGCTGTTACAGACTGCATCATTTGCGAACAGGCGACAGGAGGAGACACAGGCTGCGCTGCATACGTTAGGGGTGCGGCCACAGGCTGAATGGCTGGCGAATAGGCGACAGGAGGGCCTACCGACTGCGCGACACGCTGGCAGTGAACACGGCTGGATAGAGGCGGCTCGTGGTGCGCAAGAGGAACAGCTTGGGCAACCTCTTTCGAAATAGCAGTGCAAAGAGGGCCAGGTAGACAGGTGGTGGTCTCGTGAGTGAAGGGCACTAGGGAAAGTTGGCGGGCGACTTTCTCGCGGACGAAGGCTCGAACTTGCTGAAGCAACGGTGAATTTCCAGGCAGGGTGTCGAAACTGGACAGTGACTCACCACCATGCTGGGGGCTGGCTGGTCCCGACGAAGCAGAAGAAGAAGACGGCCAACGGAGACGCACGTGGCCGGCGGGGATGCCGACCAGCCCCAACACGCGGGTTGGCGCGAAGCGCCGAAGAACAACAACCACCCTCCACGGTTACCCAACGCACACTCCCTCTATTTTACAGTCGCCTTGAAATCCTGGATGCCAGAGCGGTGCCCACTGGCATCCTCACATGTCATTCCGAAACCGAAACCGAAAACCCAGAACACAACAATCATCCCCTTCTCGGAAGAAGTTCACCTATACACTGTTAATATTTATACATGATCGGTACCAACGTACTATACAAGGTATGTATGTTAGAACACATAAAATCTCAGAGCATGGCACACCGAACTCACACATTATGAGTCCTGAAAATGCACTGCAAAAAATGTACACAACTCAGTACAATATTGATTTGGATGCACTGGACCTTTGCACAGAAGAATAATGCTCACAACAGTAATGAACAAGAGTTCTACATCACGCAGTCTTCGAACCGACGCGGCTTCTGCCCCTTCCGCTTAGGGCGGGCCCTTTTGGGTGTAGAATCAGGTGTCTCTGCACGTTGGTCACTTGTGCTCTGATGTGACACATCAAGAGCAGTGGAATATTGTGAAGGCTCTGAATGAGCGGTGAAATTCGCGATCTCATCAGAGCTCGCAGCATGAACTTCGGAAGAATTTTGCGGACCGGAGTCCGGTTCAACGGTCTCAGCCGTATTTGAAGTTTTGAAGCGAACCGTAAGACTTGGTGTACTTGAACCAGCGACACCGACTGGTAACTCCTTCCCCCTTGAAGAAGAAATGCCTGTGCATGGAGGCCACTAGTAACAGTCTGATGCATAGTTGAAAGGCGTGGACGGAACGTGATGGCGAAGACTTTTAGGTGTTGAAGGTGAACCCGTATGAAAAACAACAAGGCGCGAAGCATTCCAGATGCTACCATCACTTAAGCGAAAAGAAGTGGGGCTAACCTGGCCCAAGACTTCGTAAGAACCCCGATACTTGGGGCGCTTGCATGGCACACGAACCTTGACTAGATCGCCAGTGCGAACTTTGGACTGCTTTGCACCTCGACGGGTGTCGACATACTTTTTCATTGCTTGTTGATGAGAAAAAACCCTGGTACGGATTTGATCAGGAGAAGACACTGCTATGTTACGAGGCAAAGGGACTATGTCGATAGCAACTCGCGGTTGCCTACCGTGGAGAAGTTGAGCAGGAGACACTCCATTGGTGCCTTGTGGCGTGAACCTGTACGAAGTTAAACATTCAGTCAAGACTTGCTTGAGGGGACGGTGCTCTAATTGGGCGATCTGGATATGTTCCTTCAGAACGCGATTAAAGCGCTCGATTTGGCCATTTGATTGGGAATAGAAAACTGATGACCTCAAGTGCTGAATTCCTCGTTGTGAAAAAAAAGCCTCGAAGTGTTGGGACTGAAACTGTGGACCATTGTCCGTAACTATGGCATCAGGAAAACCTTCCCGGCTGAAGATTGAAGACAGAAACTCAATGATGACCTCAGAAGTAACCGTATGTGTGAAACAAAGCTCTGGCCATTTGGAATGGTAGCTGATGAGAGAAGCAATGAACAGGGAATTTTGCGGAACATTATGCAAAAGACCGATGATGTCCATGCCGAGTTTCTGTCAAGGCCGATCAGGCCACTGGACTGACTGCAACGAAGAAAATGCAGGTTTGGCAGACTTGTCAGCTGCCTGACATAGATGACAGTTGTAAACTGCATGCTCGACCTGTTTGTCTAAGGCTGGCCACCAGTACCTGTCTCGGAGATTCTGTTTGGCGCGGACAATGCCTGGATAGGCCTCACTGGCAAGCTGTATTAGCTTGTTACGGAAAGAAGCAGGGGGAATCACGCATTCATCGCGGAAAAGCAAGTCCTCGACACAAGATAGTTCCTGTTGGACTGCGAAGTAAGGCAAGAATTCAGAAGCAAGAGCGCATTTGGAAGGCCATCCTTCACGTAAATATTTGAGAACTTGAGACAAAGTGGAATCTGCAGCTGTAGCGGCCTGAAGCTCAGCTTTAGTAATGCAGGAAGTAACTAATGAACCAACTTCCTCATCCCGCTCTTCAGTAACCGGTATCTGAAGAGGAAGGCGCGACAGTGCATCAGTAACCACGTTATTAGAACCTTTACAATATTGAACACTGAAATTATAATACGTGAGTTTGGCACACCAACGGGAAATGCGAATGGGGCGGCGGCCTTCGGATCCTGCAGAAAGAAGAGCAAGTAGTGCTTGGTGATCTGTACGTAATGTGAAGTGCCGGCCCCACAAGTAAACATGCCATTTCCCTCAGGCAAAAAGACACGCGAGAGCTTCACGCTCTCCTACTGAATATCGGCGTTCAGCAGGGGTCAATGTACGAGATGCAAAAGCCATAGTGATCAGCTGATCACCTCTGAGTTGTTGAAACACTGCTCCCAGTCCAACATCGGACGCATACGTCATGATGGCGATGGGAAGCTTCTCATTGAAAATACTAACAGCTGGCTTTGAGGCCAGTATTGACTTAACTCGAATGAAGCTCTGCTCAGCTTCAGCTGACCAGTTAAAATGCTGTGCTTGACGAAGTAGAGTACGCAGTGGTTCAACAACATCAGCATAGTGAGGAACAAACTTGTCATAATAGCCAACAAGACCTAAAAAGATTGCAAGGTTTTGGCATCAGTAGGCCGTGGGGATTGACAATGGCCTGAACTTTAGATTCAACAGGTGTCAAGCCGCGGCAACTGACATTATGTCCTAGAAATTGTAACTCATTCACAGAAAAAATGCACTTGTTGTTAAGTTTCATACCACATTCACTGATGCGGTTGAGAACAGTATGCAAGTTAGCATCGTGCTCTTCGCGAGTACGTCCCCACACCAAAATGTCATCCAAGTAACAAAGGGCGCCATTACAATCCTTAATAATAATTGACATCATTTTCTGAAACACTGCAGGGGCAGATGCAAGCCCGAAACACTCGTGGCGAAACCGAAACAAGCCTTCGTGCGATACAAATGTGGTTAAGTCTCTACTGCACTCAGAAAGTTCAACTTCGTGATAAGCGGACGCGAGGTCCAGCTTGGAGAAACATACCGCTCCGGAGAGCTGATGAAGCATTTCTTCAATATGAGGAAGTGGAAAGCCATCTACGACGGTCGCCTTGTTCGGTTCTCGTAAGTCGACGCATAGTCGAAGGGATCCATCTTTCTTCTTGACGACGACCAGTGGAGAAACCCAGTCGGAAGCAGAGACATGCTCGAAGATTTCGCTGGCTTGAAGGCGAGACAGTTCCGCAGAGACTTGCTCACGGAAAAGAAGAGGAATGCGGCGCAGCTTGGCACGCACAGGGCAGACACCTTGTCGACGCATCACTTTATGCGCAAAACCGCGCACACAACCCAGTTCACGGGTGAACAGGTTGTGGAATTCAGAAGACGCGTTGGTCGGAAGATCATCTTGGATGTCGACTTGAGCCCACGTCATAGACGCACCGACGATGTTGATGAACAAAGCCCTGATGGCATCACGTCTCAAAAGCGAGCTGCCATTGCCAGTTACATAAAAAGTAATGGAAGCAGTGCGACTGCGATAGGAGACCTGAGCTGTAAAATGACCTAAATTATCAATCGTTACCTTGGAATACGTTTGTAGAACGACGTGTGAAGGCAAAAGCCGAATGTTGGAAAAATGACTATGAAAGTCAGTGGCACTGATTAAAGAGACTGAGGCACCAGTGTCCACGAGAAATGACAAGGGCACATGGCCCACTGAAGCTACAATGCTGGGCTCGGACGTAGTGTGGAGGCTATCCACATTTAAAACAGTGACTCTATTGGCCTGTGCAGTGCTCGAAGGAGCGGACGAAGAAACAGGTTCAGGAAGATTTGCTGGACGGGCAATGCATACGGACTGAAAATGTCCGATTTTTCCGCACGCAAGACAAGTGCAGTTTCTCGCGGGACACTGCTCGAAATTGGCTAAATGCCGAGCCGATCCGCAACGAAAGCAATGCGCGGTTGCGCTTGGAGAAGAAAATTGCGAACGCGAGTTGTGAGCTTGGTGCTGTTCCTGAAAACCAGAATTTCGCGGAATAGGGTCGCCATATTGCCGGCTTCCTCGCCCCTGCGACGCAGAGAGGCCGCCATGTCGGCCGCCACGGAAGGACTGTGCAGACGGGCGTCCATGTTGGCCGCCGCGCCGAGACGAAGATGAATGGCCGCCATGTTGACGCCTCCTGTGAAACAAAGAGCCGCCGCCTTGGCCCCCCGCAGCGGAAAGTTGCTGCACTGAATGCGGAGCGAATTGCTCCAACTGGGAGCGAATAAGCTCGTCCTCTCGCGCAATCGAGAGTGCTTCGGATAATGAAATCGAGGAGCCCTTTTGAAGCATGCGGCAGCGGACGTTTTGCGAGGCTACCCCGGTGAAAAGCTGATGGCGGATCATATCGTCCTCGAGCGCGCCGAATCCGCACGACGCGGCAAGCGTTCGAAGAGAAGTAATGAACTCGGCGACTGGCTCGCCAGGCAAATGTCGCCTTCCTTGGAATTTTACGCGTGCGAGATAATTGCACGAGACATCTTTAAAATGCTCATTGAAAAGAGCAACAGCAATCTTGAAGGCATCGCCCGACACTGGCGTCGGCGACGCGTTGGTGGCATCAAAAGTATAGAGCTTTAACCAGGCAGGGCCCAACGCGCTGAGCAGCAGGGCCTTGCAACGCTCGGGCTTGCTGGCGTCCTCCCCGACCGCGTCTGCGTAGGCCTGAAACACCAATTTCCAGTCCGCCCACGGAAGTGGCCGGTCTCCGGGCGAATGAAAAAATAGGGGAGGTGGAATAGGAGACGCCATTTCAAGTCAGAGGAATGAAGAGGTGCAGACGAGAAGAAAATGACGCCAGTACACTGTTTGAATAAAAAGACAGGGCGGCGTAGCTGAATGAAGAAGAAATGAAGCGACGCAGCACGCAGCAGCCACCTTGCTGGGAACAAAGAGAGTCTAGGGTTAGCAGGGTAGGTCCGTTAGAAGCAAGAAAAAGATGAACACGGAGAACGAAATGGGTTCTTACACGTCCTCGTTGCCATTGCTGCGTTGGGGGCTGGCTGGTCCCGACGAAGCAGAAGAAGAAGACAGCCGACGGAGACGTACGCGGCCGGCGGGGATGCCGACCAGCCAGAACACGCGGGTTGGCGCGAAGCGCCGAAGAGAAGAACAACAACCGCTCTCCACGGTTACCCAACGCACACTCGTTTTATTTTACAGTCGCCTTGAAATCCTGAATTAAGGTCCCTAGATGAAACAAGGTAGCGTCACTCATTGTTCTCGAGCCGTCCTCCTCACTCTCTCGATTACTCCTCTTGTTCTCTGCCATACGCGTCTGTAATTGGTGCATTACTTGCACGTTATCTTGCAAATGGCTGGTGGTGTTATTTATTATTATGCAAAAGGTTCAAAACGAGTACGCATGCACATATGGCTCCAGCCGGATTCTCGCCGTTACCAAAGACAAAATCGTAGCCAGAACACAAACTGAAGAGAAGGAGCGTTTCGGTGTGCGCTAAGTCGACCAAGATTGTTTCGCCATGCTCGTTTATTGCAACATCTGCGTTTTTCAGCAATGCTGCGTTGCCGTAAACAACAGAAAATGGTTTCGCGCTCTTCAACTTACCTCGTGCTTTCCGAGATGAAGCGCATCATGAAGTGCAACTATGAACCATTTCACGCGAATGCTTTCGCGCAACTCCGTCAACGTATGTCGACGCGGATCTGCGAAGCGAGCTCACTTGTCGGTTTTTATTGAAACGCCAGACGCGCGGTTAATGCGTGTCTAGTGCATGCCAGTTGGTACAAATACATGTGGGTATGCACGTATACAGAGCAGCTGTAGGTTGTAATTAACGCATCTTCAGAAACATTTCACTCTTGACCAGTTCCTGCTTGAGCCGAAATGCGCTGCTTCGAGACACCTCACCAGTAGAACTCTCACTTTTCAGGAATTTCCCAGCACCGCATCAGAATCACTTGGCATCACGATTGTCCAAATGGGCACATTTAAAAAAAACGTCATCGCAGTGCTGCTGGACGAGTGTTCGTACCAGTCTGGTCGTAATTTTTTTTCTTGCGTGTGCACAAGTCGGTTGTAATCAATCGTCACAACGTCACGCCCTGTGGCCACTTACAGGATCCAGCAAGAAGCACGTTCACTTTGTCACAGCACGAACAAAACACAATCGCAGAAGTGGACTAGTTAGAACTGGACGAAATACCGCGGCCGTGGTATAAAGGTAACTGTTTATTCTACGTCTTATTTCGTTCCATTTTGTTTCATTTACATCTATTCACCGTAGCAACGGAACCCAAACATTCCTTTTTGGTTGAAAGTTTTAAACCTTCTAGGGGGCGCTTCAGGAACATAGGCGAAGAGGAAAGGGAAAGGTGTCGCTACCTTGGAAACTTGTTTCATCTAGGGACCTTATCCTGAATGCCAGAGCGGCGCCCCCTGGCATCCTCACATGTCATTCCAAAACCGAAACCGAAAACCCAGAACACAACACTGAGGCTGCCGAGTCAGAGTACCTTGCTTCTTCAACTCGTCGTAGCTCTGACACAAGCTGACGACTTCGGAAACTGTGCTCGGATTTCTTGCCAAGAGCATTTGAAATACGCCGTCGTCGATGCCCTACAGGATGTGTTTGACCTTGTCAGATTCGGGCATGGTGTCATTCGCTCGTCGACAAAGGTCGACGACGTCCTCAATATTGCTGGTAAAGGTCTCGCCAGTCTGCTGAGAGTGGACGCGCAAGCGCTGTTCTGCCCGCTGCTTGGGACAGCCGGCCGACCGAACACTTGAGCACTTGACGTCTTGAAGACGCTCCATGTATAAATGTTGTGTTTGTGGTTGTTAAACCACAATGCGGCGACGCCAGTGAGATAAAATATGACGTGGCCCAGCTTGTCGGCTTCATCCCATTTATTGTTGGCGCGCACCAGTTTGTAGTGCTCGAGCCAGTCTTCGACGTCGGTCCCATCCGCACCGCTGAATACCTTCGCGTCCCGTAGCCTAGGATGGCCAGGGCAGTTGAACTGGGGTGAAGGCGTCGATGTAGTGGCGCTGTCAGTCATGACAGGCGGTAGCGTGCGGCTTCGCAGCTCCAGGGTGTAGCAACGGGGATTAACAGCACCTTCCACCAAATGTGAGGAGGTTTATTAGCCATTAAAGACAGCGACGAGGAACCGTGAAGAACCGTCTAGCGACCGGCACAGCAACGAACCGAAGCACGAACCGAGAGAGACGGGCGTTGGTGATGCTGCTTGCTGCAGGCACATCTTCTTCTTCACACCATTATTATAAAAGCAAGGCGCTGGGTTCTCCTTAGATAATATTAGGCCCATTGCACTTACGTCGAACCTAGTAAAACTCGTTGAAAGAATTTTAAATAGACGTATAGATTGATGGATGTCAGAAACATGAACACTGAGCTCACGTCAAATTGGATTCAGACGAGGTTTCTCTATTTGGTGTGCGCACGTGGATCGCGAAAGCAGAATTCAACTTCCTCGATATTAGAAACAATACTCCGCTTTAGTAACCTTAGATATCACAAAAGCCCATGATAGCGTAGAGCATGTGAAACTGCTAGATTCGCTGCAGAACTTAGGACTGCCTCAATACTTTGTTGCCTGGATCCATGCTTTCTTAGGTGATATATAATTTTATTGCTCGCAATCTGGTGTCGACTTTTCAATATATAGGCAAATGAGAGGTCTACCGCAAGAGTGAGAACTATCGCCCTTATTAATAATTGAACTACTATGTACCATTCCCATACAAGAAGTACAGGTCTATGTGTATGCCGATGATATAGCATTTTTGCTGCGTCGGCGGATATTCACATATGTATCTGATTCTGCAGACATACACAAATAGCCTGGAAACTTGGCTGGAGGATATCAATCTATGCCTCAATACAAACAAAAACACAATCATAGTTTTCGCACAGAATGCCGCAGTGCAAACTTCACTAATGTACCGACAAGACGCGCTACCTCAGGTCGAGTCAGTTAGGTACTTAACCAACCTACACTGAAACACTCAACCAGAGTCCCCACATAGAACACATGGCTGCCAAAGGAGCACGTGCCGTATGGATGCTGCGCACGCTCAGTAATTATCGTGCCGGTTTGCGTAGAGATGTTCTCGTCATGATATATTGCATGATCATTAGACTCATAATAGAATTCGCCTGTGTTTTGTTTTCTGGTGCTCCGGCCTACAAAGTTTGACCACTGATTCTGTTAGAACGCGAATCTTTACGCTTATGCCTAGGGCTGCCTAAATATGTTGTGAACAATATCCTATACGAAGAATCCCGCCTGTCTTCTCTTATCAAAAGATTTCATACCCTAACAGTACGTACATTCCTTGAAATCTATGCATCAACTCAGCGGAGGTCACAGTGTGTGTTCATTAACCAGCAGACCTCATTTTTCAACCACCAATAGTCTAAATTACGGTGCCCTCAAGTAATATTTACACAAAAACTTTTGGACCCCTTAACAGTTAACCTTTGGGAAATACTCGTACTCAACGCTGTAGATGCCTTTAAGATCGAATTTGATGATATATATCCCAAGAATGCAAAATATTTACCATATCAGTATATAAATGACATTTTGAAGATCATTTCGCCATTCTAGAAACATCCATTGTGATAGCGACTGACGCTTCTGTTTATGAAGAGAAGGCTGGCGTAGGAATCGTATCAACCTCTCTAGATTATGCTTTCTCAATTCGATTACCTGTCTTTACTTCTATTTACCCAGCTGGGCTACTGGCAATAGTTTTAGAATTGCGTAAAGTCCCAAGATCTATCAGCGGTGATTGTTCTAACAGACTGTCTCTCGGTTTGTAGTAGTAGTGGTAGTAGTAGTAGTAGTAGTAGTAGTAGTAGTAGTAGTAGTAGTAGTAGTGAGTGAAACAACTTTATTCGGTCCACAATAGACGCGAGTAAACTCAGCGTCACCTGGCTAGGCCCACTCGGGGACCATCAGGTTAAACCTGACGGCCCTCGCGCGGGCCCTCTCGACGGCCAGGATTTGAGAGGTCTGGTCCTGGGCCTTAATGAGTCACTTCATTTCCTCTTGGGTGAAAGGGGGACCGGCAGAGGCGCAGCCCCACAGTACATGCTCGAAGTCCGCATAACCACCACACAGGGGGCAGTCCGGGCTTGGAAACCGTTCAGGGTACATTGTGTGCAGTGCCGCAGGGCTCGGGTAAGTGTTTGTTTGTAGCAGTCGGAGAGTAACAGCTTGGGCCCTGCATAGCGAGGAGTGTGGTAGAGGCAGCAGTCTTCTTGACAGATAGTGGTGCTTGCATATCTCGTTGTACGAGCAGAGAGGCTCAGGTCGCCCAGGAGATGACGCGTTACCCGGCACACGGTCAGTCAAACCTCGTGCAGCCGAGTGCGCCTCCTTCTTGGGATTGAACGAGGCACCCTCAATGGTTCCAAGGTGCGCAGGAAACCAGACCAGTGAGTGATTTTTGAGGTCTTTGACTTTTTGAATAATCTGTAGGACCTGGGGAGCCACCATGCCCATCTGGAAGGCCTTGATAGCGGCCTTGGAGTCTGAATAAATTGTGCCATGTACACCGTCCGTCAATGCAAACGCAATGGCAACCTGCTCTGCAACGCTGGAACTAGAAGTGCGGATGGTAGCGCAGCTGATGACTCTGCAATCACAGTCGACGACCACTGAGGAGAAGGCTTCTTCTTGAATGTACGAAGCAGCATCGACGAAGCAGGCTCGATCCTTGTCCAAGCGGGCACTGGCGAGCAGAGATTTACCCCTGGCTCGTCTTCGTGCTTCGTTGTAGGTTGGATGCATATTGCGCGGCATCCGTGCAATCTGGATCTTGGATCTTACGTCGTTGGGCAGCTTCACAGCGTCAGGACCGACAACCGTGGGGTTTCGTCCCAGCATGCCGAGTATGGCTCTACCCGCTGGGGTGCCAGACAGTCTGACAAACTGTGCAAACTCTTGGACTTCGACAATTTCTTCGAACGTGTTGTGGATTCCCAACTTCAGGAGGTCTTCCGTGTGCGTTCGAACGGGAATGCCAAGAACCAGCTTGAAGACTCTTCTGATTAGGGCATTGATTTTGTTACGCTCCGACACGAGCCAGCTGTGCATAGCCGCCGAATAAGCGAGGTGGCATAGCACGAATGCGTGGAAAATCCGGATCAGATTGTCCTCCCTGATTCCGCGGTGCCTGTTAGCGATTCTTCAAATCAGTCCGAGGGCGCTTTCGGTCTTGGAACAAATGCGTTTGACGGCGGCTCCATTGGCTCCGTTAGACTCGATAAACATTCCAAGGACCCTGATAGTGTCCACCCGCGGAACTGGGGAGCCGTTACCGGTGAATAACGTAATGTGGCTTTCCATTTCTGGCTTCCAGGACCGGTGAGAACCGCCTCTGGGCATCTTCTTATACAGTAAGAGCTCGGACTTAGCGGGCGAGCACCTTAGCCCGGTGGGGATGAGATAGCGCTCCGTCACATCGATGGCCTCTTGCAAAGCACTCTCGACCTGACCCTCACATCAGCTGAGGCACCAGATGGTGATGTCGTCTGCGTAGATCGTGTGGTGAATGTTCGGGATTTTGTTCAAGGCCCTCGACAGGTTGATCCTGCAGATATTGAACAGCGTCGGCGAGATCACCGCCCCCTGAGGTGTCCCTTTTGGCCCAAGGGTAATTTCGTGGGTCAAAAAATCGTCAATCTTCAGTCTTGTGGACCGCGACGAAAGGAAGGAGCGCACAAAATTGTACGCCCGCTTGCCGACGTGAAACTCAGACAAGCTCTTAAGAATAAAAGCGTGTGATATGTTGTCAAAAGCTTTTTCCAAATCCCATCCAAGAATCGCCTTGGTGTCGGTGGAGCCGGAGTGGAGCTCACTGCAGGGGCAAAGAGCTAAAGGCGAATAGCCTTTACCTAACTGACTCGACCTGAGGTAGCGCGTCTTGTCGGTACATTAGTGAAATTTGCACTGGGGCATTCTGTGCGAAACCGATGATTGTGTTTTTAAGGTACTACCTTAAACTCACCAACTTTTTTGCGTACTTTACAAACTCTCTACTCGCTCATTCCTAGACATGTACGACTCGTTCGACTACTCGGGGTACCAGGCCGTAGAGGTTTAGCTCTCAATGAGCATGCAGAAGCACTAGCTGTATCTTCCCTTGATTTTGCTGTTTTAACTATTTTGCCTACATTGGATCATATCACAGCAGCACGCATTGAAAAACGCACAACGGCCAATAACTTCGAAAAACTTTTTTTAATTTTATCAGACTATCCACAGCTAAAGTTTCCTTGGAAGAACAAGTGGTGTTCATCAAGAAAAGAACAAATAGTAATTGCAAGGCTGCGTTGTCAAGTCCCTTCATTGAACTTTCACCTTCGCAGGTTGGGTCTGGTACAGTCGCTTTTGTTCCTTTATTGTAGTGAGAGTGAATCTGTGGAGCACTTCTTTTTGTCATGCAGAAAATGCAGAAGTCAAAGAAAAAATCTCCTAGAAGATCCGTAAAAAAGTTAGACTTAAACTTGACACTTCCAGTGATTCTTACATTGGGCGCAGTTGCATTTGGTTTCAGCCACAGGAGCGTTTGTACCGCAACTACAAATTTCTCACGAGAATATTGAATGAAATGCTGAAAATAGCTGAATTCAATTATTTTATGTATAGATGTTTTTTTCTTTTTTATGTGATCATTATGTTTTTTGTTTCAAGGTTTTTGTTTGTTTAAAAATTTAACACCTTTAAATTATTACCTATGGCACCTAATTATTCCGACCCTCCCTTTCAAGAAGTGAATTAACTTAAAAAGCAAGACACCGTCCTATTCATGGCCTATCCCCCTAGGTGGGTTGCGCCAAGGTGTTGAGGAACCAATTAATGAATCATATTGAGCGCGATCTTGTGCTCTAGGTGATACAGATGGCTATGTGGTTAGTGATCTTGGTAAGTTTTACGTGAAGGTACGACAGTATACGCTGGCAGCATACGACAGCCCAAACTGTTAGAGCGCTTCGCACTTATAAGCACATAAAGATAGAAACCACAGCATCGTTGGAATAAACAGGGTCATGAGACGCATGCGTTCACCGGAGGGACTCTAGAACTGAAGGTCTTGCCGTTCTACTTCATCATTAGTTCACTTCTTACAAGCCATATGATAACCTTTATGCTACAGCGTGTTAGTGAGGTATAGTGCCTTTTAGTTATCAGGTGCCTTTCCTGACAAAGGACCCATGGCAGAAAATCAAACATCAGAGTAACCATGTGAATGATGAACATTAAATTATTTAGCGCATATGTTAGCCTTAGCGGTAAAAAAAGAATGAAGAGCAATAAAAAACACGGGCAGATGTTTTTGTAGTTTTCTCGCGTCTTCCGCCATTTTCTGTCATACCTTGATAACAACCGTGCAGATATGGAGTATAGGTAGCCTGTTTATTCTTTTTGTCAAACTCGTTGACCGAAAAAAGCAAGAATAAGAACAATAAATAAGGTAATCAATACCACGAAAACGTTTATTAAAAAGGCTCGAAAAAATTTTGCACAGCAAGATTTTAACAAAACCTAGCACCTTTGACTGCCCGATCTACAGGATCGTTTGTACAGAACAAAAGAATGTCAAAGGCAGACATGTTTGATACGACATGGACTCGCGACAGAGCCTGCTTAGCCATTGCAAAGCAATGTTGCCCGTGGAACCCAGGTGAAGGAGGGGTTCACAGGATCTTTTGTACAGAACAAAAGAATGTCAGTAACAGAGATGCTTGATACGACACGGCCTCGCGACACAGCCTGCTTAGCAATCGCAAAGCGATGGTGTCCATGGCGGCCACGTGAAGGGGGAAGGAGGTGAGTTTGATGCACAAGCAGCGGTTCCTAGAAACATGTTCGGATTACACGAGAGCACCACCTATCGCAGCGAATTCGCCTGTGACCACGTGGACCTTCCATACCACTATGTCCTCAATAAAAAAATTCTCCCACCTGCCAGAACGGAATTGTGAGCAAATGCGAATGCATTACATAGCGTCCTCAACGGCGTTTCGCACATTAGAACCTAGCCAGATACCTAGTGTTAGAAAAATATTTTCTTTTTTTTCCGAGGCAATGCAGCCAACTCTGCTGTTCATCGCACGTGGCGTTTTTCTGTCGCGAAAACGCGGTATGGCTTTCCAGCTTTAGTGGCTAGCGTGCACGGTAAAATATACTAAAAAGCAAACAAAACAGCGTTTTCGGCTCGGCAATGGCGTTTGACAGCGGGGTCTCCAACACACAATTCCGTATATTCTGGGAGTCGCCCAGCCAGCAAATGGTTGAGAGTGAGGGGTGAGCACGAGATAGTGGGGCGAAAGAAGGAGAGAGAGTGAACTACGAGGGAAGAGACGGCGATGCATTCTACCTACCCTTTCCTACTCTCTCCCTCACCATATGGTCCGGTTGCTAGGACGAGGGCGAGTGCGCGCGCCCGCAGCTGCTGACAGCTGCCGACGCTGAAGCGTGACATGGTGGAGGCTTCGATTGCTAGGAACGCGCACACGCGCAGTTGTTTCTTTGGGAGAGGGCAGTGGACGGATCCCGACGGACGCCTGATATATCCCGACTAATAAATGCATTCGCATTTCAAAGTCATTGCGCACCATTTCATTGATCCATCAGAAATCATACACACAAAGTGGAAGCATGGGATCGGATACCACCCGCCTCCTAGGAGAGAGTTGATGACAGAGGGGTGCAACTGCCTCCGGCAAATGCAAAGCATCTCATCCACCTGAATGCACTGCCTCCCAGCAGCTGGATTGGAATAATGTCCCTGGATGAATGAAATGTCTGAGGTGGCGACACATTTCCCTTCCTCCTCGCTTGTGTTCCTGGAGCGCCTCCTAGAAGGTTCAAAACTTTCATTAAAAAGCAAATGTTTGGGTTCAGTTGCTATAGTGAATAGATTTCATTGAATTCAAACGGAAGGGAAAGAGACGTGTAATAATTGGTTTTCTAAATGAACATAAACGGTACAACGCAAGAGCAAGCGGGGTGTGCGTCACTCAACTGCCAACGTTGTGCAGTTCTATTTTTTACACCACTAGCCATCACGTCTCGCGTCGTTTATTTCATCCAGTTTTAACTTGTGCAGTTATCCGAATATATTTTGTTCGCGCTGTGACACAGTGAACGCGCTTCTTGCTGGATCATGTCAGCGACCACGGGGCGTGACGTTGTGACAAGTGATTACAGCCGGCTTGTGCAAACGCAAGAAAATACCACGGCCAGATGGGTACGAACACTTGAATAGCAGCACTGCGATGACGTTTTTCTTTGATGAGGCAATTTACTATCGTGAGGCCAGGTAATTCTGAAGCGGTCTGCGGAAATTGCTGAAAAGTGAGAGTTCTACTGGTGAGTTGTCCCGAAGCAGCGTGTTTTGGCTCCTTTATTTCGCGTTCTGGAGAGAATGGCTCGAACTGGTCAAGCGTGAAATGAAAAACCGAGAAATAAACTTGCTTCGCAGATACGCTTTGACGTATGTCGACGGTGTTTCACAGAAGCGCTCGCGTGAAATGTTTGATAGCTACACCTCAAGGTGCGCATATTTTCGGATAGCAAGATGTACGACGAAGAGAGCGAAACCGTTTACTGATTTTACTGCAACTAAGCAAAGTTGAAAACCACAAATGCTGCATTGAACGAACACCGCAAAACAATCTTTGCTGACTTGGCGTCTACTGAAACGCTCCTTCTCTTCAGTTTATGTTCTGGCAACGATTTCGTCTTTCTTCACGGTTAGACTCCAGTTGAAGCCATATCGGCATGTGTACTCGTTTAAAACAATGGAGATTAATACAATATTACCTACAGATCACTGCGATTGTGTATCTTCATGAGAATTACAAGAAAAAGAGGCTTCGGATTGGATAGGGTTAGCTAGTGAACTGTCTACAGTCTTTTTTTTTTCTACAGTTTCAGTTTCGTTCTTCGCGCAGCTAAGGTAATGAGGTACGGTGAAAAAGACCGAAGTAGCGCATTTGTTGTTCGGAGAGGCGGATAAGCACTACATCTTCTAATTCGTTACGACGTTGGAGCTTTACGAGTCGTGTTTAAGAGTTTCAATGAAGCGTCGTCCACTCACCACTGCGCAAAAATGTATCGTCTCATGCCAATGCAGGATATGGGCTCTAGTTCATGTTTTTCAGCAGCGCGTATTGCCTAAACTTGTTTTCAATCGACTGCAGAACGATGACAATGTTGAGTAGATGCACCGTCTCGCTCCGTGAACTCTCCACAACAGAGCCAGAATTGCGTTGGGTGACGAGACCACCGGGGTCACAGGGACAGACGCATCTAGCGTAGCAGGAGACGAAACAATCAGTGTTTTTTACCTATGACTGTACTGTTTTTTTTTTCATGAATAATTAATGCACACACTCGAAAGAAACACATGAAGGTGTGATTTCAAGTGTTGCAAAGAATAGTTCTGGAACGCAATTGCAGAGCAATGCATATCCTGATGATTGAATTTGCCCAGGATTCACTTCTGCTGCCGGGTCACAAAATCTTTTTGCAATGCAGGTTGCGTACAAATAATTGAAGTAATTTTCAATAAAGTACAACTTTATATCACTTTGTTTTATTCTCAAAATATAGGCGTCGCAAATCTCAAGATTGTATATACACAATACATCCGAAGTGGATCCGAAGCCTGTACTTTCCTTAATTCCAATGGGGGTATAAGCACCACGGAAGGAGCCTGCGTTGACACTAGTGACAGAATTCCTTCTATGTATTACTGTAGGACACTCTGTGTGTTGAATCCTGTGCAAAATAATAATTACACCGCCAGGTATTTGCAAGATCACGTGCAAAGAATGTGCCAAATACAGACGCGGATAGCAAACAAAAGTAGGGGTAAGCGAGAGAGTAAGAAGGACGGCATCGGGAACAATGACTGGCACTACCTTGGAAACTCACTTCATCTAGGCACCTTAGATTACAAACAGACGCCACTCACTCTAGCATCATCATCTGCACAGACGACTTCGAGAACTACCTGGGCACACGTCCCAAGAAGGCCGACGGTAATGCCCCAAGGGACAGGTCTCTATAAGTTGAGAATCCCTGGTGACTGGACCAGCCACCCAGTCTCCTATCGAATTACAGGGGCTCATTCCCCTACCAAAGGGCGTATGCACCACCCACCGTGCACTGTTGAATGGAACGAGGTGAACGCGTTTTTGGAGGGGGTTCTGCAGTGCGGTAATACAGGCTGTGACTTCATCCAAACAGAAGCGCTTCTGTCATGGAAACGGCAAAGAATTCCAAAAGAAGGTTATTGCTCAAGTCCTGAGACATGCAGCACACACCAGCAAGCGTGAACTGGTCCTTAGGAACAATACATTTAATCTTCGTGCATAAGCTCCAAAACGGCAGGGACAAATATGGAGGCTAAGACAAGGCGATTCAATGCTTTCCTGACCATTATTTACCCGTGAGAAAGAAATCAAGTGGGTCTCGAAACTTTGGGTTTTCTCCAAGATTGGGGCTGGAGGTAATTCAATTTTCTTAAGCTTTCGCCCAGCCGGTCAGACTTCTTTCAAAATGTTTATGTTTATGCCAGCAATTATTACCACAAGGAATCGGCCATCATCAACATCTTTAGGAAGACAACTGGCACATCGGCTAAAAAAAGTCAAATCTGCAGCTTTATCGAAACTTCAGGCGCGTGTGCGTCGTTTCCGAGCACCTCCATTGGCGATGCGCAGCTTTCGCTGCAACTGTGCGCGCGTTGCGCGCAGACCTGGTGGTTATTATATTAGCAGTTGATAGCATTCGCGTAATGATGCCAGCAATAACATGGATATTACAAACACCAGAAGGGGTAGGATAATATGATGCTCTGGTGTTTGTGTTAGGGCTCAAGAAGATGGTAGCCCTCAACACTGTCACACAAATAAACCTCAACGGATGGCGCCTAACTACAATTGATGTTGGCCAGACATGATGGCTGTATCATAGAAGTACATATTTATAGTTGACAAAATTTGATAGCAAGCACTGCAACTAAAGGTGACGTTTCACGAACATTAGTGTCTATTTGCAAAGTATTGTCGAGACCTCGCGTGGCATTTTGGTAGAATACTTGATCGGAACGCAGAATTCTGGGGTCCGATGACTGATGGGACATTAACATTCATTTTTCGAATTTGTCAGTTCAAGACTGCCATTTTTAGCTTTGTTCATAATGCTCAAACGTTAAAATTGTTTGTTTGTTCATGCTGTTACGTGTCATATGTAAAATACCTTTAACCTTTGGCACTTACCAGCATAACAGCGGCGCATACCCACCTAGAGTATGTACCACTGTTGTTTAAATGTTTGACGACGTACGCGATGAAACAGTGACATTACTCATGTCATAATCAGCCTGTCGTATTCGTCAAATCGTCTTACCCGGCTCCTACCAATTATTATGTACCCCAATTTAAGGGGGTGATAATGAGAACACGCCGACTTAGGTCACCAGATAGATAGATAGATAGATAGATAGATAGATAGATAGATAGATAGATAGATAGATAGATAGATAGATGAAAACGCTGAAAGTACTTGATATTCGCCAAGAGATACTTCCATTGGAGGATCACTTGCTTAAAATTTAGCCGCTGCATCCTCCAGTACGAAAATTGGCGGCAGCACGCACGCTAAGTTCTTAGCGTAAGTTTAGTCCTGACTAAAAAAAACGTCTGGAACCGTTGATCCTTTATTTTGTGAACCATACAGAAAAGCGGCGCATGAATCAGCGCTTACTTTTGTGGGCAAGGCGAATGCCGATAGCTGTTGTTCACCAAGGCTTTTTTTTTTGGGGGGGGGGGAGGGGGCAAATCATTGCTGGCTTGGCACTTACTGCGCATTCATATATGTGACTACATATAACTGGGCTGCCATTCTTAATAAGGCGCAATGTAGCCTTCAATCGCTACCTCAAAATGAATCTGTTTGAGGGTGCTGCTTCGAAATGCACGCTTCAGTCAAGTCCCATGCCTTTTTTTGAGGTGGTGCAACATTTTTATAATAGCAAATAGTTAATGAGAGTTGAACATGCTTGGATAGGTCTCATTGATGTCTTCATATATGCGGCATATTTTCCTAGTTGCATTAATAATTAGGACTAGATTTGTAAATCAAATAATAATTACTTCTCATATGGATACGCCAATTAGCCCTCAGCCCTCAATCCCCAGCAGCTGCTAAACAAGTGACAACGGTGGCTGTAAGATCTGCGACGCAGCTGAGGGTGCTAAGAAATTTTGGGTATGGACAGGCCGCCATTGGAACCCGAACTTGGCAACGTTTAAAGCTGGAACATTATCTTGGGATGCAAGTCTAGCTGTGATATTCGGAAAGGTAGAGGGTGTTAAATGATTTATTTATTATTCATTTATTTAGTCATACTATTAACCCTCACGTGAGGGTTATTACAGGAACGGTGAAGTAGTCAGTTGCACAGGATTACAGTAATAATAAAGAGCATTTGTACTATGAATTCCGTAACATATAGCACACTTGCATGAGACACACAGTAACATGCTTTTCACTCATAACATTTGTAACATAATATTTATGGCATGTGGAACATTTGTAAGAAAACACATACATGAACACTAATAATCTATACATTTTATACAAATGCCTGTCAAGAGCTACCTGAAACTTATTTAGTTCTTTTTTGCACCACATCATTCGATAAATCATTCCACATTTTAATAGCATCTGAAAAGGAGGAGAATTGGAATAAATCTGTTGGAACGTCTTTTGGTTTTATTAATGTACTGCGTGTTGTTGTTCGAAACCTTTTTTAAGTGCCCGTAAAATAATCATCCTTGTTTATTTTCACCCCAGCATGTGAAATCTGGAAAAGGCACATAATAGGGCATAGTCTATAGAGGGCTACAGAATGGGAACGTGCTTTGCTATCGTGGCTTGGCTGCCACAAGAGAATTGGGGGCGGAGTTTATTATTCAAAAAGCTGTAACAGGTAACATAAAGGAATACTACTACATTATTAGAAGGATGGCAGACATTGCTGTTGAACTTGAAGAGAGATACAAGATTAAGGTGATACAGGCCTACGCACGTATACACGACCATGATGAAGTATTAGTTGAAAGCTTCTACAATAGCGTGGAGTCGGCAATGAGTAAGCTAAAACACTGTATAATAAACTGTTCGGCGGCTTCAATGCCAAAGTAAGAAAGAAGCAAGCTGGAGACCTGACAGTAAAGAACTTTGGCATCAGTGCTAGAAGTGTTAAACAGAAGTTGTTAGTAGAATTTACAGGACGCAATATATTACGGTTCTTAAAAATCTTTACCGAAAACGAGTGAGCCGTGAGTGGACACTGAGGAGTCGTACCGCCGAAAGTACGAACGAACTATACTTTATACTTAGTGCAAACCATGGCATCGTGCAGAATGTCGTAGTACTTAGCGAGGTTTGATACAGTGACCATAATATCGTAATGTTTTGAGTCCGTCTAGACTGGAAGAAAGAACGGCGGTAACTGATACGCAAGAACCCAATCAGTGAGCTAGCACTGTGAGGGAAAGAGCAGGAATACAGAGTCTCGCGTCAGAACAGGTACTCGGCTCTTATCAAGAAAAGCAACTTTAGCGTTTACACAATGAATCATATTCTGACGAGTATTATTACGGAGTGTGCAGTGGCAGTTGGGGATCCGGTAGTCAGACAAGACACCAGCAAGCTCTCCCAGGAGGCGATACTTTTTGAGAAACGTCAAAGAATAAAAGCGACAAACACAACACACAAAATAAAACTTGCCGAGCTTTCGAAGATAATGAATCACTACACAATATATGATGTAAGAAATCATATGATCGAAAGAATTTAACGTGCTCTAAAGATAGAAGGAAGGGTCAAAGCGGTAAAGACAAAACTTGGGACAGGCGGAAATCGGATGTATGCGCTAAGGGACAAGGAAGGCAAAGTAATTTCAATAAGTATGGGATATCTAAACTAGCGTATGAGTTTTACAGTGACTTTCGCACCAGCCGAGGCAACCCCGACCCTAATTTACCCCAGATAGCAGCCCACCAGTGATTGGACAAGTCAGAATACCCTTCGAGGGAATGCAAAGAGGCAAAGCTGCTGGTGAGGAAAACATAACGCCAGATTTGCTGAAAGACGGAGGTCAAATACTGGCCACCCTGTTTACGTTGTCTCCTGATAGGGAGGATACGAAAATCTTGGAAATTTGGTAACATCATCTTAATCGATAAGAAAAAGCGCTACAAGGACTTGAACAATTACAGGCCAATTTGCTTGGTCTTTTTGTATACAAGGTATTTACAATAATAATTTCTAACAGGATCAAGACAACAATAGAAATTAATCAACCAATGGATCAAGCAAAATTTCGTACAGGCTACCCAACAATATTCCCCATTCGTATTACTAATAAGGTGATAGAGCAATGTTGGAAATACACCCAATCATCATACATCCCTTCATGGATTACGAGAAGGCGTTTCATGCAGTACACATATCAGCAGCCATACAGACACTACAGAATCGAAGCGTTGATGAAGCACATGTGAAGATCCTAGAACAAATCTACAGCGACGCAACTGCCATCATGGAGCACCATAAAAAAGCGACAAAATACCGATAAGGAAGGATGTAAGACAATGGGGTACGATCTACCTAGTGCTGGGTACAGTAGTTTACAGGAGGTTCTCAGAGGCCTGGAATAGGAAGAGTTAGGAAAAGTAGTTCATTGAAAGTGCCTTAGAAACATGCTCTTCGGTGATCACGTATTGCTTAGTAATCCAGGGGACCAATTGCAGTTCAAGATTACTGAATTAGACTGCAAAAGCAGAACAGCAGGTCTTATTATATTCTGATGAAAACGAAAATATTCTTATTAATATTCGACAATCCAGGAAGAGAAAAGCGCTTCAAAATAGGTAGCAGTGAAGTTAAAGTTGCAAAGGAGTACGTCTACTTAGGACAGGTAGTAACCACGTTGTCAAACCATGAGACTCAAGTAACTAGAAGATTATGAACGTTGTGAAGCACAATCAGCAAGCATACTCAAATCATGAATCATAGACTGCGAGTATCCCTCAAAAGAAATGTACATAACAGCTAAAGCGTACCGTTACTTAGGTACGGAGCAGAAACCTGCAGCATTAAAATGAGGGTTCAACTTAATTTGAGGACGACACAGCGAGCAATGAAAATGAAAATGATAGGTGTAACCTGAAGAGGCAAAGAGTAGAGTGAGTCAGGGAACAAACGGGTCTTAAGGTCGTCACATTAGAAAACAAGAAGAAGAAACGCTCATAGGCAAGGCACGTAGCGTGAAGTTAAGATAACCGCTGGTTATTAAGGCTCAGAGACTAGACTCCAAAGAAAGGCAAGCGGGTGAGGAAGAGACAGAAAGTTCCACGGACAATTGAGCTCACCAAGTTCATCGGTATAAAATAGGAGCAGCAAGCACACGAGCGAGTTTGCTGGCGGAACACAGGAGACGCCTTTGTCCTGCAGTGGGCAAAGTCAGTAGATGATGATGATGATGTAAACCAAAATGAAAAAAGTAGCTGTTACTTCATTATATTGGAAACCATATGCACTAGGTGTGATTTGCGTGGTGACGTTGCTCATTTTATATCGTGGTGCACCAGGTATCATTTCAAACAACTCTTGTACGCACACACTCACACGCACACACACACACACACACGCACGCACAAACACGCACACACACACGCACACACGCACGCACACACACACAGTTTGGGAATATGAGAGGACGAAATAAATGGGTGCCGAGCGTGACAACAGCACTTACTCGCCAGCAAGAAGTATTTCTCAACAATGTAGCATATGGGAAAGCTGGTCTAAGAAGGGGTGCTGTCTCTGTGTTTTCAATCATTAAAATGGCGCAGTCTACGACCTACAAGCCGTAAGTGCGTCCCCGTGGGTCTTTGCATACGTGGGCTTGTGCTCTAAAGAACGCTGCTCACAGCACCATGATCATGAAACTGACGACCCCCCTGCAGCCGGGTGCAGCGATGCCACAAATCGAGTACGGCGTGCAGGCCTTCTAGACGGCTCTTGGACAGGCTTACAACGGGTCCACCGAGACAGTGCCTGGCCTTCCGTTGCCTGGCAATGCGTTTACGCTTCCCACAGCGACAGGTCTAGCTCAGTACTCCTACGTAACCTGTGCCGCTTAGGCATACTGTCCCAGCTCCTGTGGCCGAGGTTACCACCGTAGTCAGTATGTTAATCGAGGACTACTCTTAGGGCGTCACGACTGGCTCCACATGTGCGTCGCCCGAAAGCGCCACCCAATTTTTGTTTCGTGCACCATCGTACGATTCTACCTCAAGGTCAGCGATTTGACAACATCGGCCACTGTACAGTTCCCGGCAGCCATGTCAGGACTGCAAGTGTTCGATGAGGCGTTGGCCACAGCCGCTTCCCAAGACCAGAGAGAAAGCTGACCCGAGAGCTGCAGAAAGTTCTAGTACACCCTCGCGGCCCTCTCACACGAAGTCGGGTGCGGGCGTCGTTATTTTCGGAGTTTTAACGCGTCAGCGTTAAAGAGCTCGAGTCGCAGAAAACCCGCCGCTGGCGTCGGCCCCGTTGGTTGTGAGTGAAAAATCGTCTGTGTATCTGTGACCAAAAAATCAAGTTACCGAGATAGCCGCGGGAGGCCGCTACTTGTCCACGCGAGCACGTAAAATGCCACGCATTCGAAGAAAAAAACAGTGCTCAAGATCACGAGGCGTGGTAGTTTCTTGGGCCTGCCACCCCTCCCTGCTTAGTTTCCACCACTCTTGCTTGCCGTCTCGTCACCATCGGCTGCTTTCGAACTTCAGTAGTTTCGCGGCTTTCAGTACGGGGCCAAGGAATGGGTGGCGACCGTCAACACTGTCAGATATCATGAATCCTGGATGGACCGAAAGAAGTAGTCCAAGGCCATATACCGTATTCGGAATGCTGCTGCAGTATGGCATAGTTGCGAACGCGAGCGGCAGATGGCTTGGGCAGACTGGAGCACCAAGCTTATACCTGCTTTTGGCGGAGTGACTTCCACCTCTCCACGAACAACTATTTCTACAAGACCACTACCGAACATGAAACCCAAGAGTAGAACCACCTCGAGGCTGTAGCAGTGCTTTGCAGCTTACCGGAACCCAGTTTCGCAACCTGCCCTGGTACCAACTTTCCTCAACTGCCAGACTCACCAGTTCCAGTTTTGGCATCTGCATCGGCATTTCACACGTCAACATCCTGGACGCAGAGACCACCTCCTATTCACAGCGGCAACAATCTCCAGGTTGGCGAACGCTAGAGCTTACGGAGTCACCCGCCCGCTCTGTGACAACGTCCGTTTTATCGCAATAAATGGCGAACAAAGGAAAGCCAACCGCAACAGATGGGACTCTCAGTCGAAAGCCACAACCCCTGAAATCGTGGCAGTCATAGGCCAAGGGCGGCCAAGTTCCTCACGTACTCAGCGCTGTTGCCAGGAATAAAGCTTAGGTACCTATCCTTACTAGCCACTCTACGATCAAAGACCCACCGGTGCTAGTCATGGCTCCAACCGATAACGCGGCATCAAACCAAGCTGGCTCTCTTTTGCGCAGAATTATGAAGAACAGCAGCTCGAGCACAAGCATGACAATGAGAATCATGAAACAGCAAGTGATACCGCTTGAGGCACGGCGTGAGCGTTTTCAGAAGCCTACCAACACACCGAATGCTCTTCAATGGACCGCAAGCAGCGCAGATGTCACCGCTTAGTGCAGCAAATTGCGGTGCAACATGGACGATTTCCTGCGCTAACGACTAAACTTCGACTTGAGAAGCAACTCGACAAGATGAAACTGATGCGGCAACCTTAGACAAGCCTGTATCTCCTCCTGGCGGCATGGTTTTCAAGTCGCCACGGGAAGTACCAGCGTGCACTATTTACGCCAACCGTCCTGACCCAGTCAGTTACAACCTCTTGAAAGTATGGCAGTTGAGCTGGACAAGCTGCAGCGTCTACAACATCAACAGCAGTGGCACAGCCAGTGAGGCCCACCACAGACAACTTTAGCAGCTTGCAATGCAATGACGCAGTGTGACCGAGTAAATGACGTAGATTGGCGTCGGCACTCGGGCGTGTGGGGAGCTCTAGGGAGGACAAGAAGAACGAAGTTAGAATATAAAACAGATGGCCCAGAAATGGGGACTGTCTCTTTGCTAGGTTGTTATAATATATATATATATATATATATATATATATGTGTGTGTATATATATATATATATTGTGAAGTAGATACGTCGTGAGAAGTCACAACGGGCTTTATTTTATTTCGACGTTTCAGCCAGAGTCTGGTTTCATTAGGATTGAGGGTACAGATTGGTGCTCAGCTTTATGCAATCTTAAATCATAAAGGAAAATAGAAAAAAAACAAAAAAGAAAGAAAAAGAGAGATATAGGGTGGACTCCCCCGGACGCCCTTTTTTCACAATTCCTCCCCATTCTCTCTCCCTTTACTCCCTTTCACCTTTAGGATGTGTGTGGTCTCTGTATCCTTCCTTTTACTAACGTATTGTTACCGACCAGATAGCGCCGCATAGCTCTGGCGGTTTGGTGTGGGGGAAAAGAGATTTTGAAAGAAGTTTCGACCTTTAACTACTCAGCAACTCGTCGACATCTCGTCGATGAAAGAGGGGAGCCGCGTATTGCCGCAGAGGCTGGCAAACGGGTGCAATGTCAATTATGGCCCGCTTCTGGATTACGCGTGCAGTAGGGGCTTCCTCATTGTGCACAGGATTGTTGTTCGGCAGTCATGCTTGGCATAATTGATTGCATAGTAAGGTAAAAACAGACACAGACGACAGCTGTACTTGGGAAGAGTAGTTACCCTCTTGCAAATATTTTTAGTTGTCCAGTGCACTTGCAGCTCTAGGGCCATGAACTCAGTTATTATTTCATTATTGCCGTTATTGCTACAAGTGTATCTGGATTCTCTTTTATTCATATATATTCATTCTTTTATTCATATATATATATATATATATATATATATATATATATATATATATATATATAATGTACCGAGGCATAGTGGCGCCAGCTCTGTGCCAGCGTGAAAGAAGACGTTGATGTCCGTGTGTGGCTCGTGCTTGCCGGGTTCCTGCCTGTACCAGCTTGTTGCGGCTAACGTTTCTCGAATAATAACCTGTGTTTTTACGCATCCTTGCTCGTTGCATTTGGTGGAAACGTGCTGGATAACGTCCTGGAGCTCCGCAGCCATAAGCTGCCATCTCAGTCCGCGATGACCGAGCGCGTCGATCCCCCACAAGGCTCTTCCACGCTGCCACCTGTCATGTGTTCTGGTGTACTTCGTCTGCGTGACCCACCAGTATACAACGACACTGAAGATCAAGATGTCGAGGACTGGCTGGCAGAGTACGAGCATGCCAGCGCGATTAACAAGTGGGATGACCCTGCGAAGCTGACTCACGTTATCTTCTACTTGACGAATTTGGCCAACCTATGGCTCACCAACCACCAAGCCGACATCCCCACCTGGTCGGCTTTCAAAGAGGCCGTCACCTCGTTTTTCGGTCGTTCAGCCATGCGTAAGCTTCGTGCTCAACTGGGACTGCGGGGACAATTTCAGCGAAATGGCGAGAGCTTCACGAGCTACATTGAGGATGTGATCAGCCTCTGTAGGCGAGTTGATGCCAGGATGACGGAGGCTGACAGAATGAAGAATATAATGAAAGGCATTGATGACGACGCTTTTGATATGCTTGTGGCCAAAGAACCACAGACCATCACGGCCGTGATTCAGCTATGTCAAAGTTTCGATGAGCTGCGCAAGCAACGAATTTCTGCACGTCGCGCTAACACGCAAACAGCTGATATTTCGGCCTTGGAGTGCAAAAGCAGTGGCCCCAACTACAGCGTGTTAATGCCTCAAGTTCAACAGTACATCTGGGAGGAAGTTGCTCGACAGCTTTCTCTTGTCGCCACCATCAACGAGACCCCCACAACACTGGACCACTCACTTCGCCGTTCTATTCAGACGCAAATTGCCGAGGCTCTCCCTTCGCCCGCATCCCCAATATCAGCGGCTGCACCGCTGACTTATGCAGAAGCCGTCCGCCGACCTGCTGCCCAACCGCCGCTCCCTTCATACAGTCCAGCCACCAACTACTACAGGTCACCAGTTTCGGTTTATCCGGTAAATCGGCCCTTTCCACCACCTCGAGCACCTGTAAAGTCTTGGCGTACTCCGGATAACCGGCCCGTCTGCTACAACTGTGGTATTCCAGGACCTGTCACGCACTACTGTCGTCGCCGTGGATTCTATTATAATGATGTTCAGCATTCCGGCAACATACCTCGGCAATCAGAATCGCATGTGACACCTGATTCGCATGACCCCCGCTCACGTCGACCAGACTTCAGCCGACGTCGATCTCCTTCACCCCGTCTTCGGTCTCCTTCGCCCATGCTTCGCCGTTCCAACCACGCACAGGAGGAAAACTAACAGTCGCAGTTCCTCAGGCAAGAGTTGCGCCACCGACGAAATTTTCAAGGCCTCATCTTTCGCCCCCTAACGAGATTGCCGTGTTTGTGGACGGTTTCGCCACAACTGCTCTTGTCGACACAGGTGCCGCTATTTGTATAATCAGTGAAGTGTTATGCCACAAACTGAACAAAGTGACGACTCCACTGGTTGAAATTTCTTTACGCACAGCGCATTCGCAACACGTCCAACCTTCTGCCACTTGCACTGCTCGTGTTGTGATTCAAGGAGTGCTTTACATCGTTGAATTTGTCGTCCTTCCACATGCGTCTCATGAAATCATTCTGGGATGGAACTTTCTTTCCGCTAATCATGCGGTTGTTGACTGTACTCGTGCTCAACTCGTTTTGATTCTATTCAGCACGACATTCATAGATCTCCCTCTCTCACCCAAAAAGGTGATCGTCGCCGCTGACGTCGTCATTTCTGCTTTTTCGGTCGCCGCGGTATCGCTTTTGTGCAACTCCGTTTCCGATTCAACTGCCCTCTTTATGCCGTCACAAGAATGCGCTCGTCGCCGGAACCTTGTCGTCCCGTTTGCCGTCATAACACTTGCCGATGGCTCCAGTGCCATGTACGTGTGCAATCCGTTCCCTTGTCGTGCTACCTTATTGCATGGCGAATGCATTGGGAGTCTTGACACTTATGATAACATCTTTCCTTTCGATGCCCGTTCTGATACGACACCGATGTCCCTGGATGCTGTAACAGCTGCCACCGCGCTCTCACTACCTGACGAAGACGTTCTGTTGCGCAGCGTAGACACCGGTCTTACGCAAGACCAGCGCAATCAGCTCATTCAACTACTTTACCATTTCCGCGCCTCCTTCGACCACGCACAACCTCCCTTAGGACGCACGTCAGTTGTCGCTCACCATATCGACACCGCTCCTCATACTCCACTTCGTCAGCGCCCCTACCGCGTCTCGCAGGCTGAGCGTGACGTCATCAATCAACACGTCGACGAGATGCTGCAACGTGGTGTTATTCAGCATTCACAGTCCTTGGGCTTCGCTAGTTGTCCTCGTGCGAAACAAGGATGGCTCCATCAGGTTTTGCGTGGATTATCGTCGACTAAACAACATCACACGCAAGGATGTTTATCCCCTGCCACGCATTGATGACGCCTTGGATTGCCTTCAAGGTGCGGAGTTTTTCTCTTCACTGGATGTGCGCTCTGGATATTGGCAAGTGCCAATGGCTGAACCAGACCGTCCAAAAACGGCGTTTGTGACGCCTGACGGCTTATATGAATTTAATGTAATACCCTTCGGTCTTTGCATTGCGCCTGCGACTTTTGAAAGAATGATGAACAGTGTCTTCAGGGGACTTAAATGGCACATCTGTCTTTGCTATTTAGACGACATAGTTGTATTCTCGGCGCATTTCGAAACTCATCTTTCCCGTCTGGAACAAGTTCTCCAGTGCCTTACGGCCGCCGGGTTGCAACTAAACTTCAAAAAATGTTGTTTTGGCGCCCGCGAACTTACAATTCTCGGCCACGTCGTTTGAAAAGAAGGAATATCGCCACACCCTGCCAAACTGCATGCCGTTGCCGAGTACCCCAAGCCTACTACCCTAAAGGAGCTTCATAGTTTCGTAGGCTTGTGTTCCTATTTTCGGCGTTTCATTCGAAATTTTGCCTCTATAATTGCCCCTCTGACTCAGCTTCTCTCCCGTAGCGTGGACCTCTCTGGCGGAAATTCTCACTGCGATGAGGCATTCACGGCACTACGCCAGCAACTCACGTCTCCGCCAGTTCTCAACCACTTCGATCTCAATGCACCCACTGAAATTCACACAGATGCAAGCGGTGTCAGCCTCGGTGCCATTGTTGCTCAACGCAAGGATGGCTGCGACGAGTACGTTGTCGCCTATGCCAGCCGTACACTAACGAAGGCAGAGTCCAAACATTCCGTCACGAAAAAGGAGTGCTTGGCTATCATTTGGGATATAGGAAAATTTCGCACCTACCTTTATGGACGCCAGTTTGATGTTGCCACAGATCACCATGCCTTATGCTGGATAGCGTCCAAGAAAGATCCTACTGGCCGCCTCGCTCGTTGGGCTTTACGCCTTCAGGAATACGATATCCGTGTTGTTTATCGCTCAGGACGCAGAACTTCAGACGCCGATGCACTATCCCGTTCTTCACTGCCTTCTGACCTTGCCTGCTTATCAACTGCCATTTGCGATTCATCATCGTTGAGCATCACTGACATGCCATCCGAACAGCGCAAGGATCCCTGGATCAATTCTTTGCTAGACGTCCTCTCTCACAGTTCGTCAGAAACGACTTCACGCTCCCTCTCTCGTCAAGCAAGACACTTTGCTGTCCGTGAAGGCTTGTTGTATCGCCGCAATTACATGACGGATGGCCGTAGGTGGCTCCTTGTCATCCCTCGTCATTTGCGTTCAGACATCTGCGCTGTCTTTCACGATGACCCCCAGTGTGGCCACGCTGGAGTGTTTAGGACTTACTCTCGCCTTCTTCTAAGATACTACTGGCGCGGCATGTATCGGCACGTTCGCCAGTACGTTTGGTCATGAACCACGTGTCAACGACGCAAGACGCCTTCTCACAGCTCTTCTGGCCCTTTGTAACCCTTAACCTGCCCAGCGAGACCATTCGACCGCGTCGGAATTGATATTTATGGTCCTCTACCCAACTCTCTTCGAGGCAACCGGTGGATTATCGTCGCCGTGGATCATGTGACACGCTACGCTGAAACATCTGCGCTGCCTGCTACCACTGCGAAAGACGTTGCGTCCTTTCTTCTTCACCATCTCATTTTGCGACACGGGGCACCTCGTGAATTACTGAGTGACCGTGGACGCGTGTTTCTCTCGAACGCCGTCGACGAGGTACTCAAGGCATGTCGCACTGTCCATCGGAAATCCTCGGCATACCATCCTCAAACCAATGGCTTGACAGAACGCTTTAACCGTACCCTTGGAGATATGCTTGCCATGTACGCCTCTGACGACCACTTTAATTGGGACCAAGTGCTCTCTTTTGTCACGTACGCGTACAATTCTGCGCCACAAACAACCACTGGCTTTTCTCCTTTCTTCCTCCTGTACGGATGTGAGCCAGCATGCTCCATGGACACCATTCTCCTTTACAGGCCTGATGTTTGCGAAGCGACGCCTGTTTTCGAAGCAGCTGCTTATGCCGAAGATGGTCGTCAACTCGCTCGCTCATTTACTGCCCAAGACCAATGGCGCCAGAAAACTGACCACGATTTCTCTGCGTCTACTGTACACTATAACCCAGGAATGCTGGTTTGGCTCTGGGTTCCGTCCACCCCTCCCGGTCTTTCCCCGAAGCTTTCGTCGAAATACCATGGCCCCTACCGTGTGGTGCGGCAAACATCTCCTGTCAACTATGAAGTTGAGCCCATTGATCCACCTTCGGACCAACGCTGCCGTAGGCTTGAAACAGTACACGTATTACGCCTCAAACCGTGCTATGACTCCCTTGTCGTGTGCTTTCCCTAGGTCGCCAGGTTGGCTCCTTTCTGCGCGGGGAGTAATTGTACCGAAGCATAGTGGCGCCAGCTCTGTGCCAGCGTGAAAGAAGACGTTGACGTCCGTGTGTGGCTCGTGCTTGCCGGGTTCCTGCCTGTACCAGCTTGTTGCGGCTAACGTTTCTCGAATAATAACCTGTGTTTTTACGCAACCTTGCTCGTTGCATTATATGTGTGTGTGCGTGCGTGCATGTGTGTGTGTGTGTGTGTGTGTGTGTGTGTGTGTGAGTCGGGATGACTGAGACACTTACATTTCTCCTTTCAGTCTTCCTGAAATCGAACGCAGGATGATGTTAAATGCAATCAATTGCAGGTCTAAAAAAGCTACACTACGTGAGAGACGCCATGGAGATTATGACACGCGCTTAAGCTGTAAACATTTATTCGTGCTGGGAAAAATTTCTCCCTTTCAGCGGGTAGAATTGGAGACCAGTTGGGAGCAGCGAAATACACATACCAAAATGGTTTAAATATGTTCAGCGACTCATATATGCGGAATGTTCAACAACAAAGAAGACCCTGCATTGTACAAATTTCGCTGCACTGACAAATTCTGATGGTGGCAGCAATCGCCTTCATGTCGGTATTTGTAAAGTCGCCATTTAATTCGAACAAGGAAAGCAGAAATGATAGCTGTTTTCTTTGTTTTGCAGGCACTCCAGACTTACGCTTAGGTGTTCTGATTGCTCTTCCCTCTAACCATCTAATGAATAGAAATTCGTTTTACTGAAATTAACAGCAAAGGCAATGCCTTTTGTCTCTTTTATATTGCCGCATTCAACCTGCAGAGAAGAGCTCGCGCAGCAAAAAAGAAAGACGAAGTCCTTGCCCGGTTTTCTTTACGAGCGCCTTTCATTTTCTTATAAGTGAGCTCATCTATATCGTACTTCTGCTGTGTCTAAATCATGACACTGGTGAAGGTGGATATCCAGGACACCTTCCAACAGCCCGGGATCTAGTGCACAAATACTTCCACTCATCGAAACACCTGTTTACCGCTCCAGCCACCGCCTGTTAGGCCTGAGCCCAGAGTTCGGTCCTTGGACGGAAAACATGACTGCGCCCGGAAGCAGTTGCCCCGTGATGACCAGCCCAAGCACGACACAGGTGACTATTTTCACTTCTAAAATCCCCGTGAACTTCCACGGCAGCACATATGAGGGTGCAGATGACTTGCTTGAGGAGTTCGAGCGCACAGCCAACGTTAATGGGTGGAACGGCGCACTGAAGTTGGGGTACGTGTATTACCCTCTTCAAGAAGGGGCTCGAACATGGTTCACGAATCACGTGTGGTCAACGTGGAAAAAGTTCCGGTGGAAGTTCCTGGCCACCTTTGCAAACACTGAAAGGCGGGAGCATGCACAACGACTCTTCGAATCATGGATTCAAAAGCCAAACGAATCCGTTGCTATGTTTGTTGAGGACATGGCTCGTCTTTTCTATCGAGCCGACACCGCACTGTAAAGAAAGAGCTATTAAAAAGGGTGTCTTTTTGTCCCGCAACAATAATCGTCATCTATATTGGGTTTCATCCTTGCAATATCGCCCCGCGCCCGGTACATTCCGGTCAAGATCGACATGCCCATTATCAGGGTTACATTGCATTCTCGATAGGAAAGTGGCCAGCGGCGAGTTTTCAAGAAAGGAAGCGCACGCAATCCTGATGACGTATATTGTTGTGGTACAAATAGACACCCTTTTCAGGCGATATTTTTTAGAATGCGATATGTCTGAGAGCAGAAAGATCAGCCACTTCATTTGCGGTGTTAAAGAGCAGCTCTTTGCTGGCCTCGTGCAGAACCCACTTTCAAGCGTCGACAAGTTTTTGAAGGAGGCGACTGCCATCCAACGCGCACTACAGCTACACTACCGCCAGTACGACCACCCAAACAACAGCGGACAAATCAGCGTAACCACCGTGACCACTGTAACAACTGACGAGCATTCTTCGCGGGACCTGATACGCGAAATCGTGCAAGAAGAGGTGAAGAAGCTCGCCTGCTCACCGAATGACTGCACGATTGCGTCGATCACAGTTGTACGCCAAGAGATAAGGCAAGCGCTTGCACTTCCCGAGCCGAACACCACTGACATAGGCCAACATATGCAGATATTCTGCGTCGACAGTCATCTAACGTTCCGCCACCTCAGCAGTACCACCACCAACAGCCGCCGACAGTGCCTTGGTACTACAAGGAAACGTCGACGCCGATAGCACCTCCACTCCACAAAACCGACATCTGGCGTACCCCTGACTACAGGCCTTTGTGCTTCCATTGTGAAGAAGCAGGCCACATCGTGCGGTATTGTCCTCATCGCGTCGCTGGGTACTAAAGATTTCCGTCCAGTACCCCTCAACGCTAATTCGAAGGAAGACGCAACGTTGATACGAGCACGACGATCCAGCGGGACGTTTCTCCTGGGTTCCGGTCACACTCGTCCTCTCCTGGTCGTTTCCCCCAACCTAGTAGAGGTAGCACCACGGACATGACGAGAGGAAGCTCTCCCAGTCCACGCCGGTGAAACTAAAAGCAGTGACCTTAGGGGGAAAGGTTGCGAATTGCCGAAGAGTTTATAATCCCCCATTACCTCTGCATGAAGCGCCGCACATTTCGAATAAATCGACGAAAGACGAGATTGTCACCACCAACATTACACCTTCAATTGACGGTCACGACGTGACGGCATTGGTCGACACTGGTGCGGACTTTCCAATAATGAGTGCAAATCTGGCGGACGAACTCGAAAGGTGAAAATGGAATGGACGGGGCCGCAAATTAGAGGAGCCGGGGGCCAGCTGCTGACGCCTACCGTAAAGTACACCGCACGAATCAAGATCAGGGATTCATCATTCGTCTCATCCTTCGTTGATCTTTCTGAATGTTGTAAACAGACCATTTTGGGTATGGATTTCTTGCGGGAGTACGGTGCCATCATAAATATTCCGGATAGTGTACTGACCTTCTCAGCGGACCATAGCGCAGAGCTGCAGCTCAAGACCATGCGCGTCATTGACGACGTGACCATGCCACCGCTGTCATGCCGCCTTGTATCTGTCACGTGCAACACGCAGCATACTGGAGAAGGTGTCGTGGAACAAGTATGGACGCTTTTACTCTCTCAAGGAATTGCTATTACCAGAAGTCTCGTCAGTGTTAGTCGGTAGTGCTAGTTAAGAAGAAAGACGGCAGCTTACTCTTCTGTGTGGGCTACCGCAGGCTGAACCGCGTGACAAAGAAAGACGTATACCCATTACTACGTATTGACGATTCACTTGACAGGCTGAAGCATTCATGCTTCTTCTCGTCGATGGACCTGAAAAGCGGATATTGGCAAATCGGTGTCGATGTTCGAGACCGAGAAAAGACTGCTTTTGTTACCCCTGACGGGCTTTACGAGTTTAAAGTCTTGCCCTTCCGATTGTGCTCAGCCCCAGCAACGATTCAGACTGATGGATACCGTCCTATCAGGCCTTAAGTGGCAGACGTATCTGGTTCACCTCGACGGCGTCATTGTTTTCTCAGCAACATTCGAAGAACAAATAAGACGGCTGCTATCAGTAGCTAGAGCAATACGGTCCACTGGCTTAACACTGAAACCTGAGAAATGTCATTTCAGTTTCAAGAAACTCCAATTCTTAGGACATGTGGTGAGCCATGAACGTGTTCGTCAGGACCCCGACAAAATCGATGCCGTCCGAAAATTTCAGGTGCGAACAAATAAGAAGGCCGTGAGACGTTTTCTCAGCCTTTGTGAATACTACCGCAGGTTTATCGCCGATTTCTCGCACATAGCGTCGCCCTTAACACGCATAACAAGAGACGATGTTCCAATTTTATGGGGCGAAGAGGAGCAAGCAGCATTTGACGATCTACGACAGAGCTTGCAGACACCACCTGTGCTTGCTCACTTTGACGAGGACGCTCCTACCATGGTCCACACCGATGTCAGTAACGTAGGTTCAGGCGTTGTACTCGTCCAGTGGCACGACTCAACCGAGCGAGTGATTGCATATGCAAGCAGGACCGTGCTTTGCCGTGCTGAGTCCCATAATTCCACAACAAAAAAGGAATGTCTTGCTGTAGTATGGGCAGTTATGAAGTTTCGCTCATACTTCTACGGCCATCCCTTCCACGTAATCAGTGGCCAACACTCTTTTTGCAGGCTAACCAACTTGAAGGACCCATCTGGTCAGCTAGCGCGCTGGAGCTTACGCCTACAAGAATTCGATATAACGGTCATCTATAAGTCGGGACGGCAGCACTCTGATGCCGATTGCTTATGTAGGTCACCTATAAAGCAAGACGATGTCTCATAAGAGGATGACATGGCGTTTTTAGGAGTGGTCGACACGGTCACCATTTCGTCTAAGCAGAAAAAAGACAGCGAGTTGCTTCCTCTTATTATTTTCTTAACGGCCAGTCTACAAGCGTTCGCAAGATATTTCTAAGGAGGCTGCCAATATTCTGCTTGCGCAGTGGTGTCCTATATAAGAAGAACTTTTCCTCCAGCGGGAATGCCCACTTACTTGTCGTTCCAACATTCATTCGTAATGAGATCCTGAGCGCTTGCCACGATGATCTTATCTCCGGCCACCTTGGATACACGCGCACATTGGCCAGTATCCAACAGAAGTACTACTGGCCGAAGCTTTCAGGCGCTGTAAAGCATTACGTCCGCAAGTGCCTCGATTGTCAGCGACGAAGATCGCCACCTTTAAAACCAGCCGTATTGTTGCAACCAGTTCAAGTGCCCACCATGCCTTTTGCACAAATCGGAATGGACCTCCTTAGACCATTTTTGACTTCACACACTAGAAAGAAGTGGGTAATTGTCGCTACCGACTATCTTACTCGATACGCAGAAACAAAGGCTTTATCAACCGGAACCGCAGTAGAAGCGGCACAATTTTTTAGTAAAAATAACGTTCTGAGGCATGGCGCTCCTAGAATTATAAGAACGAAGAGAGGTACGCTTTCACGGCCATACTCCTTAAGTCAGTGCTTGAGCTGAGTGGAACAGCGCATCGAAAAACCACCTCCTACCACCCACAAACCAATGGCTTAACAGAACGCCTCAACAAGACAATTGCCGATATGCTGAGTATGTGCATCGACGTATATCATAAAAATTGGGACGACGTTCAACCACACGTGACGCTTGCCTATAATACGACGCAGCAGGAAACTACCCGAAGCACGCCAATTAGTCCTCTTTATGGCCATGAAGTGACGACAATGCTTGAAGCCATGTTGCTGCACGACTGCGACGATTCAGACACGGATGTTCAAGCTTTTACTGAACGAGCTGAAGAGGCACGGCCGCTAGCACGCATGCGAATCGCCCGGCAGCAGAGTTACGGCGCACAACGTTATAAGCTGCAACACCGATACGTCACTTATCAACCAGGTGAGAAAGTGTGGGTCTGGAGCCCTATTCGCCGACACGTTCTTTCTGCAAAGTTACTGAAAAACTACTTTGGCCCCTAAAATACTGTAAGGCGCCTAAGTGACGTTAATTATGAGGACATCCCTGACAGTTCCTCGCGAACTCGCCAGTTGAAATCAGAAATTGTACATGTTGTGCGGATGAAGCCATATTGCAGTAAGCCAGTTGCATAATACGTCAACTACATACACCGCGCATTTCATAGCAGAGCATCGTCCCGATGCTCTGCTACAAATCACGCGGTGTATGCGAAGGCTGTATTCGAAGGGAGTTCCTGGGCCCTTCCAGGAACTCCCTTCGAAGCTCATAATCTACAACGAATACCCGACATGTACAATTAGGTTTTAATGAAGCGATAGTGTACTTATCGAAGGAAGCATAATTTTTTCTTGGTGATCTAGCGCACTTGAAACCCTACTCCTGCCCTTATAGCACACGGTCGACTGGAGAATGGAAGATCCCTTACACACGTACTAATTATGGTCGACAAATGCTGTGCTACTCACTGTTACTAATATAAAAAAGTTGCGTGCAAAAAACCTTCCTACTTTTCGTTTCGTACGTAGTGTTTTGTTGCTATATTGTGTAATGATTGTGGCTGTTGCTTCGTTCTCTATAGGTGCGAAAGCCTCTATCGAGCCTTAATGGCTTTTTGATTTTATCCCACAGCATTACTCTTGTTTCTTTTGAAATGTCTCCCTTGATGATCAAATTTTAACTGTTGAGAAATAAATATATGCAAACAAATTGAGGAATGCTTCGGGTAAGGTATAACTTATAACTAAACGCTGACAACTGGCCAATGTACTTAATACTCTCACTTTATATATATATATATATATATGTATATATATATATATAGGAGTGTAACAATAAGTGAATTCTGAATGCTTTCCGTACCTTAACACCCAAGACTAACTCTCTTTCCAGATTTTCAAAAGTGCGAAATGTACATAAGGAACAGTCATATCAAAATGGGACCCACACAAGGTTGTAAGAAGTTTTTTGAGAAAAAATGCACAGGCAGACGATATAAGCCTTACAATACACATTGTACCAATAAAGGCAACAAATATATTTTGCTAAAATAAAAAAAGTAGCAATCATGCGTCTGCACTAAATCCTATGACATCTTATTGGTACACATGTTTTCCTAGCTGTGTTGCCCCACCTGTAATTTTTATTCATTTTATTTGTAGCTTTCCCCAGTTTTCAACACGTGCCCCGCCGCGGTGGTCTAGTGGCTAAGGTACTCGGCTACTGACCCGCAGGTCGCGGGTTCGAATCCCAGCTCCGGCGGCTGCATTTCCGATGGAGGCGGAAATGTTGTAGGCCCGTGTGCTCAGATTCGGGTGCACGTTAAAGAACCCCAGGTGGTCGAAATTTCCGGAGCCCTCCACTACGGCGTCTCTCATAATCATATGGTGGTTTTGGGACATTAAACCCCACGTATCAATCAATCAACCAGTGTTCAACATGCTATTATAGGATACAATAGAAATATACCGGGCCGTTGTGGGGCCCGCAGCACAGTTGTAGCGAAGGCTGGCAGAGTGGCCCTTCAAGAGTCTGTTGTAGACTGTTACTACGTCTTTATTCATCATAGGCTGAAACTCACAATATTCGTAACCTTCTGCTGAATCATAATAATTTTCATTAAGCAGAGAACAATCGCGATTGTCACTATTGTTTCTTCTGTGGAGAACACATTTTCAGGGAATCTGTGATCGGTTTGCTCTTCTAGTGGCTAATTACGTTAAAGAGTTATGGCTGAGCTTTCAGTAGCAGCAACCGACGCATTGCGCAATTCGCAGTTTAGGACAAGTAGGGCCGAACTGGGCAAATCATCGATGGTGCAGTGTGAGAGGTATTTTTGTGTGCATTTTCATTAGAATAATATTCGAAGGACATGAAAGATCCCGGCAGATTGAGCAAGAAGTCATTTGATTCGGAGTTCAGTTGTCGAAGAGGCTGGTGTAAAAAGCGCCTGCAAAAAACCGAATTCCTGATTGGCGGAGAAGGTGAAGCTTCTTGAGAGTGTTTGCTGCCGCAAACTGATCAACGATGGCACCGCTATGTCAACGTGTGCCTTTGAGGCTTCCTGTATATTCGCCAGGCACTTCCTGTCACTACGCTAAGCAGTGCTTGAAAAACATTAAGAATATTCACAGTTGTAATGCACTACTTTTTGTACAGTTGAAGCTTTTCGAAGATAGATAAATCAAGAACACAGGCAGGGTCAACACTCGCATCTCGTGAAGAGTGGCCTTCACTTCCACGAACATGGCCTGATTCAGGGGTGCAACGCATTCCACCAATCTCGATACCCTCACAAACTGATGATCGCCAAATAATTAGCTTCTTGTAGACCCTTATGAGTGCAATGCGCATGCTCCTAAGTAGCATGACGACCCCGTTGCCGCAGAGCACGCTGAAGGTGCTGGACACGTTGAGCCTGGCACTTGACGCCTTACGATAAAAATATGGATTCCTACATGATATTCTTTTGAGAGGATGTTAAGAACCCATCTGTCTTTCAGTGGAATGCCAGAAGTCTTAGGCCATGCACGTCCAACTTCCGACAATATGTATTCACGAACGAGTTCTCCATAACTGCGATATGGGAACGCAACCTCTCAGCTCCCATGACACTGTCGGAATATGTGTGCTCTATGTCCTCCTCCCACGAAAAAAGCAGCAAGGTTGTTCTGTGTACATACGGCGCGGCTTTCCTTCACCGTGTACCACCTGACGAAGAGAACCAGTGCGTTTGCTTAAAAGTAAAAAAAGAAAAACCACGTTTATAATAATCGGAGCATACTTATATCTAATAAGTCGTCCATACTGCTAGCGTTTGCGAGGAATGATCTTTCTAGCCGTGGTGGTAACTGGAGGCTTCAATATCCACTATTACTTGTGAGGAAGCTCCAGGGTCAACATTACAGGTAAAAAGTTGGTCTGCTTCACTTTGATTGTGAACTTGGTTTCATGAATGATGGCAGCCATACTTATATGCGTGGATAAGCGTATAGAAGTTGCCTAGACCTTACTTTCATGCCATGCTCATTCGGCAGATGAGTGCAATGGGTTTCGGATTGGGAAACAAGGGGTAGTTACTACATCTCAAAATGCCTGAAAACTGACGGTTTTCTGAATATCAAGTCTTCCAGAGCCGTCCACCGATAGGCTGAAATGCAAGGTAATCATGGCAGACTGTGTTGGTGCTCACCCTTCTACCTAGAGGACGCAATAAAGAGTGCCCTACAGTCAACCACACATTAGCTGTCGGTGAGCTCACCACGCACCAATATGGACATTGAACTAGAAAATCTTCGAGCGATTCGTCGTCGTGCAGAACGATGGTATAGACGAACTAAGTGCATTCATGACTTGAGATCGGCCAGACGTACACGAAAAATTACAGATTCACACGGACAAGCTCGATAAGGGACAATGGGTATCTTTCTGCGAGTCGTTGGATCCAAGTAAACCTCTGTAAAATATCTGGAGAACTGTCTGTTTTCATACAACCGTTGGTCTGCGCTGCACACCTATATTTCTGATACTTCACATACGCTGCAAAGATTGACTTCGCAGAATCATTCTGCGAAATAATTGTCCGTGGGGCAAATTCAACTGGGACGAGAACGACTGTTCATTATTTTCACGTGATCTATGAATAGAGTTTTCATATTCCATGCAAGAACTGAATGCTGCGCTTGATTTTTGCTCACGTTCTTGAGCGCCAGGACCTCACGGTGTCACCTACTGCGCTTTGTGCCACCTAGTAGATCACGCTCCGAAAGCACTCTTCCTGCTATAGGACGACTCCTGGCAAACTGGCACTATTTCACATGAACGGAATTGAAGCCACCTGTTTCCTCTTTTCAAAGACAACTAGCCACGTTTGGGCATTTCGACCTACCAGCCAACCGATCTCGCGAGCTTTGTGGAAAAAGTTTGGAGGAAATGATTCTAACGCGCCTTCATTCGTACATATATCCGGATGTCATGTCCGGGTTCAGGTGAAGCCGATCATCTAATGACAAGTAGTTTACATCGACAGAGTCTCATAAGGCCTGTAAACGAATATCCGCTGCTCAGTTGCCTCACATAAAGGGTCTTACGACAATGTCGCTCACGAAGTCATTCTCAGCGCATTACTAGTAGTAGGACGAGTTGGACTAGTCGACAAGTAGCCAAGAAGTTTACAACTTTCCAATTAAGCTGAATAAATCTTTGTATGGACGTCAGGTGTGACTAAATTTGATCTTCACTCTCGACTTCAGAAGGCAGTATCAGTGACATCACACTATCTACGTATACAAGGGCTCAAGATCGCAAGTGTGCAGTCGTGGCGTTTACCAGAATTGCAATAACCACTTAAGGCTTATCAATTCACGGGCAATTGATATCATCCAGCCAGAGTCACGGGTTCTTGCGAGTCGTAAGTGACCGAGACCTGTCCTCGACTCCACACTTAAACTTCTTAAAAGAGCGGCTGCCTGCTATTTGTCACTTGTTTAAGTTCCATTCCGGGAAAGTCTGGGGAGTGTTCGTCGAGTCCATGTTACAGCCCTACAAGGTAATATTGCTTCGATTGCTGTGGTAGAACCTACCTGTAATATGTAACATATCACCCTGCGCGCAATCCAAAACCTACAAGCCGAGGCTCTTAGGATATGCTTTGGTTTACCCCACGGTGCATCGACGGCTCGAACCATTGCTGCTATGCAGGACTACCCGATCAAGACGCCCATCACCGTTGAAACGATGCCTACTTACCAAGGAAATATGCTAGGAACCATTCTCACCACTTGGTTAGCCTCGCTACTGAAGAGCCCGTACGGCATTTAGTTCAGTTGTCTTTGCACATCGTGCATGATTTGTCCCGCCGCGGTGGTCTAGTGGCTAAGGTACTCGGCTGCTGACCCGCAGGTCGCGGGTTCAAATCCCGGCTGCGGCGGCTGCATTTCCGATGGAGGCGGAAATGTTGTAGGCCCATGTGCTCAGATTTCGGTGCACGTTAAAGAACCTTGGGTGATGAAAATTTCCGGAGCCCTCTACTACGGCGTCTCTCATAATCATATGGTGGTTTTGGGACGTTAAACCCCACATATTAATCAATCAATCATCGTGCATAATTTAGGCTAGGTTACAGGTCTGCAGTCAGGCACCGCGATGCGTCCTCCGTGGTGCCTTACCAATGCCACCACAAAAAATATTTTCAGGCCTGCTCACTGCCGCCGTGACGTCACTCATCTTGCCGGAACGAGCGCATGAACGGGAGGCTGTGAATTGATTGCATCCGTCGTCTCCCGTGAAGAGATAAAGCGTTCGCAGCGACTTTTACAAACTTAACATATTTATTCTACCTTCTGCGCCAAAAGTCACTGATTAAGCAATGTATTACGCTTGAAAACGTTTGGAGATTTGTATGCGGGTCATTTGGTCTATGGAAATGTCGAAAAATGTGTGCTATGAAACGTTTGGTTGATCCAGAGGAGCAAATTTGATGTACCAACAAAGTGACGAAATAAAAAAAGGCATACTTTATTCACCATTATTTATTTAAACACACACACACACATGCACAGAGACACTATCTGGAACACGCGGAGAAAGTGTTCCTACTCATTTGCAAAGTTTCTACAGTTTTATTTGTACTCCTTTGAACACCCATTTTTGTAGACACGTAGTTACAGAGGAGAGCGTGTGCTTCTGCCACAAGTATGTTATTCAGAACAAAATAAGGTTGATCATTTCCGCAAAAGTACAAACATCTTTTGTTTTACAAAAATTTTTTGGGACCGTCACAAGGAGCGGCTTTTTCTCTTTTGCTCTGGTTCCTCTCTCGCTGTTGCGTATACAGTGGCTAATATGGCTTAGGGCACTGAAAAAGTGTTAATGCTGAATCTAGATTGATTCGTGTAGCCCCCGTATGCACTGCTACTGCGCTGCTGGTACTTATATCTGCATACTTGATTGAGATTTTTATGTTTTTAGCTTCAAGTAGAACGAGAACAGCTGAAAACCATTTAAAAAAGCGGTTTACTGTAAGCGTCTTCACGAAATTCAATTTCAAGGAGACATATTAGACTAAGAGTCTGGCAAGGCTGGCCCAAAATTATAATGCCGAATGAAAGTGGTTTAAACACTGGTAATGAAATGTCATGCACAAAACTGATACACTAAGCAATTCAACAGCATTCCTTCTATTTTTCTCAACGAAGTAAACGTATATGTAATACAAGAAGCACGCAGTGCTAATTGGCACTAGCAATTTGTTTACCGACCCTGAAAAAAAAACGCCTGTTCGGAAACTGTACTGCCACGCGCGTTTATTATTTTAATGCAATCGCTCTTAGGCGAACAAGTCAGAAGCACACATGACCTCTTCATTTATGTGCAAGTACGGAACATGTTGTCTCCACTATAGTGCCACGATTTAAAAATATTTAGTACGCACGCACGTACCTCCGGGTCACGAAGAAAACGGATGTAGACGTCAGCTCTACGAATGACACGTTCCGAATCAACACTCGCAACTTTCGTTCTTTTGCCGCGGCAATTCACTGTGCAGAATAGCCCAACCGCTAAGATTTGCAGCCGTACAGATTACGAATATCCAAAACAAAGGCGAATTACATATCTACGCTACAGTTCACGAACACCGGAAAACGCGCTCGTGAGTCACCAACAATCGTGCCAGCACGCCACGAAAACTTTCATCAGGCTTAGTAATCCATGTCTGTCGAGCCACGATAGCAAGCGTAGGCTGATCTATGTAGCGAAACGCACCAGTTTAAACTTAGTTACGTCAGAGACCACTGCAGAAACAATGAGCAGGCCTGAAATTATCTAGGTGGAATCGGCCTGGCCGTTCCACAAGTACGTCGTACAATTCCAGGAATGCAGAAGAAGTCACAGTTGTCTTCGGCAGGTATAAAAAAATGAGTCTGATCCTCTTGCTCGAAATTTACAGTAACCGCGTGCACATATACTATGATGGTTCAACCACAACGTCTGATTGTGGTGGTGCGGTGGTTATGACCGCAAAAGGATAACCCTGCGAACCAAGCTGTCACATGTTACTACATTTACGGCGGTAGAACTTGCAGCTCTGTGCAGTGCCCTAGAGTATCGCATCCCAGAGACGAAGCTATTGGGCTGTATTTTCCACTGGAAACTGGCCTTACAGTGCATGCGCTCAGTTATTCGATAGGGTTGCCATGAATAGCTAACGTACGATATTGTCCTGCCGCGGTCGTTTAGTGGTTAATGGATACGGTTGCTGACCCGCAAGTAGCGGGATCGAATCCTGGTTGTAGCATCTGCATTTCCAATGACGGCGGAAACGTTGTAGGCCCGTGTGCTCAAATTTGGGTGCACGTTAGAACCCCAGGTGGTCTGAATATCTGGAGCCCTCAACTACGGAACCTTTCATACTCGTATGGTGGTTTAGGGACGTTAAAACCTACAAATTGATCAGTCAATTAACGTACGATATTGTCAAGTTTTCTCAACACGTCACAAACACAGGTCACGAGGCCAATTTTAAGTGGCTACCTAGTCACTGTGGGATCAGTGGCAATGGTTCCGCACACAATGCAGTTCGCACAACTCACCAAGAAGAGCACAGCCTTGCGATTTCTTTATCAAGGACAGACGCTGCAAGGCAACGCCTGGCGGATTTCAGGCTTCTGCCAAGCACTAGTACGTGCGTTTAAGACTCCTTCCACAGTGTGCCGTTCGTATAGTGTTCTTCTTTCTTCTAACCAGTTTCGTAAAATAGCGGTGCTCTGTAATCGTTCTATTGGCCGAGGTTCTATTGACAGAGGCTCAATGAACTAGCGATCGTAAAGCTGGAAGCTCTATTGAGATCGGGCGCAGAATCGAGAGAAGCAGGTTGCCTTCGTATACATATGAGTGAGCAGAAAATCTGCAGTCCAGGCCAGCAACCATGGGAATAATTTTGATGCATAGTGCCACTTCCTCGGGGTTAGCCCTTTTGTGATTCCCTACTTTGTATTATTTTGATGCTTTGTGGGCATAGGAGAAGTGGCGTAGCCAAGGGCTGTCACAGCAGACCCGTGCTCCCAACCCAAAACTGTTTCAGTTATGACATGCATACCTCAAGAAAAAAAAAACCATTCGCCTGGCTGCTCACTCTGCCAATTTTGGAAGCGTCCCCACCTGTTCCTGATAATTTTTTGCATCCACCTCCCCCTCCTAGAAGCACTAAAAGTATTAATAATACATAGAGACTTTATCGGAAACATGAATTTTTACATTCATTGCGGTAACACAGCATACCAACACATCCTGTACGTGTGTCGCCAGATTTGCTACAACATTGATTCTACAAATGTTTTGCGCCGTAATGTTCCTTAGAGGTAGGGTGTGCTGGCACCAAGCGCACGAGAAATACGTGCTGAATTCGTGATTCTTTTTACGTGGAGTGTGCTGCAATTGTCGTTACCGTAATTCTTCTTGATGCCTTAACGACGGCAACAAAGTGCTAGTCCATGATCGTACAGGTGGCCGACATAACGGCCTGACACACTAGACAGTTCACAGGGCTCCACTCGTGATCTGAGTGCAGTGGTCCGGTGAACCCAGTCAACGCTGGTTCACACCCAGGACGAGACAGCGATGTATGGAAGGAAGTGCAGAATGAAGCCGATAGAACTCTTCGAGGTCCACCACAGGATGCAAAGATGACCACCACAATGAATCAACAGCCGCCTTGCTCTACATCAGGACAATTTTACCTGCCTCTGTCATATCTTTTTGAGTCTGCAAGTCATCGAACAAGTACCACACTTTCACACACTACACGCCTGACTCCCCCGTGAGCCATCGCGGACATTTCATCGTCTGGTGAGCCTGTCACATATTTTAGAGCAAACCTGTCCCCAATAAAGGCGGTCAGGTAACGAGAAGCTGATAATATTTTTATTGCAGCTGTTATTCAATTAGCTGTCTTGTGGAATGGCAGTCACGTATGCGACAGCACGCACCACCCGGCTAGTACCCAGCAGTTTCCGCCAAGTGTGAATGATATTTAACACCAAGATGCTGCAAACTGCGTTCCAAATTAGCTCAGCTGATCTCTAATTCACAAGAAGTTCTGATAAAGGGACGATGGCCTGTTAAGGAAGTATGTTGCCGATACGAGATACTATTTGGTTAACAGAGGAAACGTTGATTTGGTGTGGTAAGTATCGCAATAGCGAAATTCACAACTGAATAATGCAATTCACTCTTGTTCCTTACGTAAGATTTCACTCAAGTCAGAATTTTTTTTCTGGAGAGTTATAATTAGATGTATTTTACTACTGTTTCTCACGTATATATTTGTTTGTATTCTGGGCTGCTTATCCTGATTGATTTGATTTAACCTACATGTTACTTTTTATCATCTATTATTTATCATTTGATCTGTATATTGCTTATTTGACCTTTAATTTATTATAACTTTGTGTGATGAATTTTGTATTTCCATTTGTACCGCTGATGCTGAATGCCAACCGGAGTGGGAGCCCTTTGTTAGGCCTTCGCAGCCTTTTGCTCCTGCTCCTTTTTTCTGTAATAAAACCACAAATAATCTTCACAACTGAAAAAAACTTCAAAACTTTATTTAGTGCCAGTGAATCATCATTTTCTTATGTTCAACAACTTTTTTAGACATTTATTTTTATCAAAAAGATTCCTGGTTGTGCTGTTGTCTTTCACAGTCACTCATGTTGAATTGCATGGGTTGGTCGCATTTGCACACCTTTAGGTATTGTTTCTTGCAGAACTCAGAGCTGGTGTTGAACAGATTGTTTACCCATAGCTCCCAGCTTGAAACTACACCTGTAAGAGGAAAAACAAATACATACTTAGCAGATTAAGTGAGGTTAACATGACCAATAAAATTATTTATTAAGCACTATAACATGTGAGAGGACAAAGCACCATAAAACTTCAGATAAAAATATCCGGATTTGAAGCACGCAAAACAAAGTACGAAGATTACGCTGCCAAGGTGCTTGTGATACAGAACATCTATTGAAACCATCGGTTACGTCATCGGTGAGAGAAAAATAAACTGGCAGGTCCCACGAACTATAAGAACCCAAGTTATTTTGAGCCCGAAGAGAAAAGGTGCCTCTGATCGCAATTTTAGCCCTAGTGAAACACCAAAGATGTGTCCAAATTGTGCAGACATACAGAACGTACAGATATGCACGTTCAAAAGCCATATATGCTTTATAATACCAGTTGTTTACAGCTGCGTAACATTGCCGGCATCAACATGTGGTGCTTCCTTTCATAAATATTGACAGTGTACCTACAATCTCGTGCAGTGCGCGCTAGAATATCTAGGAGCACTCCACAATATTCAGCAACCATTTGTTACGCTTGAGCACGCGAACAAAATTGGCTGAATTCCTTGGCCTTCAGCGATATTGTTCTAATATTCATTGTCGCGTGTATGAAGTCCGATGCGTTTTAGCGCGGATCATTTTATGAATAACCGATGCTTTGAACCCCCATAACACAGACGCGCACTCAGAATAACTCGTAACACTAACTAGGCTACCACTCGCTCGCGAAGCGCACCGGCGGATAAATACAGGCAAGGGCTGCGCATGCGCTGTATACCTAGCGAGCAAGTTTATCGACCCAGTGCATCTGGTTTGGCGCTCTCTTGTTTCAAATGAGTAGCGCTCGGTGCTCTTCAGTGACGCGATAGCGAGGGCGGGACGGATAAAGACTTATTGCATGCCGCGGTCATTATTTCTTGAGTATGAAAACTTTTCAATTCCTTCTGGCTTGTTCTCACGATATTTTGCATCAATTCTGGGAGACTGCGTGATAGTAAGGCGGCATGGCTGCAACTGTATTGTTTCTTCAGACCTCATTCTTCAGTTTTCATTCATTGTCCTTTGATCAGTAGTAGGATACATTGCTAGTCAGTGATAGTCAGTCTCAACTACGAGCACCAAAACACTATATGGCGCTACATCAAAGTAGCTATATATTATTAAGAGGAAGAACATGGTTTATTTTCTCATACAGAGCAAATAATCTAGACGTAGCTGTGTTTGGTCGATGTACTCATAGTTGCATCAAACAAAAACACCCCCATTTGCCAGTTCTGTCACAGTCACTGCCTGTAAATATCCTGATAAAACGTTAAATAAGGCCGCGCGTAAGGTAAAAAAGAAATAAAAAATTGCAGCATATCCACGGGGTGGATGATAGAGAGTGGGGCGAAGCATCAGTCCGTGTATTCGTTCTTGCTTCCGCCCGTCCATGCGTCCATCCATGCGTCCACCCATGCGTCCATCCGCCCGTCCGTGCGTGCGCCTGTACGTGCGTCCGCACGTCCATCCATGCGTCCGTCCATGCGATCGTCCGTGCATTTACCCTGCGTCCCCCCATGCGTCCATCCGTTCGTGCAGCCATCCGTGCGTCCGTCCTTGCATCTGTCTGTGTGTCCATTCGTCCATCTAGTCAACACTCCAAGTACAACAATCTCGCATCTTTTCATTATATATTCCGCATATAGAAGCACCGCCATCCAGCAGACATTCCAAGGACTAAACGAGAGGTGGCACACGCACACTTTCTTACGGCTGGCGCTTCGTGTCTACTTCCCACCTTTAACCACCTCGAGTTCATGGTATATACTAGTTCACTGTATTCATGGCACTGCGGCCCAACGCTCGCTAAACCTTTCTAAAACAAAGGATGTTACGTCTAGCAAGTATAACGTAGCAACCTTTTCTTGTCAGACACTGCTTAATGTACATGCCAATGGCTGCTAATGGGGAATGAGAAACAGAAGTATTTGGCTTTTAGTTAACGCAAACGCTGCAATTTTTTATTGTTCAACAACGCACAGGAGAAATCTCCCACCGGCACCCCCTGGGAGGTCAAAGCGTAAGACATGTTACGTACTACGAGGGACGAACGGGTGCCGCTTGAAGGAGCTTCGCCCCTAAAACACTGACTCACACAAACACACATGCACGCTGCACGCTCAAAGGCTTGTGCTCTAGCGCAACACATGCAAACCCTGGCGTGCCCTCGCCTGGCAATTTAGCAAGGACATGACTGGAGGATAAAGAACAGCCGCACCAGCCTGCTTACTTTACCACAATTGTGAAGTTGACGAAGACGAAGTATTAAGTCTCCGTTTCCTCGTGCATGGCGCCCGCTAAGCAAGAGCCGCAGTAATCTTTTATGTGACGACGGCGTCCATGCCTCCCCGGCACCTATTCACTTGCCGCAACTGCCATCACTGTTGTGGTACAGCGTCTAGGCATCATCGGTGGCTCCACAGCACTGCACCTGTACTAGTTCACGACAAGGGACGCCGTGCACGCATCCATAGCATTGAACCCCGCTGCCATGTGCACAAGGACCACCGCGTACTATACGAACTACCCCCACCGGGCACCGGGCACCTCATTTGACAATGCTGGGGAAACCATTCGTGTCCTCACAGTGCTATTTTGTCATCGCGACCACTTGTGGATTTCCAGGCTCTCGACTATCAATTTATTGTAGTTGCCTGTTTGGGCGGTACGTTTGTTCTGCGGCTTATGGGACGACATGTTTAGGTGAATTAAGACCGTCAACTCTCTCGCCACCCTCCATAGCTGTCTCAAGAATAAAAGATTGCTATTGGCCAGCAACTGCCTTCCGCTCGTGTATGGAATGATGTGCAAGACAGACAAGTGTGTTTTCAGCACTTAAAGATACTTGAGAGTTCCTTCTTGATGACCAAGCATCTGCCGCGCATCAGAGATGCTAGTCTCACAACTTCGGTGATGCAGCTCGGGTGACCACGAATCTGCCCCTCATTAACTATCAAGCTTTTGTTGGCAGCTCTAGATGTGCCATACGTGCCCTCAAGCCACCACACAGAGAGCTTTTCTGACTGCACTTCAAAAAACGTCGGAAGTATGCGCTGCTGCCCGCTGCATGTCTCCTTGTCTGTGCCCTTAGCAGACACTATTACGTCAATAAGGTTGAGTAGTTCGAAGAGTGGTACCAGGTTTACCATCGCAAGTAAACATGCAGGTATCGGCTCCTGTCGGGCTTGTCACTCCTCCAGTACAGTAATTAAAGAGCCCATACAATTGTCTTGCTCACCAACAATCTTGAGCCGCTTCCACGGCTTTGAGAGCTGTCTGAAAAGTAGTCGATGGCACGAGATCACGTCACGCTAGCGGCATGTTTTTTACCGGGGAAGCGCAAGGAAGTTTCCTCGTCGATAATACCACTACCTGTTTAGGCGCCCTATGAGTCCTCTATTATGACGCACAAGTGACGCCATGAAGAGCTTCGCCCCTAAAACATGGCTACCTGCTGCGCTCATGATGCGCTCGCGGCCGTCTCACCAGCTTCACATATACCAAATTTTGTGTTACGTGACGTCTATAGATGACGAAAGTAAATGACTGGTGCAAAATTGGTAATCATCACATGAATGTTATGTAAGAAGAGGACTACACGCCACGGTCATAATGAGTTCACTGGCGTTCTCTAGCTAGACATATACCAAATTTGCTACTACGTGACGTGAATGGATGACGAAGGTATATGACTGGTGCAAAATTGATAATCATGACATTCATGTCATGTAAGAACGTGACTACACGCCACGGTCATTTTGCGCTCACGGCCATTCATTAGCTTTACATATACCAAATTCGGTATTATGAGACGTAAATTGATGACGAAGGTGTATGACTGGTGCAAACAAGATAACCATGACACGCATGTCTTGTAAGAACATGGAAACATGCCACGCAATATAATGTTGATCTCGCGGCCTTCTCGATCGCTAGCCTCACAAATACTAAATTTGGTATTGCATGACGCGAACAGAAGACGAAGGTAAGGGACACGACCAAACATGATAATGATGACATGCGTTTCATGAAAAACATGACTACATACTTCGCTCATAGCATGCCCGCGGCCATTTCGCTAGCTCCACATATACCGAAATTTCTTATCACGTGACGATAATAGACAACGAAGGTATATGACACGTGAAAACATAATAATCATGACATAAAAGTCATGTACCGCAGACTTTACCACTACCTTGTAACGTTGTGCGGGTGTTAGTGACCAATCCACCTTCTTTATTCGTGCTTCGTGTATTATCGATTCTCACTGTACGCGGGGTCTGCCTTTTTTTGGCAGAGAGAGAGAGCCGAAGGGAAAATTAATTTATTACGTTCGAAGAGAAAAGAAGGAGGTTTATACAACCAACTCCTGGCTTGACCTTTCTAGTGATGGGAAGGCTGAGCCTCTCCACCCTTTCACGGTCCTTCCGGTCAGTGAGGAGATGGACACCAAAAAGAAACTGTACAGCTGCACAATGCACACTGATATCAAACAGAAACACGCTCGCCGTCTGTACTGAAGTGCCTCCAATGGTTGTTCGACTGATGCCTATTCTCGCCTATCCAATTATTCGGCGTTTTTAGTGCTAGATATGACGCCAAGCTGTGGTCTCGGAAAGTATATTTCGGCTGTTCGTTTTCTTTCCTCCTTTTGCTGTTCTTTGTGTATTGTAGTGAATTGGACTTAGTCTATTTCACAGCCCTACTTTTCTTATCTTCTTTCTCTCTCTCGCACTACAAAGAGCAAACAGAGCAATTGAAATCATGTTCGTGTTTGTTCTAAGAGTACGTTTCCTATTGGACCGTGTTTTATTATTTATAGAATGTTGTAATGACCCTTCTAGAGCTGACAGCACGACTAAAAACACATACATGCATGGCTGCACCACAAATATGGACATAGTGTTGGGTACGTATACGTGTGCGTTTGTCTGCATGTCTATAGCAACTGTTTTCCGTGGAAATTCTATTACACTACAAAATGCTTTGGCATATTTTGTTGGTTTTTTACAGATTTTACGTGGAACACCCTAAGCATTGCGTAATATTGGCCTTAAAAGCATTACCTGTTTTGTTCTTTTCTTTTTCCTTGAAAACAATAGCGCAGTCCCTAATCACACGACGAAACGTGTAGTTAGTAACAGCCTGGGCATCTAAAACAAAGAAAAAAAACAAGATGGCATTTATGATAATATTCTGACCATGAATACGAGCTGCAAGGAGCCCTTTTTCTATTTTTGTGACGACTTTATTTGCAGTCTGAACAACTTTCACAGTGCAATGCACTAATGAATAACATGTACAATTTTACTGAACATGACATGATAAATATCAAGGAAGCTACTGATATATGATTGCGTAAGGTATACATTATTAAAATTGAGGCTGTGTCATTCCTTTTAGTAGAACATTGACTCTCTCGATGATTGGCTACAACTACCTTCAAGAACGTTATCCTCATTTTGAGATATCGCTTCATAAACAAAACTGCATGAATCGCCCATAGGGACATGCTTGTCAATATATTGTTGAATATTTAGCAATTGTCCTGTCAGGATTTCACACTCGTTGGTATGGCTTGATTACGAAAGAGAGGCGAAAAGTTGTGTCGAACTGTATGTGACGCTGAAATCAAATCTCAAAGACCAGTATAGACCAATGAAATGCTGAGCCCTTTCGCGTGAGAGACCTATATAAAACTGTGCAGTATATTTATGACCCAGAATGAGATATACAATGGAGGTTCAGCTTCAATGTCTTATTAGACAGTATATTTCTGTTCACAGCGTATAGGTATCCATCAGAATAGAGGTTCACCGACATGTATGGTAGAAGTGACCAGGGACGAGTTTGAGAAGAGAGAGGAAGGGGTAATAAAATGATGCAACACGCAGCGCGAAATGGCTGGCTTAAATTTCTCCTTATCAAAAAATGCTCGATCTAAAGTGACATGACACTACAATCTCAATAGCATGTAAACAACTGCTCAGGTCTGCAGCCACATTGAACATTTTCGAAGCCCCGTTTGCTTTTGATTATGCAAGCATAGGCAAAGTACGCTCACCTACATGTGCCGTAGAGAACTCCATCGAAATGCTTTGGTACGATTCGTACTTAGTTGACGATATTTTTGAATGCGGAGCATTTATTAGTCGCTCGGTGTCACGCTTTGGCGACGGCGCCGTACACATCCCCTCTGCGCATGCACCTTCCATCTCGTGCCTCGAGCCTCGTCTCGTCTCTCTTTAACGTGGGCGATGTGTATATAGACCCTTTCACTGTTTACAAACACGCGCCTTGATGACATTCGGTTTCGTTCACTGGTGTGCTTATTTAGCATCGGTGGGCTACAACAGCTTTAGGAAATAGCCCGCTGATGTATTGCACTTTTCTTCCTCTATTTGGCAAAATATATTCGAATGAATGTTCTTTTGAACTACTACAAAACTATAAGAAGTTCCCCTGAACTTTACGCCCGTTCCTTTTATTGCAAAAAATAGAGAAAGATTTTCCTTACTTTTGAAAAAAAAAACTTGAGAACGTGCCATCAGTTTTGAAATTAAGAGGTAGTAAATGAGTTGCCCGGAAGGTTTCTGGGGTACTAGGCTTGTGATCTTAAAACCGCCTTCAAGCAGCGGAGCAAGCGTTCGGAATTCTGTCAAGGGCATCTTTGCTGACCTCTATCCCGTACACCTCTCTTTCTCGAATGTGGGTGGTTTGTATATAAGCAGCGGAGGGCACCTTCAGAATTCAATCAAGGGCGTCTCCTCTCCATTCAGTACAACGACAGCACCAAGAAATAATGACACAATTTATTTTTCATTCCATTCCTCAGACATAGGTTGCCGACATCGGGCTTTGTTCATGGTATAGTATTTCAATTACCAATGTCCGTTCTCACCCTTCGTGTTAGAACTACCATTTGTATGCGGCGCAAAGCTATGGGTTACCCCCCGTGGTATACGAGTATGTGCCCGACGTATACGTCTAGAAGAGAGGGCTTTCACCTATTCTCCGATAAAATTTTGGCACTATTGTTTGGGAACAATTGCTTAGCAAGCCAAGTGCACTTTTAATGCTTTTAAGTACCTTTCTGAGAACGTAACTAACCACCTACCTAAGGCCGTGCTCGTGGTCGTCTCTTTTATTTTACGGATTTTATGATTTCCATGCAAGGGCATAGATCAGTGGTGAACATAATGAACAGGTCATGGCTTGAAAATTAGGAGGTACTTGTCGCATTAAGTAACGAAACGCGTATTTTTTTTTTATTGAGCGTGTGAACATATCTCTATACCATAGCTCATAGGACGAGGGTTGGGAGCCACAGATACTTGTTATCTCTTTATGTGAAACAAACATCTACGATTGTGTACTTCAGATATTGTGTTTTATCACTTTATGGGGCTTGAGTGCAGAAAATGTAGAGCACGCATTGCCAGTGTTTTGATTGATGATTGACTTGTGCGGTTTAACGTCCCACAACCACCATATAATTATGAGAGACGCTGCAGTGGAGGGCTTCAGAAATTTTGACCACCTGGGGTTCTTTAACGCGCATCCAAATCTGAGTATATGAGCCTACAACATTTACGCCTGCGTCGGAAATGCAGCCGCCAAAGCCGGGGTTTGATCCCAGAACCTGCTGGTCAGCAGCCGAGTACTTTAGCCACAAGACCGCCATGGTGGGGCAGTTTTAGCAGTGTTTTTGGTGAGACTATAATTACGCGAAGAAAGATTGCAAATCAGGATTAGAGCTGGAATCAAAACTAGGAATTCAGCATTGCAGACAAGTATTGATTCACAGAGCTATATTTGTACTTCAAACTGCTTGCGAGAAACATTATATTGTATTGTCATATGGCGGTCACGTAAACAGTACTTACAGTGTTCACTATCAGCAAATTACCAACGTAATAACGTGACACTTAACTCCAATCTCAAGCCAAACTAGGACAAATTGCCGTTTAACGCACAGCATTACCGTAAAAAACAGCTTCTAGTGATAGACTACCAATATGAATAGAACTTTCCTTCATGATGAGCCAAACATATTCGTTTAGTGATCTCATCATCCCATGCTGATTCAGGCCTGTACAATAGTAACGAAGCTATCATTAGATAGATAGATAGAAAGATAGATAGATAGATCGAAAGATAGATAGATTGATAGATAGATAAATATATGGATAGATAGATAAATAGATAGATAGATAGATAGATAGATAGATAGAAGCACCTAAATTGTCCCTAGATTGCAAAGAAACAGTTCGCACATAATAACGTGACAAGCTTATCCCGCATCTTAAGGAATGCTTTCCAGAGATTGCTCGTCATTTGGGGAAATGCGACATACTCCACTGGTGGGACCCTCGAATACACTGCGGCCTGGTTCCTCCACTCTCCCACAAGCTGCAGAAAAGGCAGATTCAGCACCATGCGAAAATTATGAACTTTCAGGCCATGAGGGAAAATTGCACTGACCATTCAACCACGCCTGCCTGCGATGCTAGATCTATCAAACAAAAAGCACAAGTCAAGTGCCCGAGTAAACAGCCGTTTGCCACAACAGTACATCAAACTCTTGTGCAAGCCTGAGAGCATAAGATGTGGAGAGGCACGGCCTAAAATAGGTGGGCTCAGACGGACATTGTGCTCGGGTATGTCACTGGCCTTCGGTGAGGACAGGCGGGGTCAGTGATGCCGGCTAGCATGACCTGTGGCCTCCTGGTATCGAGTCACTACCCGGATGAAAATCTGCACGCCGGGAAAGGTTGTCGCGTGGTTTGCGCTAAACAAAAAATGGGCATACCCAAGTACCCTGGAAATCGATGTTATGGGAAGCATGCGGAGGAAAAGTAAGTGTCTTGTTTTTTACTGTGAATAATACCTAACGAAATTACTCCATAGAGATGTACTCCCACCTGAAAAATAGGTCACAGAGCTTGAGAAATGACCGTAATTCAATAAATCTGCATCGCCGCGCCATCTTTAGTCGTGAGTGCGCACGTGCGTTCTTTCATTTGTACATTATTATTTTTTACTCACTGGCAGCGGGTTCTAAACGCGTTCGTGACGTGCTAGATTCGATCCGTTATGCGCTCGATCCGACAAGGGCACGGTGGTGGTGAAATGCGCGTGGCTCGCTTGGCGGATAACGCAGGGCAGTGATTAACGCGCTGTGTTAAAAGCTGCTATCGCAGAAATTCTGATGTCGGCATCTACGTAAGCGTTGTTAGTAGAGCGCGAAAAATCAACTTTTTGCGCTAGTCATAACGCAAGATAGATGTAAATAAATAAAATGAATATTATGAGTCCTCGCTGTGATCAAACCAATGCGTCGTGCGTAGCAAGAATGTGTTCGGTGTTACGTGCACAGGCGCTCTTTTCCTCAAGGCACGTTTCAAGAAGAGACGTAATGATGTGTGTGGCACTGGTTCACCACTGAGAAAAGAGACGCTACCTTTTTAATCAAGGCATAACGAGCCACATAGTCTTCACCACTACCGTGCCCCCGCCGAATTGGCGCGTCACAGATCGAAAATGGAAAGCGACGTCTGGGGCACAACGCTAGATGTAAACACTTGGTGCGCTGCAAGGAAGTAAAAAGATATGACTGTGAAAATGAAAGGTTGCGTATGCGCACCCACCAAGTCAAATGACGTTGCGATGTAGTTTTATTAGACTGTGGTTATCGCTCACGTTCCCCTACCTATTTTGCAGATGTATATACAAACGTAGTACGCACATTCATATACGCGTATGAGTTTTATAACCAGTAGCATATAGTTGCGTGAAAACGACAACAGCAACATGAAGCTAGCAACTCTTGAAGCACAAGCGTTATATGTACCACTTGTGCTCGAGATGACGTTAGCTGTTGACATTGCTACGTAAATCTACTTCATTGGCTGGCGCCTAAATAAAGTAGACGCTAACCGCACGTGACGACTGTATCATCGGAGTACATATGTGTTATTGTTCACTGGGTAGTCAGTAGTGCAACCACAATTGCCGCTTTATGAATGCTGGGTTCATTTTCCAAAGCAGTTTCAAAACCTGCCGGGGATCTCTGCTAGAATACCAGACTGCCACGCATTATTTTAGGCTTCCATTATTGCAGAAAACGGGCACTTATTTTTTGCATTAGTCAAGTCAGCGCTGCCACTGGCGGCTTTTTTTAATGGCTTAATGCCATTACCTAACGGCTTTTTGAAAATGTTTCCTGTCACTACTGGTAGCCTCTCGGATTCCTCTGGGCTACTACTGCTGTTTTGTGTATCATGCTGGTTGTCTGGGCTACCGCGCGGATCCCTGTAGAAGTCCTTCACTTCAAGAACTTGCCTATTGATATTAGTTGTAACATTGAATTCTGTTTTCATAAATGCATATATATATATATTATGAGAGCGCGTCCGGTACGGTAGTTACCAGGTTATTTTTTTGCAATCCAGATGTACGAGCCAAAGACCCAGCCCGCGTGACATACGATGATGTTCACTACAATGGTTTGGTCATGCAGATGAACATGAGTAAATAGTCAGCGCTCACACTATTTTTCCCCTTCGCGAAAGAGGGCAGCAAGTTAGAAAGGACGCCGAATATATTGTTTCAGTCGAGGGACGTGGGCGATCTCGATTCGGCGGTGACAGCGATCGGGAGCCGCGTTGACAGGAGCAACGCGATAGCTGACTTTAGATTTTCGTTCCTGGACAGTGTATGGACCGAGATATCAATGAAGGAATTTTTCGCAGAGCCCAGGTGCACGAACAGGTGTCCACAAAAGGACTTCGTCACCTGGGTGGAACAGGACAACTCGACGCGTTGCATCAATGTCAATTCATCTCGTGTCCTGGATAGTAGCAGTGTTGGCACGGGTGATTTCATGGCAGTGGGCGACGCGAGTGGCGAACTCTTCCGGGAGAGATTAAGATGGAACGGAAGATGTGGACAAATAAGTGGTGTCCAGAACAAAATTCGGTACGTGGCTATACATGAGAAAAAAACGGGCTGAAGTTTGTCGTACGCTGTATGGCAGTATTATATGTGAACGTGACGAAAGGAAATATGATGTCCCAGTTTTTGTCATCTGGTTGAACGTCCATAGAGATCATGTCGGACAAAGTTCGGTGAAAACACTCAGTCAGACCATTAGTTTCTGGGTGATACGCTGATGTGGTCTTTTGAATGGTGTTAAAAACCTGGGGGATTGCAGCAAGAACATGTGAAAGAAATGTCTTGCCATGGCCACTAAGAAGCACACGCGATGCGCCATGTAGTAAAATAATGGTGCGAAGGAAAAAATCGGCGACTTCAGAGGTAGCCCCAGACGGAAGAGCTCCGTCTCCGCGTAGCGAGTAAGGTGGTCCACGGCAGTAACAATCCAACGGTGACCGGCTGGCGTAAGCGAAAGAGATCCGTATAAGTCTATGGCCACAAATTCAAAGGGAGTGGACGGACACGGCAATGGTTGCGATGGCCCCGTGGGAAAAGACGTGGCACGTTGTCGGTGCTGGATGACGCGCAGGAAGCGACGTACTTGGCGACAGAAGTGGAGAGGCCAGGCCGAAAGCACCGAGTCTTGAGGTGGTCGAAAGTCTTGTGGAACCCAAAGTGGCCAGCTGTCGCATCGTCATGAAACGCTTGTAAAACTTCCAGGCGAAGTGAGCGGGGAATGACGGGAACCCATTAGTTACTGAGAGGATGGAAAATTTGCCGACATAATGTTCCATCCAGAAGCTTTAAACGGGCAAGTTATTGTCTTAGGAGGCTGTTCGGAGCACGCAATAAGCCAGTGAGCCGATCGATGATTGTGCTGCAGTAGGTATTGGCATGTAAAGCGAGACGAGATCTGTGGATGAAAGAAGGTCCGCCGAGGCAACGAACTGTTTCTAACCAGCAGCTGTCTGCTTGGCCACTATGGTGGGCGGTGACGAACAGGTGGAAGGTGACACTTCGGCACTTTGCGAGAGCGGGCAATGTGACAAAGCGTCGGCATCTTGGTGCTGTCAACCCGTCCTATATGTGGCGCTGTAGTTATACTCTTGCAATCGTAGTACCCAACTGCCAAGGCGTCCCGACAAATTTTTGAGAGACTATAACCAACACAGAGCATGATGTTCAGTCACTATTGAGAATTCCAGCCGTGTAAATAATGGCGAAACCTTTGTACGGACCACACGATGGCGAGACATTCTTGCTCATTGATGCTGTAGTTTCGCTCAGCAGGTGACAGAGTACGGCTCGCGTAGCCCGCGACTTGTTCTTCGGAAGCGTGGTTCCGCTGAAGAAGGACAGTACCGATGCCAAGTCCACTTGCGTTAGTGAGTAGCACCGTAGGCGCTGTAGGGTCGAAATGGCGAAGCACTGGCCCTGATGTGAAGCATCGCTTGAGGGTGTCAAAAGTGGCTTCGCAGTCATCCGACCAGACAAAGGGTGTGTTCGTAGTCAGAAGTTTGTGCAGAGGAGCCACAATAGTAGCGAAATCACGTAAGAAGCGGCGAAAATACGACGCCAAGCCAAGGAAGCTGCGGAGGTCTTTGGGTGTGGTTGGTGAAGGAAAGTGCAGTACCGCGGCAACTGGCAACTTTGTCGGGATCAGGCTCAATGCCATGTTTACTGACGACGTGACCTAATACCTTGATGCTGTGACTGACAAACCGACACTTCGTAGTGTTGAACCGGAGACTGGCCTTAGCAAAACACGTGAGGACTTTGTCTAGCCGTCCCAGGTGCGGTGGGAAGCTGGACAAAAAGATGACATTGTTGTCCAGGTAGCAAAGGCAGTTCTTCCATTTTAATCCCCGCTGTACCGTGTCTATCATTCGTTTGAACGTGGCTGGGGCGTTGCATAGGCCACAAGGCATCACATTGAATTCAAAGAGCCCGTCTGGCGTAGCAAACGCAGTCTTCTCTTTATCAGACTCGTGCATCGAAATCTGGCGATAACCAGAGCGCAAGTCGAAACTTGAAAAGTACTCGGCACCTTGTAAAGCGTCACAAGCGTCGTAAATGTTAGGCATTGGGTAGACGTCCTTACGAGTAATTTTGTAGAGTGATCTGTAATCAATGCAAAAGCGTACCGAGCCATCTTTTTAAGAGCGAAGCTCCGTAAGGCGTGGGCTGTGCGTCCCCTGTAGGTAGCCACCTCTCGTTCAGTTCTAAGTATTACGCTAGCCACCGCCCGATCTAAAGGGTACAGCCATATCCATCCGTCCATCCGTCCATCCATCCATCCATCCATCCATCCATCCATCCATCCATCCATTCATCCATCCGTCCATCCGTCCGTCCGTCCGTCCGTCCATCCATCCGTCCGTCCATCCGTCCGTCCATCCGTCCGTCCGTCCGTCCGTCCGTCCGTCCATCCGTCCATTCGTCCATCCGTCCATCCGTCCATCCATCCGTCCATCCGTCCGTCCGTCCGTCCGTCTGTCCGTTCGTCCGTCCGTCCATTCATCCATCCATCCATCCATCCGTCCATCCATCCATCCGTCGATCCGTCCGTCCGTCCATCCATCCGTTCGTCCGTCCGTCCGTCCAAAAGATACAAGACGTTATAAACTAGACGGCGGTACGTGTAGTTGATTATGAAAGATGCGAGGTGTTATAAAATAGGAATGATGCCACATATGGCGCGTGTCATCGTTCGATATAGTGCGGCGACGTACGCTAGGGGGAGCGTTGCAATAAAGTCGAGTGGGCAAAATGTACGGAGGATTCATGGTTTACCAGGTTTACTTCCGGAGCTTTGCCCACTCATCATCATTCACTTCGTGGATATGGCGGCATTTTTTTTTCTTGACTAGTACGACAGGAGAAGACCATGCGCTTGTCGAAGGCCTGATGACGTTGCGTGTGAGCATGTCGTTTACTTGCTCTTCTATGAGCATGTGTTCAGAAGCCGACACGCGGTAAAGGTGGTGGCGAATGACATGGGATCCGTCGGTGTCAATACGATTAGCAGCCACTGTTGTTTGACCCAGACCTTCGGAACAAACTTCAAAGCAAGTATTGTTCTTCAATAATAACGCTAGCAAGGCATCAGTTTGCGTTGGGTTGAGATATTTACAAAGAGTAGCCTTGAAAGCGGAAGATGAATCTTCCGCTAGCATACACTTTGAGAATGACGAAGCAAATGAACCAGTGATGACACAATCCGGTGCTTCTTCATTAATGCAGGCAACAGTGGTCTCCTCTGGCAGAAGTAGTGGTTATGGCGTCTTGTTGCATGTTGTGATGCTTGCACAACCACGTGAGAACCACACTAAACAAGATACGATAGTGATCCCTCGAAAAATGCAGCGCTGCCAACGAATAACCACAGCGTCACCATCTAGAATGTCTCGTGACTTGATCGTAACGACACGTTCTTGTCCAGGAGGCAGAAGGAAATCCGCAGCTGTGACAAGGATCGGTGACGAAAGATCGGCAGCAGAAGAAAACTCAGAGTCCGTTATACAAATGAGGGGCCGACCACACGAAAATACAGTAGATGCAGCTGAGAAAAAGTCCCAGCTTAAGATTATCTGACGAGCGCGCAAAGACAGCACAGCCGATTGTATGTGATGACGGATTCCATCGATGAGAAAACGAGCAGTACACAATCCGGTCGGGCAAATCGGACTGTCATTAGCGCCACATAACATGGGACCGGCATAAGGAGTTTGCACTTTACGCAGGCAAAAACACAATTCATGATCAATTATCGAAATGGCGGCTCCAGTGTCTATAAGGGCGTCAACAAAAACGCCTTCCGCACAAACAGGCAGTAAATAAGCTGGACGAGACGGAGGAGTTGTAACGTTTCGGCAACAAGCGGTTTCCCCTCGGAAAACTGCACTTTCTAGTTTTTCGAGTCCAGAGAAATCGGCGCGGGACGCAGGGGTGATGACGTACGCCGAAACGGTGATGAAGAACGGCGGCAAGATGAACGAGAAGGATGAGACCCAGCTTGAGACCGTGGTGGGGAGGGCGACCGACGGGAGGTAGACGCATACGGAGCGGGATCATGTTCATCGGGTCTACGGGCAAAGTGTCTCTCGCAGGCTGGATGACCACGTCAATTACTCGGCTGACGACAGCGGCAAAAACAGGATCTATGACCCCTTATGCCACAGTTGAAGCAGATGAGGCACGGATGCCGCCATGTAGAATAGTGGGGTGGCCTTGGCATTTGCGTTGCTATCGCAGCCAAATGGTCGCATCCGACTTCCGCAGGCACGATTGGAACTGGTGCAGGGGCCCATGTTGCAAATTCTGCGTATGAAAGCGCTGGAAAGCGCACAGGAGACGGGGCATGAGCAGCGCTTGTCATTGGTGCCAGTTCGTCCTTGATTATCTCACGCAGGTTGAACGGAGGTGTGCAGACGGACTCAATGATTGGGTTGCCTAAAATGAGGCCGTGGAGTCACTCTCTGACAATTGTGCGGATAAGGGCTCGCAATTCATGATGTCCGGTAAAGCGAGCGCCGCAGGAGGCGCGTGGAAGGTGCATGGAATGAAGCGCGTCCAGGCGTTGGCATGTGGGGATGACGTCGCAGACGGTAGTAGGATTCTGGGTAACGAATGCATTGAATGCCACGGTGTTGATACTTTTTATTAGGTGTCGGATGTGATCGGCCTCCGTCATGTCATTTTGTGCTCGGCGACAGAAAGCAAGAACACCTTCAATGTAGGACGTATATCATTCGTCGTCCTCTAGATGCGGGTTGCGAGCTTCTGTTTCACTACCGCAGAGCGTCCTGCAGACGTGCCAAATACCTGACGGAGATGCCCCGTGAAGGCCACCTAATCTGAGAAGTCGCTCTCGGGGTTGTAATACCAGGACTTAGCGACGTCATTGAGGTAAAAAGGAACGTAGTGCAGTTTTGTGCGCCTCGTCCCAATAATTGCAAAGGCTGGTTTGATCAAGTGGTGTGAAGATTGGTCAATGAAATTAAATAGCGATAAATCGGTTGTCATGCATATAACAAATAAGAAACACCGTTTTAAATATACGTATTGTCTCAACAACTGTCCATTGACTGAGGTTAACGAATATAAATATTTGGGTGCCACAATTACAAGCCACCTAACATGGTCAAGCCACATTGATAAAACATGCTAATCTGCTTCTAGAAAGCTCAGTTGTTTGAGACACAAATTAAAAACACCGCTTTCAGAAATCAAAATGTTGGCCTACAATGCTTTTACGAGACCAAAGTTAGATTATGTTAGTGTTGTTTGGGACCCACATATAAAGAATGATGTTAAGAAGCTTGAGATGGTGCAGCAAAAGGCGGTTCCCTTTATCTTTATTGCCTACCACAGAAATGACTCGCCAACAACAATCATGGCCGTTAATAATATCTCTACTTTACAATACCGAAGAGCTGTTGCCCGGCTGAAATTTCTACACTCACTTTATTTCCGTAAATTTAACAATTGTCCAGAAAGTTATATAAGAAATTGAATCTCAAGACAAACTCGACATACTCACAGCTACACACTCGAACCTTACTTCGCACGTACTAATCTTTCATGAACTCGTTCTTTCCTCAGACGATCATTGATTGGAACGCGTTATCTTTTGAAGCATTCTGTGATAATGGAAATCCTGACTTTGTAAACTATGTATCTTTCCGTTTTTATCCACACAACACAAGATCTCGGACTGTCTCACGTTGTATTTGATTTTCGTTTTCCGGTTGCGATTTGCAATTCCTTGCTGTCATTTGACTTTGTTCAAATGTTATCCTGTGTTCTACTGCCTTAACATGTTTTATTGCTTGAACTTTCTGTTTATTTAGGTTACATTGTGAATCACTTTTTATTATGCCCCCTGTTTGTTCTTTTGGCCGCAGTATTCTGTAAATAAAATAAATAAATAAATAACTGTCCAGCCATTCTTCGGCATCTTCGCCACGAAGGCCGGAAAATACCGGAGGCTCTCGGTGAGAGGTACTCACAGTGTATTGAAGCCTAAGTGGCTGAGAAGGAGCGGTTGCAGCAGCGGACGCGTTGGGTTCTGCCATCGCTGTTGCTTGAGCGCACAACCGTCGACCAGATTGAAGCTCCAGGGGTGACGGGTAGAGCAGGAGGATGTGCAAACCAAAGCACGCTCCACCACTTATGAGACCACGTCCGGTATGGTAGTAACCAGGCTATATTTTCTAGCTAGATGCACGAGCCAAAGAGGCTCAGGCCCCGTGACATACGATGAAGATCACTGCAATGGCTTGTAGTGCTGGTGGTTGCTGCTTGCTATCAAAGAGCAAGCAGCAACCACCAGCAGCCAACAGCAGGCGTCTACAGGCAAGCTCGTCACGGGAGGCACAACGGGATGGAGCTCCAACCCAAACCAGGTACGACCTCCGGGTACCTTGGGGCTCCATTCGCCGCGTCTGTGCAAAGTGACATACTGGCTGTGCGAGTGGGCAAACACCGTCCGTTTCAGATGAACTAGGCCATAGAATGGGTCCGAATTTTCTTAAACTTAGAAAAGTTATTGACGAAAGAATACGGCATGAACTTCACGTGCAAAACCTCGAAAAATATGTACTGGCGGGTACGGCTCCGAAGGGGCTGCGCTTGTCGATAACACCATCGATGCATAACTTTGTCGAAGGGGAAATGAAACGGTTGAACGAAATTCTCGATCACGCCACACAGGAGCTAACTAAGGTCACCATCGAACACTGTAGAAAGACTCTAAACGCACTGACAGACGAGGAGCGGTATATAAGAAATCACTTTTATCTTTCAGGGTGGGAAGCTAAAGAACTCGACGTATTTGAGCACGAAAAAACGGAGGAAATTGAAAAACTTAAGGGGAAGAAATTTCCGCGGGACAATGTGTCACAAGCTATACCCACTGCTGCTTACAGAAAAAATACCAAACCATCTCACGTTCAAAAAAATTTGCCACCACACCCCAAAGAGCCAAACATTATTAACCTTTCCGATAAAGAACTTAGCAAAGAAGAACTGAGTATACTATCACGCGGACTTACATTCTGCTCTGGCAACAGAAGGTACTATGGATTCACGCTCCTAAAACACCTAGGCAACTTCGCACGAAATTTACGATTGGAGGAATATTTCTTTGATAAACCCGAAAAGGATAACGTACATTTTCGTGGGGTAATCGGACGGCAATGGACCCCAGACGCCAACAGAGATCGACATCTGGATCTCTATAGAGACGCGGTTCAGAAAGATGTTATACATGCGTACAAGGTGCACAAACCAAGCATGAATAACATATCAAAAACAGAAAAAGAGGTACTACTCTCGTTGAGCAACTGCGAAGATCTCGTCATTAAACCAGCAGATAAAGGAGGTGCGATTGTTGTTCTGAATAGATCGCACAACATTGAGGAAGGCAAACGACAACTAAATAACAAACAATTCTACAAACGCCTCGACTTTACCCTACCACGGAGCACAAAAAGATCACTGTAGTAACCCTAGAGGATTTACACGTGAAGGCGCCATTGATTCAAAGCTTAAAAAGTCACTCATTACGGTACATTCGGCGCCTGGTCATTTTTACATGCTGCCGGAGATTCATAAAGAGAATAACCCTGGCAGACCCATTATATCAGGCACGGGAACGTTAACGGAACCCATTTCCAGTTATATTGATTCTTTAATCAAAGACATATCACCCACACATGAGCCCTTTTTGCGTGACACAAACCATTTCCTTCCGGTAATAGCAGACGTGAAAATTCCAGACGGTGCATTTCTCGTAACATTGGATGTTAGCTCACTCTACACAAATATCCCACATGACGATGGTGTAAGGACGCATGTTGAATCGTATGGCACACACAACCCTGTCGCTTATCCAAGCAAAAAAGTAATTGAAATCTTCACAAGACTAGCACTCGAATTGAACAGCTTTGAATTTACCAACCAGTACTACCTTCAAATCAGCGGCACGGCAATGGGTACAAGAATGGCCCCAAACTACGCTAACATATTCATGCACCACATAGAGTCCAATTTTCTTCCATCTTGTGATATCAAACCATTATTGTATAAACGGTACCTAGATGATATATTCATAATTTGGACACATTCGGAAAATGAGCTCCTCAAATTCATACAGGCATTCAACCAGGTACACCCCTGCATTTATTTTACACACTCCTACTCTAACACTGAAATAAACTTTCTTGATATACTCATTCGAGTTGACCATGGTGCGTTGGTAACTAGCGTATCCAGAAAACCTACGGACAGGCAACAATACCTGCACTTCAAAAGCTGCCACCCGCAACATTGCAAGACCAGCATTCCCTATTCCCAAGCACACACATTCCGACGAATCTGCTCCCGCACCGAGGACTTTCACAAAAACAGCACACATATGCGCGAAGTACTGTTTAATCAAGAATACCCGCCAGCTATCATTGATGACGCCATCAAAAAAGCTGAAAATGTGGACCGCCAGATTCTGCTCAACCACAGGAAAAATGCCCACCAACACCGCAACAAAAACTTGCTATTAACTTTGACGAGCAACCCACCGAACATAAAGAACCTACAAAGAAAACACTTTAACATATTGGAACAGAGCGTGCGACTATCCAAACACTTCTCCTCCTTGTGTTGTATACAGACGGCTGAAAAATATAAAGGATCATTTAATAAATTCAAAGATAGGTGTGAAATCTCAAACTGGTTGTCACCCTTGCGGACAAAGCAGATGCAAGGTATGCAAACACATGCAGACAACGACAGTGGCGAAAAGCACCCACTCCGATTTTAAGCACAGGACAAGAGGTGCACTAGACTGTGACTCAGACAACGTCGTATACCTCTTGGAATGTGGGGTATGTAACAAGCAATACGTGGGCTAGACAGACGCTCTGTTTAGAATTAGTTTCAAGCCCAATCGGGCACATGTACGATCTCTGCCAGGCCTTCCACTTTCAAAAGACTGCACAATAAAAGACCGCAGCTTTGAAGACATCAGGGTTACACTACTAGAAAACAACTTTTGAACAATCAGAGAGTGGGAACAACGGGAATCTTATTTTATCTACAAATTTAACACGATAAAATACGGAATAAATGAACACCCAGGCACTCTGTCAGCGTTACGACCGCTAAAAGCCGCAAACACTTCTCTCTAATTAGTCCAGTTTCATTACGACAATAATATTACCCGCTAACAAAGCTTTTAGCCTATGCATCTGACAACATAGAAATGATTTGTCTCATTAAGCACAGCCGGTACGCACAGATAAGTTGTCCCGGATGTCGTACGGTCCCCCCCTTTTCTTTTCTTTTCTTCTTTAAGTTTTAACGCACATTCTGTTCCTTCACTGACAAGAAGCTGACAGCTAGGTGGTTTCGTGAACTTTTTCATACATGCGCGCATGTCTTCCCAGTGAGCCGCAACTGTGTGGTGACTGTTCCGGATGTCGTACAGTCCCCCCCCCCTGTTCTTTTTTTCTTCTTTAATTTTTAACGCACATTCTGTTCCTTCACAGGCAAGGAGCCATTGAATATAACAAATATCAATGGCGGCGCCTCAATCACCGGCTTTTTCATTGCTCTCAACGCCAACAGCACACACCCGAAGCGCTTAAGCTCTCCCCAATAACTTGTCTTAAACTTCAGAGAGAAAGGAGCCGCCAGCGGACTACACGGAAAGGTGAAATACAAGGACGGTGGCCCACTGCCCACTTGGCGAAGAGTGGGTGCGGGGGAGGTATTGTTGACAATGATGACAATGCTCATCTACCTCTGCCCTACTCTGTTGAGATGCTGCCCCTTTCTAAGTACGCCGTGTCGTTCTTGCTTCTTCTCCTAGATTTTCTATATTTTATTTATTGTTTCTCCTCCGTTTCGCTGTTTCTTGTTCTTTTCTCTCTCTCTTTTCTTTTTTTCTTTTTTACTTCTCTTTTGACCCCTTCCCTTCTGTCTCGACAGGCTATAAGAAGTCACGGAACATGTGAAAATATTATTATGCCTTGAAAAAAACGGGGTTCCCGTCGAAACGTCGGCATAATAAACAGTTATGTGAAAGCGCATCTACTTTCATATATATAACCTTACGGCAACCGAAGTTATTCTTCTGCATACATATATATATATATATATATATATATATATATATATATATATATATATATATATATATATATATATATATATGAGAGAGAGAGAGAGGTGAAAACAGAACACGATCAGTAGAGAGTTAAGACATAAATATATAGAGTAACAAACAACGGTCAGATTGCCTGCAGTTGCCCAAGAAATACTTGGCATTCAGTTTTACCGCTCACTAGCATTATCGCAGAGCTCCCGATGTTGCGTGGTTCCGTTTGGTTCGACGAGTCTGTAGGTATGTACGTATGCCTACAAGGGGCACACATCTCTTAGTTAGTAGAGAAATAACGTTTGAGGAGTAATAAAAGTTAAACCAGAAAAATCTGCACCATTACTTGCCTTCGTCGACAGATGTGAACTTCCTTGCACGCCTCGTACTATTCGAAATTTCATCAAGGAGTGGTGTGTACGACGCATTCATACTATGCCTATTGTAAGAAAAAAGGTTGAACATAAATTGATGCAGTAAAACGTCGTTTTTACGAAACGTCTAAGGAATGACTAACAGCAAGAAACTGGATTATTATAGGTGAATGTAGCAGCTCACCCTCTAGCTTCTGGACTCGCTTAAAAAACGCTGCTTCAATATGGGTGTCACGTATAAATAGCGGGAAAACGACGGCACGTACCGCCAAGCACTAGGAGACGAGTGAGAGCGCGGGAACACGTGGCTCACTCATAGTGTTCGGCCCAGGCGCTGTTCAATCGTAGGCTTAAGGACCGAGCGGGACATCCTGCCGGGCGAAGACTCCCTGCATGTAGGGCTTGCCATGGAGTCAGTTGAGGTTCAGGGTGTCCGAGGGTGCGAGAATCCTGGGGCCAGGATTGGAGCCACTGGTTGAAGGATGGATCGCGTAGTGGTGCCTAGGCGAGCCGGGTTACGCGTTAGACTTGTACGTGGGCCACTGGCCCGTGATCTTCTGCACGCGATCTGTGCCTGGCGTAGCCTTGGTCGAGGTGAGGAACATTGTTGGTTGAGCTGTCACACCGCAGCCGTATTGAGCAGCATTCCAACTACGCACAGGTGGTACTGTGTTTGAGTGAACTCCCACGTGGAAACGCCCCGCCTTGGTGGGGATCGAGACATTTGAGGCCGTGCTGGTACAGGCCTCCCCTAGGCGCCCTTACCACTGTCTAGAAATCCTTGTGCCAGTCGTTAGATGATTTGTGCAGGGCGAGTTCGTGGTTACCACCCCCCCCCCGCCCATGCGCTGCGATCACACCGAAATGTTGCATGTTTGAAAAAAAAAGACTCAAGGTCACATGGCGCGAGTGACGTTTTCGTTACCCTGTGCCATCTCTCTTTGCTTAGCTACGAGTGCTTTCGCCGGGACTAGAGAAACAAAAATGCAAATACAGCGTGGGGCAAATGTTTGCAAATCTACTTATGCTGGACGTAGTCTAGAAATTTTCGTAGAGGTAGATTTCTGAGGCACTAGACTCTTGGCTACATGAAAAATTGTTGCAGGGCCCCTTTACAATGTATCTCTTGTGCGTGGTTACTTTTTTGTAAAGGAAAAGTGTAGCGGATGTATTTCCTGCCGCGCAGTTTGGTTCAATATGGTATGTCACCAAGAAACTATCAATGTTCTCCTGAAATAAAAGGTGCAAGTCTGATGATTTCATTTCAACAGTTGCTTTGTCAAAACACATGTCATGGTCTTCACATTTCATTCTACCATGTTATTCCAAGCTGCATGGCTGAGGAGAGCGTGAATTTTTTTCTCGCCGTTCATTCCCAAGCACGTTAACAGAGAGGCAAAACGTATAACTGTCTGTTGCGCTTGTGCTCAATCGTTAATCAGCCAAGATTGACTTGTGCACCCGCTGAGTGCTGTAGCCACTATGCTCCGTGGTGGGTCTATTGGTCGTGTTTTGACGAGCGGATGCAGTCAGCTGATCTGGTAACACATTTTATTCAATCTCGCGGTGTCATTTTAGCCAGCACGCAACAACGCTCTGGTGAACTGTTTAAAGTGTAGAAACTCGCCATGGTAGTCAAATGGTCAAGGGACTCAGTTACTGGTCCGCAGGTTGCGGGATCGAATCCCGGCCACGACGGCTGCATTTTTGACGGAGTCGGAAGTGCTTGAGGTCCATGTGCTTACATTTAGGTGGACGCTAAAAAAACCCTAGAGACAAGAAATTTTCGGAGCCCTCCACTACATTGTTACCGATAATCAAATGGTGGTTTTGAAATGTTAAACCCCTAATATTGTTATTAAACCCCAGCAATTATTATTGCTATCGCAATTTCATTGGCACTATCCACTGGATTTTTCCACTGGCGCAGACGTCAACATCGGTGTCCCCGTTGGTCACCGTATGTGTATTCGTATCGATATGCATGTACACGCAAGAACGAGAAATACTCGCGGAAAATACTCCGGCACGCGGATTTATACGAGGGACTTCTGAACTGTGACTGCGAGGCATTCACCACTGAGCCAGGGAGGAGCTTTTTTTCTTTATTGTCTTCTTGACTGCAGGTCAAGTTAGTCTGACAATCACACATTACAGGTATTTTGGTTGTGTTATTGCATCAAACGAAAATACCGCATCTTCAACGTAGTCGGTAGTTTTATACAAATCTCGCACTTTTTTAACAGCTTCCCCGAAACACTCATGAACAGATATAACTCTTACATCACGGTGTCTGTACAATAGCATACTACAACAAACATATTGAAGACTAAATAAAAAAAATACTGTCCAAATGTTGCACAAAACTTTGACAAGGCAAAAGAAAACGTATTTGATGTGGAGTAAGAGGTTTTTTTAATTTTTCTGTTTAATGTCCAGAGAGAAAATGGCAAAGTTATTATCAATAAATACGTGTTATACTTTTTACACAGGCGACAGCTGCTACCCTGTGGTACATACATCCCTTTCTCGTAAATCCACGCTTTCACTGACAACATTCCCGTATGAATCTTGAGAAAAAAAGTTGTAACGTTGGGTGGTGTCCGCAAGTTCTTCACTTGTTTTAGAACGTCTTCTCTCAATAATTTCTCATACACTGAACGGTAAAAGGGCCACAGGAAGAAGATTCTGTATTGAGCCTTTCATAAGGCGTTTTCTTTTCCCTTTCGTTAGGCGATTCATCAAAGACCTTGCCCTTAAAAAAAACTACATGAGAACACAACTTCGCGCGAAAACGGTGAAAAGGTGCGTGTCCTCCTGTAACTCAGGATACAAAAATGTCAGGATTGTTGTTTAATAACACTGTTTGTAAAACAAAGAACTTGAAAAAGCGTCTCAAAGACAGTTATCTTTGCTTAACACGCCGAAGCAAGTTCGTTCTAGAAGTCTTCTCCCATGTAGAGCTCCTGGTGAACGTGGCAAATATCCTGTGAATCTTATAGATGCTTTTACACGTACAACTAAGTGTTTGTAAAAGGTGCATAACTTTAGCAAGCAAAAGCATGTTACATACAGCTGACCAGGATAAAATTGATAAGCTAAGGCCGCCCCATCTTTGAGTTGCCTCACGCTGTTCCCCCACCTTTTCTAGCCAAAACACTTCACTGTCTTAAGCCCCAAGAAAGTCGCATGAAGAGGCCTCGCTGCGCCCAGGAAATGAAGCGAAAGGGTACATCACCAACTGGCATCGAAGACATGAATGCCGCTGAACAGCGGACAGAACTACTGGCAAGTGGTATTTCTACCAAAAATCAAATCAGTATCAAAACTGCGCCAGATGCTTCAGAAGAATAGCAAAGCAGCTCAAAACTTGCGAACGAACCAGTGACTGGGAATGCCGCTGTCTCCTGGGATAATGACTTGACCAGTGACTACACGTGGGTGATCACAGCTGAGTGTCTTATTTTGAAAAAAAAATGTTCAAGTTGCATGACAAACGTACAAGCTAATTTCACGTGGTGTTCAATTATTCACTGATGTTCTTAAAGCTTTTATAATAAATTTCTGTAACATAGCCTACACAGTAAAAATTTTTACACCCAAAAGGGTGTAAAAAGGGTGCTTTTACGAGAAAGCACCCTTTGTAACACCCTTTAACACCAATAAATGGTCGATTGAAAAAAAGGCACCCATTTGTTTGGGTGCTTGCCTCAATAGCACCCTAAAACAGGCTCTAAGGGTGCTTTTGTGCCTGAGAAGGGTGTAGGTGACGATTCATCAGATGGAATATGCAGCATAGGAAGAACACATAATTATAATATTTGGTATTTTACGTCTCAAAAACGTCGATATGATTATGAGGGTTGTCGTAGTGGAAAGCTCTAGAGATTTTGACCATTTGGTGTTCTTTAATGGGCGCTGATATCGCGCAGTGCAGAGGCTTCTACTTTTTCGCCTCCATCTGAATTCGACTGCCACGGCCGGCATCGAACCCGCGACCTTCGGATTGGCGGCCGAGCAGCGTAGCTACTGCACGAGTATGTGGACCTTGCGTTAAATGACGGCAAAATTGACTTAGAATGTGTGAAGGTGCTCTCCGAATACAGCAGAATGCCAGCAGAAGCAAATCGCGTTTCATCTATAATGGCAATTAACTGCAATCCACGTTACGAAAGCTCACCTTAGCGTTGGTTATAAGCTACATGTTTGCTGTGGATTATATACAGGAACATAATGTTCGCCTGAGTATGGGTGTGTGTGCGTGAGCCTGCGCATGTGTTCGCGTGTAAGCGCGATTGTGTGTACACCCGTGCATGTGTGCGTGCCGCGTGTATGTGCGAGTCCGTGCTTGTGTTAAGCGTGCCTGTGCACATGTGTATGCCCATGCATGCGTGCGTTTACGGTCGCGTGTGTGTGTTGCCGTATGTGTGTATACGTGTATGTGTGTGCGCCTGTGAATAAGTATGCGTGTGCATCAGCCCGTGCGCCCTCAAATTTCGTGTGTGTGTGCGGGGGGGGGGGCACTGCTTCTTAGTGTTTAAGGTCCCACACCTGTTCAGACTGGGAGTCTATATGGGAGGTGGCTTAAGAAATGGCGGTGGTCAAAGCACTGTACACTAACTATTCAGTACATGGAAAACAGCTGCACAATTTCGTACCTCATCATTGCTTACGAACTTGCTGTGGTAACTGATTAGCTCCATTGAGGCGCTTCTACGCTCGAAAACGTGGGTTATGACCAATTCACACGGAAAGCTGTCACTGCACTTATGCACAACCATCGTTTATATTAACAACGTTTAACAAGAACGTGCCCTGCCTTTGCTACAGGTGCTTAGCTAGCTCATTGGGCAACCATATGGAACTATGTGCTGATCATGTGGTCAGCAAAAAGTTTGTTATAACAACCTCGCCACGTTTCGTGGTGCAAGACAAGCCTTCTAAACATCCGCTACTGTGGATTAATTTGTTCCAGCTTCGACTACGCATTCAGTGTTTGCGGCACCATACGCGGAATCGCCTGACACAGACAATGCAAAAAGAAATTTCTCTGTAAAAAGGTGTAGCGATGCTCTCCCGCTAATGCCACCGAAAACGAAATAATTATTGTTTCTGGCCATTCCATGGTGCGCTTTGTTTTGCGCAAGTTTTGCTTCACTATTTTTCGCCCACTGCAATCGTATTCCGTCAAAATACTCAAAGAACCCGAGGCTGGTAAATAACCTGCGTCGCTGGGCGACTGGCTGGAAGGAGAGTGGCGGTTTACAAGGAGTCATTCCGCGTTGAACGGCCGTCCGCCGTATGCGCCATAGCGTTTGCCTTTCGGCGCCGTCTTGGCGGGTTTGCCGCTCCTCCCCCCCCCCGCTCAACCCGGCCAGCGTTGCTCCCACAACGGCGGCGTAGATAAGCAAAGAGTTGCGTCACCGGACACCTGCGTTGACAGCTGCGGCGCCGCCACGCCGCCGCCAGTGCCTCCTCCTTCTCTCTCTCAGCGTTGCCCTCTCTGTCTCATCAGTCTTTCAAATGTGTTGCGTTGGTCGGGGGTCTTGGTCGCTGTGTGTGTTCTAGCGAACAGGCGCATATTCAATGGTGGTCACGCATGACACCGTGTTCGAAGTGACGCTCGGATTAAGGAATATTCATGGAGTTGCGGACACGGACAACGTGGGCCTGTTAACGGTGAGTGTACTGTTTTCGTAAATAGTAATCATACAGCGCTAGCTGGGCGCCTGCAGCAGCTCTGCCGAAGTAGGCTGCCAGCCATTTACAACAGCATGCGTTCGCGGGCCTGTTGCAGATGCCCGATTAAACGTGGGACTTAACAAGTTCACACTGCTATGCGCGATGTTGTGTATGTGCCTGCATCACTCATACAGTGAGTGATGTGATCACTTAACAAGGGCGGGATTAGTTGCTGATCGCACATTGTCTCTACACTGCACAAAGTGATTGATATTGTTTTAAGATGTGCTTTGGGCTACATCGTAATAACATTTCTATTAATACTCATATGTGCAACGTGCTTCTGTAGGTGTAAGCGCAAAAAAAGAAAGAAAAAGCAAAAACTATGTACAAAGGCGCACTGTGCGAAATGGCTTTTTTTTGCCTAAAGATGGTATAGTTGGAGGTGCTGATATGCCGCGATGCTCCCAGCACGTGTGCCTCGGTCTTTTAAGCTATTTAGGACAAGTGCCACCAGCAACAGGGAAAGATCTAGCAGACTTCCAAAGGCGCGTTGTTGTGGCCATCGCCGTGCGTTGTTTTCCCTCGTTTCTGTTTGCTGTTTTCGTGCTTCGCTTTCATCTGCGATAATGTTCGGCGTTATAACAGAATCGAGAAAGTATACGTGACTGTTGGAGCTATGTGCGGTTTCTCTAGCATAAGTCATGGCTGCTGCAACGTAGTCGGCGTCCGCGCGCGTTGGTGTCGTTCGAGCGCTCTTACTTGCGTGATTGTGTTTAACTGAGTATTATGCACGGGTTACGTTTGTAAATCTCGTAGTCAATAATCGCTAATAGCGTGCCCCTGATTGCCATCAGAGGATGGGCTTGGTTGTCGAAATATGCCAGACGCTTTTTCTGAAAGCAAGCTTTGAATTTTTTTTTTAAAGAAGTACTTTCATACGTGCAAGGCAGTGCCTATTGCAGGCCCGCAACTCTTTAAAAACTGGACGAGCTATCACATCATTTATCAAATTACAATGAATTAAGATTATTGAATTATAGATGACGAATTTCTGTGCTAGATTAGGTGCACAAAACACATCTTCGCAGCCCTACGTCTAGAAAGCAGGCAAATAGGCAGCACAGCGTCAAATTTGGATTAGATTCCATTGACGGAGCGTCTTGTGAGAGTAGAAAGAACGAGAAAATTGTTCATTTTTGATGCCCTTATAGAGGCAGTCAGAATCGCACTGATTGGTGACTTGTAAAAATTCCTCAGATTGTTAGAGGCGTGATTTAAGTAAGTAAATCTTTCACTTTTTTTTGCAGACCTCTTCGCTAGTGCCACGCCCAAGATCATTTGTTCTCATGTAAAAGAGAAAGCAGAGATGTCTTCACTGTTTGTACATGAAGAGGTAAGTTTCTTGTGTGTTTTGAGTAATGCTACATGTTCTAAACGTTGTACTTTAAGAATTGTTTTTCACACTGGCTTACTACCCTAGAAGGAATTTGATTATTAAGTGAGTTCAGGCTTTCGTAAGTGCCATTTTTGAGCTGTAGTCTTACACTTCACCTCATTTCGGGAATTCGCTGTATGCTGAAAAACTCTTATCTTTATCATACGAAATTATTGGAATGTATGGGTTGTATGCTTCGAGTTCAGTGTAATGTCAATTACACGCCATTTCGAAGGATACACACTACACATTCTTTATATATGGTGCTGCCAGAACAGCACGAAACTTTTTTATGAGAAGTCATATTTGCTCTTATTACAGGATGAGAGGGTGCCGCTGACGTCCTGCGTAGTCTACCCTGGACCCAGCCTAGAGCAAGCCTACTTGCTGAACCTCCACATGGATAACCGAAAAATCTTCCGTGTCAGTAATGACGAAGAAGGAAGGAGTGACAGCACTGATGAGTTGATTTTTTTTTATTTTCAACATTGTCTACGGCCGCAAGGCCTTTAACAACCACCGTGATTGAGCGGCTTTTTCTCGGCGTGAGTTTGGAGTTTATCAAAGAAGTTGTTCAGGCAGTACGACGCTGAAAATTTTAGTGTCACAATGCCTGAACAACTTTTTCTAGTGTGTTCATGGTAGATGAACAAATATTGTTATTTGTGTAAGTTATTTTGCTTAAATATAGCTGGACCATTCCATGCCAAACGTCCCAGCCACTTTGGCGACCATCTGAATTGTATTTGAAAAAAAAATGTGCTGACTTACTGCGTTGAAAACAGTGAACTGCTAGAATACTTCAGCGAGAAAAAACGTTTTGTTCATGTGGCTGGCTTATAACTTCCTGGCATAATGCCGTCTGTGTGCTGTTTGTGGAAAATTTTGTTTTAAAACTACCGCTTATTTTTTCTAAAGCAGATTCGGTCTACCTGTTAAGTAAATGTGCTTCTGTAAGGTATTTGAAGCTCAATAATAATAGTGCAATTTTTTTGCCACATTCGCTTCCAAGAATAAAGCCAAAATGTGTTATGTTTGCATTTTTCATTGCAATATTACACTTTGTATGAATATCTGAGCAGTGAATACTTACTCCACAGAAGGTATATTCTGAGGAAAAAATATCTTTATACCTCTCGAGCTGCTGAAATATACGAGAAAATATCACGAATTTCAGAAAATCGTGATTTTTGTCCGTATTGAGATGCAATTTGCTCCATGTTGTGATACAATGAAAACTCATCATTATACCTAAACTCTAAGAAAATGAAATTCTTTTCTGTAATAAAAATCTTATCGCAAAAAGGACAGGAAAGAGCGCTGTCAACTGAATTTTATTGAAGGTGCTACGAGCGTTTTTATACTGAGCACAAGACCAGGGCTCATCTGCAACACCACATGTGTGACCATGACAAAATAATTTTAACCGAGAAAAGAATACTCTTTTTCGGAAAAGATAAGTGAAAGTGTACTGATGCATTGATCCTTGGCCTTCCTGATAAAGAGTTCTAAAATCTCTCATTTTTCTGCTTGCTTTTTTTTCAAAAACCGTGTTTTATGAAACCTAGGACTACAGTTACATTCTTTACGGTGTCCGGCCATGAGACTACTATAGCCCTTCTTAACATTTGAAGCATGCTGTCTTGCTTGATCATTGAAGCATTGCCCAGTTTGTCTTATGTTTACTTTTCCACGTGTTAGCGGTATCTCATACATATTAGATTGGCATTCAGTAAACCTATTCTAGTGACGAATGGTGCAAGATTGACTATTCCTGTTGCTGTAAGTACATGCACTTTTGAAAGCTTGCAAGGGGTGGAAAACAACAATGTCATATCTGCTGGCTCTTTTCCTAAAATTGTGAGACACCTTATGTACGTAGTACCATGTGACATGCAAAGGTGATTGGTCATTCTCTTTTTCTTTTGGTCCTGTTTCCTTTAACTTTACTTTCTGCAGGAGGGTTTCGCAAACAAGTGTGATGATGCTGTTGGGGTATTGCCTGGTGCTAACAGCCCAGGAGTGCTAAGAATGTTCTGCCTTTTGATAGTGGTCATTCAAAATTAATAGAAAGAGGAATTGATACCACATGTATTCAGGCCACCCTTCAGAAGTCTTGTTAGCGCAAGGGTGAGGTCAGGCTTAAAAACCAGATTAAAAGACTAAAAGATGCTGGGTATCCCAACAGAATCTTCACACCCGTTTTCAAAACCCTCCTGCAGAAAGTAAAGTTAAAGAAGACAGGACCAACAAAAAAGAATGACCAAAACCTTTGCATGTTATACCACATCACGTGTCTCACAACTAGAAAAATAGCCACCAGATATGACATTAGCGTGTTCTTTTCCACCCCTTGCAAGCTTTCAAAAGTGTGTGTACTAAACAGCAACAGGAATGATCAATCTTGCCCCATTCGTCACTAGAATAGGTTTACTTATTGCCAATTTAACGTTTGTAGAAATATTTTTTATCAGGTAAACCAATGATCAGTGCATCACTACACGTTCACTTATCCTTTCCGAGAGGGAGTATTCTTTTCACAGTTAAAGTTATTTTGTAGTGCTCACACGTGTCGTCGCGCATGAACACGGTTTTTGTACTCCGTATAAAAGCGCTTGTAGCACATTCATTAAATTCAGTTGACAGTCTGTGCTCTTTCCTGTCCTTTCTGTCTCTTCCTAAAGCTGTCGCGCTGTCACTAGCACACAACCACGATGAACTAACTCTCCCAAATTAGGCTCTTGTTACGTAACACGTAGACGGAGTTTCGTATGGAAAGAAGGAGCGGTGCTTTTAAAATAAAATTTTTCACATACAACACCTAGACGGCATTCCAGAAAGTTCAGAAGGCAGCCACGTGACCAAATATTTTTCCTCTCCTAAATATTCCAGAAGTTCACTATTTTCAATGCAGCACGAGTTTTTCGAATACATTTGAGATGGTTGCCAAATTGGCTGGGACATTTGGCATAAAGTGACCCAGCTGTGTCATTAGCCATAAGTATGCATTACCTCTTTTGTTTTTTGTGTGTCCTGACTCAGTTTTGTGTTCGTTTTTAGCATATTGTGTTTCTAATCATTGTATTGTTTTCTTAAGTATCCGCTAAAGTTATATGTGCGAAAACCCGTATATGATTGCATGTACATCATTTCTCATAACAAATTGTTATACATCCAGGAATACAAAGCTTAAACCACTGTGATTGTATACATTTGAAAACACTATCCATATATTTTTTTGTGTGCATCACTTCTTGGGAACGATTGTGTACATGAAGGCGTATATAGTGAAATCATGGTGATTGTATATATTTGAAAGAATCATAAGTATATATTTGCCTGTATTTCATTCCTATTAACCGATTGTGTACACGAAGGAGTATTAAACTGGAAACCACTGGGATTGTAGAAACCTGAAAGAATTATAGGGATATATTAACGTGTATTTCATTTGTAGTCTCTATGTACTTGAAGCAGTATACTAAACTGAAACCAGTGTAATTGTATGTTGCAATAAAGTGAAACTGAAAAAATATAATAAACATTTGAGGTGTTGCATGTGTAGTGTACGTATACATGAACGTATATCTAGTGAAAAAGTTGTGTGGCAGAAGAAAAGTTTATGTTTTATTTGCCTATTAAATAAACGCAATATGCAAGGGCAGCAAGGCTTCATTTTCTGTAACGCACATTATGCATATACACTGAAGTATATATAGATCCAGCACAAGTTCATACACGATTGTACGCGTTTATATTTTTGCCCACACGCAATGAATGGAGCTCGACAGGTGGTGTACCATCGATAAACAGGACCACTTTCTTCAAGTAGTGTTTAATCAGTGCATGCTGGTATCTATTGGTGGCAGTAGTTGCCACCCCTGCCATGGGCACTCAACACCCTTGTGCACCCTTCTCGCACCCTCCTCAGAGGGTGCTAAAAAAGTGATGGACATCGAAGGCACCCTTTCTTAAGGGTGTTTTTTTAACACCCTACAGTTTTTTTACATGTACACCCTATTCTAAGGGTGCATGGTAAAGCACCTTTTTTGGAAGGTGCTGAATTAACACCCTTAGGGTGTCGTCCACGGGCCAAGCTCATTTACACCCTTCTGGGTGTAAAAATTTTTACTGTGTAGGCTTTTGCAAACACAAGTAATTTTCATGAAGCTTTCATCACATTGTAGCTGCTTTAAGCATTTATTTTAAAATGGTCCATATTTATTTACTGGTTTCTTTTTTATTTGTTTGCTGTACTCTTTTCAAGGGGAGGCTTTACTGTTCTTTATGCATGCTGGTGCATCTATTTATATGTGTACGTGTACACAAGCAACCCCCCCCCCCCAATCCCAGCATTGCCTACGCCAGAATTCTGTGCGATTTTTGCAGCTGAAGTGAGTAGTGGCAATGCCTGGTTGGTGATGGGCTCTATCTCATAAAGAGAAAATTGTTGCTGAGCCTTGGTAAGGACAAGAAAGGAAAGTACTTGTGAATACTTTATTTTTTACCTTCTGTTTGAATGTATACAAAGTGCATTTATTACTGAATACTGTGCTTGAACATATGTACCTACCTTGTGTTATATTCTTGGCATTTGCATCTATTTATAGGTATAGTTTGTAAATTATTGCGCGCCAGAATTTCTTATATTCATAACAGGATATGTATATAGGTTTCACACATATTGTGGTGGCTTTCATGTTTGATTTTTCGCGCATTCATTTCAAATGTGTGCACAATGAATGTCTCACAATATTTGTATTTGTTAGACACGTACATTGCGTAAATCGATCATAATACAGTTTCACAACATGATTCCTTATAGCAAACAAGCTGTGTTGTATTTTGCGTGTGAATTTTTTACTATAGACTACATTCTATCGAGCTTCTCACTCTACACAGGTACTTTACTTTATTACTGGAAGGTAGGGGAGGTAGTCCCACTTCTCCTATGAGGTAACAAAAGCCTAACAACCAACTATCGCCCCATTTCTCTTACGAGCACGTGTTTTTTCCTAAAATTAACACCTTCTTTTAACCTCCACAACATGGTTTTAGGAAATCATAATCATGCGAGACTAAGTACCCGATCTAATTCTTGATCGTTCATTATCCGCTGACTGCATTTGTTTTATATTTTGCAAAAGCATTCGATCAAGTGTGTCATAAACTTCTCATCCACAAGTTACGGAACCTAAATCTTGACATTAACCTAATAAAGTAGGTCGAATGCTTTCTTGCTAATCAGTTACAATACGTTACCGCTAACAGCTACAATTCATAAATGCGCCATGTTGCCATGAGAGCGCCCTGAGAGTTGGTCCTCGGTCGCTTGTTGTTTCTATTATATATAATTGACCTAACCTCTGTAGTAATTCTAACATGCATCTTTTTGCTGATTGCGATACTTTTACAGAAATTACTTCAAACGACTATTGCAATCGCGGCCTACACTCCAATTTAAATATAATATCTAACTGGCGCAGCTTGTGGCTAATAGAACTAAATAATAATAAATGTAAAGTTATACATGTATATAGATCATCTAACTGTTCCCAGGTATACTACATAAATATTCTTTCTTGAGATCAAGTAACCTCATACAATACTTAGGAATTCATGTCACAACCAATCTTGCTTAGACAACAGACATCAATTATAAAATTAACAATGCTAACCACACCCTTGGCTCCCTCAGGCGAAACGTTTTTGATGCTGCTGACTTTTTAAAATTATTACACTATAGACCAGTATACGTCCAAAATTGGCATCATCCTCATCAGTCTGGAACCTTAATAACACTAATCTCGTTAAAGCATTAGAACTACTTCAGAATAACGCCGCCTGTTTTATTCTTTCTACTCATAACACAACTCCCAGCGTAACAGCCATAAAACTAGCCTATCACTTTCGTCTCTTGCAGCCCGGTGTGAAATCTTAAATTTTCCATTGTTTCGAAAAGTATTTCACCACACAACATTGCATGTCACGCATGGTCATTCATAATACGCACTATGTATCGCGTTGCATCGATCATTAATAAGTTTCATGCTCTTTTTAGCAGCACCAACACATTTTGTCAATTATGCATTTCTTGCACGTCTTTACAGTGGAACCACCTTCCCAAAAATATTTTATGTATTAGTGAAAACTCCTTGTTAAGTGTTGCACTAAGCAGCATTGCTAAGTAGATTGTCATTTATTTTGCTGCATATTGTGTATGTTTGTTTTTCTTGCTTTTCTATTCATTGTATAACTTATCTTGATTTAATACTTTGTAATGGTATATTCACTTTTTTCTCTGTATTGCACATTTATGTTTTACCTATGCTGTGCAAACTACTGATTGTAACCTGTAACGTACACCTCTCCTAATGCCCTGTTTGATTCTGACGGTACAATAAATAAAATGAAAATAACCTATGAAAATATTTCGCTTATTCCGGAATATTTTCGTTCTATCTAGGACTCAATTCGTACTAAAAATTGGGCGAGCTGGATTTGATACAAGGTGGACGGTAAAAACCGCACAAAGAGAAGGTTACAAGAAAAGTACTATTGACGCATGCACTGGATTTATTTCTATAGGCTCATTCATATCGTTCCGCAAGTCCATGTATTTGCGCTGTTTTATACCTTCTACCTCACAGGTGGTCTCACAGGGACGTGACTTGAGCAATGTTGGTACAAGAGGAAGTCATAGTTTTGTTCAACAGCATTTTCACGCGTATTGTTGACAGCTATGACGTCCTGCAGTGTAAACTAAGAATGTACTAAGCGCAGAGTGCTCTAGAAACTGCATCGGGGACTTTATTCAGGAACACGCACTTTAATGAGATCGCTTTGATGCATTAATTGTGTTTGTTCACATTGAAAACTTTTTCGGCGCGAATGGGACGGAGCACAAATAAGGAACTACACAACACAGGCGCTGGCTATCAACTGAAGTTTTATTGAATTAAAATTCAAATTCAATGCATTAGGCTTACGTAACTCCCATTCTGAAAGGCAAACGGACGGCTCAGATATGCAAACATCTCCCGCATCTTTTATGAAGTACGCTCCCGCGAGTTCTCGTGCCCTTCTATCACTATGCTTGTGCATGATGGCAGTATTGTCAAAGAACTGCCCTGTTCGCGTTGAAAATTTTTCAATTTACATCAGTTCTGACTCGCCCACCTATCTATTTTACTGCAATTCGTTCACAGTATCAACTTGCAAGACAGACACGCATTATGGACGAATATGCCATCCACACAGATCTCAGCAGTTCATTTGAACACATCTTAAATCGGGTACAATAGAGTTTCCACATTTAGCGTGCAAATTTACGCAGTAGCCACGTTAGGACAACGAAGCTTGGACGTTGTGCCGTATTGACTAATATGCTAAATATTTAAAATAAATCTCATGGGGTTCCTCATACGCTCACCTAAGATGAATGACAAGCGAAATTAGTCTTACTTCTTCTCACCCATTGTACCCATCGTCTCCCCTCCCGGGTATTTCTATATCAAACATGGTTTTCTGACTGCCTTAAAAATGCGCTAAACTGCGAGCAATGAAAAATCAAAGACGAGTGAAAAAAGAGGGTTCAGCACGACCGAAAACCACTTAACATTGCTGTTGCTTTTCGCAGTCTCTAGCGCAGAGACTCCAGGGCGTAGAGACTAGGACGCTAGTCTTGCTAACTTGATAGGCAAAGTGGAAGGTGCTCTGGAGGCTTATACTAGAAGCTGGGTTATATGAAGATGCGTGGAGCAAGAAACCATGTTACCGCGATTCTAAATTAGTGCCGGTGCTCCAGCGCTTTGCTTTGTGTTCTCCTTTGCCCCTTCGACGCAGCGGGTGAACAGAACAAAGCGAGGAAAGCACAAAACAACGCAGGGACCGACCGACTCTAAGTCATTGGCTGAACTGACACTCTATGTGATAAAAAGTCACGCTGGCCGCCATATTGCAGAACACCTGTCTCTGACATCAGATAAAAACAATGTACAATATCAGAGCCCTAATTACTTGGTTGTGAAATATATCATTTAGGCCTTAAATAATCGTCGAAGCGGAAATTATAAAGTTAATATATTACCAGTTAATATAATACAAAAAGTATTATTGGTTGGGCGTGACTTCTTTGTGTACTATAGGTTCTCCGTGAATGCACATATTTAAACTGTTAATGAAGTCACGAACTCAACTGAGCTAGAAAAAAAATTTCTCAGCCTGCGAAGCCGTGCATGGCCGGTCCAGATTATATATAATATGAGTGGTCATTCATTAGAGGAAAAGAAATGCGAAGACGCTTGTTCGTGCCTTTCGTATTGGGGTCACGGCTTAGCGCTTTGTCGAAAGGGTATAAAGGGGATATGAAAAGAGAGAAGGAGAGGAATTAGTAGGTTAAGACAGAAGTAGTCCACCCTGGCACGGGCACAGAGGACTACTTGCTGGCCCACCGGCCTACTCCTGAACCGTTCATGAGTCAGAAAGAATAGGTAGATATAAAAACGGCGCGTCGTCTGCTACAGCACTTACGGTTGAAGGAACCTTCAAGGCTCAGCTCTTCACTGCTTCAAGTTGTGTGCGATTCAGTGTAATCGGGGAGGAGGCAAGATAACTGGTAACAACCGCGTCGCAGAAAGTACGTGTTTACTCCCGATTACACTGAACGGCACGCACCTTGAAACAGCTTAAACAACTTAACACCTTAAAGCAGCTAAAAACACCCTAAATGCCTTAAATATTTTAACAGAACAGCTAGACATCGAACTGGAAGACGTCATTTGGCTATCTACCACTCCAGAGGGGAAAGTGAGGAGCTCACTCACCACGATCAATATTGCTGGTGGCAGGTGCGCTATTCTTGGCCTCAATGAGTGGTTACAGGAGAGAGAACAAGGTGTATCGAAAACCAGTGCCTTCTCTACTCTCAGACGCATGGCACGTCGGCCACTGTGTTTTTCCGGCTTTTGCGCCGGTTTCTCTAAAAGGGCTTCAACGCTTAAATGCGGGAAAGATTGGCAGAGCTCAGCAGAGTGAAAGTATACAAGTTCTCAAAACGAAATGAGAGCGCAAACAACAACACTATAGCACAATATTTATTTACTGCAGCCCAACTGCCCGCTAAACTTCATGCTGAAGGTAGTGAATTATCACAAGATTGTAATAATTATGGGATTGAAAATTTCTTCAACATCCAGAATTGAGAACAACCTACATCAATACAAACACGATCAAGTGGGTAAGAAATTGTGAACACATTTAGAAAAAAACATTGCCACGTGAAAAAATTCAGTGACGCCGACCTCTATACTCCCTTCTAAGGTCCGTACCCGCTGTGCGTTTATTTCCTGTGCTGCACCCAACGCCCCTCTGTTTCTAGTTTAATGCAGCGTGTCTACTTTGCTGGTTGCTATGTGATTAAGAAGTGAAAAAGCAGCGCTGAAAACGGGAAGACAAAAGGACGTCTGTCGTCCTTTCAACGTCCAGTGTCCAGCGCTGTTTCCTCACTTCTTAATATATTTTGTTTTGTTTCTTTTTTGTGCGTGTTCACCCCTCTCAGCGCAGCAGTTAGTTTTTCTTGTGGCGCGTCTCTCCCTCATCATGCCTGAGTGTGTATTTTTTTTATTCTTCCCCCTACGGGGAAAAGGGGTTGAGGGCTCGGCGGATGACTCCGTGGTGCAGTATCCGTGCTGAAAGGGCAGGCATTGGGAAAAACTGTTCTGCACTCTGCGCGTTCCTCTCGTAGCCCGTCTGCTTGGTAGTGGGAGGAGAAATGCGAGAACGAGTGGGAGGGTTCAAAGTCATGCGCCACGTGGTGGACGTTTCGCGAACTAGCCTCTCATGAGCCGGAATACCGCATGTTCAACATAGTCGGTAGTTTTATACAAATCTCACACTTCTTTACCAGCTTCCACGAAACACTCATGAACAGATATAACTCTTACATCACGGTGTCTGTACAATAGCATACTACGCCAAACATAATGAAGACTAAGTAAAAAAAATAACGTCCAGATGTTGCACAAAACTTTGACAAGGCAAAAAAAAACGTATTTGATGTGGAGTAAGGGGTATTTTTTTTAATTTCTCTGTTTAATGTCCAGAGAGAAAATGGCAAAGTTACTATCAATAAATACATGTTATGGTTTTTACACAGGCGACAGCTGCTACCCTGTGGTACATACATCCCTCTCTCTTAAATCCATGCTTTCACGGACAACGTTCCCGTATGAATCTTGAAAAAGAAAACTGTAACATTGGGTGGTGTCCGCAAGTTCTTCACTTGTTTTAGTACGTCTTCTCTCAATAATTTCTCATACAATGAACGGTGAAAGGGCCACAGGAAGAATATTCTGTATTGAGTCTTTCATAAGGCGTTTTTTGTTCATATATACCGGAGTGAAATTTCGTAATGGCATACCGCGTTATATAAAAAATTCCCGGAACATTTCCAGATCATTGAAAAAATACTACTTTGAAGCAATTTTCTCTGCTTGAGTTGACTGATACTTTAGGTTGTAATTTTTCATTATGTACATATATTGCTCTTTATGTGTTTAGTGTTTTCTTGGAAAGATGTTTTAATTTTGTATATATATTGCCCTTTATGTGTTTAGTGTTTTCTTTGAACGGTGTTTTCTTTGAAAGATGTTTCAATATCCTTGTTCTCTATATTAAGCCATATAAGAGAACTACAATTGATACTTGCAACTACAAGTATCATTCTTTAGGTCTGTACGCCACTAGTCAAATATTTGTGTTTACTACAAGTTATGTACTTTTCCTTTTTTAATGTTCAATTGAATTCATGTGACTGTTGCTAGCGGATAAACATTACTTCTTGTATACCGAATTTGAATTGTTTACTTCTATTTATTTTTAATTAGAACTATTACAGTTTCACTTATGTATACTTTCAATGGGACGTGCACTAGCCTTCGGCTATGGGATCATACAGTTTGTGTTATTTTGTAAAAGATATGAGTGCAATAAAGATCATTCATTCATTCATTTACTTTCGTTAGGCACTTTATCCAAAACATTGCCCTTAAAAAAAAACTACATGAGAACACAACTTCGCACGAAAACGGTGAAAAGTTGTGTGTCCTCCTGTGTCTCAGGATACAAAAATGTCAGGCATGTGGTGTAAAAACACTGTTTGTAAAATAAAGAGCTTAAGAAAGCGTCTCAGAGACAGCCATCTTTGCTTAACACGCTGAAACAAGTTCGTTCTAGATGTCTTCTCTCATGTAGAGCTTCTGGTGAACGTGGCAAACATCCTGTGAATCTTATGGATGCTTTTACGCGTACAACTAAGTGCCTGTAAAAGGTGCATAACTTTAGCAACCAAAAACAAGTTACATACAGCTGACCAAGAAAAAATTGATAAGCTAAGGCCGCCCCAACCTTGAGTTGCCTCACGCTGTTCCTCCACCTTTTCTAGCCAAAACACTGCACTGTCTCAAGCCCCATATTCAGAAATGCTGTTTGACTTGATATTGACTTGTCACGGATTTCACTGCAGCACAAACGCGTTTCGAACGCGCTGTCTTTAGGCCATGCAAAGGTAACACAAACGCCGAGACGCGTTGCGAATGCGCTCAATCGAAGGCGATTGCAAGTGAAGTTCAAGTCAACTAGCGTTTCTGAATACGGGGGTTAATACCTGTTCAATTACACTTCTAGGTAACGACTAGGGGTCGTGATCCGCTGTATATTTCCGAAAAAACTGGGCCTCAGGTCCCAATTACTCTCCCATAAACTCACGCTTTTGAATGCGGCGCATTTTTCAGCAAACTTCAGTGACAATAAGCGTATCTATTTATCTAGCCGATTAAGTTTGGGTGCCCTTGTGGTCACCCCCTCAACTTGGCGTGAACCAAAATTAGCATGGGATGGTACGATGGTTTGACGAATATGATGCGCTGGTCAAGACTTGAATAGTGACACAATTTGGTAATGTAAGCCGTCAAACACTTCCCGCCAGACAGTGGCACATGGCCGCGGACAGGTATGTGCCACAGTTGATTGACACTTACTATCTACCCACGAACGACGAGAACGTACTTAGGTAATTTTCACGCGCCAGCGTCAAGAAATACCCGACATTTGTAGCGTCAACCCGACGAATAGAAAGAAAAAAAAAACGTCAGGGTGCCTTCTGGAACAAAACCCAAGTATCTGCATGGGAGTGAAAAATTTTACCTCAAACCTAGGCCAGGTCACAAAACCACTTTTCAAAAAACACGCTTATCGTCGTGAAACGTCAACAGTCATTGTAGTGCTGCCTACACAAGTTTATAAACATTACATATGTACCCCATCGATACAGCCATCACATCGTGTTAGTGTCAATTGTGGTTAAGTACTATGCACTGAGGTTGATTTATGTAGCAGTGTATGGGCCAGCATCTTCAGGAACATCAGCACTTCATATCAGATTGTGGTGTCGTTAATACGCATATTTCAGTTCACATAGTTGCGCAAGTGCAAACAACTGGTTATATTAACATATGGAACTCTTCAGCATATGTCTGTGCGTGAAAGATTTGTATATATATTCAGCTTCATTTCTTGACGTGTCGCTCAATGAAAAAAATTGTAACACGTTCACCTTCCCTTCGCATGCTTCGCATAACGTCGATTCCCAGGCACGTGGGATTTGCCGAAACGTTTTTCTTTGTTCAATAAACCTTCACATGTGTCGCAAAATCTTTCAGTGTTTCTTAATAACTAAGTGACACTTTCTGTATCAACAGCAAAAACAAACAGGCAATATCATCTGCGTATGCCAAAACACGCGCTTCACATGACTGCAACTTGAAAATATTCATCTCAGCGTGGTAAATCACTTTCTTACACAGTGGTTTCAAAAATATATCAAAAAGTAAAGGACTCAAAAGACACCCCTGGCACATGAAGGAAAAAACCTGTATGCACTGTGAGAGTCCTCTATTCACAATAAATTTGTAGTACAACTTTTGTATGCCATTCTAATACCTTTTCATGTGATCGCATCAAGAATTACGTGCTCAGCTAGATTAAAGGGTATACTGTGTAGAACATGTGGAAACCTTCATTTATAGCAATCTGTAGCATGGCTACTTTCTGATGTGCAGCGTCACAATACTCCAAAATACTCCTGCCAACATGAGTATTGGTGAATACTCTCCTACGCTTGATGCCGCAAGTCTGATGCGGCCCGATCAATTTGTGTATCACTCCTTGCCGCTTCCTAACCGGCACTTTCATTACTACCTTATATTCAACGTTTCTTAGGGTAATTGACCTGTATCGCGTTACTTTGCGTAAAAGGTGTTGCTATTTTCTTTTAGGAATCACTACAGTGTGCGCACGATTAAATGATAGAGGCAGAGTACCTCGACCTAAGACTCTAAACAAACCTTATACAATGCTGTGGCCATATGCTTATTAAACGCTTTTTTTAAAAGGCGGTAATAATGCCATAAGACCAGGCTACTTGCCCATGCAAAGATCTTCGATAGCCCTCTCATTGTGTCCTATACTAATAGACATTTCTAATAGATTTGTGTTCCCAGCATTACGTGTTAGCATTTTTATCAAGACCTCCTGTACAAAACCCGGCTCCTTTGCTTCACAATAAGCGAAAAATTCTGAAAAGTACTATAGCTTTCAAAAGCATTCATGATAACTTTATGTATCCTAAATATTTTATCATTCAATAATATCTCTAGTAAGTTGTGAGCTCAAGTGTATGCGTTTTCATCTGACAAGGCTCGTTTTGGCTAGCCTTCACCAATAAGCTATTTCTCTGCTCTTGTGCGCATTATGTTTTACACAATTGACCCTTTATATTTACTCTGTTCAAGGCACTCAATTTTGTTAATTGTGACCTGCAGTTTATGTGGAAATAAGAGCGGATTTTCTGTTTTAATTTTCAACAAATACTTTAGCTCTACATGGACCTTGCATTCCTGTTTTTGAGCTTGATACTGGCGACAACACTCAATCGCCATCATTTTTATCTTTGCATAAATGATTCTCATCCTTTCGTCGCACTCCTTTCTGCGTGTTTTGAAGAATACTTGATTTCCTTTTTTGTCTTATCACCAAGCTTTTCATGAGTAAATGTTTTGGTATTCAGTTTTCGTGTTTGCTATACAACTTTTTTCACTTTTGTTCTATCCTAAACAAGACTAAGCAATTATCACTGAAGGAAACATCATAAACTTCATAGCTCTGACGTTTGCCAATTCTCAGATCAAACATATGGTCGATCTGGTCGTGCGTGACTAGAGCCTTGAAAATGTGTGAAGTGTTGGCGACTACCACTCTTCATAAACGTTTTGTGTTGTTAAACTCCCCGTATAAATCACTCTTCGTAACCAGAAACACGTAATGCAAAAATAAATTGTCAAGGCTATCTCTAAGAAACTCAACCCTTTGATCACTTACTTTAACAGTATACGTACGATCACCTTGGCTGAGAACACAATTCAAGTCACCCAACAGAATCGCACATCTCTGACACTCAAAGCACGCTTACAATTAAAAAAAAGACATCTGTCTCTCATATCTATAGGTGTTTATACACACCTATCTTTAATTTTGTGTTCCAGTAACAATTGTCGCACAAAACAAAACACTCGTGTAAGCAAGTTATCACTTCTACTACAAATCCAAGAGAGTGCGTGAACAAAAAAAATTGGCAGATCCCGCATATACGCTGGGAATCGATAATATGCGAAGCACGAATGAGAAAGGTTGATATGCCACTTCAAAATCAGCACAACGTTACGAGATGGAGGTAAATGATGCCGTACATACCTTCCGTGTCAGGAATATTATGTTCGTACTTGTCGTTTACTTTCGTCATCTATTCACGTCACGTGATACCGAATTTAGTGTACGTAGAGCTAGTGATACGCCCGCGAGCACGCTGCGTGGTATGTTGTCATTTTCGTATAAATGACATGCGTGTCAGGATTATCTTGTTTGGATTATGATTATCATGTTACGTGACGTCAATGAATTATCATCCATTGACGTCACGTAACACCAAATTTGGTATATATAGAGTTAGCAAAATGGCCGCGAGCGCATCGTGAGTGTAGCATGTAGTCAAGTTGTTACATGACACGCATGTCGTGATTATCAAGTTTGGCTGGGTCATTTACTTATGTCGTATGTTAGCGTCACGTAACACAAGATTTGGCATATGTGAAGCTAGCGAAATGGCCGCGAGCACATCATGAGCGTAGTATGTAGTCCTGTTGTTACATGACACGCATCTCATGTTGATCATGTTTGCACCAGTATCATGTGTTACTCGTCCATTCATGTACCGTAATACCAAATTTGGCATATGTGATGCTAGCGAAACGACTGTGAGCACATCATGAGCGTGGCATGTAGTCATGTTCTTACATGAGTCGCACATTATGATTTTCATGTTAGGGTCTGTTGCTTTTGTTCGCCACCCAATCTTGTCATACCACAGCAGTTTAGCACCATGCCATGTGAACAAAATCACCGGAAGAGCTGCAGTGACATGAAATCACGACATTCATGACATACAATTTAAGATTTTCGTATTCTGACTAATCGAATATGTTGCTCGTACAGTCTTGTTACGCTATACCAAGTTTAGTATTGATACCATTATCGAAATTACCAGGAGAGCTAAAAGTCGTAGGTGGCTAGATAGATAGTACGCTCAAAGTTCGCTAAGAAATTCTTCGCATTTAAAAATGATACATCCAGCTGATGTTTTCACCACATGGCTCGTACATGCATTTCACTAGAATGAAAATTGTGATACCCAGGTATCAGTCACGTCCTCAATACTAAATTTTGTCTCCTGGACCGCGAGCAAGTCAAGGTCGTTTTAGTGCTACAGGCATTTCAACTGGTACTGTTTGGGACGCGCTCCTAGGCCACATACATTCAGAAGTACCAATGCGTAGAAGCTTAGTCATGCTAGTCACTTTGATGATAAGGATGAAACTACCATACTGCGCCTACCATGTCTCGTATACCGTGCAGTGAGAAAACCAGGGTTTCACGCGTCTTGATTCTGTCCCCGAACCGCGAACCGATGACAATGACAGCGACCAGGTTTCTAGGACATATTTTTCACTCATAGAGCCCACGATGCGATGTCACAGACGCTCCGGGCATTTCAGGTTACGTTCCGTGCTTTCCACTCGGGTGCGCATTCCACATCTCACGGTCGCTTCCGTATACCTTGCCCTGGCTTTTGGTGTACCCATCTCGCCACTGGTGCCCGTGTCTTCTTTGACTGAATATCCTGCTGGCCGGCTGTTTAAGCCAACTCATCTGCTTCCTTTGTTGAGTCCTTGCCACCTTGCGTTGGTACGTAGTCTGTCTCTTCTCCAGTCGCCTGAACGTTTGCGTCACATCCCATGAAGTTGCGGGCAGAGGCCAACTTCTCAACCGCCTCGGAGTGTATTAAATTTGCTTGGGCGTCGTCTGTTCGCAGTGAGGTGTGTGTTACTCTGGCATGACGCCTGGCGTAATCTTGACTTTCATGTCCATACAGTCGCCACCAGTGTGGGAAGCCTGGCAGTCTCGTCCTATATGTTCTAGCATGTGACACCTTAAGCAGAGTGGTGCCCGACCCGGGGCAACAGGAAGGGCAATGTTCCAAACTTAAAAAAAGTGCAGCAAGTCTTCTAGCACCACGCCTTCCTTCAATTCCTTTTTTCTGCGCTGAGAGGACGGTGATGGTCGCTAACTCGCTTGCGGTTATCTAGAGGGGGGGGGGGGGAGGGATCGTACGCCATGGCTGCCCTCCAGCTTTCACTGGAAGGATTTTTTTTAGTTACTGAACGCAAAAAGGTCACTGAAATCGTTGCACAGTCTCTGTTTACAAAAAGGCACACTTTTCAGACACAGTGAAGCAACAGCTGACACGCTGATTAGCGCTCATCTGTACGTGTGAGTAGGTTCTGTGCGTAATTTGTGCGTGAGAAATGTGGTGAACGTTTCGATGTGCTTACATTCGGGTGCGTGACTTTCTCCTTTGTTGCTATCGCATTCATTGCTTCACCTTGGCGGCAAAGCTGTGACTTTTTAGTGGCAGTGGCGGTGAACGATCAGCTTATAATTCACGAGCAGCGAGTTGCATTTCGCGTCTTTTGTGCGTTCAAGTTTTTCACGCTCATAAGCCACAATGGTTGTATTTAGTGTACAATATCCTTCAGTGAGCTCAAAACAGCCTCGCAAATGTGGTCTAGTGGCTAAAGTACTCGGCTGCTGACCCGCAGGTCGCGGGTGCATATCCCGGCTGCAGCAGCTGCATTTTCAATGGAGGCGGAATATTTGTAGGCCCGTGTGCTCAGATTTGGGTGCACGGTAAAGATTCCCAGGTGGTCGATTTTCCTGAGCCCTGCACTACGGCGTCTCTCATATTCATATTGTGGTTTTGGGACGTTAAATCTCACAATTCAATCAATCCATAAGTGAGCTCAAAACAAAAAGCATGTTTTTGCGCACTGCATGTGTCCCATATACAGTGGATATTACGAAGCGTCGCATGATGCCAACACATTCGAGCTCACGCAGCAAAGCGAAAAGGTTAGAGCAACGAAAGGTGCAGTTACGACTAAAGTCCACGCTTCTTGGCTAACTTTCGCCTTTCACCGGTACCGTCCGAACGACGTTGTCGTTCAACGAATTTTCATTATTTCAACTTCGCGAAAAGCGTACGCGTGTATTTCGATATGCTTGTTGTGATCGCGCTGATGACAACTGCATCATTCGTGTGCTGTAAATTGCACACTGTTAGATTCTCATCATGGCTGTCCCACAAGTGCTTGCTAATGGGAAGTTCACTGCTTGTGTTGCGTTGTATAACCAACTTCATGGTGCTCAGAGCGCAAATAGTGACGACGGCGTAATACGTTTGCAAACTATCGTATGGTGTACATTCGGTCCCGTGCAGCTGCGATGACGCGCTACTCACTAGTGGCCGATTTCTCGGCAAATTCATCAGGCAGGCTTTTCACAAATAATCTAGGAGTGCCGTTCAGTTCGTACATCAATTCGAGTTCGCACAGTTTTTGGTAGCACGTGAAGAATTACACAAAGGGTCGTTGCTTCACGGTCAATCAGCTGAAACTACCACCCTTCGCACTACGGCAAGAAAGAAGGTGGTGAATATTTAGTAGTTAATATCGTTCAGTAAAGCACTCTGGTGCCATATACATTCATTTCATGATCAATAGTACATCCGGTGAAAGCAGCATGGGGCATACGTCCGTGCGTCCTATCTTTTCCTATGCGAGTTCACGGGTTGTTCTTAATTCGGCAGCCGTCCTAGATTGTACGTTGCGCCACCTATAGCCCAAGGGCATTGCAAACACTGCTGATTCCAGACATGTGCAGGTTGTGCTCGTTTCGCCAAATTGCTATTCTCACACACTGTCCCGCCCATGGTTAGTTCGTGCGATGAAGATGGTCGGCACATTTTTCCTCCTCTTTAGCGTAAATGGCCAACAGCGCTGCCCAGTTTTTTACTCACGTTTCAATAGAAGACGTTTGAGCCAATTTTGTGACTACAACTAAATCATGCGGAGCCTTAAAGAGGCTTTGATGTTCACTGTAAAAATAGCTGGAGTGTTCATCTAACTATCTTCGTATTATGATATCATGTTTTCACCGCACGTTTGAAGCATTGAGTCCCGCGTTTCTTTTTTTTCTTTCATAGATAACTTGACTACAAAGTTGGTCACATAAACTTGAAGGGGATTGAAAAGACAATGGTTAGGCATATTTCATTATTAGAGCTCACCAAATGATGACCTCCCCGATCGCCATCTTGATAAGGATAGTCTGTGACAAAGTTTGAGCAGTCTTGTTCTTCAACACGGGTTTTGCTCGGATGCACTTGATGTCTGGCCAGTCCAGTGTCATTAGGTTCAAGTAGATATCTTTTGAATTCATGTACTGAATAATTGGAAATGTGAAAAAGTACTTTATATGTGTGCATCTAAAAACAATTGGGCTGCTCTTAGGTACAATTGCTAAGCAAATGGCTTTTATATATCAAGCTAAAAACGTTTATTATAAATTCGAGAAATAGACGAAAATAAAAAAATAACTGAAAAAATGTGAATTAAAAGCCAGTGCAACAATTCCTAAAACTAAGAAAAGTTGGGTAGCGAACACTACATAAGGTTATTTTGGAAAAACATAATTTCTCAGTCATAAAGTTTGTCATCCTTTGTTGACTATTGTTACGCCGCAAGCAAATGGTAATTTAAAAGGTCGAGATAGCAATATTCATGCATTAGGCCAAATTTGTAATAGTGTAATTAGCCCGGCTATGCAGTTTCATTCTATTTAACCACTAGCCACAATAGTCTAGTTTCCATGGTGAGCGACTGCTCACACGGAAGTAGTAGGATGCAATCACGGCTATGGCGGCTGCGAGAATTACTTAGACCAGTATACTTATATTGAAGTACACGCTAAAAGATTCTAGATTCTAAATTTGGGGGGACCCTACTACTTTTCGATCCACCGCATCTCATAATCACATTGGACTGCACGTATCTTGTTTAAAACAATATATTGATCGGTCTTTCCCCAACGAAAACTCTGTCACGCGCTGTGCAGGTCTCGTGAAAATTTCGCGAAAGCTTCACGCTTCTTTGAGATTACTGCCCCATCGCGGTGGTGTAGTGGCTAACGTACTCGTCTGCTGACCCGAAGGTCGTGGAATTGAATCGCGGCTGCGGTGGCTGCATTTTAGATGAAGGCGAAAATGTTGTAGGCCCGTGTGCTCGGATTTGGGTTCACGTTAAAGAACCCCAGTAGTCGAAATTTCCGGAGCCCTCCACTGCCGCGTCTCTCGTAATCATATGATGGTTTTGAAACGTTAAACTCCACATATCAATCAATTATTTGCGTATAATTTGCTGAGATGACACACAGAACGCGAAAGGTGATGTTTTATCCAGAATGAGCTTGAGTGCCAGGAACAACGCTAAAAAATTTGGTGTACAGTGTATAAAAACGGCATGTTACAGCGATGCTCACTTTATCACCGGCGAACGTTGAGTTAATGACTATCATTGTACACTGCATATAACTGTTGTCTGACTTTCCATTTGCCGGCCACAAGTTCGGCCAAATAAACAGTTTCATCTTGGAAGGGCTGAGTGCTGCTCCGTCAACGTCTCGATACCATATTATGTGGTGGACGGGCAGGGCCGTTTTACTTAGCGAAAAAAGTAAAAAGCCGGCATCGAAACCTTCAACGCTAATGCAGTAAAGCTCAAAGGTAGAATAGGGCTAGCGACAGGCTTCAAGCTCCCCAACCGGAGGTTGGACATCTACCTGACTACACAAGAGCCATGGCAATGAAAACTGGCACTCTAACAGGCGTCTCCCACCACAATCACGATGCAGCTACCCTGATAGCAGCAGTTTCCCATCATCGTCATTTGTCAACCGCATTTTTCAAAAATACCCCGACTGTCGGGTTATGAATCATTCGTCTCTTCATCGTGCATTCACCTAAGTCAAGTTGATGTGTACATCCATGAAGAACTCACTTATGTTCACCCAAGAGTAGAGTCTCACTATGGATATCACTACGTGTGTCCATATGTTAAAAAAGTTGACGTTTATATAGCACCATCACGTCTACTAGATAAACAGATATAAAGTATATATTTTCGACTACTCCATCTCCTCGGAGATTGATGGGTGACTTCAACGCCCATCATCCACTGTGGGGAAGCATCAGGACAAATCGAAAGGTCACGAATCTACTTGATCTCGCATCACAGCATGGGCCTCAGGTGCTCGACGACGGCAGCCCGGCTTATCTCTGAGGAGTAACTTAGAGCAGTTGCCTGGACTTGAAATTGGTGTTGCATAGTATTGTCACAAAAGTCCAATGGTTCACAGATATCAAAGCCCACTACAGTGACCATATCCTCACGTACGTGACAGTCAGGGGTCTTGGCGATCATCCTTCCCCAGGAAACTCAAGACTGGGAAAAGTATCAGATATAAATGGAACGTAAGTGCATGCACGAACCACCGGAATCCGTTGAAGAAGTGATTGGTTGTGCGATGGAGATTTCCCCGAAGATATACTCGAAAGAATTGAGACGTATCGCACTCGGCCAAGAGGTGGAGCAACTTCAAGCTGTCCGCTGGCGTACCGAAACACGATACAAACGCGCAAAATCTATGACCTCAGAGATGCCAGACGCACAAAAAATCCAGCGTCGTATACACAAACTCCAGGAACAACAATGGAAGCGTTTTTGTGACTCGCTCGACCCTCGAAAGCCTTTGTCTCCCGTACGGAGGACTCTTCGAGGTATTCACTCGCATCCGTATCAGCGTGATCCCTTCGCTGCTCTGGTGCTACACCAACGTCGCTCACAGCTTGATGTTTCTTGTGAATTTTGAGCAAACATCACCGGAGACATCTCTATATTGATCGATCTATTGCCACAGGACGTTACAGTCACACGAGATCAGCATATGGAGGTGGCATTCACAATGGAAGAACTTCATGCAGCATTGAACACATGCAGGTGCTCATCGCCCCCAGGTCCGGATGGAGTGACCTATGCTGCTCTACGTCGCCTAGGCCCGGAGGCGCAGCGTTGTCTCCTGGACATTTTTGATAGGTCTTAGCACGATGGAATGGTGCCTGATGAGTGAAAGTGCAGTCACCTAGTGCGTTTGTTGAAGCCCGAAAGTCTCCATTGGATTTGGCATCATACCAACATATAGCACTAGCAAGCTGCGACGGCAAGGACATGGGGAGGATGTAGCTTACACGCATGGATCGGTACCTGTAACATTGAAACATCTATTGATGATATGGCTGGCTTTCGACGAGGTCGTTCTCCAATTGATAGCGTCATGCATTGGCTTAGTGACCTCTGTTCAGCAACAGAAATCTAAGAAGCGGCTGTTGGTAGCTCTTTTCTTAGACGTGAAAGGTGCCCATGACAACGTGACCCACGAGGCTGTTCTTAATGCTCTCGAAGCAGCTGAACTTGATAGTCGTATCTTTCGATTGGCAAGAAGCAACCTCACAAATCGATACATGTTCGTTCTAACTGAATGTTTGTCTTCGTATAAGCAATTCACAAATCGTAGGGTGCCACAAGGCGGCGTTTCGAGTCCAATTTTTTCAAGCTGGTTCTGGTGGGGCTCAACGAAATGCTGCCACGGATGGCTTATATATCTTTTTATGCTGCTGATATCTGCATTTAGACATCTGGCATGACACAGCCTCAAGTGCGCGCAAGGATAGAGAAAGCGGGAACAATGACATCGGCATACCTTTGCCAGCAAGGTTTGACGATCGCCACAGAAGCATGCTTAGCGGTGGCATTTACACGTAAACCGATGCCTTTCCACCCATCGTGCATCGATGGCAGATCAATCGCATATAAGAGCAGTCATAAATTTTTCAGTGTCATTGTAGATCGTGACCTAAACTGGAGCTCAACATGTCGCATACGTGAAGAAAATGCGCATTTGCATTGAGAATGTATTCAATTTAGTTGCCGGTAAATCATGGGGCCCTTCTATGCAATGCATGCTACAGTTTCATACAGCCCTCTTTCTAGAACTTTTCCAGTACAGCCTTCCTGCTCTGTCCAGCACGTGCAAGAAAAACATTCGTGCACTGCAGAGCGTACAAGCCCAAGTACTTCGTACCGGTCTTGGTCTTCCAAGATGCTCATCGACAGTGGCGACTATTTTTATCGCACAAGAACAGCCGGTCACGACGCGTATCTTTGTCGAGACGCTGAGAGCTCACATTCAGAATTTATCACGGCTTCCATCACATCATTTAGTGTGTTTCACAGCAAAGAAGCCCCATTCTTCGTTCTGCGGTATTGTGACGAAACATCAGGACACATTACCGCCTGGCTCAAACTTGCGATGCGTTCAGCAGCTACGTTATGAAGTCTCCGTCAACCTGACGTGCGATTATCGGTTCCAGGTATCGTTAAGAAGGCATGCATGTCACCGCTAGCCCTGAAGCAATTGACAAGTACAGAAGGTACTTTGACCACATACATGTTTACGCCGATGGCTCCACTTATTCCTACAGCTCTACAGAAGCAGTGGTTGTTCCATCTGGTAATGTGTTGCTTCAGTACAAGTGTTCTCACACCACCACGTCGACAGCAGCAGAGCTCACAGCGCCTCAAGGTGCAGTCAACTACATTATTCGGCAGCAGCCTATTCAACGGACCATCTTTTGTGAATGGAGGTCAGCCTTACAGGCACTACAGTTTGTTATGCAGCACGGGTATATCGGATAAGGTACGACTACCACGAAGCGCTCGAGGAAGGTCACGACATTGTATTTGAATGGTTAAGAAGTCATTGCAGAATTGTCGGCAATGACCACGCGAATGAAGCCGCCTAATTGGTAACTTAGAAGTGTGGCAGCTTAGGCTAATTGGTATGGCATGACGATAGTTATAGCGCGAGAATAAAACGACGACACAGAGACAAGAAGGACACGAAAAACACGAGCGCTCGTGTCCTTCGTGCCCTTCTTGTCTCTGTGTCGTCGTTTTGTTCTTGCACTATAACTATCGTCATGCCTAATCGGCTCATGACCAAGACCTGCGTCCGCTAATACCACTCATGAGAACGCACACTGCAAGGTGACTACAATCACTTGCTCGCCGTATATATCTCCTCAATGAAATATGCCAAGTTTCTCCCACGCGCGCCTGTATTTGATCGACCCAAACTTGCAACTTCGTTTGCCATTCGAGCTCCCATGATGTGCTGAAACTTTTCTATGTCACAGCAGGTTGGGCGTGGCATTCATGAGTGTGTATTCTCGTCTCCTTGGAATTGCGAGCAGTTCAGCATGCAACATCTGTGCCTGCGAGGAAACGCTTGAGCACTCACTATGCCACTGTCCAGCATACCAGTCTGAACAAGATAATATGGAAGCCTAACTCTGTCAGCTGGATCCACGGCCGTTTGCAGAAAAGAAGATTCTGGTAGCTTGGCCGATGGTTTCTCATACGCGCAAAGCCACGAAAACCTTCTTGTACTTTTTAAGGACAACCAGACTTCACGAGCGCTTGCGAAAAAACAGTGCGAGACCGTGATGTGCAGTCTCGAGCTGACTATTCATCCTGCTTTTTCTCACTCCTATGATTTTCTACCTTTTTCCTTTCTATTATTCTCCCTTTTCCCCACCATGTAAGGTAGCCATGCGAGCCAAGCTTGGTTAACCTCCCTGCCTTCCCTATATATTTTATTTATTTATTTATTTACAATACTGCTAGCCCTTGCGGGCTGTAGCAGGGGTGGAAGGTGAACAGGTTAACAATACACAAACAATGTTAGGCAAAAAACAAGTCCAGCCGTCGTTGAAAATCCTGTGAGGATCTACATCCTGTAAGTACCTCGGGAGGAAGCGCATTCCAGTCAACAATGGATCGCACCAGAAACGAAAACTTAAATACATCCACCCGCGGTACATATGCTTGGACAGAAAATGAGTGATTGGTACGAGCCGATACTCGTCCTGGGGGGCGCAGGTATACACTGGGATCCAGCTTGTAGTTTTTATGATACAGGTCATAAATAAATTTTAAGCGAGCTATTTTTCTACGTGTAGCTAACGATTGAAGGTCAGCCCTAGCAAGCAAAAGTGATACAGACTGTGTTCACATGTAATTTGAATAAATAAACCTCGCGGCCAATCTTTGTACTCGTTCAAGTTTGTTAATTTCAGTTTTAGTATGCGGATCCCAGATGATAGCTGCGTACTCCAGCGTTGGTCTAACAATAGTCTTATACGCCAACAATTTAACAGAGGGCGGTGCATTACGGAGTTTCCTTCTCAGAAAACCCAGCTTTCGCTTCGCCAGTCCTGTAATATTGTCAATATGCTTGTCCCACTTTAAACTGCTGGATATAGTAACACCTAAGTATTTAGGCTCATTATAACTCTTAATTTCTCTATTGTTTATTGTGTATTTATAGTTAAGGGGGTTTTTTATTTGAAATTGTCATGCACACAGTTTTATCAAAATTAATTTTCATGTCCCATTTTTCACACCAGTTGTCAATACATCGAAGAGCATCATTGAGGAGCATTTGATCAGAAACACTTTTCACATGACAAAACAACAGACAATCATCTGCATATAACCTTACATCAACAAAAGGAGGCACAACCGTTGCAATATCATTCACATAAATTAAAAAGAGTAGAGGTCCCAACACGGAGCCTTGTGGCACACCTGAGGATACGCGTAAAAGATAAGAACGTGTGCCACTTATTTCAACAAACTGCAACCTATTGCGCAAGTACGCTTCAACCCATCTTACAATTGCGGGATCAATACCAAGTATTAACATTTTTTTAATAAGTTTCTGATGACATACTCTATCAAAGGCCTTAGAGAAATCAATTGCTGTGACATCGACTTGTTCTTTTGAGTTTATCGCTGTAGCGAAAGCACGAACAGATTCAAAAAGCTGAGTGACGGTTGAAAGGCCTTTTCTAAAACCGTGTTGCTTATTATAAAACAGATTATTGTTTTCTATATATTGAAATATATATTTTGAAATTATATGTTTTATTACTTTGCATGCCGTGCATGTGATAGAAATTGGACGGTAATTACAAACATTAAGGCGGTCACCAGCTTTGAAAATGGGCACAACTCTTGCTAATAACAAATCAATCGGAACAGCGGCAGTACACAAAAATAAATTAAAAATTTTAACTAAGAAACTAGAAACCCAATCAGAGTAGCACCTCAAAAATTCGTTGGGAATCATATCCGGACCAGGTGATTTTTTATGATCCAACTCAAGCAGTAAAGCCATTACGCCCTCTTTAGATACGGTAAGAAGATTGGAACTAGTATCATCGAACGTACAGCCTTTTTTTGAATGATCAATACTTGGAGAAAAAACGGTACTGAAGTAATGATTGAATGCTTCGGCAATCTGAATCGGTTCGCTATAGGAGGTCCCGTCTATAGAAAGCCCAGTTATTTCAGACTGCGAACTCGACAGGTACCGCCAAAATTTCTGGGGAGAGTTGGATATGTATTCAGACAATATATTAGTTAGAAAATTACTTTTAGATTGCTTGACTTCTCTTCGTACCTGAGCACTAATGTGAGCAATAACAGACGAGTTTCTTGGTATTTTTTGACGGGCGCGACATAGTCGTCGTTTTAGGTGAATGATGCTTCTGGTTATCCATGGGTTAGCTTTTGCAGTTCTCTTTTCTCTTTGGGGAACAAAACGTGACAAACAGTCGTTTACTACCTTCTTAAAGTATTCCCAGAGGTCATTTACATTATCTGTAGGCGGGATAGCGTCAAAAGCCATTTCTAAGTAATCAAGAATTGAGGTATCATCTGCGGCCTGAAAATTGTACACCTTTACTCTGGTTATTTTTTCTAATTTTTTATTTGGTTTAAGAGTTGCTGCAACCACCTTATGATCCGAGATTTCATCCTCGATACTTATTTCATAATCAAACACTTCCTGTGACAAAAATAGTAAGTCCAACAATGTCTCGGTTTCTCCTTGAACTCGAGTGGGCTTGTCAACTACCTGAACCAAATCGTACTTGATCATGATGTCAAGCAGATTTTCTGCAAGAGGCCTGTTAAGCGGCCCAGCAACTCGTGCATTCCAGTCAACACCTGGTAAATTAAAATCGCCTGTGATTATTACTCTGCTTCATTTGTTTGTCATTGTTAGCAAGTAGTCATCCAATTTCTCAAAAATATCAACTGAAGTTCCGGGGGGCCTATAGAGAACCCCTATAAGTAACGTGATATCTCCCATAAATAATTTGCACCACACGTTTTCACAGTCTTTAATGGGCGGCAATAATTCGTACCGAAGAGTTTTCTTAATCAGTAAAGCAACGCCTCCGCCTCGGGTTAGTCTGTCATTACGCAGTACATGAAATGAAATGGGAAAAACATCCGTATCTGCAACATCCTCTGTTAGCCAAGTTTCTGTTACAGCCACGAGGTCAGGGTCATAAATTAGTGTCAACGATTCTAGTTCTTCTGTTTTTTTTTTCAAAACGCTTCGTGCATTCACGTTTATCAGCTTTATGTCGCACTGCTTCTTTTGTCAGACCGGGCTGCGTGCTTCGCTTTGAGCGTTCTTAACTTTCACGCGTGTATGGGAACGGGAATCCCACGTATAAGCAGCGTCGTCGATGTAAACCTTATCTCGAACAAGCCTCACCTTCGCACCATTGCGCCTATCATCCAGAGCAGAGCGCCAAAGGGACTTCCTTTTTTCTAATGTTTCTTTTGAGTAGTCGTCAGAGACTGCGATATTAGTACCTCTCAATTTTTTGCAGCTCATAAATATGGCCATCTTTTCATTGTAGTCATAAAATCTTACAATTACTGGTCTGTCCTGTTTGCTTTTCTTCTGACCAATGCGGTGAATTCTTTCTACTGAGGACACTGTAACACCAAGGCGCGTTGAGAATATGTTTTTTAATACTTTCTCTTCAATGTCCTGCCGTGTTTCCTTATCAGTCTCAGTGACACCAAAAACAAGATTATTTCTTCTAGCCCTGTCTTCCAATTCGATTAACCTTTCTTGCTGTTGTTCAATTGTGCGATGGAGGCTTTCCACAGCAATGTCAAGGTTATTTGTCTTAGTAGCATATTCAGACAAAGGTTCCAATTTTTCTTCTATCTGAGTTAGCCTAGCTTGTATTTGAGTTTGTGTCTTTAAGATTGTCTCTAGCATTTCCTCAACAGTTGGTCCGGGATTGAGTTCAATGTCCCCGGAAAGCATTAGCACCGATTCTGACCACAACTTGAACAAAATGTCAAAACAATTCACTGGGAGCGGCAGCACAATAAAAAAAAAGATTGCAGGAACGATAGGAAGATGCAGGAGCATAATAACCAACCTGCAAGATAAGCCATGCATGTTTCAGCGACATTGCTGCTGTAGTGCCGCCGCTCCCACTGAGGTGCCGCTAAAGCGGACAAGGTTTTATGTCTTCTTCGCGTGGTGACGTCACCGAAGTCTATATATATATATATATATATATATATATATATATATATATATATATATATACAAATCTTAGATCACCAACCCCGAAACCTAGCTTGACAGGTATCATAGGGTGTATTATTCATCATTTGGGCCATCGACAAGCTGCACCTCGTGTAGTTTTACCTGATAAATGCAGAAAGGGCCTGCTTTGAGAATCTGGAGCTCACTTTTCAAACTTTTCAGTGATACTTCTTGAAAATGCTCAAAAGAGTCACCCGAACAAAGGTCTACGACCAAGATGAAGTCTCAGGCAAAACAAGCAAATGAAAAAGTTACCATTTTGACGAAAGACGTGGTCCCAACAGTTCCCCATGCTGACACTACCAAGCCATAGGAAAATTAAGTTCAATTTTTCGTGTGGGTAATTAAGCAGGACCTCTTTACCAGTGTTAAACGAAACCTACCGAAGACGGTTATAAACTTTTCTCAGAGGCCACAATGGTCAAGCAGGTGCTTCAAATGGGCAGCAGCTAGTACACCTGAATCAGCGCATTTTGAGTAACAAGCAATAAACTTGTAGTGGACGTTGAATGCGGGTGTTTGCGGTAAATTTAATTGTATGCGCATCTCAATTCATAAGCAGAGGCGCAATATAACATACCTCATGTTATCTGAAAACCGCGGGAGATGCGGAGCCACGCACCTTTTGCGTTGTCCTTTTTGAAGCGTATATTTGTGGAAATTTAAGTATTATTGTCTTGTCCCAAGTTCAGAGAATTCTAGCTGTTTTCTTTTTGCACCTACTTGGGGCGAGTACGCTACAAAATCTTGACCCCTGACGTGTGCGAAAACAGTAGCCATAACATACGAGGAAGGAAGACACTCGAAGCTTATTCCCAACCAACACCTCAGTGTTGAAGCTTCTTCATTTCCGCCCGAAAACTCCCCGGATGTCTATCAGACGAATCGAGGCCAGCTTCCGGCTTCGCCTAGTGACATTCCAAAAGACAAAACACTTTCGTGTCGTTGCAGCTTTGTCACCTGACATCCCTATGCGATAAACAATGTGGTCGCCTCCCATACATCGGAGAAGGCCTACGACAATCTAAAAGGCACAGTCCTGATACCTCTCTAGGTGTCTGAACAGAAAAGACTTTCACAACTTCTGTTTCATGAAGGGTTCGGTGACCAGTGCCTCTCGCATATACTGCTCATAATGCGTCAACTACAGGGCCAACAAGAATCAGAGGAGCGTCGACAGCAATTTGCTTCCCGAAGTGCTTTTGCAGATAGTGCCCCTTTCAACACGGATTATACTTGCTAGCGTGGATGACATAACACTTGAGCGTCTGGCTGAACTCGTTGACAGCATCAGCAGTAGCACCAAGACATAAAACTTGTCTATTGATGCGTCGGGAATGCTAGAACATGCAGAACAGTTAGGTCATTTAGAGGACACAGCTCACCGACTGGCTGTAGCAGTCAAAAACTTCGCCCTGTTCAACGAACTCCCCCTACATGGCATTTTTCGACGTGCCGTGCTCGAAGTGCGCAGCAGCGCGACTAGTTAAGCGAGACAGAACAGAGATCTATCTGCTGGTGCCGCCGCCGTTTCAGAAAGCAAGGCCCTCGCTGCACTAAACAATGCTCCTGGACGAAATTTCACCGGCCAGTCGCTAACAGCGGAATGCAACTCGAGTCATCGCTCAAGCTGCCTCTTCTTCACGTTCGACCAGATCACCGGCACGCGCCTCCTCGCTGATACCAGGGCTGAGCTACCTGCCCTACCAGCAACAGCTCAACGTCGCTGACGTAGCTAGTCTATTCACAGTCTAATTGCAGTCCAAAATACTGCTATTGTGCCCTCAGAGGTTTAGTCGATCATGCTAGACATCGGACTTAGCCGCACATATCAATTGCTTTTCGTCGTTGCGGACGTTAGAATCGCCATCCTGGGAGCCGAATTTTTGAGCCACTTCAATTTCGGTGTCAGCGTTCCTGATCGTCGTCTCAAGGACCAAGTTACTTGGCTCGTGGTTGTTGGACTGAAGTCTGACCTGTCCTCATCTGGCATTTGCTCTTTCAACCAAGAGTTTAACTTTCAAAAGACTGTGGTGGAATCTCCCAAAGTTGTCAAACCTGGGAACACCTAAAGGCCAATCAAGCACTAGGTGACGCATCCTACTGTCACCACCGGAACGGCCCTCTCTGCTTGTCCTAGGAGGCTCACTTGACAAAGACATGAAATCACCCGCTGCTAGTTCTACCACATACTCCAGCCCGGCATCATTTGGCCTTCTTGCAGCATCAGGTCGTCTGTGCTGCACATAGTGCCAAAACAAGAGCCCCGTGACTGGCGGCCTTGTCGTTGTTATAGGGCACTCTATGCTTTAAAAATGACTGACCTTCTCCCTCAGATTCATCATTGCCGCGCTCGCCTCACATGAATGGCCATGTTAACTAAACTGGATGTGATAGCCGCTTATCGCCCAATTCCGGTCCTAGAATCAAGCGACATCCAGAAGATGCCCTAAACAACACCTTTCGGCTTGTTTAAATTGGTTCCTATGCCATACGCACTGAACAATGCAGCACGTACGTTCCAGCATTTCACAAATCAGGTCATTCGTGGACTGCCCTTTTTATGCGTCTACGTAGACAATATTTGGGTCACGCCCAAAACGATGGAAGAGCATAAAAACTAACTATGGCTTTCCTTCGAGTGTCTCGGCGAGCACGATCAGGTTTTGAAGGCCCAAAAGTGCGTACATTTGGTGTTGAAAAAGTAGATGTTTTTAGGTCATAAAAGCACACCGCAGAACATCTTGCCGCTCGATTGACAGGTATAAGTTGGAAATTTCCCTCGGCAACTTTTTTCCGCAAGTTGCGCAAGTTTTTCGGGCTGATCAACTTCCATAGGCCCTTCATCCCATTTTGTGCACACATTCTACAGCCGCTAACTGACTGGCTCCACCAAAAAACAAAAAACGCCAGAGTTTTAATGATTAGCAAAGCACAAAAAATAACTTCCCAAAGAGAACCCTGATGGGACGCGAAGCAGCAGTGTTGCGTACCGATGGTGTCACTGGTTGAACGGCGCTAACGCGGGTGCTACGGCGAGCTCTGGACGACTCTTTTGAAGCGATGGCTGGCGTAGGTCTTGTTGTTTCTTCTGAGAGGACACGGGCATTACACTGGAACTGGCACACTTTTCACCTTGACTACCATGACCTTGTGATCATAGAAGTGCATGCTGACAGATTCCTGCAGACACTCGACGTCGAAGTCGGCAAATGCCAGATCGGTGCACGTTCCCCTTATTGTAGTAGGTAGTTTTCCTTCCGACCAGCACTTGAGCGAGTGTACGTCACGCATGCAATCCACGAGCCATTCCCCTCCTCCCACGTTGAGGTGAACTTTGAAGTTACCCACGCCTTTATGAAAGGCAGGTTGAGACGCCTCATCGCAATCGATCGCCGTATTTTTCAGACAGCGGTAAGAGTGCTCTTTCGGCAGGTTGGGGACGAGGTACAGCGCGAAGATCGCGATTTTACTGACGTGGACGGCAACGCAATCGGAGCAGGAGCGTCTTCGAGAGATTCTGAATCGTTCGTCCCGGTCGCCTGCGGAGCGGACGACGAAGCGCGGCGCTTTCGAGATGTTGTGGACGTTGTTTCCGATGACAGCGACGTCGAGGATTCAGCAGCGTTCGCCTTCCGCAGTCGGTGCTTCCACTCGGCTTCCTTGGCTCGCGTCTCATCAAGTGGCGTATTCACGTGGCGTCTTCATTCTCGAACGCAATTGGAGTGTTTGACACGCACCTCATCGCTTTTGTTGGTCTTCCACTGCCAATGCTTGCGTTCGACTTTCCTGGCTCGCGCGTCGTGAGTCTGGCGCGACGTCACCGTTCGCGAACGCGATTGGCTCTGCTAACCCTAGCAATGCTGGCGACGGCCGGGTTAGGCCAATACACTTCGGTGCATGTTATGGCGGGTGAAAGAGCTTCGCTTTCCGGCGTCCTCTAAATCTCAGGTAAGCGAGCTTAAACAGTGTTCACTCGATGTGCGCTCGGACGTTGTGAATAGTGCAAGGGTTAAGAAAGGTGACGTCACCGCGCACTGCGAGAAAAAGCGTGACCCGCTTGGCAATTTCCCAACAGCTGCGGAGAGGGTTGCGTGGTGCTGCGCATTAGCACACAGACACAGAGAGACTGCGTTACACGAGCTTGTCAAAGAGCTGCTTTACATGTAAAACCACCAGGCCTGCGCGGAACCCGCAGCACTATCACAGCGAAAGGTAGAAAAGCGGCCTTTCAGCATCCTTTTCCAACGTTCCTTGCATAGCTGGTGCAAGTAAACTTGCAGGGTGCCCACTACGCCATAAATCATTGTGTAATAGGCAGGCGATAATTGTGTGAAATTTCGGCACAATTCGGGAATAGTTTCAACCGCTGCACACTTGCTTGGAACGTTGTGCGATTTTTTGCGTCGTTTCTAATGACGATGAAGAATTATGCTATAACCTTTTGTTATCCTCAACCCCCCCCCCCCCACCGTGGTTATGTGCCACGGGTAATAGGTGAACAAAATATAGCTTTTGTAAAGGGCTGGAGCGTTAGACAAGGTACTTTGTGCGCAGTTCAAATTGTGTGACACCTGGTTGTTGCACTGTTGTTCTAAAATGCTTTATCACTCGTAATAGCGTGATCATTTTCCCGACATCAAGCTCGCTTCAAGCCACTTTGCAAAGGAGTCCCAGGCACCAGCATGGATGAGCGGTAGAACACTAAGCTGGCACGTAGGGGCGCCGGGTTTGAACCCCACCGTGTTCTCCATATTTGTGTTTGCTAATTTTTTTTTATTCAGTGCAATAGTGGTTACCGAAACAAGTGGCTGCGGTGGCAGCGGTGGCGGACAACTACCGCGCCACACGCGACGCGTGTTCGGATCTCATCACAGCTTTCACTGTAAAAATTATGACCCTAACTTCATTCAGGAGGCTATTGCACGGTGTTTATTTCGAGGCTGAGAGCATCTTTTTTTGCAGAGGAGTGAGTTTTTTTTATAACTACGGACAAAAAAGCACACGTTTTGGGAAATTATAAGAAGAAAATGAAGCTATTTGTATTGATTTTACAGAAAATTTAAATGCTGTTTGCGCTGTATGTAAAAATGCTAAAAAATTCTCACCGCCCAAGGGCTTGTCCGCCGCCATTCTCCTGGCACGTTTGTCTGAAAAGTTAAAGAATAGTGACGCTTGCTTTAAGAAGTTCTGTGAATTTGGCGACTAAGGTGATGCACCTTACCACAAAGCGAAACCCAATGGTCATCGTATGCCGGTTTTACAGATTACTCCCCATACTGCATCTAACAGCATCGCAGATAACAAAAATTCAGAAAAAAATATATGCAGATTTCACCCATTTTGTAAATTGATTTCATGAGAAGCAGGCAGCGAGTCGCTGTACAAGCTTCAGCTTCTGGCGTTCAGCCTCATGTTAAGAGTTGCATGACTTGACATGTACTTTATTGGACAAGAACTTTAACGAACTACCGGAGCGTCTCGATGCACTACAGTGCATCAATCACACGATCTAGGCGGACGGCGTGACCGTGTGGACGACAGCGAATACGAGCGATGGTGAAATGCAAGAGAGAATGCAGCAGGCTGTCCGAAAGGTGGCGAAGCACCTAGAAAGCACGGAACTCGTCTGCTCTCCCGGTAAATTGAAAATCCTCCTGCATGGCCCACGCAAGAAAGAAGCTCAACCACAGGCTTTAGTGTTTACTCGTCGCTTTGAAATTCACGTCCCGACGAAGCAGGGGATCCAAACACTAATGCGGTCGAAAATACGAGTGCTCGGCCTGTGGCTGGAAGAGAAAGGTGCCAATCATGAGGTGGTTGCACAACTGCAGAAGAAAGGGGCCTCCGCAGCGAACCTTGTGCGTGGAGTAGCGAAAAAAAAAGAAAAAGAATGAATGAAGACAACGTGAAGAAGTTGATACATGAGTACGCGCTCAGCCACATAGCGTACGTCGCCGCGTACGCCGACTGGAACAGAACCAAAACCGAGAAGCTTAACGCGGCTATTTGTCGGGCATTCAAGGTAGCCCTGGGGGTGCCCCAGTACACGGAAACCCCATATATAGGCTGCTAGAGCTTGGCGCGCTCAACACCCCGATGAAATAGCGAATGCGAAGAGGATCAGACAGCTCGAGAGTTTGTTGGGCACCCGAACGAGAAGACGCACTCTCGACCTGCTTTAGATTCAATATGATGAGGTGTAGCAACCGAAGGAAGCATACCGGAAGTCACGTACCCCATACTGACAGGAACATTTCTAGGAACCTGCACCTACCCCGTTCAGGACTTGCAACGATGCAAATGCAGAGCTGCAGCAATCCTGAAGGCACACCAAAGCCAAGAAGGTGTCCCCTTTGTCGATGCGGCCAGGCATCCACTGTCAGCTGGCAGCGGTAACGGGGTACGCTAAGAACCACCCCCGCTACCCGTGAACGACCGAGACGGTGACGGGGCGCGCTCGGAACGACGGTCGCTACCCGTGAACGAGCTAGACGAAGTGAACGCGCCAAAGCCAGCACCACTGCTACTTTACGACACCAACGACAGCAGCGTCAGTGGCAACATAAGCTGCAAGTCCAGCCAGTGGCGGCGGCACCTGCTTTTTCTATGGTGGTCCTGGATACAGCGGGAAAGGTTCCTATCCCGGCATCATCGCCACGGCTGTCATCAGCCGAAGCTAGAGAAGAGGTGGTCATAGCTTTAACTGTAATCCACAGTGGTACGCACGGCACCCTGATGATTAGCGATTCTAAATTAGCGATTCGGAGCTATATTATGTTGTGGGTGTCTTGAAAGGTAACATGCATGCTTAACGCCAGAGCTGGGGACTTCGTATCAGGTAGATTACCAACAAGTCAAGTGGCTTCCCGCGCACAATAGGGGACATTGCATCTATGAACCTCAACAGCCGTAAAACTAGCAGCCACAATGCCAACAGCCAAAGACTATCCGGCATCCCGCCTAACCATAACGACCACACCCATCTTGTCGCGAGGCAACTTACCCAGTGAGCAGTCGCCACCATGGTTGCGAGGGGCCTCCGTGGAGGCATGGCGTTGGCCACAGGCTCCGGTACCGCCACAATGACCCCTCCCACCACCTCCGTCTATGTGGTAACTGAAGTTGGAGCAGAAGAACCAAGGCAACAGATATGCGTGGACTGTTATGCAAATGAGTTTTGTGCCACGTACCACGACGTGCTTGCACACTATAGAAAATACCGGAAGAAATTTATGCAACCCCACGTGCGCCTGGACGGGTCGCAGGTGGTGGAACTAAGAAGGCTGCAGACAGGCACGTTCACCAACCCCCACCTGTGGCCCGCGCTGCACCCGTCACCCGCCTGCCCGCGGTGCGTGCATGACTGGGCCGATATTGCACGTATACTTTGGCAATGCACAAGAAACGAAGGTGGGCCACGAGAAAGGACGACACCAGCTGAGGAACCCTCCGAAATGAGGCGCCTTGCTGTGCGATGGCAAACCGCCCTTCTTAGCGAGGGCCTCGAAGACCAGATGTGGGCTATTCAGCGGGCCAGGGCAATCACGGAGGACATCGGAAGATGTTCTTCGAACGATGTGTCCCCAGCAGCCTAGCAGCGGGCACAGCAACAACCGGTGGACAAAGTTCATTCAACTAAACTTTATTGCAATTCTAAGGAAATGATGATTATGGGGGCCAGAGGCCTCTCTAAATCAAGTCGGTGGTACCACCCATAATGGTACCGGAAGTCGAAGATCCATCGCGATATTATGGGTTCTTTGGGCCGCCTTGAGTTGAGTTTGAGGGCTCCTGCTCTTCATAGGTGCATCGTTAAAAAGCATGTCAGGTATGCGCCACAAGCATAACGCTGGGCTCACTAAGCCTTCTGTGACCTGAATGAGACATCGAAGACTGTGGAGGGAGACAGAAGAGTGAAGGAGAGTGACGACGGTGATCAGTGGGAATGAAGACTTGAGCCCAGGCTGAGAGAGCTTTAAGCCTAGTTGAAAGAGCAACAACAACGCAAGGAGCCGGCCATGAGGAGGGATCCGATCATTGAGCGTCGTTAAGCGTCCAATTGTTAAGCGTCAAGAACAGTTGATGACGAAGTGGAGGCAATAGCGCAAACTAAAAGTGATGTGAAGTTGAGGTGGAACAAAAAGACTTCAATGAACGTAATGAAATGTTTTCGTTAGACATGGTTCATTCCTATGTGCTCACGGTTTAAAGAAATCATATGGTTACGTTGCTATGAGGCTGAGAACGAGTTGAAGACATACACAAGAAAAACGAAGGCAGGAACAAAAGAAAACGATACATAAAAAATTGTTTCAGAAAAACATAGAAGTAGGAAGATAAAAACGTAGGAATGAGTTAGCAAAATAAACTGAGAAGCTCGACCTAAGGTTTTAGGGCTTAACTGCCCTCTCAATGCCGATTCAATTTAGACCTAATCATCCATCTCATGGCTAGGCATGGCTGTTGGGGTAACGAAGACTGGCCAGCTCTATTGTGGGAAAGCTACCCCAATTTTAGGAGCGTAGCGCTTTGGGGCAGCGGCTGATCGTCTGTACATGTCATGTGGCAGAATCATGCTCCTAAGAAAATGCGCAGTACAGGCCTAAAAATAATATGAGTCCTCAAATGCTCGCCACACTAACTAAGAAGGCCGTAAATATTGCGAATGACAGGAATGATCACGAAGTAGATATTTTAATTGGGTAATGTCGATAAAGAGGCTCTGATAACGTGCGGCTAGCACCCACATCACGCAAGCGATGGCGGCACTGCTTTGCCACGCTCGCAACAGTTCTTTACTTTTTTTTTACTTCCCTAGCCTTTTCTTCAATACATTAAAAGGGAGGGTCACAACCTTATGAAGCTCCCCGTAGACGAGAGGCAGCTCAGCTTCCGCAGCAAACCCTGCATGCTTACCTCTAACATACGTCCTCAGCGGTTTTGTAAACGAAACAGTGAGAACTACAAACTAAACGTAGTGGGTGTCTGCGCTATGTATTTCCTCAGGTTCGCTGGTTTAGTATGTACATTTAGCGGATGAATTGGAACTGCACCGATTTTCTAATTGGTTCAGTTCTATTGAAACTAATTTTTTTGTTATTGTCTACCTTAAGCTGTACGATAATTCGCAATGTGATTGTCTCTATTGTCATGTATTGAAGCTGCCCTATGTGTGCACATGTTCTAGGTGCCTCTCACAATACCTAAACACAGAAAACAGTTTATTTTTCGGGTTACAGATTTCAAGCAAACCAGGAGTTTACGTACGGCAGCAATACGTCGTTGTGTCACTCCAAAGAATCATGGCAAATCAACAAGGCCATCTTCCACTAACCCTACGGTCCCACAATTGAATGAAAATGATAATGAAATGAAATTAAGGAAGCATATCTTAGAAGTATTTCAGTACATTTACGTACAATCACAGCAGTGTGAACAAATAAAACATGGTCGCACTATTTAAGCACCAGAAATTGCAAAAAAGAAAAAAAATGTAATAATAAAAAATGATACTAGGGTAATAAGTGATACGCTTCAAAGTAAGAAGTAATAAGCAACACGCTTGAAATAATTCCAGGCTTCTTAATCCAGAATTACCCTCCTTGACTCTGTTGCATTGCTACATGGTCGTAACGGTAATGAACACGGCCTTTGGTGCTAGTTAGTAGGCAAATTTGTATTTACTACGCAAATCCATTTTCTAGGCAAACTTGTTTCCAGGAAACGAAAATAAAAAGTGGAGGCAATACACACTGTACAATGATAGTGGTGATTCGAGTGGCCGCCGTCGCTAGTCTCATCTGTGGTTAGGCACCACGGCATTTATGCATATGGCATGGAAGATTATAGCAGTATCACTGCTGGCCCCGTTAGTTTCAGAATAGGCTGTACTGTTTGCACGCCGCACCTAGGTATGTAACAGTATTATAAAATAATCTGAAATGCGTCGTTGGATTTGAGTGCGGTTTCCGCAAGGTAGGGATTACACGTATTGCGAACAAGTTACGTGAAAAGAATGAGAAGAATGTGTTGCATGCGTCCTATATATAAAGAGTATCAAATGAACATACGAAATTAGGTTACTCTTCTATATGACTATTTGTTCTAACCCAACAAGTGAGAAAGTCCTTTGGAAGAATTTTATAAGCACGCATAAACTTAAATGGAAACATACCTTGTTCCTACCTGCGACAGCCATTAGTATTGAACTTGAGAATAAAAACAGTGACCAAAGGCCGTGCGCAAGCATCGCTGTGGTTCTGCTACGAATAGTGAAATGGTCAGTTCTAATTGAAACATCTCTGCGGCTTGAAAACCTAGAGTCGCTTATATACCCTCTTTTCTTCGCCTTACACCTTGAGATGACAACGTGAATGGAAGGGCGCACTGGAAGAGTAAATGGAGTTTGTAAAATATTTGCTATACGTGGGCGTTTGGAGCATTTAAAAACTGTATGTAGGACTCCTTTTCCGTGTCTTTAGAAAATAAAAATATCAACTGCCTCTTTTGTAGGTAAGAATACTCGCCGTGGTTTCACTGTCTTTGCGAAGCATTCTTGAGCCGCGTCGCTAATTTTTCATTCGGATATTGACGTTATTTATCATAAGTAAAGGCGTTTTTGAAAAACTGTCCCCGTAAAAACCATTGTCCTCCTTAAGAAGCACTGACAGAAACAATATTTATAAAAGGCGAGTTTTATGGCACCGTCAGGATATTTGACTGTTCTTAGCTTGTAGTAGTGAATATTAAAATCATGTACCTGGCATTATTTTATTCGAGCTCGCTTGGTTTTCGTTTCCTTTGTGACTTGTTCAGTGCATAGCAGAAATAAAGGACCTTTCACAAAACACCGTTTAGAGAACGTAGCTAAAACATGCTTTTATAGGTACTAAAGCGCCATCTATACAAGTTGGTGCGTATGCTTGAATGTGTGCATATTCATGTACGAATGCAGAACTGACACTCTTTAATATCTAAGTGTGTAAACACTCCGTTCCGTGCAGCAGTGACAGCGCTACTTTCTAGCAGCCAACCACTATTGCAAATTCGTCAGGCAGGCTTAAGGCGAAATACCATGGTAATTACGGCAATTACGTCAATTCCAGTTCGCAAAGTTTTCTGTAGTATGCAGAAAACTGCATATCTACGGTATATTTTGGACTGAAGTAATATTTCACAGTCCAGTTTTCACACGAGTACATGCATAATCCGCCTTCTACCTACGTTTTTTTTTGCTGAAAACCGCAAGTTGTTGCGTGACCATTTATGACCTCTTTAAATTATTGAGCATCGGGAGTCGGTAACAGTCGTCGACTTAATTGCTAAGCATGTGCTTCTTCATGGCGTCGCCTTGAGCATAAGCCTGCTTTGGAAGAATATGAGATTTTTTTTTTGAAAGGGGGGGGGGGCGCTGCAGAATCTTTCTCTAGTTACAGCACACATTCCTCGCAAATTACTTAGTTCTCTTCCACTTCGACTAGAGTTTGTATCATTGCCTGTGATCTTGCTGTAGAACAAACAACAGGTGTTTGTCACCTGTAGTAAGGTTATCAGGATGTGTCTGACTTAGAAAGGCAACCCTCAAGGCCAGACATCTCTTGTCACCCATCGCATAAACGCTGGTGTCGGGCTGGGAGCCCCATTTGTGAAGGACCATTTTGCGTCTGCACTGCGGAAAGGAGTATCTTACAAAAAGAAGTCGACTAGATCATATACAGGCACATCAGTGAACGATCGAGTAGCCCGTGCGCTGCCCCAGCGGTCTTCGTAGGGAAAGGAACAACTTATAATTTATGGCCCACTCATGCGTCAAGCGGTGGAAAGCGCCAAAGCGCAGACACATTCAGGTAGGCACGTAAGTACACTCGTATATATACATATATATATATATATTGTAGCGAAGCCTCCGAACTATGAAATGGGTCGAACTCTTGAGTACCTTCTAGTGGGGCTACCCAACAAGGACGCCGCTCGCGCTGAGGGCCCGTGCTTGGCTGTGACTGTCGCCATTGTGTATTCTCGCTCGTTGCCGGCTAATAAACGCCTTGACAATTTGGTGGAGAGTGCTGCGATCCCTGTCTATGCCTTTGGAGCTACGATCACGTACCCTGCCATCTACTATGTACCAAGACGCTTCTCAGCAAACGCCTCCTCCAATGCCACCCCCTTGTCCCGGTGTCCCCAGAATCCGCGATCCACCCATCTTCACTGGCGCTGATGGCACTGACGTGGAGGACTGGCTCGCCATTTACGACCGCGTGAGCGTCCCCAACAAATGGGACGAGGACGGCAAGCTAACCAACTTGGTGTTTTACCTTGCCGGTGTCGCCAGTTTGTGGTACAACAACCACGCGTCCAATTTTGCCACCTGGTCCGATTTCAAGACCGCAATCGTCAACGTCTTCGGCCACCCTGCTGTTCGCAAGCTGCAAGCCGAGCAGCGCTTGCGTGAACGTGCTCAGGAGGCTGGTGAGTCATTCACCAGCTATATTGAAGATGTCCTCGACCTATGTAACAAATCCAATCACACCATGTCCGAGTCTGATAAGATCCGAAACATCATGAAAGGCATCGACGATGATGCCTTCACGATGCTGCTCGCCAAAAACCCCGGCACGGTGGCTGAGGTCATCACACTGTGCCAGAGCTACGAGGAACTCCGCCGGCAGCGTTCGATGACCCGACGCTCCTCACCACGAGCTGCAACGCTTGCTGGATTGGAGGCCAGTTGTGACCAAGTGGCGTTGATGGCAGAACTGAAGTCCTTTATCCGTGAAAAAATCGCGCGTCAGTTCTCCCTCCTGCCCTTTTCCCACCAACCTGCTGTTCAACAATCGGCTACTACCCTTCTCCCTCCCATCCGCCGAGCGATTGAACAGAAAATAGCGGAGGTAATGCCTGCTTACCACCCCCAACAGCCTCCGGCTCCTGCGTCCCTGAGTTACGCGCAAGTGGTCGCCAGGCCACCCCAAGTCGTTCAAGCACCCGCCCCTCTGACCTACGCTGAAGCTGCTGCACGACCTCCGTTCGTTGCAGCGGGTATGCCCGCTACGTATGTTGACGTAACCCCTCAGCCTCAGCTTCAGTCCACCATGCAGCCACCGTTCCGTCCATCAGCCCTTGCGACATGGGTGAGACCTACCCCGGTGAACAGATGGCGCACACCCGACAACCGGCCCATCTGCTTTGCCTGCGGTTACGCCGGTCACGTGGCCCGTTATTGCCATCGCGTACAGCCGGCTCCAATTTCTTCACCTGTTGCTGGCCAACTCAGCCGTCCTTATCGCGAAGAACCGCCGTCTATGCCACCTCGATCTCGCCCAGGTCCATCTCGAAGATCACCGTCTCCACGACGCCGTTCCCTGTCTCGCATGCGGCCAAGTGCGGCAGCTCATGAGCGGGAAAACTAGTCGTCGCAGTCCCTGAGGCAAGGACTGCGACGCTATCGCAATGTGAAAGCCCTCAGAGCAGCCCCTCGAATGTCATTGACGTGCTTGTGGACGGTGTTCGTGCATCGGCTCTTATTGACACTGGAGCTGCCGTATCAGTTATGGACGAAAAACTCTGCCGCTTACTTCGAAAAGTGACGACGCCACTTTCTGGGTTATCCCTCCGTACTGCAAGTTTGCACCGGATTCATCCTACAGCAGGGTGCACAGCTCGCGTTGTCATCCAGGACGTTCTGCATGTCGCCCAGTTCATCGTCATTCAGGCATGCTCTCATGACGTCATCCTGGGATGGGACTTTCTCTCCCGCCATGACGCCGTCATTCATTGTGCCGCCGCCGAAATTGAGCTCTCACCCTTCTCGCATTTGACGCCAGAAGACAGTCCCCCGACACTGAGCAAGATTCTAACGAAAGACGATACAACAGTGCCTCCAAACTTGACAACGGCTGTGTCTGTCTACTGCGCTGGTCTCTCCGACACCATTGGACTTGTTTCGTCATCTGACCACGCTTGCAGCCGGAAAGGGTTGCTAGTACCTTTCACGACCGTGCAGGTCAACCAGGGCAACACTGCTATTTTTGTAACCAACCCGTTCCCGTACGCTGTTACCTTGCTTCGAGGGGAATGTCTCGCAGAGTGGAACCAGTCGACGACGCACAAGTACTGGACGTACCCGATGACACGCGCGCTCCCAGGTCGTGTACCATCAATGCTGTTTCCACTTCTGATTCGTCGTCTGCTGATGTATTTGGCCCCTCCATCGCTGACAACCTTACGGCCGTACAGCGTTCCCAACTTCTGGACCTGTTACAAGAATATCGTTCTTCTTTCGATGTCGGCCGAAGTTCTCTCGGTCGCACGTCCGTTGTTACGCATCGCATCGACACTGGTGCCCATCCACCTTTACGGCAACGTCCATATCGCGTGTCGCCTGCTGAACGTCGAGTAATTAATGATCAGGTTGACGATATGCTCCGACGCGACGTTATTCGGCCCTCCGACCGTCCATGGGCGTCTCCTGTTGTTCTTGTTGCGAAGAAAGACGGTTCTGTGCGGTTCTGTGTGAACTACAGACGGCTCAATAAGATCACTCGCCGGGATGTTTATCCACTGCCACGCATCGATGACGGGATTGACAGCCTTCATGGAGCCGATTTTTTTTTCTTTTCTCGATCTGCGCTCGGGGTACTGGCAAGTACCCATGGCTGACGACGCTCGACCAAAGACCGCCTTCGTCACGCCAGACGGCTTGTACGAGTTTAACGTCATGCCGTTTGGTCTATGTAATGCACCTGCGACCTTTGAGCGCATGATGGACACCGTTTTGCGCAACTTGAAATTGTACACGTGCTTGTGTTACCTCGACGATGTCATTGTCTTTGCTCCGGATTTCTCCACGCATCTCCAACGTCTAAAAGAAGTTTTTGCACGTGTGAGCAATGCCGGCTTACAACTAAATCTGAAAAAGTGCCGCTTTGCAGCGTGGCAACTCACCATACTGGGGTACGTCGTGTCCAAAGACGGCATTCTTCCTGATCCTGCCAAGCTTCAGGCCGTGACCGAATTCCCCAAACCTGCATCTGTCAAAGAACTGCGTAGTTTCGTGGGCCTGTGCTCATACTTGCGACGCTTCATACGAAATTTCGCCACGATCATATCACCGCTGACGAAGCTCCTTGGAAGCAACGGGCCCTTCAATTCGTGGTCATCCGAGTGCGACGACGCGTTCGCGAAGCTCCGCCATTTGTTGACGTCGCCTCCCATTCTACGCCACTACGACCCTACAGCCCCAACGGAGGTGCACACGGACGCCAGTGGAGTAGGCCTCGGCGCTGTCCTGGCGCAGCGAAAACCCGGATTCCCTGAATATGTCGTAGCATATGCAAGCCGTACGCTCACGAGAGCCGAGAAAAACTACACCGTCACTGAGAAAGAGTGTTTGGCGATCGTCTGGGCTCTTACAAAGTTTCGACCTTATTTGTATGGTCGCCCATTCGATGTCGTCACCGACCATCATGCACTATGCTGGCTTTCATCATTGAAGGATCCCTCAGGCCGTCTCGCCCGTTGGGCTCTTCGCTTACAAGACTACGATATCCGCGTGCTGTACCGCAACGGACGCCAGCATGCTGACGCCGACGCCCTCTCGCGCTCCCCTCTGCCTGAAGATGATGTGCTCTGCTCAGTATCCTCGGCTGCTGTTTCTGCCATTGATGTTGACATCATCGCTACCGAACAGCGAAAGAATAATTGGATCGGCCCGCTCATCGACATGCTCTCTGATCCATGCGCAACGCCATCCACGCGTGCATTGCGTCGTCAAGCTCGCCATTTCGCCATTCGTGACGGCCTCCTACACCGACGCAATTACGACGCCGATGGCCGGCAGTGGTTACTCGTGATACCCCGCAGTCAGCGGTCAGAGATATGTGAATCCTTCCATTCTGATCCGCAATGCGCGAACTCTGGGGTATTAAAAACCTATCATCGCATTCGACAACGCTACTTCTGGCGCGGGATGTACCGCTATGTGCAGCAGTTTGTTCGCTCTTGCCTCACTTGCCAACGCCGTAAACCGTCAGCCCACATGTCGCACGCCAGTCTACAACCGTTACCTTGCCCTGACCGTCCCTTTGGGCGCGTAGGTATCGATTTGTATGGACCACTTCCTCTGACGTCGGCTGGCAACCGCTGGGCCATCGTTGCCGTTGACCATTTAATGCGATACGCCGAAACCGCCGCTCTCCCTGCGGCTGCTGCGCGCGATGTTGGGTCCTTCCTGCTGCATCGATTTATACTGCGCCACGGACCACCCCAAGAGCTTCTCAGCGATCGAGGCCGTGTCTTCTTGTCGGAAGTCGTCGAAGCCATTCTGACGGAGTGCCATTCTGTCCACCGCAAAACTACTGCTTACCACCCACAGACGAATGGCCTCACCGAACGCTTAAACCGAACCCTCGGCGACATGCTTTCTATGTACGTCGCTGCCAACCACACTAATTGGGATAATATACTGCCCTTCGTCACCTACGCCTACAACACCGCCCCTCCGAGCACGACTGGTTTTTCACCTTTCTACTTGCTGTACGAAAGGCACCCGTCGCACACCATGGACACGATACTCCCGTACACACCGGATCCATCTGAGTCTACACCTATTTCCGAGACAGCCAGGCTTGCTGAAGAGTGCCGCGAGCTTGCCAAGACTTTTACGACGCAAGAACAAGAGCGGCAGAAGAGTATCCGGAATGGCTCCACCACTTCTGAGCCCACGTTCCTTCCTGGTGCGCTTGTATGGCTCTCGATCCCGACCTCTGCCGCTGGCCTCTCTTCCAAACTACGTCCCAAATACGAAGGCCCCTACCGTGTCATCGAGCGCACCTCACTTGTCAACTATCTGATCGAAACCGTTGAACAATCTTCGGACATGCGCCGCCGTGGGCGAGACATCGTCAACGTGGAGCGCCTGAAGCCTTATGATGACCCGCTCATAATAACAAGCTGTTAGGTCGCCAGGCGGCTCCCTCTTCGACCCTGGGGTAATTGTAGCGAAGCCTCCGAACTATGAAATGGGCCGAACTCTTGAGTACCTTCTAGTGGGGCTACCCAGCAAGGACGCCGCTCGCGCTGAGGGCCCGTGCTTGGCTGTGACTGTCGCCATTGTGTATTCTCGCTCGTTGCCGGCTAATAAATGCCTTAACAATATATATAGATATATATATATATACATATATATATATATATATATATATATATATATATATATATATATATATATAGTGTAAAACACATACCTGAGAGTCTACATCAGTGATACTATTATTCAATTTACCATATCTTTTTTCTTTATCTCTTGTTTTGCAATATTCTGTGCAGATCACATGATCAATGTGGCGCTTGTTTATATTCATAACCAAGTGCTAAATTAGCAAACAAATGCAATTAGCAAGGGTAGAATGCTGCGATTGCCGGTGTTCTCTCCGTCCTGACCTCGTCATTTCAGTACCGCGCTTCTCTTTTTAAACACAAGCAATTACAACGTATAGGCAGATATAAGCAGATGTCTCTGGAAGACGTTGGCGCATGCAAAACAAATGTACTTTATCGGAAACGCTAAGATTGAGATGGTTTAACACTCGTTGGATAATTCTACAACGCAATTTATTGTGCGAGTAGGCGTCTACAACATTCATTGTTTTTGTTTTTTATTATAATCTTAGAGATAAAATTAAGTCCTTTATGAAAGCATCCTTGCGTTAGTTCTCGGGGCAATGCCTTTCGTGAATGTGCACTTATTGTATGCTGACGAGAATACCACCACTGGACATTTCTCGCTTTGAATGACAGTGGCCAGACGGAAGCGAAGATGTTAAATGGTGGCTTTAGGGAGCCTTGGGGGTTTAAGGCGTGTGTTACTTTTTTCTTAAGCTAATCAGCAAGCTTGAACACCTTAACGTGCCCGGGCTAAATTTTCCTGCTCAAGGCTGTTGAATATAAATTCGGAGGCCAGAATGTACTATAGCGAGGCCTTTAATGTGCCGTTAACGTTTAAGTGTCTTCAAAACGTATACCTGTTTCACCGACTATTTCGGGCAAGATGTGCGGTTGTGAGTAGACTGGTTGTATTGTTTTGTCTAGGGCTCTACGTGAGGAAAAAGAATCACTGTGTGGCTTTGCCGATAATGTATTATACACACTAGCTTATTCACACTAGCACAAGATGACCTCACTTCAAAGTTCATAGTCCATTTTCCAATTCCATAGTCCCACTTACGCAGCACAAACCCAGATGCTTACAACGAGGGTTCAAATTGAATTGAGGCTGAAGCAGCAAGGCGCTAAAAAGAAGGAACCTTCAAAGATAGTAAAAAGAGAGAGTGATTCGAGGATCAAGTGGGCGCTAAGGATAACATAGTTGAAATAAAAAAGAATTGAACGTGGTCAGGGCACGCATCTCGTATACCGACATACTCAATCAACCGCATATGTAGAAAGCCCGTGGTAAATCAGGCGAGAACATGTAGGTGCAAATGTCCAAGTGCAGATGTTTGAAACTACTGAGTCTCAGAAGCCACGTATCTGATTGTAAAAGACGCGAAATACAGTTCAGTGGTGAAAGCGGGATGCTGCCGTTTGTCCACCAGCCCTATTCTCAGGGCACAGTGGAGCACCAAAACATTAATTGTTAAGCATAGGAAACGTATGATAGTTTCAGATATATCGATAATCTTACAAACCGAACTAGATAATGCGCAACTGTTCTAAAAAGTCTGGATTGCGAATTACCGTTGCAGATAAGGGTAAACTCCACCTTCGTGACTGAACGCTAGCATTGCGCTATGCAGCAAGTGCTATGAAAGCTAAGTTAGATAAATATGTGGGGTTTAACGTCCCAAAAGCACCATATGAATATGAGAGACGCCATAGTGGAGGGCTCCGGAAATTTCGACCACCTGGGGTGCATTAACGTGCAGCCAAATCTGAGCACACGGGACTACAACATTTTCGCCTTCATCGAAAATGCAGCCGCCACAGCCGGGATTCAATCTCGCGACCTGCGGGTCAGCAGCCGAGTGCCTTAGCCAATAGACCACCGCGGCGGTGCATGAAAGCTAAGTTGTTTTTATAGATATTGCATTGTGAATTTTCAGAGAACATTAATTATAACGCACAGAAATTGGCAGGAACATGGAGCGGCAGTATATTTTCAAGGTACGAGAGGCTGTTGGTGCTTTATTACCACCTCTGTGCCGATATGTGTAATAAACACGCACAGACGCATTTGTAGCAGCTCTCGCGCTAATATAACTTCAAGGAATCAACATCTAAAGCAATACGCACTTGAAAATATCACGTAGTTCTCCAACGCCATTAATCGGGTAGCATACTTTCTGAGAAGGTAGCATATCTTTGTATCATGAAGTGCCCACTTGACCATCAGAAATGAAGATGTCAAGTCCTAGTTTGAAATAAACGCCTAATTTCTAGCAAATTAGTGTAGATATTTTCAATCCTGAGGCAAAATGTTTGGGACTGAGTTCCATGCTTAATCAAAAGAACGGTTCAAATTAACTGATGTTCTGAAATCAAAATTTGCTGCTTGTCCGTGTGTTAATCAGTACGCTTTCCTAATATTGGGTGCACGAAGTATACCGGTGACGTTAAACCATTTAACTCTTAGCATAAGTATACCACGCCGCGTATTTTTGATAAGGAAAGATTCCGTAGAAAATATGCTAGAGTGTCAAAGAGATACCGTAATTTTTTCAAAAAAACTGATCTATTGTTCAAATTATCTCAGCACCTGACAAATTGCGCACCCATAAAAAGGTGCTCATAACTTTTTTTAATTCAAAATCAGGACACTGGCCTCATTTTTTATTCAATTTTGCAGCATTTATGCGTTTCTGTTTAATCGTCATGAGTACAGGGTGTTGTGACGAATGGCTTTTTGACAACGCTAAGATTGTTTCTACAGGTTAAAGCGCAGTACCCTCCCACGGTGAAGAAAAGTCAGGCTGGCTTTGTAGCTATGTCAAAACACAGCGTGCACGGAAAAGCTAGGTATACACGGGACGCATGCAGTTCTCGCCAGCGCAATGAAAGATCTGTAGCAAAGACGGCGACCAAGATGGGCTCTAAACAAACGAAAACATTACCAGGTGGCGTTGAAGTCTAGCTCGGCAACAGCGATGTGCCGTCCGCTTCAGAGAGGACAGACAGAGGACAAAAAGAAGGGGCCGCACTGCCTTTACACTATTTCGCATCTTTACGAAAATTTACTGGGTTCAAATGAAGGTATTTCACTCAGTGACTAAATAAGTTGAGCTGTACAAGCGAGTGTCATTTGGACGACCAAAGACACGGGTTGGATTACAATATAGTGACATCAGTTGACATAGGGAGATGTGGTAAAAGGTGGCAACATCTAAGAAGTGAGGCGTGTATGAATACTGTCGCCGAGAAGGCATGCCATTACGAACAGCGCAAAGGAAGGGCTCGTTAGCGCTAGTCTACCTTGAGGGATACCTAAAGCTTCTAAGTATTGAGTGACTCTAAATGTTAGTAAATGGTGTGGAGTGCTGGTAATGTAGTATAATTGATTATTTATTTTCACAACGTGCTTCAGCTCATCTAAGTTGAGTTGTCGTCGAACCAGCCAAGTGGGTATATTTAAGTGGTGTTTCACAGCATCAACTCAGAATATATAATTGTATTATGAACTCCTTGCTCTAATTATTTTTCCAAACTATACTCTGCGTTCGCTAGCGCGCTGAATAGACATGTTAAATTCTGGCATGCTTTCATAGACTCTTTCTTTTTTTGGGTGGAACGGTGGGGTTCGCTTGTGAACTAGTAATTTACCAGGCGATTGCCTCGGCATTATCGGGGTTATGAAGCACGTCTTGCGAGGCTATACTCTAATATGCTATGCTGTGCCTTCTCACTTCTAGCTGTTCCTTCTCTGTCCCTCCTCATCGCTATGTCATCGGTCCTCCTCACACTGATTACCCGTCCCTATAATCCTGATAAAATACAATGTGTAAGGTATTGAGGCGTTTCGCTGTCTCTCCTCCTCTTGCGTTTTTGCTCAGTTCCGTTGTGCACCCTTTTACTGAATTATACTAAGCATAATATTACTGTGATAAGCTAGGAGCTTCTTCACACCTACCGTTGTTCTATTTGTCTGGATTTCCGTCCCCATTCATTCTAAGTCAGTGCAAAGAAGCCTACATGTCCTGGTAAAGTTGCCTGCCTTTCTTTTTTTCAGTAGTCGCACTGGCTCTCTCTCTCTCCCTATCTATGCGGCAAATACCTGTACACTTTCGCGGACAATCGGGGGGCATTCCAAGCTTCAAGAGCTGCTAAGCTGAATACAATTCACCGTATTGTTCTTTGCTGGCTTGCGTTGGACAGCTATCACAAACTTATTGTTGTCATTGCAAGCATTTGTGCTCCAGTTATTATTGATTGCGGGGGCTTAACGTCTCGAACGATCCTATTGCTATAGAACTGGAGGGCTGCGGCAATTTCGACCATTCGGGTTCCCCTTAACCTGCGCCTAATAGTTCCGCTGACAGGCGAATGCAATGGTCGGTCACAACGAGGTCAACAATCACTGCGTTGCTTTCAATACTTCCGGCCCCATTGACTTTGGAGTAAGTTTCCACATCATCATCATCATCATCATCATCATTATTATCATCGTCGTCGTCGTCATCGTCATCGTAATCGTCATCATCATCCAGCTCATCATCATCATCATCAGCAGCAGCATCAGCAGCTTGACTACGTCCACTGCTGGACAGAGGCCTCTCCCATGTTCCGCCAGTTAACTCGGTCCTGTGCTTGCTGCTGCCAATTTATACCCGCAAGCTTCTTAATCTCATCTGCCCACCTAAACTTCTGTCTCCCCCTAACCCACTTGCTTTCTCTGGGCATCCAGTCAGTTACCCTTAATGAGCAGCGGTTATCCTGTCTACGCGCTACATGCCCGGCCCATGTTCATTTCCTCTTCTTGATTTCAACTATGATATCCTTAACTCCCGTTTGTCCCCTAATCCACTCTGCTCTCTTCTTCTCTCTTATGGTTACACCTACCCTTTTTCCTTCCATTGCTCGCTGCATCGTCCTCAATTTAAGCTGAACCCTCTTTGTAAGTCTCCAGGTTTCTGCACCGTAGCTAAATACCGGCAAGATGATAGGTGCATTAGACATGGTGCAGAACCGCGCTATCAGGTTCATTCACTCATCATATTCGCATATCGTTAGTGTATCCTTATTAAAGGCGGCAACTGGCCTGCCCACCCTCTCTTGTCACGGTCGCACTGCCAGCCTATCCCTGTTTCACAAAATGTATTACACTTCACTCAATCAGCCACCTTACATCTCACCGCCTGCTCGCATATCCCTTCGTACAGGCCATTGCTTAAGTGTTGCTCGTCCTCAAACACGTACTCTCACCTACTCTTCTTTTTTCCCACGCACTATTGTAGACTGGAACGGCCTTCCCTACGCCGTCGTTGCCACCACCAACCCAGATGCTTTCATTGATGCTGTAAAAGGGCACCTCTCATCCTGAATGGTCATGTATCATCTATCCTTACTGTACACCCACCCCTTATGTAATGCCCCCACTCGGCGTCTTTAAGAAAATAAAGTGAAAGTGAAAGTGAACGATGCAGCTCTTATACAGCTTCCTCTTGAGGGATAGTGGTAACATACCTGTAATACTTTGAGAGTGCTTGCCAAATGTGCTCCACCCCATTCTTATTCTTCTAGATACTTCAATCTCGTGGTTTGGCTCCACGGTTATTACCTGCACTAAGTAGACATACTCTCTTACAACTTGAAGTGCACTATTACCTATCTCGAAGCGCTGCTGCTCTTCCGAGGTTGTTGTACATTACCTTAGTATTCTACAGATTAATTTTCAAACCCACCTTTCTGCTCTCCTTGTCTAACTCCGTAATCATGAGTCACAATTCATCCCCTGAGTTACTCAGCAATTCAATGCCATCGGCGAAGCACAGGTTACTAAGGTACTCTTGATTAACTCTTATCCCTAGCTACTGTTCCCATTCTAGTCTTCTGAAAACCTCCTGTTAGCACGCGGTAAAGAGCATTGGGGAGATTTTGTCCCCCTGCGTTACACCCTTCTTGATTGGTATTCTGTTGCTTACTTTATGAAGCACTATGGTAGCAGTTGATCCCCTGTATATTTCTTCCAGGGTGTTTATATATGCTTCATCGACGCCCTGATTCTACAATGTCTGCATGACTGCTGATATCTTCTACTGAATCTAACGCCTCCTCGTAATCAATGAAGGCTATGTATAGTGGTTGGCTTTATTCTGAGCATTTATCTCTTACCTGATTGATAGTGTGAATGTGGTCAATTGTTGAGTTGCCTGTTCGAAATCCTGCTTGTTCCTTTCAATGATTGAATTCTAATGTTTCTTTCCTCTGTTAGGAATTACCTTTGTAAACAGCTTGTCTACTACAGAGAGCAAGATGATCGGCCTGTAATTTCTCACGTCCTTGTCACCTCCTTTCTTATGTTTTAGGTTGGTGTTACCATTTTTCCAAGACTCTGGTATTCTTCCCGTCAGGAGAAACCTCGTGAACAGTGTGGCTAGTTTTTCTAGCACAATCTGTCCTCCATATTTCAGCAGATCTGATGTTACCTGAATCTCACCAGCAGATTTGCCTCTTTGCATGCTCTCCAAAGATTTTCTGACTTCTATCATTACTGGTGGGGTGTCATCTGGGTTACTGCTAGTTCTTATAGTACTAACGTCGTGGTTGTCCCGGCTACTGTACAGATCTCTGTAAAACTCCTCCGCTATTTTATCTATCCTATCCATCTAGGTAGTTTTTTCGCCTTCGTTGTCCCTTAGTGCATACATCAAATTTTCGCCTATCCCAAGTTTCCTATTCTCTGCTTTGACGTGAATTCCTTCACTTTTCAGAGCGTGTTCAATTTTCTTCATGTTATACCTTCTTACTTCGGATACCTTACGCCTATTAATCAACTTCGAGAGCTTTCGAAGCTTTCCAAGTTTCCACAAGCAGGTTTTAAATGCGAAGCATTTTTTGTGTACTGCAAGCACTTTGGGTATCTATCTATCTATCTATCTATCTATCTATCTATCTATCTCTCTATCTATCTATCTATCTATCTATCTATCTATCTATCTATCTATCTATCTATCTATCTATCTATTTATCTATCTATCTATTTATCTATCTATCTATCTATCTATCTATCTATCTATCTATTTATCTATCTATCTATCTATCTATCATCTACGTGTCTAACCACCTAAGTTTGGGTGCTGGTTGATAGATATGTGGTGTTTAACATCCCAAAACCGCCATTTGATTGTGAGAGACACCGTAACTCATGAAATTTCGACAAACTGAGGTTCTTTAAAGTGCACCCAACTCTCAGCAAACGGGCCTAAAGCATTTGCATCTCCATCAATAATGCTATCGTCGCCGCTCTGATTCAATCTCTCAACATGCGGGTCAGCAGCCGAGTACCCTAGCCACTAGACCACCACGGTGGGGCTACGTCTGGGTGCTCTCGTGATGAACCTCTTACCTCAATTGTCTTGAACGAAAATTATTATGGGAGGTCAAGATGGTTGGAAAGATATGATGCGCTGATCAAGGCATGAATAATGTCACAATCCCGTCGCATACGTCGCCAAACACTTTCCGCCAAACAGTGGCGCATACACACGAGGGGTATGTGCCACAGGTGTTTAACACTTAGTATCTACGCAGGATCGGAGAGAACACACGCGGGTAATTTTAACGCACGAGAGTTAAGAAAAAACTGACATTAGTGGGGTCAAGCCGACTAATGCGAAGAATGAGTGTCAAGGTACCAGCATGAATGGAACCACGTCATTCTGCGTGGCGATCACATATTCTACCACATTGTCACGCAAGGTCTCGCAACTACTTTTCAATTAGATCCTATAAACTTCATGACCATCAATAGTGGTGGCAGTACTAGCTTTCCAATATTTTGAACATTATATATGTCTCCTACGATACAGCCGCGACGTCGAGTTAACATCCATGGTATAGTTAGGTATACTCCGATGAAGTTGAGTTATGTAGCAGTGTCTAAGGCTACACTAGAGCTTCATATCAGGTTATCAGTTTTGGTGTTTTTATACTCATTTTCCTGTTGATGCCAATGCGCAAGTGCCGAAGACTTGTCATGTGCCAACATTGCGGCTGCTGAACAGACATATGTACGCATTTAGCGTCAATACATTACGTATCGCTCAACGAAAAATTTAAAACATGGTCACCTTCCCTTCAGACGCTTTACAGAACGTGAATTCCCAGCAAAAGTGGGAATCGACATGGGAAATCTTTTTTTTTCGCTGTCCTGGTATACTTAGGCAACACGCGAAAGCATCAACCTGAACACAGGTGCGCTATCGAGTCTGTAATACGATGGGCAATGGCACGTCGACCAAAACAAGCTTAATCACCTGTTTCTTTGTCTCGCAGAGAAGGCATTATAACTCTGTTTTTCTGTGCCACCTCACAGTGACATCTGATAAATGGTCCAAGCTGCACATGAAACGTCGGGAATTTCTTATTGCAAAGCAAAACTAGTTTTCACTTTTGAGCGGCAGAGACTGCGGCCGCTTGTCTCTGCCGTCAGTGCTGGGTACTGGTGATGTACTGCTAGTGCCTTTATGAAATCACCGACCCATAAACAAAAGTGCTAGCTTTCCTTACTATCTTAAGTGCTCGAAGTGAAAATAAGAAGGGGATAGTCAAACTCAGAATGGAAAGGCGCCTCACGCCTTCGTACATCGTGCATGTGCTGCAAACACTTTTCTGGCAGTACTTTTTTGCTATGCCTTCCCTATGGGCCACTCTTCTATAAGCATGCAACTCTGTTTCAGCGCTTTGCCAATACTTCAGTCATTCAATGAGTGGAGGCTACAAGCGTGGAAGACTTACACCAGGAGTGGCGACGTTTCAAAGACAACCGCGAAGGCCCCCATACCACGAAGGTTCCCAAAACCTTCTGCGAAGACCTCCGATGACACAGCCTCCGTATCGCCCTGAGTAAGCGCATCTCGTGAACACAGCTTAGTTGTGCAAGATATATGAGTCTAAGGCTTTATTTGTACGTGCATACATACGCAGTTTGCTGATCAAGACAAACGCGCACGTAGCTCATTGCTTATCACAAATTTATAACTGAAACCTGCTGTCACTGTTTAGTGCAGGTTCACTAAATGCTGTCACCTAAGGTAGTGCAGACACTGTACACGGAGCTCCTTAAAGTTTTCGTTTTATCACGCGCGGGAACTTAAACTCATCCAGCTTGCATTTGTTACGTTAATCTTTGTGGCCCTGTGAATGCTACATATATTCAGCGAATAAATATTCGCTATATTCTGATAATCAAGCGACAGCCTTGCGCAGTAATAATATGAACTACTTCTTGATGCCGCTCTCACTGAACCGACACTAACTGCACCAACTGCAGTCATTTGCATTAGCCAGGGCACGCAATAAGGTGGAACGTGCCCTGTCTCCCAACCACACCAGCGCCTGCCCGTCAAGACCCCCTTACTGCGATACAGGATATGCTGGTGCCCAGCATATACCCTTATCAGCTGTCTGAGCACTATTATCTGAAGTTTGGTAATTTATGCCACTTTTCATTTTTATTACATACCATGTACATACCATGTACCATGTCTGCCTAAGTAGAAATTTCAGGAGCTGTTCTGCAGTAATTATATCATGTGTTGTTGGCGATGCGAGCGTGGCAGAAATCAGCAATTTTAACAAGGACAAGAGCAGGCGTGCCCTTCTCTTTAAGATTGTTTTAAAATGTAACGTCTTTTTCACGGGTGGCCGAAGCACGCTCAGACACAAAGCAGCACTTCATGCAGCGCTCTAGCGCCGCAGAGAAAAAATGTAATTGTATGTAACACTCTTTACCGAGCGAAGCTGAATGATGATTATTCGTTTAGAACTCGATTGCTATGGAGAGGTTGCCTGGCGGGTTCGCAAGTCTACTTGTTTGCAATACCAAACCCGCAAAGTTGATGCAATCTTCACCGATGACCTGGACTGCGATTTTAACAACATAGCCTCCGTCGTACACCCCCGGGCCATCGATGAGACACCGCGATATTCTGCAAGCTGTTGCTGCATACTTCTAAATGCTGGATAGAGACGCGTTTATCGAGGTATCGAAAGACGCACCCGAACTAATTAATATCGCACGGAGGACACTGCAGATTACGAGCGGAAACACTCACACAAGTTTCACTTTCGTACCAGCAATGCAGTCAGCGGCATGGGCATGCTCGTTGGCCTTCCTGGCCGTGTCGATTAGGTCGGTACTACTACAACTTCATCATTGCACTCAAAAACATTAGTTGCAGGTGTCAGTTGACCATCGCCAGGCTGTTTGTTCGAAAAAGTTCCAATCAGAAGAAAACTATCTACTCAAAGAAACAGCGGGTACGGCAGTGCAGTTGAGAGTGCAGTCCCCGAGCTTACGTCTCCCGCGAGACCAAAATCCAGAAGCGAATAGACCACCGTGGCAATTATTGTGCTCCTGTTGGCCACGCTGTTCCATTATGGTTACCACCTACTGAAAGATGCTGTATATAACTACTGTGTTGCCACTGTGCTGCAGTGTAAAAGCGGAATGGTCACTGGACTAGTAACAAATGACCTGATAGAGATCGTATAGAGGAATCTCTAGGCTATCAGTCAGTTCTCTGGTAGGTTTTTTTTACTAGTAATCAGCAAGACGCACAGAATATTATTCTGTTATGAAGACAACGACGAGCGATTATCTGCGCAACTATAAAAAATACTCAATTAGGCACGAATGTTCGAAAAAATTCTGGCATTGATGTTAATACGACAATAACCATGGCATGTCCAAAGCTTTTCAAATTGAATCAGCTGTATTACTTTCAAAAGGGCAGTAAGTATGGGGGCTTCTTTGAAACTTTGCTGCAAGCATTATGCCCAATTGCCTAAATAGAAAACTTAGAATTGACTTAACTCGACTACCTCAGGGTATAAGTAACGTCAGCTTCGGACAGACGCACTAGTGATCGAGTTCACGCGAATAAAACTGTGGTTCACTAGGAGTGCGTCAATAAGGGAGCTTCCAGTTCTTATCTGGCACGCCAGATATGCGACGTGTGACGTCACTGCTCCTGGGGAATGCGCAGCGTCGCTCTCCATAAGCCACGCGAGACTGCTCAATCTGGGCGAGTGTAGCTCACGGTACAAAACGTCTGCCATTCCGCAGAAGCAGTGGCGTAGCCAGAGGTTGGCACGTCGATTGCATGCCCGACCCCCATTTTTTCTCGCAATGGCATAATGAAGAAATGATGACCATGCAAAAAATATCTCTTCACCCTGCCCCGGGAACTCAAGGAGGTAACTCCCTGAAATAATTTTTGTCCACGTCCCTACACAAGAGTAAATACTTCATGAATCAACAGTTCATATTATTTTATTGAGATATTGCCCACAAAAATACTTGCTCATTTTTCCTATAAGTTCGAGACCTTGCTCACTAGACTAAAATAACTTTGCCAATTCTTTCGTCACACTCGGAAATAAAGTATTGTTTTGGGGTATGGGGTTTGCAGTACTTCCAGAAATTTGCTGTGCAAAATTCGAGGCCGTTGGTGTTTCTGTCAAAGAACTGATCGTTTACCCACACTTCACATACTTGCTTGTAACCTGTGAAAACAGAGTTATTGATTAGCTTTTCAAACAAAATTACGTTTTCCGACACCGTTCGATGCACTGAGAGGCACTAGTACCGTTGCATCGTCTTTGTCTAAAAACGTCTATCATTATTTAGCGAATATTTTTAATATTATCGTATTCTGTGAGCAACAATCAGATTGTAATGGGAGTAAAACTGAATCACGAATTCGCAAATGTGTTTTTTTTTCATATTTATGTTGGCTGAGAGCCGCGGTTTTTGATTTACATATCTTGACCCAGAGAACATTTATACCGCAGGACGATAATACATTATAGTAATTTTCTCTTTTCATAATCAAAGTTAACCTACTGTAGTATTTAGTCCTTCTATTTATGCTTCATGCAGGTATATGCACCGTGTCACCGCAACTGTGCTGCTGTGCAAGATACGCTATGATAGGTGTTTGGGTGTCTTGTGTTCGAGTGGCATTCTCTAGCGTTTTGTCACTGATTTGTTTTTCTCTATGACCATTATTCGGTCGCAATTTGATGCTCTGCATAATTAAAGTTAGAAAAACATTTAAGAAGACCAATTCTGCCCATGACAAGCGTATTTTGCAGTTTTTTTTTTTTTTGAGGCTGAGCATTATACAGCCCAAAGGTGACTCCTTAGAAATGTAAAAGGGAGGCTCCATTTAATAAAGCATACACTCTACTACTCTTGTCTACCTCTCCTCGCCACCCATAATTATCAACCCCCGTATATCCGATAATTTCACTTATATAATGTTAGCAGACACTCAAGTAGTATTATTGTCGTAATCTCAATGCGCTTTATAATCACACATCTCATGCTCTAACGTGTCCATAACTACTGTTTTCTGACTTCCGAATTCTTATCATTTTCCAGAACATGTGAACACGATGCATAGCATCGCGGTTCAATGCGATGTATTGATCAGCTTAGTTATCCTTTGCCTGATTGCGTCTGTACATACACTCTGAGATACAACAGGAAATCTTCGTACTAGTGGTTTTAGAAAGAGGTCAGCCTGGATTGCCGGTGTCTCTAAAGGTGCGGTGTGGTTGTGTGATTCCCTGACGACACAGGAACTTCATGATAAGGAAGGTTAGTGAGCCCTCCAAGTGTTAAAAATTGAGCGAATGTAATAACTGCGTTGTCAAGCATCAGGAAAAGAAATGGTGATGGTGTACAATGAACCTTCAGTTCAAGTTATGCGAAACTTCTAATTAGTTGCAGTAAGTTCAAGATTGATTTGTCTGCCGTTATGCGCAGGCGGTTTTTGACTGTTCGTGCAGCACTTTGGCAGTAGCCTACGCATCATGACATGGGATGCGTAAAAAACTTGCAACATAATGTTCCTCGCACTGGTAGAATCTGATATGTGGATGCGATTTCCCGATTAGTTGCTGTACACGTCAGACGTTTGCCGGAATATAGTATATTTCACGCTGCGCCATTAAACGACGATTTGCAATCGAAAGTGAAAGACCGTCATATCAATGCAACTACTTATTGCGCTTTCTTAACAAGCGCAGTTCCAAAAAGAATAATGTACGTTTTCACGAAAAAAGATTCTCTCACAAACAACAGTTTAGCAAAGCAACGCCACATGAAAAAGCACCCCCCATTTCATTCTGACGGCTGAAATTTTAACGCTGCCACTCTTGGAATAATTGCTGTTACTGCTGAAGTATGAGACATTTGAGGTCACGCGTCCACGCAACATTAACAGGTCGCTTTTCTCGCATGCTGATGTCTCTAACTAAAGAGAACCTTTCAATCAGCATGGTTAGTGTAATACTAACATACTCATCAAGTTTGTGTAGAACAACACTTCACACAATGAGGTGTGCACTGCAGTGCTGCTCAGGCGTAGGGAGGCAGAAAATTTGGCAATGTTTGGGGTCATTGTGCTGTACAGGCAACTTTTAGCGAAAAGGAATCTTTCGTTGTCCGTGGAAAAGTAAAGGCCCTGTACGCCTTTGTACTCATTTGTACTACCATGAGAGAGTGCGACGATGTCATTAACAAGTATCCCTTGACTTCGTAATATTCAGTCATGCTTCTTCGACCAGTCGTATGTGTTTAGCGCATGAGGAGAGGCCTTCTTTTGACAACTGTCGATATATCTATGTAGTGGTTTAATAAAACAAGCTACTGCGCACGTCCACGCACACCACTGCCACGATGTATGTACATCTCATAAAATCTTTCCCACGTTTTGATGCTGAATGAGCCTCTCTGTGTGCTTGTAATAACAATTATATTTTCACGCGGAGTTCCTTCACATATCGCGTTTTAATTTTGAGCTAGTATACGGTACTTACCTCCTCTTTTTGTATTCTTTGTCTTGTTTACAATAGCACAATCCTTATATATGTGGTGAAGCGTATACGTTGTTTTTTCACCCGTGCCTGCAATTCAAGCGCTTGATAAATACTAAGCTGTTTTAGCAAAACGTTTCAACACTAGACCACGATGTAAGGTCTCTCTTTTTTTTTGAGCAAAATAACATCGCGCAGATGTATCTGGTGAACAGGCAATGTAGCAATACCTTAATTGGTCAAACGGGATTTATTTATTATGTGTAGGGGTTCTATATATCTCTGTGGTGTTTTTGTTAACCTAAACAATATTCTAGTATACGCCAGCCTAATAACAACTTCCCTCAACATTGTTCGCAGGAACCGTGGTATAAAAACATCGCAATAATAAAGGATGTCTTGACAAACTGATTTGCCATAGTTATAGCGGTTACGTTGTAGACGTTGAAAACATTTGAAATACTAAAACACCGATTTTGAAAAAAAAAACCTAGAATCCCTGATCTTTTGAAATATTTATTTGCAAATTCAAGAAAATGGTTACTATTGACTGACTAAATATACCGCAAATATTTGAAGTGAGAAGTAAACCTTTTTACAGCAGTGGGACCAGCCGCTCAGGCGTCATAAAACTGCGGTCCGAATACAGCTGTGACGTCGCATTGAGGCGGTACTTTGTTATCACTATTTCAATCTTCTTTTATGTAAAAAAAAACGTTTGATAATTCAACACCATCATTCATCCTTCATAATCGCTTTGGATTCAGGACATTGCTGGTTGAGTAACATTAAAGTAGGCGTTGCTTAGCCCGTGGAGGAGCTTGACCTACTAATTTTTTGTCTGTCTTACTTTTCTTCCATTCATGTTTTGTTCGAAATAGCCTATAATATATGTTTTCCGCTGGTTTCTTTTCCCGCCACCGTTACGTTACGTACACACACACACGCACTCACGCACACACACATACGCACGCTATATATATATATATATATATATATATATATATATCTGAGCCATAATAAAAAATAATGTAATCGCAATATTTTCCGAATTGCAACACTAGTTATAAAAAAAACCGCTCCTCCTAGCTTCCCCACACACCGCGTTAAACGAGTCGGCCTACGTACTGTGTTCAGCAACATTATCATCGAATAATTTCCGTACACAAATTATATAATTATATACACATTATGGAGAACTCGGACGTACTTTGACATCCTCTTTATCACCCGTAAGATGGTGCGAAGGACGCGCTTTGAAGGTCGATGCCCCGCTCAATAACCGTCACGGTCGTGTGTGATGTCTAAGAGTGGCACCGGTCTTTGACGCGCGCGCAGTCGGAGCGATAGAAAGACAAAGACCGCATTAGAACAATAAAATAAAATAAAATTAACATTTTTATAGTCAGCAATTCACCGATAATTTCCGATTGTTTTCTCATCTGAAGTCAATTTTCCCGTATATTGACCACTGGTTTTATAGCTAATTCCCCGAAATGGGTAAAAGCTATATAGGAAAGATCAAGCGAGCAAGCAAATATGCAAGCAAGCTGGCCCAGCAATGGGTGTTGTCTCCATCTCTGTTTTTTCAGCCTAAAATGAAGCACATTCCAAAAAAAAGAACACTTTCTATCGAACTTAAAGATTACTGAATTACTAAATTCACTTCGTGCGAAAAAAAAAATGCAAGACAATCTGATATGTACTTTATGCCCATTCATCATCGACTGAATGACTCTTGATATATAGTTGACTGCACGTATTTCGGTTCGTTGTTACTGCATGACAACATCATATCGCCGAAATTTAGGAGCACTTCTGTAGGGTGTCCCTCATGATCATATTGTTGTTTTGCGACTTTAGATTGCCGCTAGTATAACCAAGCACTTGCATTTTGCAGTGAATAATTAAGTGGTTCTTATGACAGTGGAATAAAAATGAAATGTGCACAAAATTATGAAAAAAGTAAGCAGATGCGTTGACACAATGACTTCTCGCGCTGAATTGTTTGGTATTAAAAAGGCCTACCTCTTTACGCTTTTTCTCAGACATCGCATCGGAGGCGCGTATTTCATAGCAATATGAACCAGTGTGTTGGTCAACTTTCCTATTTACCTGCAGAATACGCATTAATCATGCTGTTTTTTATATACTGCCACATATCATAAAAGCTAGAATAGTGAATACAATCTCAATACCTAGCTGCACAGAATGCCCCAAACTGAGAAGCTGTTTTGCTGTATGTTTGGAATCGAAAATGTAACAAATTTAGATTGCTTACTCTTATTAAAAGACGTGAACCCTCTAACTTTCTTGTTATTTTTCCATATTGGTGTGTAATCCACATACTCATAATCATAGCTCCTGGAAAGAAGAAACAAAAAAGAAAACTATGAACCATATCCCCAAAGGGAATTCTGATGGGATGCGAAGCAGCAGTGGGGCGCAAGGCGTTGGCCCCGTTCAAACGGGCGTCGATGCGGGTGGTAGAAGAACGGTTTGAAACGAAGCTTAGTGCAGCGTTTACTCGAGTAAACGTTTGTTTGAAACGCAGAGACGCAGTGGCGGATTGGGTTTTGTGTAAAATTTATCGCAGATAAACAAGTCGAAAGAGTGTTTCAACTAGACCTGCGGTCGAACGTTGCGGGTGGGGGAGGAGGTGAAGCGAAAGAGAAATGTTTTGCGAGCGGGCTGAGCAGCCGGAAGCTGTGGGCGCTGCAACGAGCATGCTGCGGGTGAGTAAAAGAGTGGCGTCAGCGTGCTCCTGTGAAGGAAGCATGTGAGAGGAGCGTTACGTTCATGCGTAGCGGCGACGTGCCTTCCATAGCGCTGCTCCCACTACTCCGGCGAGGTGGACGCGTTGTGGCGTGTTTGCACGGACGCACATAAGTACGGCGTTACACGCGTGAGTCAAAGAGCTGCTTCGCATCCCATAATGCATAAATAATGCGCCTACCGGCATTATACCCCTGTTTTTTTCAGCAGATAAGACTCTCACCCCTCCTCTTACGAATATATATTAACAACCTACCATCCATTTATCGTCTAATATTAGTTCATTTGTTTACAACTGTGTCATCTACCGCACAATTTTAACATTGCTGATCAAACTGCCCTCAATCAGGACCTTAATCTTGTGCAAGAGTGGTGTAATGTTTGGCCCATGAAGCTTAATCCCACTAAATGCAAAGTCATTTCCAGTATTCGGCAGCGTCACCTTTTATAATCCTCCTATTTAAACTCTAATTCCACTGTTGAACATGTTGAATCATATAAATACCTAGGTGTCACCTTATCATCTAACCTTTCCTGGAACGCACATATCAACAACCTTATATCACCCGCGAACAGGTGCCTCAGTTATCTAAAGCATCGTTTGTGTTACGCACCCCTAGACATAGTACTTCTCGCGTACAAATTTCTCATCCGATCAAAACTACAATATGCAGCGCATCTAGAGCGTACACCAGGCATACCTTATTACCCACCTAGATTCTGTACAAAATCATACCACCAGACTCATTCATTTTCAGACTGATATGATAGAAGTATATCATCCCTAAAAAGTGAAACTGATGTTACTGATGTTTGTGTGCGTCGCCTCGTTGTCAGTCTTTGTTTAATTCGCAAACTATTTACAGTTCCTTCAATCAAGCTCCTCCCATCATCCCGTCATCGCGCATTTCTCGCCGCACTACCCATCCTTCATCATTCACACTCACACGTGCTCCCACTAATGTCTTTGCCGCATCAGTATATTTTCGCGCAGCAGCGTAATGGAATGACCTCCCCTGTGACATTGCATCCATCACGCGTACATCACCTTTTGCGGACAACGTAACTGCATATTGTTCGTTGTGAAGATCACTCTCTACAACCCACATTTGCTAACCCACCCGTTGTGTAATACCGCCTAACCGGGGTCTTTAAGTTAATAAAGAGAAGTGAAGAAGTGAAGAGATTGCTGACCTACTCGCATGCCCCTTCTCAGACCCTGTCAGAGAGAGATAAAGATGCAAAGAAAAGCAGGGAGGTTAACCAGACGCACATCTGGTTTGCTACCCTGCACTGGGGAAGGAATGAAGTGGATAAAAGAGGTTGTAGAGAGATAAGAACGTACACACAATCACGAGCACACTCGGGGGAGCACACACAGTCTACAGGTGGTCGCTCAGGTTTGTTTACTTTAAGCAAAGTAGAAGTGCTTTAGTCGCTTTCTGCGCAACTGAGGCAGATGCCCAAGGTCCTGGAATCTTCTGCACCCAAAATGGTCTGGAGTCAAGTTGATTCAAAACCATTCGGAGCTGGCATCGCTGTGTGTCGTAGCAAGCGCAGCTGCACAGGACGTGTTCAATGGTCTCTTCAGCTCCGCAGTAGTCGCATGTAGAGGTGTCTGCCATATCAATGCGAAAGGCATGCTATTGGTATATAACTGTTCCTTCATGTGGTGGTGCCAGACTTCACCTCGTTAAGAGCATATACTCTCCTCCAGGATTTATTTCACAAGGATATGGGATGATTTAATCCCATGGGTACAGGTCCAAAACGCTCACAGGAAACAGGGCAGGAGTAAATTTTACCAGGATAGTTTAACGTATGTGCTGTATATCACATGCATTTTGATTCACACACAGTGTTTCATGCAGATGCGGTAGTGATCACATTTTGTTAGAAAGCGCCTTTCTGTAGATGCATGTAAACTGGTAGATAAGGTTTACTTATATAACTGCACAAATGGTACAATTTAATTACAGTGCTGTGCAGGAACTCGGCAGATATTTCATTTAGAAACATGAGGTGCTGTTTACCGCATACCGAAATGGCCAACAATTACTAATTGATGAACCAATAGCACCCGGTAAAAAATAGTTCCCTTGTGCGAAAGTATAACACGCATTTGAACTTCCAGTTGGCTGGAGAATAACAGTGTTTGGTTGGTACAACAAACCCAGCACGCTTTGAACCGATAAGCAGCAGAGCTGACACATACGTGCGCATTTCCAGTGAATGTGATTTTTTTCAAATGATGATGGCGTAATTAATCGCCCTTCCGGTGATGCTGTCGTTCACAAAAAGCGTGCGTTGGTGACCCAGTAAGTGATTCTTATAGGAAAGAAACGAAGATAAAAGTGAGCCCCGTAACTGTCTGCTCACAGCGCGACACCTCAGCAGTGGCTATTGAGGAATGGGGGTAAGGAGAGATTAGAAGGAATAGAAATAGAAAAAGAATAGCGATAGAGATGAGGCCAGCGACAGTGACATAAAGAAGTAAAGAAGAAATAGGAAAGATGCGGACAGTGACATAAAGAAGTAAATAAGAAATAGGAAAGATGCGGACACGGTCAAAAGATCCGAGGACGGGGCACCACTCAGCGGGAGCTCTTGCCGGCGTCAGGCGATGGCGAAGGGCGAGCCTGTCCGCCAGAGTGGCGCTTTCGTCAGAGGTCGCGGGAGTACAACCGGTCGGCATGGAATCCAGCGAGCGAGTCCAAAACACGCAGCTTGCTTGACGTACATAGTGTGAAAGAAAACCTTTATTGATGATGCGGTGGCGCACTCTATCCTGTCGGAGTGGTTCTTGAGAGAAAGGAAGAGAAAAGTGAGCCCCGTTATTGTCTGCTTCAGTGAGCGACACCGCCACAGAGCTCACAAAGGGATGGGGGTAAGGAGGGATAAAAGGGTAGAGGTAAAAGTATAGGAAAGAGGAAGAAGAAGCAACAACAAACTGAGGGGATAGAAGAGACAGGAAAGATGGAAAAACGGTCACTGGAGTCCGAGGACGGGGTACACTTGCGAGAGATGGTGTCGGCGTCTGTAGATGGCGTAGAGCAGGTCCAGTAGGTCAGAGCTGCGCTGTCACCGAAGACAGCCGGCGACAGGAGATGACGTAGGGCCAGCCCAGTCGGCCAGAGCTACGATGACGCCGAAGGTCGCGAGCGCGCGGAGCGCGCGGGCGCACAATCGGTCGGCACGAAATCCAGGGAGCGTCCCTCTATCCTGTCGTTTTCCTCTTTCAATTTCCCTTCTTGGGGTTTAACAACATTTCTTCTCACCTTACAAACATTTCCCATTCCTTGCGCGATAGGGAACGTGCACCGATCATTTATGAGTTAGGGCCATGCTCACATGCACTTTAGTTGACACACCGAATTGTTAGTTAAATATGGCACATACTACAGCCCATACACAACTCATGTGTTATCCAAACCTTGGCACTTTTGTGAGTGAGTGAGTTACAATTGATCGAGCACAATTTAGGATAAGCTCTCTCATTTTTCTCACTTAATGTGGGTGCCGGTGCGCCTTCGTGGTACCGATCTTTATATTCTCATGTATTTTTTATCAGATAAAACTGGTTGGCAGTGAACACTCGTGTCCTCGTCTTTTCTTTTTTAGTGTTGTCCGTTCGCGCTTTAATCTATTCCGGAAGATGCCGGCCCGCATGGCAAATCATTTAGTTATGTTATCTGAGGAATCTGTTTACGTTATTACGAAATGTGTGTTTTTGGACTAACCCTTTCAGACGCCAACTTTTAAGAGGTGTCTGTAAATGTGTCAAATCATTATAACGTTACTTCAAGGTACTCAATATTGCATTGCAACAAAACGAGATAGTTGTGGAATGTATGTGTGTCAATATAACTCCTTTTAATTAGGAAGCAATTAAATATCAATTTATTCCGAAGTAATTGATGCTTGCTTTTGGCGTAAATAGAATCTAATGTGAGGCTAGATATGTAGTGCAAATTCATTTTTCATTATGCCAATTGTGAGCAAGAAAATTTCTTCTTTTCACAATGCTTGCCGGAAGCGGCACATTGCACGACTCCTCAAACGTGGTAGTGCCTTCAGAAAAGTGATCATATTTATTAGTACACTGCAAATTGAGGTTAAATGAAGACAAATTAATTATGGAGGAGCATTCCTCTAATGTACGTTATATCTTGCTCTTTCTTAGCCTCTACTAGATGCAAATAACGAGAACGAGTGGTGCACACGAGTGTGTACATAGCGTCTGAAAGGGTTATAAAGAGGGGTACCTTATAATTTCAGAGAAATTTTGAGGAATGAGGAAAAAGTTCTCATATATGATTGTAATAATAATATTAGCAATAATATAAAAATTATCATCAGTGAACAAATGAAAATATTGATTTATGATTGCCAGTTGTCTCTACTGAACTTAAGTTAACCCGGACCGACATCGCAACCCAGCCATATACACGTTGGGTTAAAGGATAGACAGTATTTGAACAATGTAGCTAGCATTACACACTGCACCCTACAAATGTGGTGCGGCCCTGCTCAAAAGGAGAGTTCGCAAAAGGAGGCGTAATCAGGACCAGATGATACCCGAAATTAATGAAGCTGCAGAAATAGAAAGGCTGCGCATTGCGTGTGTCAGCAGCCCTTCAATTGCTCTATCACAAAGAGAAATAAATTTTTTTCAGAACGTTGGCACACTTGATGTTCATGGCGCGTTATCACTATGATTACTAGGTTGTTGGTGAATTCTGTTTTGTTTGATTTGTCTTTTCTCTTTTTATTAGATACTGCTCAAATATATATTGCATGGTTCCAGCAAATAAATCCTAATGTAAGTCAGTGCCGCTCTCTCTCTCCTGCTTTTCTTGTCCCTCGTTATTGGCGCTGTTTTTTATGTGCATTATTTCGTACCAACTCGCCCAAGCAACCACGTTAGATAATGAAATGAATTTCGGGCTGCAAGAGCACTCATTTTTTTCGTTCATAGTCACATATACCTCAGCAGTGCAACGCTTATCACAATAAACACAGAAATGTGTTGAAGGTTTGAGCGCTCTGGAAGTGTTTCCACTGAAAATATTTGTAACTGAAGTTCAATGATGTAATTGCGAGGCATATAATCAGTTTAACGAAACTGTAGTTAAAAATACTTACCACTTCTGAGAAGACTTGAACACCAATACCTGAGACAAGGTTCGTGCCGTCGGATTCATCTTTGTCCTTATTGCTTTAATGCACGCTACTCCAGGAATCCCCCGCGTAGTGAGGTGCAAATACATGGGGTTTGTAAGCATGAACTATGAAAAATAATACAATGTGACATTACTCCAATATCCTTCGCAATCTTCTAAAGCCGATGAGAAATGGTATGTATATATGTGGTATACCTGCTAAAGTTTTCACTGGAAGTATTCACGTAAGTAGGGAGTGGCCCAGCCTCTTAAAATACGCATGCATCCATAAAAAAGCAGCCAGAAACTCAGGATGCTTCAAGCTAAATGTGTGTCGTTTTGTTGTCATACAACTTCCTTAGTGTCTATTATTGTATATATAATGGCGTTCATGATAACCTTTAAATGACCGAAGCAATACCTCATCAGTTATTTTCGAAATTTGCGGAGATGAACTCAAACAGGCAAGTATTAGGTTAAAAAACGCATAATGTATGGGTATATTGCACTCATTTTATTTACTTTTTGCAGCGCTTAATATCATGAGTGCACCAGAGACAAGTCTTTGGCACAAGGAACCAGAAATTACAGTGGATTCGCTTTCAAATTTTTATAGGGTATGCTGTTGTGGAAGGCTGATAAAATTTCAACCGGTTGGTGTTCTTTACTCTGGGCCTATGTCTGAGTAACCGGGACTCAACACAAAGTATAATTGCAGTTTCTGAAAGTTGTTCAATACGACGAATCAGTCAAGCATATTATCAGGAAATCTTGAGTAGATGCGTAGAGAGATTAACTTGCGAAGTATGCTTAGCATTCTTTATCACACAGAAAGGCTACATGTCTTTGACTACCACACAATTCAGTATAGTATCGAAGACATCTATACTAAATAGTATCCCAGGTATTCTTTCAATATCTTGTGTATGATGAATGCATGTATTTCCAGAATATAAATATATTGAGTAACTCAGGATGATGATTGATATGCGTTGTCAACGACCCAAATCAATAACATGATTATGAGAGACGCCGTAGTAACTTAAGAGCTATGTCATATTGATTGCTACACCAACTTGTGAAACAATGAACATTGGCTATCCTTGGCTTCTCAAGCTGACAATGCTTCAGTAAGCCACCCGAATAAAACAAATTGCAGGGACATTTTTTATGATTTGCACAAAAGCCAATCAGCAAGGGGCTCCTAGAAGATCTCTGGGTTCCTAAAGTTAGAGCAGAGGCATGTCATGGTGCTTGCCTTATCACAAAAATACAAGCAGATGAACGTAGAGACACCGCTAGCCGTTTATTTCCTCTTTTTTTGCCTAGATCTGCCAGTTCCCTGATGCATGAAGACATAGCTACTGTCCTCAACTAGATATTTGAATTAGGTTCGACATTTTAATGCCCTAAATCTGATGCCAATATTGTGCACTTATGAAAACCTCTCTTTCATGGCGCTTTGTTACGACATTGGAAGAATGTAAGAACTGAGGGTTTATATCACATGGCTATCAAACATCAATCACTTCAATAATCTAGCGGACTTAAAGTTGGCTTACTGTGAAACTAACTTATATTCTGCAATGAAGATCCACGCTGTTATGAAATGCAGAAGACACTGGGCAGAGGAGAAAAGAAGACCATGTTCGCCTTAGTGAATCCGAACGCTTGCGTCAGTCCAAATGTTAGTTGTGCCGTAATGGTGTCTGCGATCTATTAAAAAAGCGCTGCACTGAAACGCATTCTTTTATTAGAGGGAAGCGCTAGGTACTGTACCGTCCTGCAACTTCACAAAAGTATTTTGGCTCCAGTTCATTCCATAACTACTGGCAGCGACCAGCAGCCTAGGACCCCGAGAACAACCCTAAGAACTGTTAGTTGGTCCGGTACTCTTTGGCGATGCTACCTGCCCTCTCTAGTGATACTCACAAAAAGGATGAGGATGCGTAAGGCTTGTCTAATTAGTACAATCTGTTACATGAGCACAGGAAATGATGCGCATAAGTTTAATTGTGAATTTTTTTAGTCAAAGACATCGTCAGACACTGGATTTGTTAGCACAGCGGCGACCTACCTATGCTGTCGGCCTACAGAAATGTATTCGTTGAGCTTTGCCGACGTCCAAAGAAGTGCCGGGCAGCACTTGTATCATAGAGTTCTATGAAATGGTGAAATGACACGAGAGGTGCTATGCAAGATGACGCGAGCTTCTCGGGGCCGACGATTGATTGATTGATTGGTTCGTGGGGTTTAACGTTCCAAAACCACCATTTGATTATGAGAGACGCCGTAGTGGGGGGCTCCGGAAATTTTGACCACCTGGGGTTATTTAACGTGCACCCAAATCTGAGCACACGGGCCTACAACATTTCAGCTTCCACCGGAAATGCAGCTGCTGCAGCCGGGATTTGAACCCGCGACCTGCGGGTCAGCAGCCGAATACCTTAGCCACTAGACCACCGCGGCGGGGCTCGGTGCAGACGAGTTTTTCCGAAGCTTACCCTACGGTGGCCATGAATGAGAACAGTGCGGAGTGCGTGTAAGCAGCGTTGATAAAATTCTCTACTAGAACGCACGTGGCGTAGGAAATGCATGTTGGACTTTCGCAGCAGTTATAAAAAAAACATGGCGTGTGAACACGTCAGCGAAGCCACTCAGTGAATATTTTAACAGTGCAGCAATGTTAGCGTGATTGTCGGGGCATCTTTTTTCCAACTCAGTACGTGCCTCCAACAGGCGTGTTCATGGGGCGTTTGTGCTCTTTCGGGCAGAAGTTTTCGTTCCACCCGGTGCATGAAAATTTCCACACTAGAAGGCAGCAAGGGTGCACATGCAGCATTCTCGTGCTGTTCATTTCACTTCTATAAAATATTGCAGGTGAATATTAAGACAGGTGGTCGCCAGGGGCGCTCACATCACGGCGGCAATGAGGCGGTGAGTGGATACGTCCTGATCGCCATGAAATTGAATGCGAGACATTGTAGCCACGGCGTAATACCACTTTCTGTTCTACTGGGGTGTGTGCTCAGTCTGCGCGATAAAGCTGATAGATTATTGTGCCGCTAGGCTTCAGTACTGCTCCTCAGCAAAAGCAAACGTAGTGCGCGTAGCCGATCTTCCCCGCGGGCGTCTGTCAATAAAACTGATTGACGCGTCTATTCGGAAATAAGCTATATAGTTGATTCTGAGAAGGCACCAGTTCAACTCGTGACTTTCATAGTGCCTGTTCAACTGCCAAGAAATTGATGCGGCAAACGGTAAGCGGCAGCTTTTATGCGTATAAAATAATCTGATCAGCTTGCACTACTTGACCAGGCTGGAGCCATACGTGAGCTTGTAATAACCTAGCTTCTTTTAGCTTTTTAAGTCGGTTGTCTACTGATATGCTCGACCAGCTTTAAAGTGAAGATCACATCAACTCTGTCTTTATTTTTATTACACTAATTGCCCAGCCCCGGTGGCCTAGTGGGTAAGGTACTCGGCTGCAGACCCGAAGGAAGCGGGATTGAATGCCGGCTGCGGCAGCTGCAATTTCATTGAAGGCGAAAACGCTGTAGGCCCGTGTTGTCAGATTTGTGTGCATATTATCGAACGCAAGGTGGTCAACATTTCTGGAGCCCTCCACTACGGCGTCTCGCATAATCATATGATACTTTATCACGGTAAACACCACATATCAATCATTATACCAATTGACAAAAGCTTAATGACTATTACACTGAATTGTCTTCAAATCATTCACAAGGTTTCAAGTAAAAGACAATTATCTCGGGCGCAATTAGCAAGGTCATCATCAGTATGAGACTAATTACCAAAATACTCATTAGGCCAATCCTAAACATCATCATATTAGTAAGGGCTAGTTACCAAGGTGTTAGCGTACTGACGCATTAATCGGCAACCATAATTAACGTCGTGTTAGTAGCATGATTTGGTTATAAGGACTTCGTGCTGAGTTTTATATACACGTCTGCTATAACATAGGTCCGTTTGTGTGTAACGCGTCATTTTTAGGTGTTTCTGATATCTTACCCTTCCACTCTCTTTCTATAGAGGTGGTATTACACTACTTCTCCAGAAAGACTTCTTGTCCACGCGAACAGAAGATTGGGCCCTAATACCCTGCTTATAGTAGGTTACAAGCTATTAGCGAACATCTCGGTGCACCGATTCGGCCAGTCTCTAACATCATTATTCGCTTCGCGCTCGGTTGGTTCCGTTCCGGGCCCAGACATAGACATTCATACTTGATTAATGCGCAAAATCATTCACTACACTACTGCCTGATTTGCCCAATAGCTGTTGGCTTCCTTAAATCAGGAAAATGCTTTTGATTTCATAGAAATTGACTACTTACTAAATGTTTTGCATGCATTTAGACTTCAGGACAGGTACCATCAGCTCATTCGCGTGATGTGCACGGATTCACAAATTATTCTTTACGTAGATTCCAGTGAATCGCCCCTTTCAAGTCACGCGTTGGCATGCTACTAGCTTTACTACCAAGCTGTGGCGTCACCCCGTCATGCGAGAGGATATATGGAATGTATCAGCGCTGGAACACAAATAGCTTCTGGATCATTTTTCACAGTGCCAAAAGAGTGCGAAACGGAAGCAGAATGGTATCCTCTCTTTTTTAGGTATTTTCTCTTTCTCTCATAGAACCGGAAAGCACGTTGCCGCCATTGAGGGCCACAAACGCTTTCTGCAGGCACGTCAAGTCAAACAAAGGAGGCGTTGGTGAAGTAAACATGCGTTGGCAAAATTTGAAATAACAAACGTACGTTTGTGTCCCATTTATAAGGACCTTCGTGTATGGGTTCTAATAGAAGTGCTTGATGGATTTCATGCTGAACAGTCACGTTTCCGCAATTTTTGAGGCCAGGGTAGCTCTTCTGGATCAGCGCACCGTTCACCATCTCCTGACGATGCGTACAGCACACGTCAAGTGGTGCCCCGTCTTCGCACTCTTCAATCGTGTCCCTATCCTTCTTCCCTCATCTCTCGTCTTTTTGCATTGTTGTGCGGCGAATGCTCTGTCTACACATCTCTCTACTTCTGCTCTTTTTCTTATCCTCTTTCCCAACTCTCCACAAGATGTTTAGCCATGTAGGGTACAAGGCAGAGTAAAATTAGCTTTTTTTTTTGTTTTGCTTCAAAAAGCACTTGCTACGGTTTTATTCTTGCACGTAACGACTGCTTATTTGCTGGTTTCTACTTCGAGTAGACGCACCGGCACCATTTTGCTTTGACGTTTGGCAATATAACTTGTGCATTGCTCCAGCCAGGCGTATATTGAGCTGTTGGACCATTACGCCTAGAAACACGTCATGTGAGATGTGAAAGTACGATTCATCAGGGCATTTGTCGAAAAAAGGCGCAGCACTCCTTAACCGCACGTCAATTACATCTTAAAAGACGCCAAGCAGTTTTAATATTGTCTCATGCTCGTGGTGAACGGTCTCTCTCTGGTGCACTTATTTTACGCCGCTTTTTTCCAACTACATTGCATCTTTTATGCTGCTTGGGGAGCTGCCCAAAGCCCCAGCCAGTGAAACATGCTTAATTTAACCCTTTTCTCGGGGGAGGCTGGTCTTTGGGCCACTGGCTAAATCGATCAGTTGAGGCTGGGGAGCTGAGCCTGCCTAGAGTTGTCGGCGATGGGGCTCCCGGACGTCTATAACCCAACCACTTTTATAATTTGTCAATGCGCAGCAGCTGTTTGACTAGCCTGTTGTGGTGAGCAAGGGTAATGGGCCCAGGTCAATGGACGCACTCAAGATAGCCTGGTGAATACAAAGACAATAATTATATAGGACTAGGACTATATCACACAAAAGAACGTCAGAACGATGCGAGATTAAAGAGGGTCTACAAAGAAACTGCTGCCCACGTGAGATGTTGATATACGTCTTAACACCCAACGCACTTCATCCTCCTGCCAAGTTTTCAAGACCATAATTCCGCACACCGTCGTTGCAGTGGCCGTAGCACCAAACAACGTGGCGTTGAGCCCGTCGCGGTATCGTTCGTGATGGGAACACGCCTTCTCGTGTAGCTTGCTGGCTCGAGCTTACGTCGGTGCCCGCGTCCTGACGACTTGTCGGCGTCCAGGTCATGCTCGACCGGGGCGAGTGCCCAGGACACGGTGTCCAAAGCCCCGACAACCTTCGAAGCCGGCTGAGCACGCTCTCTATACCAGTCCCACTACGGCGTCTCTCATAATCATATAGTGGTTTTGGGACGTTAAACCCCACATATCAATAAATCAATCAATCAATCTCTATACCAGTCTTCTTTCTTTGCCCTTTTTCGTTTTAATTGGGCGCTCAGGGTTTTGCCCCCATGGCTCACTTATCACAGTCCTTACATTCTTCCCCCTGTTTCAGAAAGTCGCACGCACTTTGGCTGCTGCTGTTGAACTAGCCCACAGAGCGTGTAACTTGACGATGCCAGAAGATGTAGAAGTGGTGTTGGCTTGACACTTTGGTTGCTGACGCTCATGTGGTTGGAAGTCCGTTGCCGATTTGATGTTCAAACTCATAATTTGGAGATTGCATCAATCTGGGAGGCTGAAATTTCCAAGTGCTTCACCGACACTTATTAAGCACTCCAGTGTACACTCATAGATTTACCAGAATGGAAGCACACTCATTGCAGCAATAGTTCCGATGTTACATTGACTAGTTTCTCTATGTTTCACGAAGGAACATGTCATGCACAGATTTCACGTGAATCTATCCCAAAACAGAAAGCGATGCAACTCATTCTGTTGTCTTATGACATGTCACGCCCCCTAAGATTCGCTAGTGAGCACGACATATCTACACATAGAATGGGAGCACAGGCCAGATTGGTATCAGTGCACCAGGTTTATAGGCTGATTTTTTTTCTTCCAAGTGCTCGCGGTGAACCAGCGCTCTTCTTTTCTGCTAGCTTCTGGCTAACGCTGAGCCTTGTCGAAGCTGCTAAGATTTAACACCCAGTACTCAACCATGAAGTCTGTACCTGAGTGTCCGGTTGGGTGGCCCCCACAACGCGGCAAGCTTTATCTGGGTTCATGCACATATGTTCTAGAGTGTTACCATTAGCCATACATTAGGCTCATGGCGTTCCTAACTGCGCTATTGCTTTGGGGGTTCAGGTCTTTTTTGCCCGACCTTTGCGCTTGCGGCTGTATTTGAGGAATGTTGACAGGAACTTTCTTTATTTTGAGGTTTTGAACAATCATTTCAGTTGCCAAGATAGTTGCCTTGCTTGGGCCTAGCATGCCTCCTGCTGGCATGCTTTCGCGGAGGACCCAAGCTTCCGGCAGGTCAACAGTACCATGGTTACTGGCTGCGCAATCCTCCACATCACTCCTGCTACCACAACCACTTGGTAGTTCTGGAGTCACCAACTGAGATATGTTTGCAACACTCTTAGTTTGACGAACAGGTCCTAGCTGAGGAAGGCAAAGACCAAGTTGCTCTCTACCACTGCGACCTGTGTTTTCGTGACATGCCTGATTAACACCTGTAGTTGCAGACTGTGTATCTGGATTAACAACGTCAAGTTCTTTATCAGTCACGTTTCCGCGTGTGACTTCAAAATTTCACCCTATTCAGTGATATATGTCTCTTATTGGTGAGCTTCTATACCACCCACCTCATTAGCCTCCTTACGCGCTGCTTTACGTCTTGCACCTTTTCGTATGTCTAAGATAGCCGTGTGTATTTGTGAGAGTAGCTTCTCACCTTCCCGTCTTAGGCACTCATAGTCGTAAATTTTGCATTTGTACTGCAGCTTGAAATCAATCCCCTTGCGTTCGTTTTCGAGGTCTTCTCGTAACATTTGCCCTAAATTGCACAAAAACTATCCGACCTCCTCTTCAATACGTTAACACGCGTATTGTGCGTGACCTGCTCTAGGTTGAAAGATGGTAAGGGCCAGACCTGGCAAGGCTCGCCAATTGTGACAGCTTCGCGTGGGCACAGATGCTCAAACGACGAGAGATGTGACGTAAGCAACGACCGCACGTTTATACGACATGGACACGAGTATATGAAATATTTACAATAATATAAGAGAACCAAAGATTCCTTGCGGAAAAAATTTTCCTTTGCTTCTATAGCCTCCAGTACACGGTTCCCGCGGCCTTGACACAGCGAACCTATTTCAGACAACACTCACACGACGAGATGGTCTGACGTGCCGCCATGTCGTCTAGATGGTTCAACGTGCCACCCTGTCGCCTCGAGGTAGTGGTGCTAGAGCGTGGTTCTCCTATCACGACAGTCACCGGGACGGCCGCTTCGCTGTAGCCTGGCTGGCCAGACGCGCGCTTGCAACCACTCCTGGAACACCGGTAAGCCAGTCTCGCAGGCTTCAGTTTACCTGACTCAGTTGCTTCCAGAGTCGCCTACTTTGACTAGCCTCCGTACGATGCGCCGCGCTCCGCAGATGTTGGCGTGGCGCCTAGTAGGTGACATCGCCACTGCGCGTTGACGTCACCGTCCCCTCGAAATGCGCGCCTCACTTTTAGACCATAGCTGGCTGATAAATGGGTAAATAACTGGTTACGGTACAATTCTTCATTTTGTCAATAATTTACGCCATCGAAATCGTTTCGACATGTAATCTCGGCGAGAGAAATGCATTCGAAGTTCCTCGCGATTCCCTTCGGGGCAAAAGCGGCAATTTTTAAAACAGTTTTATGCCTCACTTTGTGCGCTGTCCGGTATTCAGGCACCGTGCCAGTACTGCGTCTCCCTTTCACGCAGGAGTTAAAAAATGTTGTGAGCGCTGGAACGCCGATGGCGTCTGAACGATGCCAAAATAATGGGAATACTAACGCATTGGAAACAGAAACAGATTAGTCGGGTGGCTCGCTGTGATTTGCAGTAAAAGTTAAAACAAACAAGCATATTCGGGGAATGAATGAAGAAGAGGAGGAGAAAAAAATTGGCAGCATATTCACGGAGTGAATGATGGAGAGTGGGGCAAAGCATTCGTCCGTCCATTCGTTCTTGCTTCCTTCCGTCTGTGCGACGGTCCATGCGTCCATCCGCCCGTCCGTGCGTGCGTCCGTTCCTGCGTTCGTCCATGCATCTACCCCTGCGTCCGTTCATGCGTCCATTCATGCATCTGTCTGTGTGTGCGTTCGTCCATCTATTCAACACTCCAAGTACCACCATCTCGCATCTTTTCATCATATATTCCCCATATAGAAACGCCGCCATCCAGCGGACATTCCAAGGACTGAATGAAGAGGTGGCACACGCACACTTTCTAACAGCTTGCGCTTCGGATCTACTTGCCACCTTTAACCACCTCGAGTTCATGGTATATACTAGTTGACTGTATTCATGGCACTGCGGCCCAACACTCGCTAAACCTTTCTAAAACCAAGGAGGTTACGCCCAGCGAGTATAACGTAGCAACCTTTTCCTGGCAGATAGAGCTCAATGTACATGCCAATGACTGCATGGGAAGTGAGAGACAGGAGAATTTGGCTTTTACTTTCTTACGGCATGCCCTTCGTACCTACTTCCCACCTTTAACTACCTAGAGTTCATTCATGGTATATACTAGTTCATTGTATTCATGGCACTGCAGCTCAACGCTCACTAAACCTTTCTAAAACTAAGGTGGTTACACCCAGCGGGTATAACGTAGCAACCCTTTCCCTTCAGATAGTGCTCAATGTACATGCAATGGCTGCTAGTGGAGATCGCAGCGTGCACGTTAACTAAAAGCCGAATGCTCCTGTCTCTCATACTCCATTATCAGCTATTGGCATGTACATTGAGCACTATTTTTTGTTGTTCAACAACGCACAGATAGAATCTCTCACCGGCACCACCTTGGAGGTCATAGTGTTTGCAGGTCAAAGCGTAAGAATGGTTACATACTACGCGGGACGAACGGTTGCCGCTAGAAAGAGCTTCGTCCTTAAAACTTTATTTATCCCAAGAGGGAAAGGTGTGGTGGTGGAGTGTCAGAGGAGCCTCCCCGGCGTAGGTCTCCGCTACCCTCTTGGCCCAATCCAAGATCTGATCCTGGACTTCGGGTGCCGAGCTGCATATAGCAGCCTTCCACTGCTCCTTACTATTATTGTGTAGATAATTAGGTGGTGGGTTTCGAGTACACCCCCACATGATATGGTCTAGCTTAGCTCTTTTTTGACAGAAAATGCACAAAGCGGAGGGGTATATCGCAAGGTGCATAAGATGGCGAAAAGATGGGGTAGGAATTGTACGGGTTTGAAACTGGCACCATAGTATTTCATGGTAGCGCGAAGCTCCATGATGTAAGGGGGGGGAGGCATATAGTGTGCTGTAGGTGGTAGTGATTTCTTATATCGTGGAAGGTCAAAGGACAATCTCTATCCAACGATATTTTGGATGCATGTTTTTAGGAAGGGGCGGTATGAGGAATCGTTTGCGTATGTGAATGAAGATAAGTGGGGCGAAGCGTTCGTTCGTCCATCCAGTCGTGCGGGTGTCTCCGTGCCCGATGCGTTCGAGAATGCAGAAGGCGCGCGGGTAGCACCGACGAGACATGAGTGAAGAAAGCTCAGCGCAAGCGTCTTAAACGCGACCGCCACTTTGCTTCGCCCATGCTTCATCAACGATCCACCTCGTACAGCGACTATCCAGGACACTGAGAGAGGCACTCCTTCTCCACACAGACCACGCAGCACTATTCAAAGAGTAGCGATACAGCGCCATCTATAGTATCCTGACTCAATTGCAGTTTGCATGCACTTCTCTAAACAGAGCCGTCTATCGTACCAGAACATAACCTCTATTATACGGATCGAGAGATACTGCCTTCTTTTTTTCCCTCTCTCTTTTCTTGATTACGCGTGGCGCATGACAAGGTTAGACAAAGAGGAGCTTCGCCCCTGAAGCTCGCACTTATTCCGTCTGTGTGCAATTCCACTAAAATGTAGAAAACACATGGCATATTCAATTGAATGGCCGTAGGCTTCACTGACATCCGTTAAAAAGGCTGGAAGACGCATCCCCGCTCTCCCAGACGAACGCTTTTGAAGCCAACGAAAAGTCCCTTCGCTGTCCCGTATGCTGGTGTCTCCTGGGTGTTTTAGACGCGTAACTCAAATATTATCTTGCGGACGTTGTTGTGATGGCATTTCTTGTGTTTCTTATAACATTATCGCGATCACGCAACGCTTCAACAAAAAAAAAATAGGCAGATCACAGTTACAGTGGGAAGTGATGATATGCAAAGCACGAATGAGAAAAGTTGATATGTCACTTTAAAATCAGCACAACATTACGACGTGGAGCTAAATGATGCCGTACATAAGTTCCAAGTCACGACTATCATGTTTGGATATGTCGTTTCCCCTCATCATCTATTCACGTCACGTCATACCAAATATAGTATATGTGGAGCTAGCAAAACGGCCGCGAGCACGCCATGAAAGTGGTATGTTGTCGTGTTTTTTGCATGGCATGCGTGTCAGGATTATCAACTTTGCACCAGTAATATCATTCTTCATTCATTGACGTCACGTAACACCCAATTTGTTATATGTGGAGCTAGCGAAATGGCCGCGAACGCAAAACAAAGGGCCCAATATACTCCAATGTAGCGTTGACGCGGGCGTACGCTGGGCACAGCGACGCTACGTTAGCGAAACGGGAGCACTCTATAGTCTTACGCCAGGCGCAGCCAGCGTCCGTTATCGCGGTCCGACGGCAACCGGGGCGAAATGCGACGTGCTGCATTTCGCGCCGATGCGTTACCCAGACAACACTGCGTCTCCCTCTTTTCGTGATGGAGGGACTCCGGACGAGCTGAAAGGCGCATGCGTCACAGCAACGCAGCGCGGCGCACGCCTGCGAACATATGGCAGGACTGGCGCCTGGCGTGACAACGCCGGCGAGCACGCGCACCACGTCAAGTCGAAATGTATTGACGCCTTGACTGTGGCATGTAGTTATGTTATCACATGACACGCATCTCGTGATTATCATGTTTGCACCAATCACATATCTTTGTCATTCATTGGCGTCCCGTAATACCACATTTGGCACATGGAAAGCTAGCGAGACGGCCACGAGAGCATCATCAGTGTGGCATGTAGCCATGTTATTACATGACACACATGTCATGGTTATGTTTGGATCTGTCATTTACCCAAGTCGTCCTTTGAGCCGTCACGAAATACAGAGTTAGCTACATGTGAAGCTAGCGAAACGGCCGCGAGCGCTTCACGAGCGTAGCATGTAGTCATGTTGTTACATGACACGCATCTCATGATTATCATGTTCGCGCCAGTCACACACTTTCGTGATCCAATAACGTACCTTAAAACCGAATTTGGTTCATGAGAAGCAGGCGAAATGGCAACGAGCGCATCATGAGCATGGCATGTAGTCGTGTTGTTACATGACACGCATCTCAGGATTATAACGTTTGCACCAGTCACATAACTTCGTCATCCATTCACGCACCCCAATACCAAACTTAGTATATCTGACGCTAACGAAACAACCGCAAGTGCGTCATGACCGTGGCATGTAATCATGTTTTCACATGACACACATGTCATGACTTTCATGTTAGGGTCTGTTCCTTGTGTTCGCCATGCAATCATGCCATACCATACCAGTTTTGCAACATGCCATGTGAACAAAAAACACCGCAAGGGCTGCAAGAATTGTAAATCACGACATTCATGACATACATCTCATAATTTTCATAAGATGACTGCTCAAACATGTTCTTCATACAGTGATGTAATGCCATACCGAGTTGGGTATCGAATAGACCAGGAGAGCTAAATGTCGTGGGCGGATAGATAGATAGATAGATAGATAGATAGATACGCTCAAAGCCGCCGAATTTTGATAAGAAAGGCTTAGCATTTAGGAATCACAGCATATCCATGGTGTGCATGATGAAGAGTGAGGCGAAGCGTTGTCCGTTCATTCATTCATTCTTGCTTCCGTGTGTCCATGAGTCCAACTGTGCGACCATTCATGCGTCATCCGTCCATGCGTTCATCTGTGCGTTCATCTATCAATTCATTCATTCGTTCGTCCATTCATCCATCTGTGCGTCAGTCCTTCATTTTCATCATATATTCAGCATACAGGTGGTAACAGCGCCATTTCTTACGGTCTGCGCTTCGTGTCTACTTCCCACTTTTCAGCGCCTCTACTTCATGGTCATATACTAGTTTTGTATATTCATGGCATCGCGGCCCAGCCCTCGTTAAACCTTGCTAGGGAGGTAGGTAAGCAGCTTTATTGTTTCACGAAGGAATAATTTGAGGGGGGGGGGTGGCAGGGGAAGTGAAAGCAGGCTGACGACGGGCCCTCGGGCCGCTCTAGGTGGCCGGACACTGCTGTGCTTCGGTGACCCTTCTGGTCGAGCTCCCTGTCCGGAGCTGTAATCCCAGTACCCCAGTTGCAAGCTGCGCAGAGCAGCCTCTGATTGCTCCTGGTGTTCTGACCCTTGCCACGGGGGCTTGGGTTTATTCGGACAATTCAGAAATATGTGCTGGAAGTCGGTTCTGGTGCTAGGACATAAGTGTCAATGAGGCGAGGTTTCGCCATGTGTAAAAAGAGAGAGAAGGAAAGGAGTCGTCACTGTGGCCATTTGAAGTCTGCGTCACAAAGCCTGGTCACTTCTGGGAAGAGATTTATGTGGTGGGGGATACGTTAGGCGGGAATTTCGGTAAAATGGCGTGATATCTTGATAGCTGAGGAGTCGATTCCTGGCACCTCGAAGCGAAGGCAGGTGGCTGTGAGCCCGGTTGGCGAGTGCTCGGGTTGGGTGTGAGCGGCCGTGTTGCCTGGGTGTCCACAGTGCGCAGGGACCCAGAGGAGGGTGATGAGGCGATCAGGCGGAGCAGATTATTCAAGAATTTTAGCAGCTTAAGAATGAATTCGGAAAGTGACGCAATTATAAATGGCAGTTTTTGAATCGGAAAATAATATACTAAGCGGAGGAGTGAACAAGGGCTAAATCTGTTGCCACCTCCTCTGCTTCCAGGGATTCTGTTGAATTTGGAAGGGACGCCCTAGCGACCAGTTTTGTAAATCGGTCTACAACGGCTGTCGCGAAAGCTTGATAATCAGCAAATTCTGCAGCGTGTACATAGACTGCGGGAGAATTAGGAAGGAAGCGCTTCTGAAGAGACTTGGCTCGAGCTTCCCGTCACGCCCGATGATGTTCTGGGTGAGTATTCTTGGGGAGTGGCGGGATTAATAGATTGCTGCTAACAGTGACGAGAACTGCGTGCGTGGCCGTGGTGTGACCAGAAACGTTGATTCTATGTCGGCACAGGAGCACCTGTCCTGTTTCTCTGAGGGATAGTCTTTGATATTGGCTGAAGAGATGCGCATCTACAAGCTCTCCCAGAGTGTTGTGCACCACAAGTTGAAGTAAATTATTCGTGGCTGTTGATTTAGGGAGATGGAGTGCAGTTTTATAGGCAGAGCGAATGAGCCTGTTAAGTTGCTCGGCCTCCGTGGGTGAGAGATAGAGGTATGGGATGGAAAAGGTAATTCTGCATAAGCCAACGGCCTGAATTAGGCGGCGTGTGTGTGCTTCCCTCATGCCACGATGACTATATGATTTGCGCCTAATGAGGGAAGCTGTAATATGAACTGAAATGCAGAATAACTTTATGGTGTCAGCGTTCGAACCAATGTGGGAAATATTAAGGCATAAAATTTTGATTTTGTTGACCCTGCGATTAGGGGTGTTATCAAGCATGACTTGAATGTGACGTGTATATATTGCTATTTAAAGTAAATTATTAGGAGTTCTGATTTAGCCACCGAGCAGGTGAGACTAATACTGTTGGCGTGTTTGACAACAATGTCAGCGGCCAACTGAAGCTTCGATTTGATTTCTCCATGGTTATCGTCATTGACCCAGATGGTGATGACATCCGCGTATAAGGAGTGATTGATGAAAGAAAGTCGCAAGTTCCCACGCCAGCGGTATTAAAGTAACGTTGAAGAGAAACGGGGACAATGCCGATACCTGGGGCGTTTCCTTGCTACCTAGCGTGAAGGAATCGGTTTTGAAAGTTCTTAATTGTAGGTGGACGGACCTGTTGCTGAGAAAGGCAGTGACATACCTGAGCGGGCGAGAGCCTACGTTTAGTTCGCTAAGATATAGTAGAATCGAGGAATGAGAAACATTATCGAAAGCCCTAGTCAGGTCCAATGCAAGGATGGCTCTGGTGATATGTGGAAAAGTAGGATTTAGCACGTGCTCCTTAAGCTGCAGCATGACATCCTGAGCGGAGATTGCCGCTTCGAAGCCGTACATGATGTAGGGAAAGAGTTTTTAGATGCAGAGCATCTTGTACTCGCGCCTTGTAGTGCGCCGTCCGCGCCGTCCGCACCGCTTCTCGAACATTCGACAGCTGACGCGCGCGCATGCGCCGTCGCGCCGTCGCCCACTCTTCCACCATCTGTGCATCCCTTCCTCCTCTACACACCGCGCGCGCTTCACTCCTCCACCATCTGTGCACCCTTCCTCCTCTACACACCGCGTTCGACATCTACAATTCTCCTGATTCTCCAGTGGACGCGCATGTGGCGTCGTGCTTCGAGAACTTTCAACAGCTGACAGTGCATGCGCCGTCGTGCTGTATATATACTCAAGGTCGGCGCTCGCTCGCTCAGTTGCCGCTCGTCGGTTGGTTTGTACGGCGCGTCGACGTCCAAGGTCGCGGTGAAATGAATTCCAACGAATCCACAAACACAATGATCGACGTTCCTTCGACCAGCGCCGCCCTTTCGCATACGTGTGTACGTGTTCACTCATTTAACACCCCCTCCTACAACCACGTTAACCAATTTAGCCATCGACCCAAGTAAGTCGCAATTTAACACCCCATTTCACAACCACGTTAACCAATTTAGCCATCGACCCAAGTAAGTCGCACTTTAACACCCCGTTAACCAATTATATGGTCCGCATCCTCCTCAGTGTTCCCCCGAGGGAAGCTGCGGGCAATTTTTTTGTTTTATGTGCCATTAACACGATTGACAATTACATGCTATATAAGTTTTCCCGTACTTGAGGTAAGAGAGATTAGTCTAAAATAATTAAGGTCTAACGACTTATTATGGTTGGGTATGAAAGTCACCTTAGCTGATTTAAAATCCTGGGGCAGGGTGCCCTTCTCCCATTGTTGATTTTTATAATCGGTAAAAGCAGCCACTTACTTAGAGTCTAACTTTCGTAGTGTCTTGCTAGTAATTCCATCGAGTCCTGAAGCGGATGAGGTGCGAAGTTTGCTTAGTGCAGGCCAAACTTCCGCCTCTGCAATCGGTGCATCGAAGTCTAGATTGGGAGCTCCATTGTAGGTAGGTAATGATTCTCGCCTTGGGCTAGGGATATAGGAAGTTTTAGGAGCAGTTTTAACGTCTTGCCGTTGTTTTTCTACTTCAACCAAGACTTTCGTAATTTGCTTATTACTTTCAGATCGCGAGGAGCATGGGTCTAACATATGGTGAAGCAGGGACCAAGAGTTCTTCATATGTTGAGTGCCGTCGAGTCGGTTACATATCTGGTTCCATTGCTGCGATGAAAGTTCGGACGCGTGTCCAGTTACAAACTAGAGTGTTTGTGCCATTTTGCGTTTTAGTTTGCGATTATATTTTTGCTTGAGCCATCGTTTCTCCAAGCTCTGATAGGCCTCCCATAGGTGGAGTAGCCTATTCTTGAGAAAACAGATAGTAGCGCATCCACCACATTTACTGAATTGACTTCACTCAGTGGAATAGCCTCGCGAAACTTTGTGGCTGGACAAATCATGGTTAAAATGTACTTATAGCCTGATTTGGTCACGGGGAGCGGCCCTACTACATCTACAACAAGGTGCCTGAAAGGCTTTGTGATTAGCAGCACCAACTTCATGGGTGCTTTCCGGATTTCACGTGGTTTTCCTACTCTTTGGCATGCATCGCATGTTTGTACATACTTCTCGACATTTTTAAAGCAACGAGGTTAATAGAACTTCCTTAACAACCTCGCCTCAGTTTTCTTCACTCCCAAGTGGCAAGCCCATCCCTCGCCATGTGACAAGCAAATAATATGTTTCCGACACTTTTCAGGGACAACCAGCTGGTCGTAATGGACCCCTTTCTTATCTTTGTATTGACGATACAAAGACCCGAACGGCTTTGGAAACCTATTCGCCTACGAGATACTCCTTCCTGGTCAAGTTTCTTTAGATTTTGCATCGAAGGGTTTAGATCTTGTTCGTGCACTGAAGTTTCCTTGTCGACATTTAGGAGGTCAAGTAAACTTTCAGAATGTGGTAGCATAATATGGGGCAACGCCTGTTCCATTGTGTAGCATGCGGGCACTTGCGTTGATGATTGAATAGCAGCCTCTGTAGCACTGCTATCGCCCAATGTCACAGGTGCTCCAGACACGCTTCCTTCCTCACGCGTACTAGTTGATCCTTGCTCACAGTGATCAGCTGGTACTGGCTGTTCGACTTCATTAGTCCTCACAGCGGCAAGCTCGCGCGCCTTAGAACGGGTAATAGCCTGTGCTACGAATTCCCCGAAGCTGAGACCTCTCTGCTTCAAAAGAATATCAGACTTGTTCGAAAAAAGGTACAGGTACTGCTTCGGTAGGTTCGGAGATACTGCTGCCTCAGTCTCCAGTATCCCAAATGGACCCTCAATTGTTACCTTTGTGATAGGCAAGCAAACGCTGTTCTTTTCTACTACCTGCTTTATCCACGCGCACTCAACCGTGAAGTGTTTAGCTTCAACGTATCCAGGATGGACAATGTCCATTGTAGCTGCGGAGTCACGAAGAACCTTACATTCTTTTCCGTTTACGACTAAGTCTCGAAGGTACGGTCTCAAAATCTGCATATTTTCATCGCCATTGCCCGTAGAAGAAAATACTACTTTCGATTTCCGACATCCAGCCGCTATGTGTCCTGTCTCTTGGCACCGGAAACACAAAAGTGGCTTTTTCACCTCAAAACTCTTTTCCTTCCCCAAGTTTTCCTTTGCTTCGGTCTCGGGCGCATTCATTGCAGAGCTGGCTCCTTTACGCACAGAGCAATCTTTGAGCGGTCGTTTGCTGAATGAACGAACGCGTGCTTTTTCTGACTGGCGATGGACGGTGTACTCATCAGCTAGCTCAGCCGCGCGTTCTATGTTCCTCGCCCCAGGTCTATCTTGAATCCACAGGTGCATTTCCTCATCCAAGCACCCGTACAATTGCTCAAGGCAGATCAAGTCCACCAGCTTATTCCGATCCTCGTAGACACCTTCTCCCTTCAGCCACTCCATCAAATCGGCCTTCATGTTGAATGCGAACTCTTGAAATGTCTCGCCCGTTCTCTTTTGTGCGTCCCTAAACCGGCGGCGAAACGCTTGTGCTGAAAGCCGGAATTTCTTTAGGAGGGCAGCCTTCACTTTGTTATAGTCAACTGCGTCTGTTGCTGGCAAACGCGCAAGCGTGTCCGCTGCTTCGCAGGGCAATACCATTAGTAGCTTTTTAGGCCACGTGGCACAATCAAACCCCATCCTCACAGAAGTGCTTTCGAAGTTTACAAGAAACAACGCTATGTCCTCGCTCATTTTGTAAGGCTGCAAGAGGTCCCTCATGCTCCCTCGTGCGCCTGCCTGAATATCTGCATTTTCTGTTTCCAGATCACTATTGCCTTTTGCCTCTGCAATCTTAAGCTGAAGCCGCAAGCGCTGAAGCTCCCTTTTAAGATGCGGAGCATCTTATACTCGCGCCTTGTAGTGCGCCGTCCGCGCCGTCCGCACCGCTTCTCGAACATTCGACAGCTGACGCGCGTGCATGCGCCGTCGTGCCGTCGCCCACTCTTCCACCATCTGTGCATCCCTTCCTCCTCTACACACCGCGCGCGCTTCACTCCTCCACCATCTGTGCACCCTTCCTCCTCTACACACCGCGTTCGACATCTACAATTCTCCTCATTCTCCAGTGGACGCGCATGTGGCGTCGCGCTTCGAGAACATTCAACAGCTGACAGTGCATGCGCCGTCGTGCTGTATATATACTCAAGGTCGGCGCTCGCTCGCTCAGTTGCCGCTCGTCGGTTGGTTTGTACGGCGCGTCGACGTCCAAGGTCGCGGTGAAATGAATTCCAACGAATCCACAAACACAATGATCGACGTCCCTTCGACCAGCGCCGCCCTTTCGCATACGTGTGTACGTGTTCACTCATTTAACACCCCCTCCTACAACCACGTTAACCAATTTAACCATCGACCCAAGTAAGTCGCAATTTAACACCCCATTTCACAACCACGTTAACCAATTTAGCCATCGACCCAAGTAAGTCGCACTTTAACACCCCGTTAACCAATCATATGGTCCGCATCCTCCTCAGTGTTCCCCCGAGGGAAGCTGCGGGCAATTTTTTTGTTTTATGTGCCATTAACACGATTGACAATTACATGCTATATAAGTTTTCCCGTACTTGAGGTAAGAGAGATTAGTCTAAAATAATTAAGGTCTAACGACTTATTATGGTTGGGTATGAAAGTCACCTTAGCTGATTTAAAATCCTGGGGCAGGGTGCCCTTCTCCCATTGTTGATTTTTATAATCGGTAAAAGCAGCCACTTACTTAGAGTCTAACTTTCGTAGTGTCTTGCTAGTAATTCCATCGAGTCCTGAAGCGGATGAGGTGCGAAGTTTGCTTAGTGCAGGCCAAACTTCCGCCTCTGCAATCGGTGCATCGAAGTCTAGATTGGGAGCTCCATTGTAGGTAGGTAATGATTCTCGCTTTGGGCTAGGGATATAGGAAGCTTTAGGAGCAGTTTTAACGTCTTGCCGTTGTTTTTCTACTTCAACCAAGACTTTCGTAATTTGCTTATTACTTTCAGATCGCGAGGAGCATGGGTCTAACATATGGTGAAGCAGGGACCAAGAGTTCTTCATATGTTGAGTGCCGTCGAGTCAGTTACATATCTGGTTCCATTGCTGCGATGAAAGTTCGGACGCGTGTCCAGTTACAAACTAGAGTGTTTGTGCCATTTTGCGTTTTAGTTTGCGTTTATATTTTTGCTTGAGCCATCGTTTCTCCAAGCTCTGATTGGCCTCCCATAGGTGGAGTAGCCTGCTGTCTACTGGATTGCGAATATGTGCTGCTGGGGCTACTTTTTCGCTAAGAGCTACATCCCGTTTAAGCTGAGACGCCCAGTCTTTGTTGTCTTGAATTTCTTTTTTCGGGTTTCAGTCTCGGATTTCGCGAAATTCGTTCCAGTCAACAATAGGTTTTTAATGAAACTGTGGACGAAAATTGGCATGAGACAGTGTCATTGTTAGGATGTAATGGTCACTGCCGAGGTTGACTCCACTGTGTGTCCAGTTAGCTTATCGCACGTTTTAAGTGAAAGTAAGGTCTGGGTTGGTATCTCTGCTCACACTGTTGCCAAGTCGTGTTGGTAGCATGCAGTCAGTGACTACAGTGTACCTGTTTCGCTGATTGTATTGAAAAAGGCTGGCGCCCTTTCGAGTGTTTCTCCCGTACCCCCAATCTACGTGCGGGGCAATAAAGTCACCTGTTACATATATAAGAACAGAATTTGCTATTTGGATGGCTCTATCAATTACTTCAAAAACAGCAGTGAGGCCATTTCTAGGATGAGAATAAATATTCAAAATAAAATATATGCCTTCTTCTGTATGATGTGGGAGAAGTTCAAGAAGAAGGCAGTCACTGTAAAGATCGAATAGATCGTGCGCTATAAACGAGATATTCCTGTGTATATATGTGTAGCCCATGGGGAGCTACGGTGCGAATGTACTGCCTGATAACCAAGGAGTTTGCAAGCTTTTTAAATGCTCCTGTACAGAGATGGCATCAGAGCCCGCGTAGACCGCTCTATATTATGTGAGAGATTGTCTCTCTTGTTTCCTAATCCACAGCAATTCAATTGACATATGCAGAGTGAAGAGGGTGAGGATGAGGCAAAGGTGCAGGAGGGGGTTATGGCGGCGAAGGTGCTGGAATGGGGTGAGATTGTGGGAGAGACTCGAGCCGAGCAACTAATAACCTCTAGAATACTCTCTATCTTAGTGAAGTGCTCAGCGATTTCCGTAAAGCCTAAATCAACCTTTTCTTTCAGTTCCCGGTGTTCTTTAAGAATTTTTAGACTGATGCATTTAAAATCATCTTCGATGACTCGGGCTGCTCTGTCTTTTTCTTTTCTGCTGGCTGTGGGGAGGAATTTATAATATCGGTCCCTGACTCAGCTGCCATATCAGGCTTTATGATAGCGGCAGAAATGGATAGGGGTGGAGAAGACACAGGTGGGGCAGCTGTAAGCTGTAAGCACCAGAGCCAATTGTTGCTTTAGCTCTTGATTCTCTAGCATTAGACGTTACATAGTCTCCTGAGTTTTAGAATTTTCCTTGGCGTCAGAGAGCATAAGACAGAAGCAGGAGGCTTGCTTTGCCCAGCTCACCTTATTGGGCTTGGTGCCAAAGTCATGGCTTTGTGATGCACTTCGTCCAGTACTCTTGCTTCTGCTGCTGCGGTTTCATCCAGGACTCTTGCTTCCGCTACAATGAATTCTATCGTCAATGATTTGAAAAAACTCTGTCTCGAGCTGGAACTCGGGCTGCTCCTGCTGGTGCTCTTGTTGCGGCCTCTGTCGTGACCGAGAGAGACGTCTGGAGCCACGCTGAAATCGTTGCTTGCATGCCGTGTTGCCCATCTTGTGAGCGTCCCCATAGACGACGCAGGAGTGCAGGGATAGTCCTCCGGGTGTTTATGTCCGCAGCTTGAGCAAGTGAGGCGATTTGGCAACGGACATACATCTCGTCGGTGGCCAACTTTTCTGAAGTTTAGGCACGCTTCCATCTTCGATCGAAAGTTGTAAACGGCGTAGAGGATGCCGAACATTTTACAGACGGAGGAGCTCCTCAGCCATGAAGTGAATGAGCACTGAGCGTGACGTACGCCCCATGTCCCTTGCTTGGGCTATTGGTAGAAGGGAATTTGCCCAACATAATTCTTGAAGCAAGTGCTGAGGTGATTCACCATTGCAAGCGCGGTTGATGATGCCCCGTCCGGCGGAGCTATGTACGCATGAAATCCCAGTTTCTTAGCACGTAGCGTGAGTTCTCGTATTTTTGCACAGTAGGCAACTCGGTCGGCGCAAGATTTAGACACGGTGAAAATATTCTTGGCCAGATTTGTGCACACAAGGTCTTCTTCGGCCACCACACAGTGGTGTCCTCTGTTGGCGACTACAGCTGCTCGTAACTCTCCATCGTTGTGCTGGGCCAGATGTACGTCAGCACTCGGACGAAAGACGATGTTGAAGTCATCGACTGGAAACCGTGGCAGTCGTTTTAAGCGAGGACGTGCCACAGCTGTGTCGTCGAGCTTTCAGGAAATGATGGGTGCTAATTCCGTTTTGCGTGCTGGCGTTACGTCGGCTGCCGCCGCTTTACTTGACTGCGTCCCTTCAGTTTCTTTTGACTAATGCCGAGGTGAGCGTTGTCGGGCATTCGGGACTACACTTCATTCTTCTGGGTTGAATTCTGTGGCAGGTAGATCCATGCCATTCACTTTGTATGCCATTGCGTTGCCGAATGAACTTGCGCACGCGTGTGGAAGCACGAGCCCGACGCCGGTGCCGGTGGCGTTCTAGCTAACGAGGTGGCGTTCCCCCACTCAGCAAGAGTTGAAGTTTGCAAAGCTCCTCAAGAACGAAAAGCTTTGAAGCACTCACCAGCAGCGTTGGCAACTTGCAAAAGTGAAAGAGAGACCACTGTTGGAACCAAAAAAGCAGTCTTGGTTTAAGAAAAACTTCGTAGAATACTGAGCCCATGCGAGGCACAGCAGCCTTGCGAAGCACAACAGCGGAAGTCCATCTTGCTAAAACCAAGAAGGTTACGCCTAGCGGGTTTAACGCTGCTACCTTTTCTGGCCAGATAGTGCTCAAAGTGCGTCCTTCTCACACTAGGTTTTTTTAGGTAAACATCGAATTGAAGGCAAACGGTATTGAAGATTAGGTCACCAATACTTGTCTTTTTAGTTTTACAACTATCTTTTATTTATGAATAATGTGCGCGGGATTCCTCCTCAATTGAAAAGGGTGTGCACGTGCCGTTCCTCAACTACTACTACTACTAGTACTGCTACTACTACTACTACTACTACTACCAATACTGCACATACTTCCCGGATGCACGACCCATGGCGTAGGGAGCTTCGCCCACAAAATTACAGATGCCATAGAGGCACCATATAAATACGGCGAAGTGCTGTAGTCTACAACTAGTGCATACAACACACCCTACGACTAACCATCACTTAGAACGTACAATACCGCTACACGAAAAATGACAGATGCCTTGCAACACCCTCCGAATACGACGGAATGTTGTAACGTGCAACCTTACAATTACTCATCAGTCAGGTAACAAAAAAATTGTCACAAAATCTTTTTACCCCCCCCCCTCTAAAAAAAGCTATGAGTGCATTGGTAGCCAAAACTGCAAAGGCTTGTCTTTTATAAGTGGTGCGGAAAAGAAAGCAGCACTGGGATGATATCAGTTCGAACGTGACTGCAAAACGGTCACTGCAAAGTCTGATTTCTGGAGACGGCTTCTAGTTGTCCTTCTCTGAGTTACTGATCCACTTCTTGTATATTTAGGGCCTCGAGGTTGGGAAACAGCTTATAAGAAAAACCAAACCGCTTCAACACACCTCGTAAAAATGCGAACAACTACCACAATTTTCACTCAGAATGGGCTAAAAGAAAATCTAATTTTATAGTACTGGGCGAGGAATGTCTTTGCGATGACATTTTCGGTAAATGCATGCAGTTTACAGCGCTAGCTGGCATTTAATTAAAAAGAAGTGAAACGATCTAGCGCTGGCAGCTGGTGACTGTCCATGGCGGTGACTTCTGGCAAAGAAATCGTGGCTTCCGGTGGCTTCAACCACGCGCGCTGGATGTGTCATCCAGTAGAGATGAGTGGTAGGCTTTCGCGGTAATACAATTCGGAATTTACAAAGGGTCCTTAAAGGTTTAAAGTATCTTACCAGATAAGGAAGCGATTTCTGCGGTACATATTTTGAGGCTGGACGACTGACCTAGAAAAAAAAAGAGAAATTAGTCAGCTCCACTGGAATTCACAAAAAGCGTTAAACAAGAATCTATTCATTCAATTCACACACGCTTTTCAGGTATATTTGATATTGCTGGCCTGTGTAGCCGGTTATGGCGGTGTTTTGAATATCTCTCCTGACTGACAACTTCAGCGCACTAAATAAATACTAAATAAAACATCATGCACATCTTTCCAAGACTGGTGTTTGAATATAGTTTGCCCATTTAGACGGTGCTTGCCTCAAACTCTTAATCACAGATCCTTGTTCATCCAGTGCGTCCTGAAATGAATAATAGTTTACGAGCGAAGGTCCTTTGAGCGTAGTCTTGTCCTAGTCTTTCACGCTACACAAAGCGGAAACTAAAGCTTTGTGCCAGCTGTGTATATCAATGAAGTATATGACAACACAAAACATGACCATCTGCGCTTTCCATCTGTACGTCCCATAGTGCGTCTGTATACCCGTCCGTAAATCTGTCCATGCAACCGTTTTTCTGCCCGTCTGTGCGTCCGTACTTCCGTGTGTCCGTTCATGAATATGTGCCACCATCCGTGCATCTGCACCACTGTCCGTTCGTCCGTCCTTGCACATATGCGTCCTTTATACCAGTCTGGGTCTTCAACGTAGGCATTGCGGAGCTTCGGACGAAGCTTCGCCCGCTCTTCACCAATCAGTTCGTCGAGATGCGTGTTTTTTTTGCGTGGTATCGAAGCCGTCAAAACACATCCGTAACTGCCGGGAACATGCAGTACATGCTCAATGAAAACTGGAAAAGTGGTCTTTTTAGACATTATTAAAGACTGTGAGAGAGACTATTAAAAGTATATTTGCATGGTATCCACTACAGAAGAAATACGTGTGAAGTGCATAATCACGCACATTGTCATTAGCAATCACACACAGAAATGCGGTACTCGCTGCACATCCATAAGGCGCTACGTACCCTTTGTTGATGCTTCATCGTGCTCTGGATGGCGGAGCCTTGCTGGGCAGACTTTGTAGACAAGTCGCCTTCACAGATGATGGTACCTAATATGAGCAAAAGACCACAAATCCTCCCCGCTCATTGCGCCAATCACCTAGACTCCACCAAATCACAACCCTACTGACGTCCCTCTGCCGCTCGGTAGGACAGGCTGCTGACTTCAAGTTCTACAAGCGGCTTTGAACAAGGCTTCTGGGTTTCACGGACGAATCGGTAGCGTACAATGAATTTGCCGCTGCAGCCTGTCAATCACGGCTAGTGGAGTGAGCTGACTATGCCGTCCTTCCATCAATGCGAGCTTCTCCGCGGTAAAGCTGTTCATCTAGCTGCTCACGCCGTTGATGAGGAATCTGCTGAGCGACTGGGCTTTTTGGCTCAATGCCAGCGCTCCGACAATCTGGTCTCACCTGTTCTTTTTGGTTTCCTTGGTCTTCTGTTAAGCAGCACCTTGCGCAAGTATTTGCGGTAGATTCACTGGCCTCCTACAAACAAAAGAGAACTACAGGTAAAATGTCTTTTGCAAAGGTTAAGTTGATATATCAACGCGCTTCCGTCTAATCTCACTTGAAAGTGATGACATGCAGTTCTTACCTTTGTTGATCACCTTGCCAAGACACGTAGAACTGAAGCATGTCTGCTGCCTTACGGCTAGCTGACTCCTGATCCCCTTTGTCAAAAAAACTTGAGAGTAATCGGCCGCATTCAGTGCTCCAACACAAAGATCGAAGCCATCTTCTTTTTTGAGCAGGCTTTCCGCTTCTTCCTGGGAACTCAAACAATGTTGTTCAACAAGTCTCCCTCTCATATACACTTTGTAGCTGGCATCATGAGGCTTGCTGCAGAAAAACAGGACAACTTTTTCCGACACCAAAGTCGCTTCTTCGCATAACGACGATGTGCAATAAAGTACTCCATCCAGGTTAGCAAAACAATGCTTAGTCCAGCACTCAGAAGGTGTTTGCAGGTAAAATAAAAAGTTCAAATCGTTCCGTGCCTCATCTGAGCTGGCTGCACTTGGCGCTTCTTCGCTAGCGATAAATTTATCAGCTTGTAGCAGCGACTGGTCGTCCGGGTCAATTTCAGTGGACGGCGCGTGTGCCGCAGTCCGATGTTTGGTACTGCTGGTCGGTCGGTCACCTTGTTGCTTTCTTTTAGTCCTGGGTTAGGGAGTCCTTTTGCTGAAGTACGCGGGGAGATTCGGAAGGATCGTCGGTACAGAGTCTTCTGACAGCGTTGGTCTTCCACGAGGTATGCGTACCTCTTTGCCGTCTATATTATGAACGTAGTCCCTGATTACAAAATGTGGCTCGAAATGCAATTCGCACACTGTGCACGGTTCATAAAGCTCCTTATCCTCGCGGTACAGGTTCCTTTCCCACTGTCTTTTGTTTTCTTCGTCTTGAGGAACGTTGAAAAGGGACGCCTTCGGCGCGCCTTTCACACGGCTGTAACCATTCGGGCATCCCGATGCGAAACAGTGATTGTGCCGCTCGGTAGGCATACTTGCTTAGCATGCCTTAGCATGGGCACGTCAGCAGAAAACGAAGTCCATGGTTGTCCTTGACGCAAACCACTGAATTTCTCAACTATACGAAAAATCAATCGGCTTGCAGCCTCGGTGAGCACATGTGCAGCAAGAGAGCGGCAGCGGCAGACGGATAGGAGCGCGAAAAAGTTCAAGGAAACTGCTGCAGCACCTAGCAGCTCCCAGTACCGGCGACACGAGCTGCATTGGAGCGCCACCTGCGTAGCTTAGGGCAGAGAGCACACTACCCCCTTCTAGTACCCCACATAGTGCATAACAGATCCTACTCGGCGCTGGGTTGTGTAGGAAGGAAGCAACAAAAGGGAGCAGGGTGAGAGGCTAACCAGAAAGACATCCTATTGGCTGCGTTGTGTAGTAAGAAGAAAGTCCCCGCTGTATTCGCGCATCTCTCCAATATCGGACGCCACAGAGTGCTCGAACAAGAGGAGTTTCTCCTTATTTTCTATCGGGTGCTTATTTGTCCCCGCTCAGACAGACAGTGTTCAGTGCGCATCAAGCGAAGGACGTGGGCTTTTATTTCCTACATCACCCGCAGAAAATTTCTAATGAATCAATGTGGGTACAGTTCATGCCTACCACTAAAAATGAAGACATATAGGTTCGTATTTGTCTTCAAAATGTGTTCTGACCTCTCTGTAGCGTGCTAAGCAGCTTCGAGAGTAGTTCATTATTATAGAGTAGAACCGATGACATTTGGCAAGCATTGTCAAGCTATGCTCATTTGTAACAATCGCGAACTATTGATATGAAGCAGCGTTATATAAAATACGCGCCAAGAAAACGTTTCAACCAGCGTAGTGGAATTTATTTACAGACCCCTTCAGGGAGTTTTTCGGAAACGGAACACTCAATTTCCAGTGAATTACCAAATTCTAGCGCACGCTGCCAAAGGTTAAGTCGAAACATTATTGATTCAAAGTCTTGTTAGGTATTATGTAAATAGGGCAAAGATCCTTTTGATAATCGCATGTCGCAGCTTCCACTGATCATGCAAGTGCAACGCAAGAGAAACCAAGCTGCGGTTTCTAATTATAAGGGTTCATAGAGGAAAACTGTATTTCAATTTATAAGAAAGCAGCATCTCTATAAGTGGAACAGAATCCATGAAGTTGGATAGGCAGCTGTAAAGACCAGTTATAATATTGAGATGCTTCTGCGTATCAAAATATGTGAATACTTCTTGCTAAGTAATTAATAGGTTCAGGATCCGTTAATGATTAGTTAACTTGTAGTGTGAATAAGATGCAACTCAAGGTAGGCTTATAGCTGTTATTTCAACAGTACTTTTATGGTAACTAACATCTACAATATGTGTCGAGAGTATTACGCAAGTAACGCACCTTCTTATGAGCTGACAAATGCTGAGGTGTTACCATAGCAACTACAAGGAATATCCAAATGTTGTAGGGCTCCATAAGTGTTTCACAATAAATTAGGCTCAGTGGAGTACTAGAGTTTGAACTTCCTGGGAGTACAAAAAAGGTGAAAGCCAGTCTTTATATATCCACTGCACGGTAACCTTTTAGAGACGCAGCAAAAGTTCAATGAATAAATATAATAAAGCAAAAGAAGGATCATAAGTATCGGTAGTTGGAGTGTTATTGAAAATAAAATTTCAGCCGATCTGACCAGTGAAATATCTGGTCAGTTTAATCCTTTTTTTGTTGTTGATAAAGATTACTAACCAGGAGCACTTTCTTTGAAATGAGCTTGTGGTTTGGATAAAGCCGTAAAACACAAAAAAGTTGCAGACCTTGAAAATCTCAGTGCTTGTTATAAGTAAAAATTCTAGCTAGAATATCGATACAATTAAGCACGAAAATTCGCGCTTATGAAGTTCTTGTTTGCTTCATAGAAAGCTCGTTCGGACTTGTTTATGAGACATGGAGTGCCACATACATTTATTCCTACGGGCGGCCCCCTACCAAGCAATCTGGTGTTTGTCACTTTCACCATCTGTCTAGCATAGCTGCAGTCCATTTTAGCTTGTTCTTCTGGGAGAAAAAATTTTTGCTTAACACTGAATAGTGGCTTGTCGTCCAGCCTATGCTCTAGAAAAAATTGAAGTAACAAAGTCGGTAGATAAAAAACGTCTTTAGAAAAGTGCAACAACAACTCTACTTTTGCGATAACAGCTTCCAGATTATACACTATGAACTATGTGTTTTTCGTCACTGTGACAGAAACACCACTATGGGGTAATCCAGTCCAGTCTTTCCACGAAACGTCGTCACCTTTGTTTTAAGACCAACTTTTTCGAAGGACAAGCTTGGCCCTTTTGATGAGCACGCAAACTTTCACATCAAAGCAGAAAGCTTACCGACTTCTTCCTTATCAATTTATTGAGGCTGTTAATTTTGACGCGCAATCAAAACAAGGAACGGACCAGAAGCATTATGTGCAGTATTTAACGGTAATCTAGTTAATATAGCGTAAATGGGGAGGAATGCAAGGGGAGGGAAAACGTGGCTGATTCTTCCAGCACTGCAATAGATGTGACATGAAAGTCAAACGTGTCTGGGCAGAAGTAGTTGATAGTTTATTGCACACTCATACATGATTGATTTATATGTGGCGTTTGACGTCCTGAAACCACCTCATAGTTTTGAACTTAGAGAGACGCCGTAGAGGGAGGGCTTCAGAAATTACGACCACCTGGACTTCCTTAACATGCACACAAATCTGAGCACACGCGCCTACACCATTTTCGCCTCCAACGAAAATACACCCGCCGCAGCCGGGATTCCGTCGCGCGTTCTGCAAATCAGTAGCCGAGTATCCTAGCCACTAGACCACCACGGTAGAATGCATTCATACATGGGAGCTTGTACAAAGCGCATAAATATTTGAAAGCCACAGCTACAATTGATGTGAGTGCAACCAAGTTTACGCTTATGGGCACTTCTCCATCACAGCGAAAACGAGCATGATCATGATTTAGCCGTAGGAGTAACTGAAGTTTTTTATATGAACGCAGCTTACGGTGAATCTTCCTCGAAGATGACATTAACCAACACGTAAAAAATCCTAGCACTCAATTCGCACATCCTCAAAGCGTGGTTCAATCAGGAGAGAGATGGCAAGGTGTGCGCGCTGCAGTGATAAAGTAAGCTACGTCTTTGCTCATACATACGCCACAGCACGGCGCTTCAAGAACGCGGGGACAGAGGTTTCTAGCTTCAGGCATGAGCACGCTTACTTTATCCCGTTTCTTGCTGACCCAAGATGTGATATTCGCTTTTCGATGACGTCTTTTTGTGGCGCTTATTCCAGCAGTTCTAACGCGATAGCTTTAAAGAGCTCGTTTTGCAGAGATTCTCGCATCAGCGTTGGTGTCGGGGTCGGCGCCGTTAGTTTTGAGCGAAAATATGTCACCTTTGCGTGACCAAAGAATAAAAAAAGATGCGAGTGAAATGAATGAGAAATTCTGCATCTTAGTGGGCATCAAAGCCGGGTAGTTTGCATGGTAAGCGGGTGTTCTGTCACACAGTCACGCCTCTGTTTGTTAATACATTAAAAAAATTTATCTGGTTGAAAAGTAGTGAAAGTAATTTTTTGCATTAACACACCCGTGCTTTTTGCATGTGTCACAATACAACACGATATATTGCTTCAATAATGTGTGGTAGAAGCGTACCATTTCATTAGGAGTCAGGACAAGGAATTATCATAATTACTTCAATGTTTAGAGCCAGTCACCCACTACAAAGGGTACACAGGTTACTGCACTCTTAAAGTGAGGTAATGGGTGCGAAGAAACTTCGAAAAGATTTCATACACATTTCGTACACTAACTACACTAAGATTTGAAGTGCGTGCTAAGAACTAAATATCGCTATCGAGTTCAACTTTTAAAGATGGAGCTTAAGAGTCCCCAATTTTTAAAACAAATGACATGGCGCTCAGCTGAGGTGATGTGCATATGAAAACTGTTGTGCTCTAATATCGAGCTGTGCCATGCTAGAATGACGCGAACGGCAAAACGTGTGAGTGCGTTTGGGGCGCCCCTTGATACCAGAGTGGTAAACGTTGCTTCACTCATATCAAAGCGCTTCGACTACCTCGTCATTATTGGGCTGCTTATCGGCCCTCTTGAGTGTCTTGATTAGTACTTCACTTCATAGTTTTCACGCAGTGGCACCGCCCCCCTCCACCCCCACACAGAGCATCATGCGGTAAAGAATGTGCGCTTGCGGAGCCTCTATCTACTTCTGAGTCAGCGTGGACCGAGGTCGCAGTTCAAATTCTGTTTCTTTTCTGTGGTCTTTTTTTTCTAATTTTGAGCTACTCTGTACCCCATTTGCATTATGGCGGGTTTCCTTGGTTTGCAGCATACGCACACCAGTAAGCTGGGTCGATGGCTCTTATTGGAGGAAGGAATAGCTTCCTATGGTGATGTGAAGGATCTGTCCTACTTCGCTGTCCCGTGGAATCACACCTGTTCATAATGACTGCCGCAATGTACACGTTTTGTATAATTCAGTATTTATGGCAAGGTATCTTTCTATCAAGTTCACTTTTTTCACAATCACATAGTCACTACTACGTGAATCCTTGTCCATACGGTAACCAGCATTACTGTCTGTTGTTGTCAATACTATTTTATGAAGCAAGACAAGGAGGAACCCTTCAGCAATGGATTCTTCTGTTCAATTGTAATTGTAGGCATATGTTGTAGACATGAAAATCCATGGTGACTTGTCTAGGCCTGCAGTACGTATGTGTGTGCATTAGCCTTTGGCCGTTAACCCCAACCAGAAAAGTTCCCGTTATTGTCTCAGTTTCATCTATAAGTCAATGACTCTTTTGTGTAGATTTTAAGCCATGTCAATGACACTATAGTTTGGCATTCTGAATTTTTACGATAAAAAGTAAGAATGGGCACCTCGATAGATCTTCATTGAAAATCAGAAGCAGGTTTTCTCTTCTCGTCAAGTACATCTTCAACACAATTTCAGTTGATCTGCAGCGTATTTTCAACGTACATTTTATTTTCTTATAACTGTAAATCAATACTGATTTTATACATGTTTTCTTTCAATTTAGGGGTGAAGGCAAATTTCCTATACCGATCAACAATTTTAAAATCAATATTTTAACTTAACCTCCACGTACATTCAATGCTGTGTTTCAGCATGAGTCAATCACTTGAGCACGGTTTTGCTTTCAAAAGACATTTTTATAATGGCATTGATCAGTCAAATAAGCATGTTATGACTATTGTTTCGGCACTTCCGCATATTCACGTTATTTTACCCTTCTACGTAGGGTGAGTGAGGGAGTACCAAATTTATTCACGTAGGCTATGAAAATAAAATATAGAGTAGATCTTCGACACAACGGCATAGTCGGTCTTGTTTGTGAACGTTGCCTGTACGCCAACTGTGTTGCGGTGAATTCTTAACCAAGTTGGTTGCATGAGCGATGGTTACTTAGCGTGGAACAATTGAAATAAACACGTGCGCAAAAAGCAAAGCGTCGAAAACATTCTACTGAAAAACCTATGCACATGTGAAGACAGCCTACGAAATTTTTTCCTGTAGTACAACATGCTAATACCACAGCCAAGCATTAGAAGCTTGTGGATTTATGGGAACCAAAAATAGCGTAAATCACCACAACAATTTCGCAAGGCTCCTAAGAGGGTAAAACTAGTTAAGACTTGCAATCGCGTTAAGCCAAATCAAAATAAATGCGACCCACCAAAGACCAATACTTCGGCTTCATGGCCGGGACAGTGGTTGAAATGAATGCAATGGTTGCAGCGAATTGCGTTTGTTGCGGAGTGGTTCGGCGAACAAAACAATGGCGCTGCACAGATAATCACACAGAGTTTATTGTGGTTGCCACTTGCACACCCCACAAGTTCCTGCAGCCAAATGTTATTAGTGGCTTCGTTAGAGTGTAGTAGAATAGATGGTCTTTTGAAAGTCCAGTGCGAATAAAAAAAAAGGAGCGAGGGCCGTTCACCGTCAACTTGCACGCCACGGCACAGCCGTGCCAGACCCGTGATATTTCTTCGCTGTGCAAGCCTCGTAAAAGAAGCGAGCGTGAGGTACGTACCCGATACTTCGTTTGCTTTTAGCCAACATAGAAGTAATGGGGTCAATATTTATTATTGCGTCACTGCCACATAAATCTGTAGCGACTTATCTAAACTATTACAAGTATGTGCGCTGTGAAACGCAAATTCTATATATTATAAAAAAACGTCTTTCTTGGATAACTTGATTGATAGAAATTTTGGTCTGTCTGTCTGTCTGTCTGTCTGTCACACCATTAAGCCCTTCATTGAACGTTAAGGCACTCAATCAATGCCCTGTATTCTACATGTCGTGGCTGTGTTCTTATTTGTGAGCATTGTCGATAAAAAACAAATATTACGCGCATTGGAGGTGCAACATGAATACCTCAGTATGAGGTGGTGTGTTCTTTTATTTGAAAATACATAAATGCGTAATATTCAAGAACCTAGTGTTTCTTACGCTGCGCTGAAAATGCGGTGGTATGGACGAAAAAGCGCTCTGCGACGACATGGCGCAGCCACCAGCCAGTGGCTTGGGTTCTGCACAGGCTCCTGTTTTTACAACACTATTTCTAGAAGGCATCGATATCGCACGCAGTGCCGCAAGTCAAAGTCCTATCGTCTATGAATAATATTTTTGGCGAAGCACACAGGTACGAGGCCAATTTCGGAGGCGAAGATCCTGAAAGTTGAGCCTTATCGCACCATCGCTTGACATAGTACTTAGAGCACCGGACAGAGGCGCCATGGTTCGAGCTCACGCCCAGTGCGTGATCTCTCTCTTCGACAGCAAATCCAACGAAGTCCTCTCGCGCGGCGCGTGCTCTTGGTTTGAGTGGAGACTGCTAGAGGCAGTGCAGTATTGCTCCCTCCCGGCGCACGATTTTATTCGCGTCTACAGCGAAGGCAATGAAAACAACGCGACGAAACGGCATGCGTAGATGATGGCTTAGAGATCAGCTGCCGCACGGTAATACGGAAAACCCAATTAACTGTTTTAGAATGGGATGCTGCAGCGAAATGGCAGCACTGGCCAAATGACGTGGAGTTGAGTGCTCGCGAAGCTGCAACAGCACGGCAGCGTAGACATGCCAACCCGGAAGCGGCCAGAGGATTAGAAGCGGCTGAAAAACACCGAAACGTTGCGCGTGGCTACTGCTACCCCTAAAACGTTACGAATTACCCACCTTGAACCACCTAGAGGAAATGTAGAGAAGCGTTTGAACCGTGTTCCCTATGTGGGTCGATGTGGGTAATGGACTGTGCGCTTCGCCTATTTATAATTCATTTTCTGGAAATACGTCTTCTCTTTTTCCTTTCTGCTAATTCACTACTGTGATCGTCCACACTTACGCCGGCTCAAAGCACACATTCACCTAGCGAACATGTGTTTCGAGCCGGCGTCACCAGTGCGAATGATTTAGCTGAAAGACGCCCGTGTTAGTGATTTCATTGAAGATTACCTCAAGGTGTGAGCTTTACCTCGTGAAACGAGAACCTGAGGCCACCATGTATTATTACGCAATCAGAGCACCAAATGTCATACAATTTCACAATAAGCATCCAGAGTTTATTCATTCTGAAGCTAAAACGCAATTTATTATCGTGTCGCTACCAAGTACCCTTCAGGTATGACCCATATATTACATATGGGAAACATCTTCCTTAAATTGACAGCTTTAGCTCCCCTGCAGGGGCGTCTGCGCAAGCAGGCGTTTGATGTGTAGCAATACGGACCCAAGCTCACGGGGGGCATAGACCTCTCCCACGCCTAGCCGTGCGCGGCTCAGCCATGTCGAGGGAAAAGTGGATCCTGCGGGTTGAGTCGACGCCGGGTGATCGGACCTTTAATCCCCCCCCCCCCCCGTTAGAGGCAACACACTTATTTGGCCCCGGCTCCATGTAGAAGGCACCCCTAGGCTGAACCACCCAGTGAAATCGGCAGTCGCCTTTTCCTATCTCTCTTCACTACAACTTCGTTTTTATCTCTTACTTTTAGTCTGCCCTGTCTACTTCTGTTCCTGCTTACTTCGAATTTTTCTGGTGGTAAGGGTCAACCCTGTGCAAATAGCCTCCCTTAGTCTAGGCACGTTGGGTTATGGCAGTGTTGTACGGCTGACGTCTGCAAGCTTTCAGCATCTGAAAACTTGCAGTGTCTCCTTGTTAGCCTCCGTGGTGGGTGGCTACCAACGCTGCTGAATAAATATAAGACTGGCATGCATAGAGCATTACCCCCACTTACCGATCGTACCGGCATGAACCAGGTACGCACCGATGACATAAACGTTTTCAACAAGCCAAGAGAAACAGTTCTTGATTTCCACGTCATTCACTGTGAGAAAATTGGAAAGCAAGCCAGGACAGTATCTCCTTTCGTAGTTGCCAGGTGCCTTACCGAAACTCTCGGGGCTGGATACAAGGTAACCAAAATGGCTAACGGAGACCTCCTCCTCGAAAATCGTGACAAAGAACAATTTGAAAAGCTTGATGGCCTCTCATTTTTCGGTGACGTGCCGATCACCATAACACCACACAGATCAATGAACACAACTCCCGGAGGGGTATCTGATGCAGACTTACTTGATCAGATCGAAACTGAAATTTTGGAGGGGTGGGAGAGCTAAAATGAGACTAATGTACAGAGGATTATCATAAGAAAGAATATCAAGAAAACACCAACGAAACACCTATTACTCACGTTTGCTTCCAGTAAACTGCGAGAAACCTTTCAAACGGGTACACGAAGAGCTCTTTCAGATCATTATTACCAAACCCTCGTCCTTGCTTCCAATACCAGAGGTATGAACCTGGCTCTCAAAGCTGGCGTGGTGGCCAGACTTGCGCCCAACCTTGAGTCCTGGGCCACGTGTCTGAGAACTGCAAACAACCGCCCCACTGTGTAAACTGCGAAGGAAACCATGGCGCATATTCGAGCTCCTGTGCATACTGGAAGAAAGAAAAATAAATAATTACTTTGAAGGTGAAGAAGAATATTTCATTTAAGGAAGCATGACGAGGAGTATCAACATTCTGTGGACCTACATAAGCTGATTCGGCGAGTCAGGGGCACCGCCGCACCAGCCCTTTTCCCTCCTTTGGCCCCACATGACGAGCCGGTGGTTGTGGCCCCTGCAGCCCAACTGCAGCAACTGAGTGTCCACCATGGGTTCCCAAATGGCTCATCAACAGAGCCGGCTGGGAACAGTTTTATACTATAGCTCGTTTAGGTTGTAGGTTCTTCACCCTGTTCATCATCTAGGCATCCACCTCGCTACAGGTGCTTTTCGCGCTAGCCCCGTGAAGAGCCTGTTCGTGGAATCAAACGAATGGATGCTCCACCTGTAAAGATGCTATATCTCTTTTAAATATTATCTCAAAGTGAGTTGAAACAAGGAACAATCTTCACATTCCTCAATTATTGACATGTCCAACCATGTTGTGTTTGAGAAACGGCCTTCTTTGAGACAGCCCTACTCATTCCGTGTGGGTTGCCTAGCGAATAAAACCGGTGTGCCACTTGAACGCCATTTTATGGCTGCCGCAGTATGCTAGCCACCGTGGCAGTGGCAGGCGATAGATTGCGACGTGTCTTTCTTGGAGGTTACGAAGCACGCGCCAATTGCACATATTCAGACACACTTCCTAGAACTACAACAGAACTACACTCGTCCCGACTTCTTTACGGATGCCTTAAAGTTCAACACTTCTGTGTTGTATGCAGCCATCTGCCCATCTGCACGCTGATGGGCCGACGGCTGCGTACGAGCCGGCATTCTGCACGCTGACACAAGCATTTTCACCGGCGAAGCTTATGCAATACTTGCTGCTTTTAAACACATTGAACAAACAAATCTACAGTGGGCTATAATATACGCAGATTTCTAAGCGTAGTCATCATCATCATCATCATCATCTTCATCAGCCTAACTACGTCCACTGCAGGACAAAGACCTCTCCCATGTTCCGCCAGTTAACCCAGTCCTGTGCTTGCTGCTGGCAATTTATACCCGCAAACTTCTTAATCTCGTCTGCCCACCTAACCTTCGGTCTCCCCCTAACCCACTTCTCTTCTCTGGGAATCCAGTTAGTTACCCTTAATGACCAGCGGTTATCCTGTCTACGCGCTACATGCCCGGCCCATGTCCATTTCCTCTTCGTTATTTCAACTATGATATCCTTAACCCCCGTTTGTCACCTAATCCACTCTGCTCTCTTCTTGTCTCTTAAGGTTACACCTACCATTTTTCTTTCCATTGCTCGCTGCGTCGTCCTCAATTTAAGCTGAACCCTCTTTGTAAGTCTTCAGGTTGCTGCTCCATAGCTAAGTACCGGCAAGATACAGCTGTTACATACCTTCCTCTTGAGGGATGGTGGCAATCTACCTGTCATAATTTGAGAGTGCTTGCCAAATGTACTCCACCCCATTCTTATTCTTCTAGTTACTTCAATCTCGTGGTTAGGCTCTGCGGTTATTACCTGCCCTAAGTAGACATAGTCTTTTACAATTTCAAGTGCACTATTACCTATCTCGAAGTGCTGCTCCTTTCCGAGGTTGTTGTAGAATACTTTTGTTTTCTGCTGATTAATTTTAAGACCCACCTTTCTGCTCTCCTTGTCTAACTCCGTAATCATGAGTTGCAATTCGTCCCATGAGTTACTCAGCAATGCAATGTCATCGGCGAAGCGCAGGTTGCTAAGGTATTCTCCATTAACTCTTATTCCTAACTGTTCCCATTCTAGGCTTCTGAAAACGTCCTGTAAGCAAGCGGTAAATAGCATTGAGGAGATTGTGTCGCCCTGCCTTACACCCTTCTTGGTTGGCATTCTGTTGCTTTCTTTATGAAGCACTATGGTAGCAGTTGATCCCCTGTATATTTCTTCCAGAATGTTTATATATACTTCATCTACGCCCTGATTCCGCAGTGTCTGCATGACGGCTGATAGTTCTACTGAATCAAACGCCTTCTCGTAATCTATTAAGGCTATGTATAGTGGTTGGTTATACTCTGAGCATTTCTGTATTACCTGATTGATAGTATGAATGTGGTCAGTTGTTGAGTAGCCTGTTCGAAATCCTGCTCGTTCCTTTGGTTGATTGACTTCTAATGTTTTCTTTACTCTGTTAGCAATTACCTTTGTAAATAGCTTGTATACTAGTAGTGTAGTAAGAGCTCTCAAAACTCTTAAAAAGCCCAAAAACCCTGTCTTTGTCTCTCTTTATTCGCTCCTATGCACAGTTTACTCATCCAAGCAGCATGTTGTAGTCTGCTGGCTGTCAGGACACCGCAAAATACAAGGCAACGTTGTGGTGTACCAGCTAGCTTAATCCTCTAACAAAAACGCTACCAATACATCGATACAGATGCCTGCACTCGACTTGAAACCTTTTCTAAAACACAAGCTCAGGGGTTACTGGTAGAGCACGTGGGACACGCGCACGAGTGATAAAGTGCATGTCGTCAAGCTGCAACTTGGTCATTGGCCGACAGTATCAATATCACGCCGCATAGAAGTAATTTTTACAAGGTTAAGAACAGGACATACATACACTACACATTCATTTCTTTTGTTTAATGGCAATCCATTTTTGTGTGACAGATGTGGAGAGGTACTCACCGTACTTCACATTTTATTCCAGTGTAAACAATTAGACACGCTGAGAACACAGCAGTTTCCATTAACCTACCGACTACAGATACCACTTCATCCTGCAATGTTCGTCGGTAGAGAACCACTTTTCACACATATATTGTTGTTCGCTTTTTTGAGAGAACTCCGCACCTTTCATGTGATATACCCGAGCATTCCGTAGCAGGACCTCTCCAGAGAGGTGTCCGCTGCGGTGGCTGCACTCAATAAAGGACTAGCCTCATGGCCCTTGGACGCAAGGGTGTGAAGGATCAAGGCACTTGTGCTAATGCCAAACATGTTCACCATGGTTTTTATTATCACAAGCTTTCGTCATCCATTAACACCACACACTTTTCATGGCATGGTCATGATTTTATTACTTCTATGTTTTTACCCGCCTTAGCGCGGGGAATTTTAAGGCCATTTTACAGCCGCTAATCCCAATCACTGTCCACATCTCTTGTCCCATGAACTGGTGCTCTTTGGCCATCAAATGGCCCTTGCGCCACAAAGCACCAATCATCATAAACATCATTAGTTTCAGCCCACATCTGTTTCAACAAATTTTGACTACACCGACTGGCTTATATTGTCTTTAGTGATGTATTTAGGTCGAATAAATTTTTAAGAACATGACTTGTAGGGTGAAGTGAGCTTGAAAACCCCACTATAGCGGAACAACATGACAGCTCAGATGTTTACAATGTGGGTACACAAAACAGTCTGTGACTGTCTAACTCCCATTCCATGACAGACTGGTGTCTTGACTGAGCCACGTAAAATGAATGTGTCCTTACAGTAATTTGACGTTAAAATCTCCACACAGTAACTTCAGTTTAGTACAGGGCTGCAAATTTCAAAAAACTTGTCTTCGCTTCCGAGCTGTGTGAATATTCTCGCGATGACAAGTTGGAAATAATATTTATATGACTCCTATTATTGTGAATTATGAATACTACCTTTGACATAAAATATTGGTGAGTGCCAACAGAAAAGAAAATAGCAAGAATGTACAAATTAAAGGGTCTAGTCATTTTGCTTTTATTTCATTCGTTTAAGCGTCAGGAATTTAACCTCCCTGCCTTTCCTTGCATATTTATCTCTCTTTATCTCTCTCTAACCTCCCTGTCCTTCCTCATTTATTCCTCCTTTATCTCTCTCTCTCTCTCTCTTCATTCGTTTAAGATAAACAAGAAAGCGTACGCAGGCTTCAAATGAAATTCAGCCCCTGAAATTATCCAATAAAGTGACAAATAAAGCTTTTTTTGATAAAATAAGAAATATATGTGTGATAAAGTCAAACGCACAGAAAGAAAATTTTTTCTTCAAAACTGATATAAAGTTCTGAGATCACAGGCTGGTCATATCAGGACTTTTGGTAAGTGAGAAAGTGCGCAACAGCTAAATGCAAGGGGCAACGCCACCATAAAATTCATGCAACAGACGCCATCCTATATTTTCACCCTAGTGCATACGCGGTACCTAACCGGTAAAAATTAATTAGAATGATCTTTGAGGAAGCCACGACATGAAGACCAAGTTTCATGAAATTTTGTATAGTGAATGTCTCTAAAAAACTATAAATACAGTTCAAAAGCCTTTACGTCTTGCGCGCTGAAACTTTCGCATTATTTTCTCCTCTGTCTTTGAACTTGTAAAGGCGAATTGAATGACACACAAGTTCTCAGAATATGCTATCAGCGGCAACCACTTGAGTGTTTCAATTTATAGGCCTTTCAGAATAATGCAAAATCCAGGCCCGGCCCAACCTGAGCCCGAACTATCGAACCCGTGCACGACTTTAAGCCCGCAGTTTTATTCACAGTGCTGGACCTACTTTGAAACAAGCTTGCCCGGCTGGTGCCCGGATTTTTGAGTATGCCCAAGCCCATGCAGTGCTTTAGCTCGCATCTAACAACAAGAGTTTACATAGTGCAGCCACATTCAGTGTTCGATGATGACTTCTACTTCTCTGTTGATCTATGTCTATAGAAAGCAATTTATCATTGTAGCAATGTAAGAAGATTTATTTGAGTGCCAAAAAACTTTGTGGCAGGTGGAAACAGTCACTCTTATTCAGCAATTAGGCGCATGACGCCTACGTACTTCGTCTTGTTCGCATTGAATGGCGGAGTACCATGTTGGGTGCCCATTACAGTTGCATACGTGCATGAACTCCTTGTAACAGGTTATGATGTTCTTTGTAACAGAAGGATTCTTCACCCAGAGCTCTTTGCTTTTCAGAGCATCTGCAAGGCGAAATTGTGAGCCTTTAGAATGTGGCTTCTTATTGCATGGTACAATTATTTAGGAAGTTTGGTAGACTAACTAGCTGCCATTATTTGATTCTACAAAGTTTTAAGCGTCAAACTAAACAAAAACAGTTGTAGCCTAAAGAAAATCAACAGAATCAAGACAATGACGATATCTGGTACCGCTGGGCAGTATCGCGATTAGAAAGCATCACTTCGGCGAGGTGGTGCGTATGTAGCTATATGTCGAGATGGGTCAGATCTGGCACAGCAGGACCATCGGAACCTATCTTCGAGATGCCTTCAGTATCTGTATTTCCGTATCGACAAGCACTTGAAAATTGTGTTTGAATTGTAGTTGTGAAATACTCTTACAATGAGCCCCGCTGTGGTGGTCTAGTGGATAAGGCAGTCGGCTGAAGACCCACAGGTCGCGGGACTGAATCCCGGCTGCAGCGGCTGCATTTCCGATGGAGGCCGAAATGTTGTAGGCCCGTGTGCTCAGCTCTTGGCGCACGTTAAAGAACCCCAGGTGGTCTAAATTTTCGGAGCCCTACACTACGGCGTATATCATAATCACATGGTGATTTCGGGACGTTACACCCCACATACCACTCAATCAACTATTACAATGAATTGAATATATCATATGTTTGTGTTGGATGCTGGTAACTTGTCGCTTTTTTTTGTAAAATGATAACAGGTGTATGCAAAGCGAAAAGGGGTGATTTTCTGTGGTAAGCTAAGCAAATGTGAACCACCACTCTTCGACACAGGAAGGGTATAGCGAATGGTGCTCCCGTTGCACAGATTGACCAATGCACTAAAGCGTCCCAAGAAGCTGATGGTATAAACGCTGAGACAGTAATACCAGCCTTGATGACAACGTCGCTATAATTGAGGGCTGGTGAAGCACATCATATTGCTACGTGCCATTGCATGTAGTTGAAGAAGACAAAGCAGATAGACTGGCACGAGCTAGTTTGCGTGGCTGGCCTAGCTCACTTAACCGGCTGCAAATACATCGGTGTCTACCCCTTGGAGTTGGTCTCCTCTCGTAACATAATTGGTGGAGTTGTGCGATCCCCGTCCTCGCCAGGGAACTCCGAAGCGGACGCTCCCTCGCGGCTTACAACATGACCACTCAATACTCGGCTCCATCTTCTCCGGTCGCCCACCCTTCTGCCCGGCCTGTCAACCCAGCCCCCGCAACAACTTTCGTGACGCTTCCCGTGCTCAAAGACGCCGGCGTGTTCTCGGTCAGCGAGGGTTCCGATGTCGACCAGTGGCCACGCCTCTAGGTACGCGTCAGCGCCACTTACAGGTGGGATCCCACTCCTATGCTCGCAAACGTCATCTTTTATATCGACGGAACGCCTCGTGTTTGGTTTTACAACCACGAGCATGACATGACAAGCTGGGACAGCTTCAAGGAAAAGATCCGTGAACTTTTTGGCAACATCTCTGGTCGTCGTGAAGCTGAGAAAATTGAGTTGTTGGCTTGCGCACAATCTTACACGGAGCCCTACATCGGTTATATTCAGGCTGTCCTCTCACTATGCCGTCAAGCTGACGAAAGCATGTCCAAACCTGAAAAAGTGCCGCATATCCTAAAGGATATTGCCGACGATGCCTTGAACTTGTTGGTATTCAAGAATGTCTCATCTGTTGATGCAATCATTAAAAAATGCCACCGGTTCCAGCAAGCTAAAAGCAGACGCATCTCCCATCAGTTCCAGCGCCCTCCGAACACCACTGCGACGTCCTCGTGTCTCGACACATATCATCCACCATACACCTATGACAACTTGGCGTGAATCGTCAGGTGGGAACTTGAAGCGGCGGCTCCAGCCAAGGTGGGACCAACGTCCCCTGACCCGTCTCCTCCAATCTCGTTGCCTCTCATTCAAGCAGTCGTGCGGCAGGAAATCGCCAGCTTGGGAATTTACTCTATCTCACCGCCTCCCCGCACCGACTACCAGGCCTAATACACGCCTGCACCTTCCTTCCCGACCGGCTATCCCTCAACGTTCCGTAATCTGTCCGTATGACAAACTGATCTGCTTCTCGTTTCACGGAATCGGGCACATTTCTCGCCATTGCAGAAGTCGCTGGGGTCCTCCTGCACAACCGTCCTCTCGCCCCTTCTATGCACGTCCTGCCTATCGCCATGAGACCAGCCGCGACCATTTTGCCCAGGAACCTGCTTCTGAAAACCGCTACTCTCGCTCTCCATCCCCCCAACATCGCCAGTCTCGTTCTCCACAGCCCCGCCGACCATCTTCTCCCACCTTCCAACGAGGTTCCCCGAAGAAAAACTAAGTGTTGCAGCCCCCGGAGGTGGCGGTGCATCGCTCGGACGGACTGAGGACGAATCAAGTTGTGCAATGGCTCCATTTTTACAACAAGAGTGAGAAAGGGCTGAGAAAAGGGTTCCTAGTAGTACGTCAACAGGCCCAGATGGCATTCCAATCAGGCTAATAAAGACATTAGGTCCGAAGTCTAAGCAGGCTTTGAGAGGGGCAGTGAGCCCAATAATAATCGATGGTGAAGTTCCCGATGAATGGAAACTTAGCAGAATGAGCATGATCTATAAAGGAAAGGAATACAAAGCTGACATAAACAACTACCGTCCTATAACAGTGACATCAGTGGTCTACAGGCTGGCGATGCAAATTATAAAGCAAAGACTGCAGGCGTGGATAGAGGCTGAGGGGGTGCTGGGGGAACTGCAGAATGGGTTTCGGAAACACGGGAGGTTGGAAGACAATCTGTTTTCACTGAGGCATTGCATCGAAATAGCAGAAAAGGATCACAGGCCCCTGTGGCTAGCATTTTTGGATATCAAGGGAGCGTACGATAGAGTGGTTCAAGAGGAATTGTGGGGAATACTAGAAACACTAGGCGTGAAACATGTAGTCACTAATCTTTTAAAGGGTATCTCTTAAGGTAAAAAGGTAGTTATAAAGTGGGGAAAACAGGTATCCAAGCCTGCAGAGGTAAAACGGGGGCTTAGGCAGGGGTGCCCCTTGTCAACCTTATTATTCATGATTTACCTACAAGGATTAGAGGCAAAATTAGAGGGAAGTGGACTGGGCTTCAACCTCTCTTTAGTCAAACAAGAAAAATTTATTGATCAGGCACTACCAGCATTAATGTACGCAGATGATATAGTGCTAATGACCAACAACAAGGAAGATTTGCAGAGATTGATGGACATCTGCGGTAATGAGGGAGATAGGTTAGATTTAGATTCAGTAAGAAAAAATCAGCAGTCATGATTTTGAATGACAACGAAGGTAGTAAGCTTAGAATACAGGAGGTCACGCTAGAGGTAACAGATAAATACAAATATCTGGGCGTATGGATAAGCAATGGGACCTAGTATCTGAGGGAACACGAAATATACGTGACGACTAAGGTAACAGGAATGCAGCAGTCATGAAAAATAGGGCACTGTGTAATTACAATAGGTATGATGTTGTGAGAGGAATATGGAAGGGGGTCATGGTTCCTGGGCTGACGTTCGGCAATGCGGTCTTGTGCATGAGATCAGAAGTTCAAGCAAGATTAGAAGTTAAGCAACGTGGAATTGGTAGGCTTGCTTTAGGAGCTCACGGGAATACACCAATTCAGGGAGTACAAGGTGATATGAGATGGACATCGTTTGAGGGCAGGGAAGCTAGCAGCAAGATCAAATTTGAGAAGCGAATGAGAGAAATGGGGGAAGAGCGTTGGGCTAGGAAGGTTTTCAGCTACTTGTACATGTCGATACAAAATGGAGGAAGCGAACCAGGAAGTTGACTGGTAAATACTTAGAAAAGAGCAGGTGGCCAAACCAAAAAAAAAACTATCGGTTAAGAAGAAAGTGAAGGAAACGGAGACTCACATGTGGAGAATGGGCATGAATAAGAAGTCCGCACTAGAGATCTATCGAACTTTTAAGCAGGAAATTGCCAAGGAAATGATCTATGATAATACTCGGGGTAGTTCTTTACTGTTTGTGGCCACGACGGGAGTACTGCAAACCAAGACATATCGGGCCAAATACGAAAGGGTAGACACAGTATGCAGTGCGTGTGGAGAGGAAGAAGAAACTGCCGAACACTGGATAATGTTCTGTAAAGGGCTTCACCCTATAGTTCATAATGATGGCGCCGAGTTTTTCAAAGCACTGGGGTTTAGGGACCGGGAGGGCAAAATAAACTTTAAGCGGGTAGACTTAACTAGACGGAGGTTATCTCATTGGTGGCTAAAGTCAAGGCACGAGGGAAAATTAAACTCTTCACTGCAAAGTACGAATCCTCAAATTTACTTTTTAAGGAAAAATAAATAAATATAGTTTTTGGTTCATTAGGTATTACGGCTTGGTGGCGCTAGCCACCGCCCGATCTAAAGGGTATAGTCATATCCATCCATCCATCCATCCATGACCGAAAATCCTCTCTTGACGATACCGACAAAACCAAACCTTATAGACGTACAAGTAGATGGCGTACATGTCACTGCTCTTGTCGACACCGGCGCTCAACTTTCCGCGATGACAAGTGATTTTCGCCGCAAGCTGAAGAAGGTTCTCATACCTGCGACCACTCAGTTCATCCGTGTTGCGGATGGTGGAATAGCATCTATTGTTGGAATTTACTCCGCTCGTGTGAGCATTGCGGATCGACACACAGTTGTTCTCTTCACCGTCCTTGATAATTGCCCCTACGACGTAATCTTAGGCCACGACTTCCTGTCCGCGCATTCTGCCCTCATAGACTGTTCGACCAGTACGCTCCGTGTACACTTGCCCGAAACAGAACCTCTTGCACAACGACCAAGCTGCCTCTGCACAACGGAACACGCGCGCCTCCCTCCACAGACACTGACCTACATAGAGCTCGTCTCAATACTACCAGTTCCCGACGGTGACTATGTTCCGACCCCTATCACCGATGTCCTCATAAACCGCGGTGTTACATTACCGCACATCATTCTGTCCGTTGCAAGAAATTCTACGCGCCTCCCAGTTGTCAATTTTAGCTTGACACCTCAAGTTCTGCCCAAGCAGGATTAAATAAAAATTGCTGGAGTGGAAGCTCCCGCAATGCCTTGCCAGCAGAAGTGAAGCCACATTTTGCCACTGCCAAGATGGCGGAAACATGTTCTTTTCTGATTGTGCCCACTTATAGATCAAGTGGCTTTGATATTTTATGTAAATGCTACGTTAGCTCTATTTTAAAAGAAAGTTGTTCCCGACGAAATAACACGCAGAAATGATTATGGGTAGCTGAATCTTCAAAGAACTTTGCCTCTGATTGCAGGCTCACTAAGGAAAACTAGGAACTGTAAAACGTACTTGGAGCACTATGTGACCCGAAAAAGTTTCCACATTAAACTCGTTGGGCGTGCGAGGGAAACGCTTCGTTTTTATTCGCTGAACAGTGATACTTTATTATGCCCCGAAAAAGACTGCCGCCACAACCGCCATCTTGCCAGAGGAACGGCTTCACTTCTGCGCAATCATTTCCACTCCAGCAATTTTTTTATATCCTCCTTGGTTCTGCCACAAGGGATCTCTTTGGCGTTGCTCTGCACCTTAGAAGACAACGTGGTATATGTTTTCGCGATGGCCAATCCTGCTGACCCCCACGCTCAACATCAATGCGCCATTTGCCCCGACAGCGCTAATACGTCGATGATCGCTTCCAACTTAACGCCGCAGCAGACAGATGAGCTCCACCGGGTTCTGCTGTCCTACATCGACGTTTTTGACCTTAGCGGCCGTCCGTTGGGGAAAGCTACTGGTATTACTCATCGCATAAACACTGGTAATGAGCATCCTATTCATAGGCGTCCAAATCGGGTGTCGGCGGCCGAGCGTCACATTATCCAAAGTGAGGTGGACAAAATGCTCGCCAAGGACATTATTGAGCCATTCTGCAGTCCTTGGGCTTCTGCTCTAGTGCTCGTCTGCAAGAAATACGGTGCATGGCGTTTCTAAGTTGATTATCGACACCTCAACAAAATTACCAAAAAAAAGACGTCTACCCTCTGCAACGAATAGATGGTGCGCTTGATTGCCTCTAAGAGATGGTGCGCTTGATTGCCTCTAAGTATTTTTCCTCCATAAACCTTCGTTCCGGCTACTGGCAATTAGAGGTAGATGAAATTGATCGTGAAAAGATGGCATTTATCACCGCAGATGGCCTATATCAGTTCAAGGTCATGCCCTGCGGCCTTTGTAACGCTCCAGCCACCTTCGAACGTATGATGGACTCCCTGCTCAGAGAATTCAAATGGTCCACCTGTTTGTGCTACTTGGACGACGTCATCGTCATTTCACCATTATTTTAAACTCATATAGAGCACCTCTCAGCCATCTTAGGAACCTTCCGTCGCACTGGCCTGCAGCTTAACTCGTCCAAATGTCACTTTGGACGTCATCAAATCATAGTACTTGGCCGTTTAGTAGATGCCAACCAATCAGACCCAGCAAAAATCAGCGCCGTCAAAAACTTTCCTGTACCACGATCTGCGAAGGATGTACACAGCTTTATCGGACTATGCTCCTACTTCCGACGCTTCGTGAAAAATTTCGCGCACATAGCGAGGCCGCTTACGCAGCTCCTCAATAAAGAAGTCCCGTTTTCATGGGGCTCAGAAGAGCCTTCTGCGTTCTCGACTCTCGTCGCTTTTCTCACTACTCCTCCAATTCTGGCACGCTTCAACCCTGCTGCCCCTACGGAAATCTGTACAGATGCAAGTAGACATGGCATTGGTGCAGTGCTGGCTCAGAAAAAACATGGCCATGATTGCTTAAATGCGTATGCCAGCCGCCTTCTATCTGCTTCTGAACGTAACTATTCCATTACAGAGCGTGAGTGCTTGGCTCTTGTATGGGCGGTGGCGAAATTGTGACCTTATCTATACGGCCGCCCATTTTCGGTAGTTACCGACCACCACGCGCTCTGCTAGCTCAACTTTCTGAAAGATCCATCAGGCCGCCTTGGTCGCTGGGCTTTGCGCCTGCAAGAGTTTTCCTATTCGGTGGTCTACAAATCTGGCCGCCTACACCATGATGCCGATTGCCTCTCTCGGTACCCTGGCGACGATCTTGAGGACAATGACGAGCCCATGGAGAACTCTATCTTGTCAGTATCCGACTTCCTTAATATTGGGGAAGAACAGAAGCGTGATCCAGTGCTGCTTGACATCATCAGCCGTATGGAATCCTTTCCAAATGGTGCTTCCGTCCGCTACTTTTTCATTCACAATGGTGTGCTATACCGTCGTAATTTCCGACCAGACGGGCCCGACCTTCTTATTGTTGTGCCTAAGCATTTGTGCCGCTGTGTTCTCACCGAACTTCACGACTCTCCCACGGCTGGACACCTTGGCTTATCCCGCACGTACGAGCGCGTCCGGCGCCGTTGCTTCAGGCCAGGCCTTGCTCGCTCGGTACGCCGTTACGTCGCCACGTGTGACCTATGCCAACGCTGCTACCCGCTGGCCATCTTCAACCAATTGACATACCCGCAGAACCATTTTACCGCGTTGGGTTAGACCTGCTTGGTCCTTTTCCCACATCAACATTAGGAAACAAATGGATAGCCGTTATTACAGACTATGCTACACGCTACGTATTACGCGAGCTCTACCAACCAGCTGTGCAACCGACGTCTCAGACTTCTTGTTACGAGACGTTATATTGATGCACGGTGCTCCGAGACAGCTTCTCACAGACCGTGGCTGTACATTTTTATTCCAAGTCATCGCCGACATTCTGCGTTCTTGTTCCACGCAAGACACACTGACAACCACTTACCACCCTCAAACAAACGGCCTCACGGGACGATTTAACCGCATTTTAACAAATATGCTCGCTTTGTACGTGTCGCCCGACCACCGAGACTGGGACCTTGCCTTACCCTACGCAACTTTCGCGTATAATTCATCCCGTCATGACACAGCGGGCTGTTCGCTGTTCTACTTATTGTACGGAAGAGAGCCGACGTTACCACTGGACACAGTCATCTCAGCTCACACCTCGTCCACCAGCGAGTATGCCCGCAACGCGATTGCGCGAGCCGATCATGCCCATCAGCTTGCTCGCACTCGGCTGATGGCGTCGCAAACCAACCAATGCCGTCAGTATGATGCGGAACATAGAGACGTACATTTCGCCCCAGGTACCCTTGTTTTACTCTGGTTTCCTCATCGTCGACTAGGCCTATCAGAAAAACGTCTGTCTCATTACACGGGACCCTACCGTATATCGCGTCAAGTAACACGTGTCACCTACGAGATCAGCCCCATCTATCCATCATCATCTGCTATGCGGCCCAGTAATATTGTACACGTCTCGCGGATCAAGCCTTACAAGAATACGTCAGCTAACGACATTTAGAGCACCGGGACGGTGCCTCCGCCACCAGGGGTCATGCTACGTGCCAGTGCATGGAGTTGAAGAAGACAAAGCAGATAGACTGGCGCGAGCTAATCTGTGTGGCTGGCGCTGCTCACTTAACCGGCTGTAAATACATCGGTGACTACCACTCGGAGTCGGTCTCCTTCTTGTAACAATATTTTGTTTTTGGGGTGCTGAGAAGGTGGCAGCCATATGGGGAGCTTGGAAGTTTTGTGGTGAAGCTAAACCAACACTGTCTAGCAAAGGCATTGAGAAGCTGTTGCTTTGCGCGTTCACTTAACGGAACCTCCTTAGCTAGGCACATCTGTGTAATATAAATGCGTGCTTACTCTGAATTCGCTGGTGTCAGTGATTCGAGCAATTCGATTTACTTGCTTGTTACAAGGCACTGCTACGTTATCTGCAATTTTATTTTGCACTTAGGAATGTTTCTTCGGACTATCAACTTCCTCGTAATAAAACCTATTCCAGTATTTCTACCTGAATTTCATCTCTATTCCGCAATACTTTCTTTGGGTTTTACTAATAAATCCCTAAAATATTCCTTTATGTCAAAAATAAAAGTAGTTCGTATCTGCATTGCAGTCTTTCAGCACATATATTTTAATATTCATATTCGTGAATACTTTTCCAAATATTACTGCCTACCCCTGGTATACGGTACGTTAACTGTACTTTTTCAGATGCATAGTACTGATTATGATATAAATTTAGAGAAAGTACTGTGGAGAAAAGGCAAGCTGACACCCGCTGGTACCCAACTTGTAACTTTCGAATAACGCACCAGGTGATCCACCTATCGAGATACGGCGGCCGTAATCCTATCGTCCACTTTATCGGGTATCCATTTGCACGCTAGCCTAGAAGTGTTGGTTGGCATTACTTTGAGCCATGACGGCGAGTGGCGAACACTCTTTCTAACCAGCTGGCATCCCGTGGCACTTGAGCTTTTACAGAGGGGACAGCTGATCTAAGCTCTTGCTATTTACCTGATTCCACCATAACTGCCAGCGCGAGACCAGCGCTGTGAATGATCTAAATAACAGAAACCGTAGGGCTAATTTCTTCGCTTGATACTACACTAGCAAGAAACTAGAAATAACTATATAATGACAGTGTAGAGGACGCTAATTGTATTGTTTTAATTGTGTTGTAGTAATCATCATATCGAAGTCAAGAATGTGACGTAAACAAAGAGACAACCTGCCACCAGCACAGGCCAAACCTGACGAACTGTTTGATACGAGTGCATAAGCTGGCTCTGTATTTATGATATTCTTTAGCGCCACCAAGACTGTACCAGACTAAAGTCTCCCTTCGATATTGATTTCATCTCTAATATTCTGCATAACACCTGTTGCTTTTGCATCAGCTATCTCTATGCGTTTGCTTCTGAATTTGTTTTTGTAATTGCCTTTCATTGCGTAGTCATATGGCAGTGAATGAAATATTAGTCCGAGTACTACGCCAACTTTATTTTTCTATTTCATCTCTAGCTTCAACTGCTGCACTGAAGCAGGTCGTCTGGCGCAATTTTTATTCACCTGCCCGTTGTGCGGGAAGCACCCTACGCCTTGTCACGCAAGGCTGAAATGTGACGGACAAACATAAAGGAACACTGCAAAGGATTTGGAAATTTCGTAAAAAACCCATTGCACCGGTACCACCAAGTTTTAACAGTAATTTACAGACTTATTCAAGATCGTGGTGTAAACTGCACTTTATTACAACGCTTTAAAACTGGGATTCAGCGTAGATCACTGCAGCTCAGCCAAACGCGTTTACAACCACCCATTCGCAGTACGCCATCTATTCGAAGCGTTACGTAACCCAGCCTGCTGATTTGATTGGAAGTGGAATGTGCGTGAGATCGGCTCATAGTGTGGCTGCACCTGTAGGTGTGGATATCAACCACTCCACGATGTTCATCTCTGTAGCCAGGCGGTGCGTGCGCTGCAGGGCTATAGCTTTCCAGATGCACGCACCCTGTCGAAGCGTAATCTCGGTAGTCATGAATGGGTGAAACTCGAATAGTCGAGTGTGCTCATGAGATTTCTGCGATCGACAGCGATACCAGAAAGTCTCATGAGTTGAGGGCACAAGGCAGGAGGGAGAAGGTCGATATAGATAAAATCATCCGTAGCGGCCGTGATACAGGGCGTGTCACTAAAATTGTGGCAAAAATGGTTTGGGTGATGTTCTAGTCTAAACGCTGGCAGAACTTCAAGAACCATTTCAGCCCCCCTTTAACACTCAACTAAGTTGAATAAAAAAAGGTAGACTAGGTATCGAATAGACAAACTACTCAGCACGCACCAGACCGGGAAGTCCTGTTTAACGGAAGTGAGTACCTTCACTCCTAGTCTGGAAAAGCGTCCTCACTCGAGTCGCTCGGGACCGCGAACTCGAAAAATACAACCACAATACTAGTGAAACATTGCGGAATGTGTGTGTGTGTTGTCTCTTTTGTTGCAGTGTGTCTGTGTTCGCGCTGTAAAAGTACATCTATGATTATAATCCAACTCGGACCAAAACAAGCGTTAGTAAAACTAAGTACATAACAGATTCATCCAAGTGCAGTAATTTTCCCAGGCTATTCGACCCGTCTGATTTGCGCACATAGGGCGTGGTGCTTAAGAATTAGTTGTCCAGCTCTAAATAGTTACGAAGTATTGATAGGCTCGATAGGCTCCTCCCAACGCTTCAGATACCCTTAATATCCATCTGTATTTTGTCTTTTGGCAGTGATATTGAGCTCACCGATTCACGCTTGTGATGCTTTTGTATATAAACACATGGCAAAGCTCTGCCGCAACATCTTTGTTATAAACGAATAATTGTTTCAGCTACGTTTGGTGCACTTGGTTGATGTATGATCCATCCCAATGGCAGATGAAACAGATGTCAGGCTCGTGTGTGCTGACAAGGCACCGCGCCAGCCGCAAACACTTCTAAGGCATATGTACCGATGGTGTCATTTGTTTAGGGAGGATAAAATTTCGACAATGTCTTCTTACATTCAGACCATTCAGACGACTCTCTCTGTATCAGCTGTGCGCCTTCTTTATTGCCACGACTCTTAAAGTCTTTTATGTGCCCGTTCTAAGCTTGGTTAATGAGTTGAAAAATGAATGAGAGTGTGAGCACGTGAAAAATGCTAGCGCTGTTAACTAGAGAGAAAAACTACAAACTCAGCTCAATGAAACTGATTTATGTTGTGCCTATCTGACGTAGTTGCGTGTTTCAGCCATGGTCAACACGTCACTGCCTAACCCTCAGTTTTTTTTTGACACCAGGTTTTCTTTGTTTCTTGAAATTGATAGTCGTTGCCTACTAAAAAAACTCACCTGCTCCTGCTTTTCCTTCACTTTTCGCCACGACTGCGCAGTGACGTGTTGTAAGGAGAAACGTGTAATTATATGAACACTTGTTTCTGAAAAGCTCAGAATCATATAAATATTAAGGTTATCGGCCAGTAAATTACAGCCTAAAAATTGCTCATTTACCTAAATATATGAAACAAAAGAGGCACCACGCACTTTAAGCAATAGAGGACCTACTCAAACAACTGAAGGCCATTGCACGTCGCATGACTCGAAGGATTCATCATCTTCGTGAAGTTCCTGTCGGTCCTCCTGAGAGGAGAATTTCACCTATTTTTTTTCGAACCAAAAAATTTGTCGGCATTACGAAATACGATTACTCCGCGTGATTACTTGCAAACACAGTAGGATTAGCGAGCTATGTTATTACACATTGATATGTGTGTTGTTGCACTTTTATTCCGGTTTGGGAAGCTCAAAGTTGAAGTGCACTGGTAATTTGTGATTGCCTTTAGTTTTTGCGAAAGCTGCCATTCAATAATAAAATATTGAAATTCAGAAATCGAATATGCGAATTCATTCGATTGTCATATAGATAGGCAATTTTGTATGTATTTTTGCGTAATTGTTTCTCAAATAAATAATGGTATGAATTAGACCAGCGAGTGTACATGGTGTGTTCAGTTATTTCTTCAGGTTTTAATGTCTAAATTTAGGTCATTAGGTTATTCAGGGGACGCCATAATGACAGCCACTTGAACCACAAATTATTATGAGGCACCAATTGTTTAAACATAGGGGTCGAGCGCAAAAAGACGAGGCACAAGAAATAACAGAGAAGATAGAACGCTCACCACCACCTCATTTTATTACGAAATATTTGTAGAAAAAGCACAGATCATCATACGTCACAACCGCGGCTGCGCACATCACCAAGCTGCTGAAAGTTTACTGTGTGGTAGGGGTATAGTTTATAAATTGCTATTGCCCCGCTGTGGTGGTCTAGTGGCTAAGGTACTCGGTTGCTGACCCGCATGTCACGGGATGGAATCCCGGCTGTTGCGGCTGCATTTGCGATGGAGGCTGAAATGTTGTAGGCCCGTGTGTTCAGATTTGGGTGCAGGTTAAAGAACCCCATGTGGTCAAAACTTCTGGAGCCCTCCACTACGGTGTCTCTCATATTCATATGGTGGTTTCGGGACGTTAAACTCCACGTATGAATAAATTACGAATTGCCATTAAGCTATGGCTAATCATGCATCGGGAAACGTGGCTGATGTCACAACTAGTGGGCCCGGGAGCATGAGTTGACGCTCATGAACGATAAGGGCGCGCATCTTTCTGTGCACTGCGTGTTGTGCGAATGTGTGCCTTTGTTTGATAAATTGAACTTGCTAGAATGCATAAGGGAAACGGCCGCTCGTGAACTGTTAAATGCATTTTATATTAAGTTGAAGGGCGAAGTTCTCGCTATAGCCAGACGTCGGCGCGTTTGTGGGAGTGCGAATTACAGTTACAATTACCATAGTATGTTATAATATCTCATATGAACAGCTTTGTGATGTGCGCAACCACGGTTTTGACGTATGATCTTCATTTTTTTGTACAATTCTTTCGCAATTAAATCAGTTGGTAGTGAGCGTTCTATTCTGTCTTTACTTTCTGGTGCCTCGTCGTTTTTTGCGCTAGACCTTCGTGTGTAAACATGCACCAACTCACTCGGCAATGCACCTTGCTGTGTGTCTCGTGTTGCCTACGAGCCAGTAATTGGGGTAAAACATTTGGTTGGATGTTATTCAGAGTACGCCATAGAATACTCGTCAGCGTTGGTGGCGTCAACGCGAGTGAAAAGATGTGATGGCGCCAATAAAACGTCACGTAGCGAAACTATACATGATGCTGTCAAAACTTCACTGAGTGGGATCTACAGGGGCAACGTGATACCGGAAGTGCTGCGATACGATGGCAGGAACAGCGATGTTTAGTGTGTAAAAGATCACTTCAATAGAGTTAGAAGAAAAAGCAGCAGCTTTAATTGTCATTATAATGGCTTTTTTGATAGCGATATACCACAAAACTTGCAGCCCAGAAGGAAGGGCATGAACGAGAAATGGTAGGCAGGATATAAAAATTTTGAAGGGCTGACAACTGAGCAAGTTGGGCGCCACCAGGTAAGAAGAATGCACGCAAAACAGGGGAACGTGAAACGCAAGTGCCTACACTCAAATGAACTTTTTTTCAAAAGCACAGACAATCAATATGAACTCACGCGATGTTTCAGACGGATAAAAGACCCGTAAATCAACGTATGATAACGAGTGTGAGCAACGAAGGAAAATAAATAAAAACAACATCTTTTCTCATTCAAGTTTATTTTTTTTTATTTTGTAAGGCTACAGATGGGAAGCTAATGCATGATTATTTTCGCTTTTGTTTGTGCGAAGCCTTGACGCTTTCACGAGTGTTCAGGTTATGATGTCACGGCACTATGCTGGTATCTCTGAACTCGAGTTCACATCCACAATTCCGACTCTGCGTAGCCGTATGCAATAGGTGATCGTTAAGTACACCTGAATTCTGCTCTTTTATCATAACAGCTTCCTGTCTGGGCTATGTAGGAATGGCCTCATGACAGGGGGATTCTGTAAACAGCACCCGAGGCACACTCAGCTGCTTCTGATCTGTGATTAAGACCACAACCTTCACTATTCTTTTTTTTTCATTTCTACTACTTTGCATACACGATGGCAAATTTCTGGTAATTTTCGAGCAACAAAAAAAACCTCATAGATGCTGTTTTCGTGAATTAAATTTTTTTAACCCATGCGTTCTAGCCCAAAACAAGCAAAGCGCCAGTGTGCTAGGCACTGCAAGATTGTTGGCCTGAGAAAAGATATGTCTGACTGTTTGTATGCGTAAACTTTATGGATGTATTTTGGTTCTAAAGTGAAGATTAGTAACAACAAATTTAGGGCAAGTATTGCATAGGCAGCATTGGCTGTGAATAAAATGAAGCGAACACTTAACTGTTTCATATGTGCATTGGCTGGGCAAGGTGACGTGTAGTTATTCAAATGCGCTGATTACGAGAACGAGGTGCCAGACTAAGTGGTAGACTTCAAAGTTATCGACGTGGTTTCAGTTGTATTTGTTATCGCTAAGGTTTTTTTAGACCAAGAATCACTTGCGAAATTAGAAACTTTGAGCCATCTTTCAAATAAAGTGATAAAAAGCATATAGGTTAAAAAAAACTCCTGTTGCCGTATCTTTGTTCCCCTAAGATGACTCGAAGTTTGCAGCCCTCTTATTCGATGTATTGATGCTGCCCCGCCACCCTTCGAAAGCTGTCTGCCCCTAAAATGGTTTTGCGTGGCCTTCGAAACAGGAGGCCTTTTCATTGGCTTTTTATCACCTCCGTAATCGGACTACGTTTTACCAAGCTACGATGTCAAGTTACGATGTCTTGTGCCGACAATATAATATGACGTTACATCTTCTGATGTCAAAATAAGTGCACAAAGTGGAAAATCAGTGACCTTATTAGGGCGTCATTTGGTGAAATCGTCATGTGACTACTTTTCTCATCACTCGTCAGTGGTGCCCTGGTACGCCAAGACCACTGAACGCCGACGAGAAAGCTTTCCGCTTAGAGAGTCGTTTAAAACTTTAATTATAGAAATTAGAACTCGCAAGCACTTACCCTTGTCGACAGACGTGAATATTTTCACGTCTATCCCTGATTTAACGAGTGGTGCAAATGAGGCATTGAAATTCATCCTAAGAAAATAACAAAAGGAAACAGTCGCCTTACACTTGTACCAATCATCGCGTTTTTGTTTTGCAGCCCCAAATTCGCTACAAAAAATAAGGTCAGCAATACCTGCGGACAAGCAAATAGGTGTGCGTTACACAACACAAAGCAAAATAAACCTCAGTTTCCGACTACGGGATAGCATAAACTAATTCTGCGAAGCAACCAAACTTTTATTCAATTGCAATTGTCGATTTTGTGTTCATAAGTATTTTTTCACTGACTGAATTAAGTAAATAACAATTGTGAAAGATCAAAATGAGTCCCCAAAAGTGGTACTGCTTAAAGCAGCACATGTTACGTTCACATGCACAAGAAGTTTCTAAATATTTGCCAGTGTACGCCACATGGGTGAATAAACTTTGTTTTATATGTTTTCCTAAACATAGGTTCAATTTCATCACGGGATTGCTAAAAAGGCGGCTGAGTGAATTTTCAGCTACGCGGTCTTAGGTTTTCATGTTTTTAATACTTTGAGCAACTTTACTTTTTTTTCAACATCTAAATATTGCTTTATTTCTCATTCTTTTTCGAAGTATTTTTTCTGCATTTACTTTTCGTCATTTCCCTCTTTATCTCTATTTTTGTTGTTTTTTTGTTTCTTTCACCCTCCTCATTCATTTCTTTTTCTTTCTCTATTTCTTTTTCTGTCGCTTGCTTCAGCATTTTTTTTCTATATCTAGCAAAATATATTGTTTCCTTTTTCATTGGTTCTTTCGATTTCTCTTTTTTTCATATTTGTGCATTTTACTGTCTATTTCTCACGTTCAGCGCCCCCCCCCCCCTCGCACAGTATTCTAACACTAAGCCACGCCGGTGCTCTCTGTCTATTTTTCCCTTTTACGTTGTTTCTATGCAGTGCTACACTTGCTCCTTACCTCCTTTCCATCCAGCTCGCCATCACATATTTCGACTTGCCGCTCACTTCGATTTCCCGCGTCCTTGCTCCACAACCATTCAAAACGCCATGCTATACTCTACTAGCATAGCTGGATAGCGCGATTTCTTGGAACGCTTGCGCACAGATCGAGTGCACACCGGTTCGAATTCCACAGTGATTCCCGCGTCAGTATAATATTTATAACATTTATAACATTTATACTCTCATTCGCATCGGAAGATTTTTGTAAGAACGTTTACAATGCGCTGTAATAACACATATTAAGGAAATATACTTAATTGTCATAGCTCACTCTTGGTGGTCGTCGCCCCACTTGACCAGCACGTCGTAAGTTAAAGTGTTGCTACTTTTATCATCCTTTAATATTTTGGCACGGACGCAGGTTACATTCAAGGACTTGCTGCTTGAGTACAGATAAATGGTTCTATTTGTCATAAATTAAAAGTTGAAAAAAAGAACAACATAACGTAACTCATTCACTCTTTATGCACCAGCTTTCTCCACGCACTTTTTGTCAACACATGCAACTGAGAAGTGCTAAAAAGTTTAGGAAAAATAACATTCCTGATTTTTTTAAATTCACAATCACCAAAGTGAACAGTAGCGCGACACAAGGGGCGGCATCTTAAATGCTAGCTAATATAGATAGTTGCGCTGGATTGCAGAGAGTCATGACAGATGCGAATTTCATGCTGATATGTTTGTTTCTAAATATCTTAGATTATCATCACTCAATCAATCAAATAACAATCGTAAATGACTTTATCTGCAGACCAATCGATACTTAAAATCAAAACTACCCTATAAAAGGTGTTTATACTTCTGGTATCACAAACACTTTATTATGATCAGCAATTATTATTAAGTGCTTGGTTTTCGTTTTTTGGGTTAGCCAGAAGTTTTGTTGAAAAAAAGTGACAAGCTAGTTCGTGCTCTTTTCCTAACTAAAAATAACGCATTACTTGTTTGTATGGCTGTCTGCCTGAAAAACGATGGGATAGCGTGAGTGGGTAATATAATTGGGACAGTTATCTTCGGCCGAGTTCAAGGCAGTAGATTAGTCAGTTTAGTTCTGATCCCAAGCGATATTTGCAGATGCTACGTTTCCTGAGTTCACTGCAATGTAGTCAGGATGATCTGTAACAGTGAAGAACTTGCCTCAAGCAGAACTGATTAGTGAGTCTGATCTTAAATGTAGCCGTAAATACACCTTAAAAAATTTACTCCCTAAAACGTGTGAAACGGGTGTACACAATAAAAGCACCCATATGAACACCCATTTCACGCCCCATCTTTGGAATTTGAGGTGTTCCTTATAAAACACCCTCAAAACACCCCATTTACACCTTTATCTTTAGGGTGTAAACAACAAGGCTACAAATAATTGATTGATTTGTAGGGTTTAACCACCCAAAACCACCATACGATTATGAGAGACGCTGTAGTGGAGGGCACCGGAAATTTCGACCACCAGGGGTTCTTTAACGTGCACCCAAATCTGAGCACACGTGCCTACAAGGCTACAAATGCACGACATTTTCGGGCCGTTTTGCTTATACTGTTAGTATACGTTAAACATCTTAATACAAGCAAGGCTCCCACTACTAGCTGCTTGCGAGTGTAGTAATAAATCGAAGCAGAAAGTAATGTGAGCGAAACGCAGTTTTCATCGATAAAGCACGCTAACTACAATAAGATGGAAGATACAATAGGGGCGACGCTTGTTCAATAAAGTAAGGGCCAATTCTCCTGTACCTGTTTCTTTCATCTGTCTCATTTGCGTGATTAGTCAACACTCACAAAGTACACTGATTTGCCTGAACAAGGTAATGTTGCGCATATTGGTGTAGCCATGCATAGAACACTACCCCCTCCCCCCGTCCCCCATAAGATCAAAGCTTTTAAAGCTGAAGATAAAACATCCGCCACCTGCAAAATACAACAACAACAGCACAGTTGCTTAGCCATAACCACCACGTCAGCAGGCCATAAGGTCCCTTAAAAACGAACATTGACGTCATGTATGTTTAGAAGGCACGTTTCATTTAATTACTGTAGCGAATGTTCCTCTTCATATGTACTTAAGAGTGCGTCATGGAAATTAGGAAGAGGACACCGACCATAAAGAAAAATGCAGAATAAGAACATTTCGGTGACCTTGACGCAGCCTCGCTCACAATGACGGAAGCCTTGTGGACTAAATTGCGAACAAAGCTCTCCTCAGGAGAGCCGAAACTCATTCTCAAGTTCATCTCTCTCTCTCTCACTCTCTCTTCATTTTTTGTTGATCCTCTTCTTTTAATTTATGTAACTTCCCCCACAGACGTGCTTCGGTCAAAGCCTTGGCTTTGTGGGTAGTGAGAAAACAGCATTGATGAAATATTCTCAGCTGTGGTCTTGTTCCAAGGACTGCGAGCTAAGTACAATTGTATTGCCGCAACGTGAAGACAGAAGTAGTAATTAACAGGTTGAGAAAGTAGCAGCAGGTCAGTATTTTTATTTACTGCGTGCCAGAGCGTTCCTCTTCTTTCTTGTTATTGCTTGCTGCATAAAAGCGAGCAGATGCGCGTATGCGCTGTCGTCTTCGTCTTCCTTGCACTACGCACGTGGCAAAATGTTCTCATCAAATAGTGTGACGGCCGATGCATGCAATGTTGCAATGTCTTTACCGAAATAAAGGTGCCGATAAAATATCGCCTGCGTGACCTTGAACGTGCAGTCCCTAAAGACCCATAGAGCTAAGCAAAAAGCATCAGCTGAGCTTTTTTTACCAAAATTCACTACATTAGGTCGGTGAAGGTGCGCTAAACATTGCTCCTCAATATTACAAATGCGCGTTCTGACTAGTAGCTCGTGCTGGCCGCACTGCACCGTCACAAAGTTCACTGCGAGTCAGATGCACAGTTAAAGAACGAGCATAACGCAACAGATCGCTGCAGCAAAAAAAAAAAGAGCAGCGCCCGCACTATCAGCAGAGGGCCGGAGCTAGCGTTAAACTGCATCTAGCCGGTCTGAGAGGGCCACAAGGCGCAATCAAGTCACGTCGCCTAGACAACCTTGGCTGCCCGGTATTGCTGCGCGCAGGGCGCACAGCGCGGGAAAGGGGTCGGCATCGTCTTACTTGTCACTGCGTACGCTGGCGAAAAACCCTCCCGTGTGTGTGCGTGTGGTGCGCGTGGCTTCTCGATTGGTAGAGTTTATTATTCGGTGTTTAGTTTGAACTCTGTGCTCCACCAGTGTGTTCTGTCAGTGCTGATTATTACGAAGGTGCACCATCCTGAAGACTGGACCTGTGGATTCATATTGTGGAGCACTCGAAGTAAAATAGTGAGTACCACTCTCACGTTGATCCGTTCAGCGCTTTGTTAACTGCATGAGCACGAGAATAACGGCTTCAAACAATTTTGTTTTCAACTAGTTGATGACAAATCAGCATTTGTTTACTTAGCGAGAATATTTGTCCGAACTGTTTCACGGGGATGATGGCGAAGTGTGATTGTGGGCAAGTTTTTTTTTGTTTCTTTGTTTAGATCGTTTGGAGTACAAAGCAGAGTGAGCGTGCGCCGCTGAGGTTGAGTGAAGAAATTGAACAGATTTTTGCGGTGCCCTTTGTTGGAAGCCGTTTTTAACGGGGCCCGCTCGTGCTGTACATCAATTTAAGTTTACTAATTAATACATGTGTGGGGACGGCGCCTCCCCACACATGTATTACACAAAGCTCGAAGCATCACACACACACAGCTCGAAGCATCAACCGTATGTCAGACGCATATGCTTGGACATGTCGGTAGTTCATTCACTATCTTTTTTTTTCTTATTGCACAAAAAGACCGATAACGGAAAACAAGGGTGTGGTGTCCATGTCGTTCTTTTCGGTTCTTTTTCGTTTTGTGCGGTAACACTACCGTGATAACTCGGGTTGATGCAAGGGTGACAACACAGCATATTGTTTCGCGTTAGGTGCGCCTCGCGAAATTTGCCTACTTCCTAATACATTCAATTTAATTAAACTTGTCTTCACCGGTATTTTCGTTCCCCCGCAACGCAGCGTGACACTGCCGACAGCCGTGCCTATATAGCGGATCGAGCACTGAAGCTGGACTTTTGAACAGACCTTTAGTTTGTGTGTATGGTCGAATTGCCTACTTGAACAGCGCAAACGCCTGTTTGAACATAACTGCTAACCTTCGTGCACATTTTATTCAGATTGTTTTCATCATGTGTAACTTTCAAAATATTCTTGTTCTTCGGAGCTTTATTGCCATCGCCTCGCTTTGGCGTTTAACTTCGCTAAGTACTTCAGATGTTAAAGGTGTTTTCGCTATGTGAAGCGTATTCTTAGTTTTTTGTTGTACAAAAACACTTTGATGTTATACATACTGCACGGTATCTAAGCATGTGTTGCAGCCTAAATGTAAGTCTGGGCAGCATATCTATCTGGAAACACAACGCGCACAGCAACAGAACAGCCTACGCTGCATCGGGAAGGAGTTATGCTTTCTCACCCTGACAGCATGATTGAAACTAATGGCCCTAATTTAGCAGTATGCAATGGTCATTGAGTGGTGGTTACAGGGTCACTTTATTCGACATTTTCCAGCCAATTTTGCGGCTATGGCAAATGTGTTTGAAACAAAAATCGTGCTGATTTAATGCATTTAAAACAGTGAACTGCTTGAATATTTCGGAGAGAAAAACTTTTTGTTCACGTGGTTGCCTTTCAAACTTTTCAGACTGTTGTTTGAGTGTTGTTTGGGAAAAAAATATTTTACATTGACCACACCGCATTTTATACCAATTTTGGTACATGTTAAGTAAAAGAGCTTATGTAAGATGTTTGAAACTCAGCAATATTATACAAAATTTTGGCCACAAACGTCAGCAAAAATTTAGCCTAAGTGTGTTATGTTTGCAGTTTCTTATTGCTATACTGCACTTTGTATGAATATCTGAACTGTGACTACTTACTTCACTAAAAAGATATTTTGATGAAAAAATATTTTAGACATCTTAAGCTGTTATCCTCTACGAAAAAAGATCACTCATTTCACAGAATTGTCATTTTTGTCCTTATTGAGACGCAATTTGCACCATGAGATGGTCCAATTAAAAATCACCTTCTACCTAAATTGAAAGCAAATACAATTGTTTGTACGTGACAAGTTTTATTACAAGTTCTATTTCAAGGAATAAAATATTTTCAAAATTTTCCCACCAACGGCAATAGGGAACTTCGAGCCGTCGGCTGCAGTATGACCAAATGGCGAATGGGAAACTTGGAACTTCAAAAATCATTTAGGGGCAAAGCTCTTGAGGCCGTGGGTCATTCCCTCCTCTGTAGTCATACCAGTAATATGTAGCCACTTGATGAGTTGCACAATAAATAGCGTTAGTGGTTTTCACAGCATATTCACGGAAAAAATGAAGATTCGTGGGACGAATCGTTCGTCCGTACATTTGTGCTTTCGTCCGTTCGTCTGTGCATCCATCCGTCCGTGCTTCCGTGTGTCGGTCTGTCCGTGAGGCCGTCCGTCTTTCTGTTCGTTCATACTGGCGTCAGACTTTCCGTCCATCCGTTTGTGCGTCCGGACGGAAAAACGCTACGCCCCACTCATCATCATTCACTCCGTGGATATGCTGTGATCTTTTTCTCAAAACATAAATTGCTATGAGAAAATTTGGCACATGAAAATAACTTTTTATTTGGTTCGATTTGGGTGCAACGTCTATTTTAATTCAACCACTACATGGTGCAAGTTGCGTCTCATTATAGACAAAAGAATTATTTTGTGAAATTTGCGATTTTTTCTTGTAAAGTTTGACAGCTTGAGAGGTCTAAAATATTTTTTCCTCCAAATATACCTTATGTGGATTAATCATTCACTCCTCAGATTGTCATTCAAAGTGCAGTATTTATAGAGAAAATGCAGATATAACACATTTCGGATAAATTATTTGAGTCGTATGTGGTCGAAAAATGGTAATCATATTACTGAGCTTCAAACACTTTACGCAAGCCCTTCACTTAACTTGTAGACCAAATTTGGCACGGAAGAAGAGATGCTTATGAAATAATTTTTTTCACAAACATCCAGACGAGATTCCGGTAAGTTCAGGAGGCAGCCACGTGACCAATAAATTATTTGTCTGCGAAATACTCTAGCAGTTACCTTTTTTAATGCAGTAAAATCAGTGCGATTTTTTTTCGAATACATTTGCGGTGGTCACCAAAATGGCTGGGGCGTCTTATGTGGAATGACCCAGTAGCCGATTCTTCCATTATATAATAGTGTCAATGTGAGCCAGTTCAAGAACGCTAGTATCATTCGCATTTTAATACGTAACTGTACAATACGTAATTTTACAAGTTACCTGCACTGAATACCTTCTCGATGCGCATACCGTCATGTATGCTCAGTGGCATAGCGCTTTTGTGCAATACAGATAAAATATGTATATGTTGTGGCGCTTCCTACTGTATTCCTTTTAAGAAACTAATCGAATGAGTACCATGGTAGATCTGGAGAAATACACATGCAGCTGTGTTGATGCATACTTAAGCATAAAACTTGACATTCTCTTAGATTGGTCGTTGCATGCAACTAAAGGAACATTATCAACTTGAAGCAGCACCTTTTTAGTTGCCTGCACGAGCGAGCTTAAAGGGTAAAGTAAGGTACATATCTACAGCACGAAACGCATAATGATTCCGCCACAGCGCGCTTTTTATGGCGTTTGTTGCTCAGCATACCTTTTCTAGCATTTCTCACTGCAGTGAAGTCAGATGCCACTGAGTATGTTTGCTGTGCACTCAATTTATACTTACACATAAGAAAGCAGTTAGGTATACATGGTGCACACTGTATGTTGCATTTTTTGTGAAATTTCAGTCATTGTTCCTTGTGTATTTATTTTAGGTTTCCGGGATTGAATTTCCTGTACAGAAAGTACAGCTTCGCCTCACTTCTCTCGAAGGCACCCGTCATCTCAGCAGCTGAAGATGATTGTGCAAGCAGCGGTGACGAGTGGTTTTGCAGTTAGAAGTATACCAACACTGACATTACATTATGACAACCTCAGTTACACTACCTGTTGAATGTTGTCTTTTTTAATGTCGAAATTTATACTGCGAGATGTAATACGTTGTAACTGTGACTCCAAAAACTTGCTTACTCTTTCAACGTGTTTTTTTCTATTGTATGTGTGTCAATCAAACGCCATATATGTCAGTCGTTTGCCCGACTGGCGCAAATGTTTTGAAAGTTGTGAGATTTATTGTATTGAAAACAATGAATTTTTAGTATAGAGAAAAGAAACTTGGTCCCGTAACACATTTCGAAATTTTGCAGAATGCCATCAGAGTCCTGTTTGTCAGATTCCCAGTTTTTCTATAATAAAGGCAGATGTTAAAATATGGGCTTAAATGTTTTTTTGCTTCGGCATTATGTTCGGCTGGACCTTACGCTACAGGTTACTGCTTGCACTACTGTGGTGTAGTGTGTGTGTGTGTGCGTGTGGGTGTGTGTATGTGTAAATGCCTTCCACGTCTTTGTCGTTTACGGCCCAGTCTACGTACACCTATATACACCGGTCTCATGTAGCTCATTCTAGACCATGGCACCTTATTTTATCAGCAGCATTCATACAGGTATAGGTGCAGTGGGTGACACCAGTATCTTCCTTCTTCCCTGTCAGCCGCAGAGAAGGTTCATATATGCTTCTCCCTGACAACAATTGAGGCTTGGGCCACTTGGTGATGCATATTTGATAGAATGAAGTGCTGTGAACGGCTCTCCTCAACACACAAGTAAAAGCGTCACCTCCCGTGTCTCTGCTTTAGTTGCCCAATAATTGCGCATCATTTGATCAAGTAAGCTCATCCATATAACCGCCATCGTTTCAAGGGGGTCTTCAGTGTAGACCCCGCTCGCATGGGTGTAGCTTCATCCAACACCCATAGTTTAGGGTTGTTTATAAACACCTATTAAAGTAGGGTGTGACGTTTCTTTACACCCTACGGTTTCAGGGTGTTTCTAAACACCTTATTGTTTAGGGTGTTTCTTGACATCCTAAAAGGATGTTGCCCATGGGACAAAACAAATACACCCTTATGGGTGTGTAAAAAGTTTTGGAGTGTAGCAGTGTTTCTTAGTTAAAAAATTTCAGCATGAGTATATTGGGCAGGCACCGAAATGACTGAATCTCAAAATATGCAATAACTAATTTAGGTACCCTTCTTTAATTAGGCAAATAATCGTCGCGTCCCTATTAGGTAAACAGCTTTTGACAATATTTCCTGCATGGCAAAGGCTGTATGGCCACTCCTTTTTTATCAAATGAAGGACATTGTCATTATAAACTGCGGAGCTCTGTGCAGCAGCGCAGCCCACAGTGTGTGCGAATCACAGTGCCATTGTCGGGTTGCAACCATGTTGCGTGAGAGCTAGTACGATGTGTTGGTAGAATTTTTGACGGCTTTATTAATGAAAACCGCTTGAGGAGCTGAAAGGGTAGGCTTGCTCGAAAATAGACTGCTAATGTAAGCTGCATTTTTCAATCTCTTCTTAAACCTTTTTCTATGTCTTATATGTATTACGTGAACGTTGCCCCATAAATTGTTATTTACATAATCTCGCATAAAAATCCGACGACAAAAATAAGCCCCAAGTCAGTAATTTGAACGTTGGAGTTACTCATAGAGTTTCGTACAATAATACCTACAGGGGAATCTGGCACTAGTGTCTGGGAATTATGGGAAGTCCAGCCTTCGGATCCACTTCGTATGGATTACGTTCTTGAGATTCAAGACGCTTCTTCTGAGAGTCTAAAACAAAGTGATATGAACCTATGTTTAATTTAAGCTTCCTTCATTTATTTGTCCGCAGTTTTTATTGCAAAAATGTCTTGTGACCAGGCGGCAAAAATGAAACCTTGGCAAATTTACCTACCAGGCGATGCATTTCTCTGCAATTGTATTGTACATTGCGTTCAAGAAAACGAACATATTTGTTTTTCTTTCAAAGACAGGCATTATCTATTTATGAAAAAAAAAATGGCATATCCCACGTACAGTGGGAATCGATGATATGCGAAGCAGGAATGAGAAATGATGATAAGTCACTTTAAAATCAGCACAATGTTACGAGGTGGAGGCAAATGAGGCCCTAAATGTCTTCCGTGTCATGATTATCATGTTTGAATGTGTCGTTCACCTTCGTTATATTTCGTGCCACGTCATACCAAACTTAGTTATGTGTAGCTAGTGAAACGGCCACGAGCACGCTATGATCATGGTATGTTGTCGTGTTCTTACACTACACGCGTGTCAGGATTATGATGTTTGCACCAGTGATATATTTCGTCATTCATCGACGTCACTTAACACCGGATTTCATATATGTGAAGCTAGTGAAACAGCCGCGAGTGCGTCATAAAGGGCCCAATGTAAGCGCTGACGCGTGCGCACGCTGGGCAGAACGACGCTACGTTCGCAAAACGCAAGCACTCTATACGCGGCGACAACTTTCTGTGGCAGCACAGCCAAGGCTACGTGGGCGGAGCCTATGCACATGTGCTACTGCGCCAAGTAGTCCGACCGCTTCGACGGGTGTTTCGGTTTCGATTTCTCGCGTTTGCTCACGTTTCGGCTCGCGTTTGCTCGCGTTTCGCTGCAGGAAACGCGAGTCGCAGGAAACGCGAGTCGACGGAAGCCAAAAAACCCCCAAAAAACGTGAGAGAGCGTGAAACGAAATTTTTTCTACTGCGCAACGTTTTTATTCACTAATTAAAAAATAAATCCGCGAAAATTGTAAGTGACGAAGGGTAAAATCTTAGTTACCCAGAACAGTATACAAACGTTTTTGTTGAGGGACTACATGCTGTGGCGCAGTAAGACAAGCGTGCTTCGGCTCCGTAGCCTTGGCTGTGCTGCCACAGAAAGTTGTCGTGGGGTATATAGTCTGACGCCAGGCGTGACCAGCGTCCGTCGCTGCGGCTCGACGGCAACCGGCGCAAAATGTGACATGCTGCATTTCGCACCGATTCGTTACCCAGACAACACTGCGTGTCCCTATTTTCGTGATGGAAGGACGCTGGACGCCCTGAAACGTGCATGCGCCAAAGCAACGCAGCGCGGCGCGTGCTTTGGCAGGACCGGCGCTTGGCGTTGCAACACCAGCGTGACGCGATGAAATAAACGCCAGTGAGCACGCGCATCGTGTCACGTCGAAAAGTATTGACGCCTTGACTGTGGCATGTACTCATGTTCCCACATGACACGCATTTCATGATTACCATGTGTGCACCAGTCACATACCTTCGTCATTCATTGGCGTCTTGTAATACCAAGTTTGGCATATGGGAAGCTAGCGAAACAGCCGCTAGCACATCAGAAATGTGGCATGTACTCATGTTGCTACATGACACGCATGTCGTGGTTATCATATTTGGATGTGTCATTTACCTATGTCGTCCGTTCGCGTCGCGTAATAACGAGTTTAGTACAAGTGAAGCTAGCGAAAGGATCGCGAGTGCATCTTGAGCGTAGCGTGTTGTCATGTTGTTACATGACACGCATCTCATGTTTGTTATGCTTGCACCAGTATCATACCTTCATCATCCATTCACATCCCGTAATACCAAACTTGGTATAAGTGAAGCTAGTGAAACGGCCGCCAGCGAATCAGAGCGTGGCATGAGGTCATATTGTTACATGACACGAATCTCATGATTATCAAGCTGGCACCTGTCACATACCTTCTTCATCAATTCACGTACTGTAATACCAAATTTGGTATATGTGACGCTAGTGAAACGGCCGCGAGCACATCATGAGCGTGGCATGTAGTCATGTTGTTACATAAGACGCATAATAATTTTCACGTTAGGGTCTGTGGTTTCTGTTTGTCATGAAATCATGCCATACCATACCAGTTTTCCAACATGTCATGTGAACGAAAACACCGCAAAAGCTGCAGGATCATTGAGTGTAAATCATCACTTTCATGACATGCATGTCATCATTTTCATGTTATGACTAGTCAAATAGCTTCATACAGTCATGTTATGTGATACCAAGTTTAGTTTCGATACCATTATCAAAACGGCCAGGAGAACTAAATGTCGTAGGCATATATATATATATATATATATATATATATATATATATATATATATATATATATATATATATATATATATATATATATATATACATATATATATATATATATATATATACGATCAAAGTCGCTGATGTTTGGTAAGAAATGCTACAGTTCAATATTAAGTAAGGAACACTATCGTTTCATCTTCTGCAACGCAAGATGCGTCTGTCTAAGTAATTGGCTCCCAACGCACCTTTGATTTTATTGTGAAGTAGAGTCAGAAGAGCGTGGCGATGCGTCTACTTTGCGTCTCCGTCGTTTTGCAGTTGATTTCAAAGAGTTTTGCAAGACGCACTAACCACAAACGTGTACTTGGTTTAATATCCTGCACTGGCACGGGACGCTACATCTATGTGCAGGGTGAGTTGACGACGTTTCATTTTAACTCTAAAACACGACTTATACAGCTCCAACGTTGCAGTAAATTGAGAAGCCTAACAATTTTCAGCTTCTTTGAACAACAAAGGCACACCTTCAGTCATTTCAGTCATTTCTACAGTTTCTAGCACCTTCAACACCTTCAGTCATTTCTACAGTTTCTACTGACACCGTAGAAAAAGATCCACAGACAGTTAACTGGCTAACGCGATCCAATCTGAAGCCTGTACTTCCCATAATTCCCATAAGGGTACTCAATCGCAGCATTAAATTTCTCTCTAGGAATTATTTTATGAAATGCTTTGGATTTACTGTATAGCATAAAGGGTATGTGCTTATAGACGTTACATATTGTTCTGTCACAAGTATGCTCGACATCAGTCTAGCTTTTTTTTCTTTTCTATATGTTTGCACTGAGCGTTGATCACAGACACCATAAATGGATGATCATCGTGCTAAAGGCTATTCGCCCCTGATACCGCAGATCAAGCTGGAAACAAACTGAGGTATACTACGTGACAATCAAGCTGCCAACGACAAAGCAATGCTTGTGTTTGAACTTTTTCTTTAAAAAATCCTCACAGCTGTCACATTCTGAAAAATAAAACTGTAGTTGCATTGTTGGCTATCTGGTTTTGATTGATTGATATATGGGGTTTAACGTCCCAAATTCACTATATGATTATGAGAAAGGCCGTAGTGGAGGGCTCCGGAAATTTGGACCACCTGGGGTTCTCTAACGTGCACTCAAATCTGAGCACACGGGCCTACAACATTTCCGCCTCCATCGGAAATGCAGCCTCCGCAGCCGGGATTTGAACCCGCGTCCTGCGGGTCAGCAGCCGAGTACCTAAGCCACTAGACCACCACGGCGGGGCTATCTGGTTTTAATAAGCCTTCAATACGAAAGCTGTACATGGGCACTCGGCAAATAGGTCAGTTGACGCTAGTTATCATACGCACATCAAATAATGATAAGCTGTTGACTTCGTCCGCCTAGCTGCGTTTATTTTCCTTTGTCCCTGTGTTTCGTGTGAATAGTTCCGTTCAGCATGTCTTTGAAGTGTGGCCAAAACATGGGTGCGTTAAAGCTTGCCTCTCTGTCTATTGTGATAGACTGTTTAGGCGTCGCTAAAATTTAGATGAGAAGAAAACAAAGGGAGGGGTTCTTTATCCACAGAATTATAGCTGGTAACATAAAGAAATAATGTAGCATTATTCCAACAAAAGCAGTTATCATAAACAAAGTTATAAGAGATAAAAGAGGAAGATGGTACAGGCCTACTTGCCTACGTCCAGCCATGATGAACTATTAGTTGAAAGCTTCTATAAAAACGCTGAATTGTCATTTAGGAAGGTAAAAACACCGAATACTTTATTGATGGGCCACTTCAATGCCGAGGTAGGGAAGGAGCAGGCTAAATGACAGGCAGCCGGGAGTAAAACATCGGTAATTAAAATGCCTCTGAAAAGGTATCAGTACAGTTCGCAGAACGCAGTTATTTACGGGTTTGCATACTTCGTACCGAAACTCAAGCTCTTGGACCATGGTTCACTCATTTTCGGTACTTCGTACCGAAAATGAGTGAACCGTGAGTGGTCAAGAAAGAGCCCTAATGGCGAAAGTAATAACAAAATATACTTCTTATTGACTCTACACCTAGGCATCGTGCGTAATGCCGAAGTGCTTGGTTAGGTTCAATGCCGTAACCATAGATTGGTGAAGTCCCGAATTCGCCTGGAGTTGAAGAATGAACGACAGAAACGTGTACGTAAGCAACCCATATATGAGCTAGCACCCACAGTGAATGTACAGGAATTGCGTCTCGTTTCAGAGTAGATACTAGGCAATCATTGGGTAAACGGGCCTTAGCGTTCACGTAGTGAACGATAATCTGACGAGTGTCATCACAGAGTGTGCAGTGGAAGTTGGAGGTATGGTAGGTATAGAGGGTAATAGCAAGCCCTCTCAGGAGACGAAGAAACTTATTGAGAAATGTCAAAGCATAAAAGCCTCAAACACAACAGACAAAATAGAACTGGCAGAAAATTGGCAGTTGATTATAAGCGTAAGGTCTCCGATGTAAAAACATACAATGTTGAGAGATTTGAACATGCTCTAAGGTACATGGGAAGAGCCAAAGGATGGGGAGGAGAATAAACTTTATCATAAGAAATGACCAGATTTAGGTGGCCGCTGAAAAACGGAAGACAGAATGTGTTGGAAAAATTGCCCACCCTGTTTGCGAATTGTTTTTTGTCCGGGAGGGTGCCAGAGATTTGGAAGAATGCTAACATCATCTTAATCCGTAAGAAAAAGGACGACAAGGACTGGAAGAATTAGAGGTCAATCAGTCATATACAAGCTCTCAGTCATATACAACTTCTTTACCAAGGTAATTGCTAACATATTAAGGCAACATTGCAGTTCAATCAACCAAGTCATCAACCAGAAATTCGTACAAAATACTCAACAATGGACCACAATCATACTATAGATGAAATGGTGCACGAATGCTCAGAATACATCTGATCATTGTACATAGCCTACATTGATTACAAGATGGCCTTTGATTCAATAAAGATTGCAGCAGTTATGCAGACACTGTGAAATCAAGGCATCAAATCGTATATAAACATTTTGTAACAACTCTACATCAAATCAACTGCCACCATAGTTTTCTATAAAGAAAGCGACAGGTTACCAATAAAGAAGGTTGTAAGACAGGGAAATATGATCGCCCAAATGCTATTTGTCGCGTCCTTTTAGGAGGTTTTCAGAGACCTAAACTGGGAAGAGTTATGGATATGAGTTAATGGAGAGTGCCATGATAACCGGCGCTTTCCCGATCACATTGCATTGCTGGTAGCTCAGGGGATAAATTGAAATTCGTCATTACTGAATTAAACAAGGATAGCACAAATCAAGCCTTAATTTGTAATGTGCGTAAAATAAACGTAGTTCTATTGAAGAAGCAGTGGGTTATGCGGCTCGGGCGTTGTCACTGCTTTCGCTGGCTAGGCCTACGATCCTACTTGGTCTCAAATATCAGTTCTGGTTGTCCCAATTTTTTAATATAGTAATAAACAACAACCTCGGAAAAGAACAGCGCTTTCACGTAGGTAGTAGTGCACTCAAAGTGTTAAACGAGTACGTCTACTTAGGACAGGTGGTCACCGCGGAGCCCAACCACGAGATTGAAGTAACTCGAAGATCAAAAATGAGGTGGAGCACATTCGGTAAGCAATTTCAAATGATGAATGGCAGATTGCCATTATCCCTACATAGAAAGGTAAATAACAGCTGCATCTTTTCGGTACTTACGTACGGAGCAGAAACCTGGGGGATTACAAAGAGGGTTCTTCTCAAGTTGAGGACAATGGTGTGAGCGATAGAAAGAAAAATGATAGGTATAACCTTAGAAGGCAATAAGAGAGTAGAGTGGGTCAGGGGAGGAACCGGGGATAAGTTAAAATCAAGCAAAAGAAATGAAATTGGCCGGGCATATACCACGAAAGCAAGATAACCACTGGTCATTAAGGATCCCATGCTGAATTCTAAGAGAAGGCAAGCTGTTTAAGGGGAGACAGAAAGTCAGGTGGGCAGAAGATATTAGGACGTTTGCCGGTATAAAGTGGCAGCAGCAATCACAGGAAGGACTGAGTAGCGGGGCGTGAAAGATGCTTTTTCCCAGCGCCAGGCGTCTTATGCTGCTGCTGATTAAAATGAGACAAAGCTAGTTGAACTTTATTCCACAGCATGGTCACAAGTCGGTGCGAACGCTACTCAATTTTCAAACCTAATCGTGTCGTAAGGGTGCAGGTTCCAGCACACATGCGCTAAACCTGCATCTGTAATGTTTATCCAGAAGCATGTCTTCAAATTTGGGTGATGAAAACTACTGTCTTCTACTTTCTCTTCGCAGTCATTTCTTGTGAAAGGATATCATCCTAAGCTTTTGGTTTGTCTTCCTAACAGGAGACAGCGCTGACACGCGGTACAAAAAGACGTTTTTTTTTCGGTTGGGCGCATTCTTCAAGTTGTGACAAACATCATCTCGTGTGGTCTGCCGCAAACGGCCTTGCTCTCGGGGCGCCATTTGTTGGAGCTTTCCTCGCGACACCGTCTATTGCAGTGTCTTCTGAGCTCACGAAGTTTTGCGCTACTGTAAGAGAGCTGTGCTTCCGGAGTACCAACCATGCATGGCTTTGCCCATGGCAACCCATACTCGTCTCTGCCAGTGTATGTTCTCTAAAGGAGCGCGAAATAGCCCGGCGGCAATGTGCATCATCGCAGAGTCACACCACCCACCTCCTCATAAAGGCTAACACGTTTGTACAGCAACTCATCGTAATGCGTATGATGACTATTGTCCTATGTGGTAGATTACACGGGCTATGTCGTATGTGGTAGATTACACAGTAGGTCGAAAGTGGCAGTTGTCGCCTTAAGACCATTTCAGATGGAGGCTCGACACAGAGGGTTTTAGGCTGCGAATTCACTCTTGGCGAAAAAAACAAGAAAATAAAAACGAGAAAGAGCTGATATATCTCGCCCGAATGATCAGCGGCGAGCGATCGCTGCTTTTCACTGTTTTTTTTTCCTCGCGCGGCAACTTCCTTAGAAATTATGCCGAGCCGGCGGGGCCATAAAACTGCGCTGACGTGTTTTTTTTTTATGACGCCCGCTGTTTTGCACTTTGACATGATTTTGAATAAAAGAATATAATATATGACTAACCAGTCGTGTCCTTCACTATCGTAGATGAGACTTTTCAATTTTTACAACAAAGAGATTTTCTTAATACGTTTGAGTAAGAAAGCGGGGCATGTGATAAATAACTATAGCAAGCAACCTTGCTCTCCACGCCGATAACAAAGCGATACTCACTAATTACTAGCAGTCCATCTCAAACAAAACCACAGTGGTTGCTAACAGAACTCTTTTTTATCGCACCAATAACGTCATGTGAAACAGCTTTTGGTGAACAGGAATAAGCCCCCTACATACCAGAGATGCATTCATGGTTTGCATCGGCTCCCTGATGCTGAGTACATTTGTAGGCTTCAGATTCTTGAGAGTCTGTGAGCGTGGCCTATAAAATCGAGTGGTAGCCTAAATATTCGATATGAAAATACAATCTACTTACTTCCCAGGGCTCAGGCATGTTTTTTGTAATATTTTCAGGTTCTTCCTGAAAAGTAGATGGGGTAGCATGGTTTATACATGTAAACTTACGAATAGCAGTGGTTTCTCAAGTTAATCGATGAAGAACGGCGGTCTTACGTAGAAAATTGACAAGAAAAATTGGCAGTCAGAAATAAATTGCTTTTTGACTACTGTAGCACACCTGTGCGAGAAAGTGACTTTGGCAAAACATTAGGTAAAAACGCTTCGCCATAAGAAAATTTGTGATAATACTAGTAATCATGAGTTGTTTCTGTAAGGACATTACAAAGATATTCATGTAGATTGTAATTCCGTGAGCTAAACAAGTAAAACGACCTTGTCATACCACTATGTTATACTAAGTTGCCAAAAAACATCACTGCACCAAAAAATTAGCAGTAAGGAAGATTCTAGACGCCTGACCTACTCCACAAACAACGAAGAAGCACAGAGAATGAGTATGGTGTTTTAAGCGTCTAAACTTTTCAATCATTATCAATTTATGATGCCCCAACTAGTTAAGAAAAAAAGTACTTCAACGATTAGCACAAGGCTCTGCCACCACAAAGTTTGATAGAATACTTCGTGAATTTTGCTGTACCGTAAAAATATTTTGGCGCAAGATGTAAAAAAAGTTCTAGTCTCATGGCGCCCTTTTGAAATCGGCTTGTTTTATTCAACAGTGCGCTGTATAAATTTAGGTAAATCATATTTCTAATCTTTGTACACGTTCTTTGTTATCGCTCAGGCCAAGAAAAATTCTTCTTTTTTAATGTTTTTTATTGTTTAAATGAGAGCTAAGTGTTCTCACTCAAAAGGATTTGCCGAAGTTCATAGTTTACTGTGAAGGGCTTCTCACAATCACCAACCGGTTATATATCGGTAGGATAGGACGGCACAGTACTTAATAACAACTTTCTCGCGACTTCTCCAGAGCAAACTGCCGGTCTTTTAATAAAAATCATTCATTGATTCTTGATGAACCGGAAGCTGTTTTTTAGTTTTCAACTATAGAAGCGCGAAATGTTCTTTAGCTCATAAAATATTCAATTAAGTCTTAGCCAAGCAATTATGTACCAGAAAAAAAAGGAAAAAGAAAAGGAAGAATGGCTACATGAGTATCAAAGTTTCTTGATTTCTAAAACTGCTTCTTCTGTAGATTATTTTGTACTTGATGAAGCAAATTAGGTACATCTTGTTTCAGCGTAGCGTGGTAGTGTGGCGACTACACCACACCAAAACATGCTTTTCTGTTTGCAGAATGAGTAGTCGACAAGCTAATTCACCATTTCGCTTCACTTTTGTTTGTCGCGTGCTCGAAACAGACATGACCTTGACGTCTTGCTTAAATATGCCCATTTATTAAACAGATACATGTGCTGTCGGTAATGAATGGCATTGCAATAATGGCAACATATCTTTCTATTACAATTCAACAATAAAAAATTGAAGTGAACCGATGAGCACCTACAGTTTACCGGTTGTGACTGCCAGGTTTGATGTTCAATTCACGCTTTTTCCAAATGACGGCATGTGAAGAAGTTTTATGCCATTTCAGAGCTGATTCAATAAACACTCATGTGTCATTGATTGTGTACTGTGATGTTTTTTCGTGCAGCGTACGGCTGAGGCAGGGTGGCTAGCGCAGCCGTTGCCATCCCACTGATTCCAAGCTCTATTATTAGCTACAGCTATACATAAGGCTTGACGAAAAACGAATGCACTGGGCGGGAAGAAGTGTTTGATTATTTTGGTTCAGTAATGCATACGAATTAACAAGTCAGCATTTTCGCATACGAGTCGGAGCAGTGCCAGCGAGTTCAACCCGTGCCTGCCTGGGACAGGTCCCGTACATTTGCTGGGAGCATATTGCTTTTGTGTGGACACTTTAGAACAGAAAAAAATTGCGTCATTCAATATAAGTGATGCCTCAGCCAAGTTGCACAGTCTATTGTACTCGTCTGAATTGTGTATACCGAAACATAAAAGGTGCGATCACACTTGAACGGGCTTTGTGAGTACGCTTGGCTTGACCTTTGTTGGAAATTCTGGTGGTAGACCAATATAGCGGATGACATGCTTGCTGTATTTTATTTCAATGGTTGTCGAAAACTAAAGTTCTGCGTTTTGGTGTAGCACCTACTCTCAATGTTAAAGTACTGTAATGTGGTGTGCAAGAATTGCCTTTGTGGCATTTATACCAAGCCATATCATGTAGCCGCTGTTTTGTGGTCTACTTGCTGAAAGGGGCAATAACGAAATAGGGCTGATTTATTTCTCGACAACTTCACGGTGATGTAACACATTTACTAACACTGTTTTCACCGGCACCTCTTGTCTTGTAAACAACAAAATACATCAAGTCACGAAACTAAAGTGATGTAAGTACCAGCCCAAAATCCAAACATTCACTGCTGCTGTGCTTCACAAAAGTGGAGGCGGCTATTTATGCCACATAGATAAAGGAAACGTAGGATTCTTTTGGTTTGAAAGATATTTCACGGCGTATTCTAGAGATAAACATTGCTAATTGGTTATTTCTCCTACGGCGGCTTCAATTTTCCACATTTCAACATCGTTCATGATTCTTCTATCACATCACCACCATCCAGCTTATTTGTCAAGCCATCTAGCAAACTTGTTTTCAATCGACACCGTCGGCCAGAATTTTGCATGGTCACCACCACTAGCTCTCCACTACCTCATTTGAACAAAATGCAACATCACCACCCCCCTCTGTAACAATTTTTTTCCCATTCTCATCACCATCAGCTATCATGAGCAGCACAGCTTCTAGCATATCTACTATTATTTCCACCATGTCCACTACTCTCTCCACCTTAGCCACCAAAAACTTCCGCACCCACCAACCCCGGATTTTCAATTGGTAGTTGAAAGCTGGGCTGAGCGCTGTAACCCTAGCTTAGGATGTAAAAACAGCACAAAAAATATAGAGAAAGACAGAAGAGACGACACTGCGCTGATCAGCATGGAGCCGTCTCTTTCTCTGTCCTTGTCAATTTTTTTTGCGCTCTTTGTAGATCCTAAGCATGAGCCACCAATTAGCACAACTTTCGCTATTATGGTAACCCCAGAAAACTGCGTCAGCAGCTTTTGCCACAGTGCACGATTGAACGAACATGCGTTCGTCTTTTTTTTTTCTAGTATGTAAGAGAGCACAGAGACAGAAGGCTCTTATTATTAGTGCCAATGTTTTAACATATTGGGAAGAATCTTGGGTACTTGCATTTTCTTGAAATTTTGATATAGCAACTCCAAATAGATTTCGCGCAAGCAGTTCGAACACAGCAACAATATTTGCGGCCTAAACTTCGTTTTTCAGCAGAAGAATGGAACTTACTTTGGCAGCATCTGCATGAGAAACTGGTAAAACACTTACAAACATACAGAGTAGCGAAAAACTCACTAAAGCCATTGCGTTCTGTCCCCCTGTGATCACTCGTTGTAGTGAAGCTAAGTGCTCAATTGGTTGCTAGCAAATCTCCTTAGGATGTTTAAATACCCCCGTAAACTACGCCTTTTGAGAAAGGCTGCATATTATGATATGGGCGGCAAAATAGTACTAACGCGTGTCTTAAGAAATGATGTGCAGTATGATGCCTAATGTTTAAATATCATCTCCGTACAGATTTTTATTGGTCAGTGGTTCATTGACTGCTCTGAAAAAGCCTGCAGGTAGTAATTGGAGAACTATGCTAATAGCTATGAACTTTAATTTTTAACCGTCAATTCCATGGCCTACGGCTACTTATCGCTTTAAAATATCGCCGAGGATGTCACAGCGCTCATTGTGGTCGTGAAGGTGGCTTCGTCTGTGTGCGATATTGCAAAATAGAGGAAATATTTAAATAATAACTTTTTGAAAGCCCCGTTGTGGTGCTCTAGTGGCTGTGATACTGGGGCTTCTGACCCGTAAGTCGCGGGATTGAATTCTGGCTGCGGCGGCTGAAGTTTACATCGAGGCGAAAATGCTGTAGGACCGTGTGTTCAGATATGGGTGCACATAAACTCCAGGTGGTCCACATTTTCGGAGCCCTCCCCTACAGCGTTTCTTATAATCATATAGTTCTATGGGGACGTTAGACGCCACGTAAAAATCGTTTTCATACAAGTTATGTACAATTGTGCACACCCATTTCGATGACACATCATTCCCCGCGTGTTTTTCATATGACTTGAAACTTAGTGTGTTCATGGAGGCTTCCTTAGTGTACAACTAGCAATATTGTAACTAAATCATACTGCTGAGGATTTTTCAGCGAAACTTGTTCGATGATTGCTCGACATGCGGTGGTGAAGGACCAATGTCGAGATTTTTTTATTCACTCGAAATGAATACATTAACAAAAAACAGAACGTGCATGCATTTCGGGTGTAAGAACTTTTTAATGAAGTATCGAAGCTACTTGTTTGCAGGATAATTAGAAATGATGGCGTCAAGTACCCTCAAGACTCTTCTTTATTGTCTCAAGTATGTGCCCCACAACCTTAACTTGACTGGCAATGATGAGTATGTACAGATGAAAAGATGGGACGCATAAATAATGCTCACAATATTTAAGCAATAATTAACTTTATTACTGAAAATCACTCGAAAGAAAGCATTACATCATGTTTTTTGTGAAGTGTAACACTGAGTGCTATGAAATTACGTCATGCAAGTTTGATGCATCTCCAAACAATGCAATAAAATTTGTGACTGAAAGAGACAAACTACTTCGCATGGTTCAGAAAAAAGTTTGAACTCAAATTTGCTGTGTGTCAATTATGTGTTCTACGATAAATGAATGCAAATATTTGAAACACCTTAGTGTAAATAACTGTCTTGTTATGTGACGTAGAAGGAGGAAAATTCTCCTACTACGCGGTAGTAGTGGATAGTTGCACCTAGTATGAAAATGTGAGAATTATGCAACGAGAGGGTTGTGTAGAGCTGTTGGCCCATTACAAAGTGCGGAGGTCACTTTGCGACTTCAGTGCTCTAGGTATTCTGCATAGTCGGAAATGACGAACAATACCAACGTTTATTTTCTTGCGGTGCAGTTGAAGGCAGTATGCTTTGGCCCAATTACGCTATTCCGTTGTACACTGGAAAGTGAAACTGAAGGGCCCATCAAAGTTTTTTTTACATATTGTGGCGCACCTACTTGGGACCTAACAAAAAAGGAAAAGTCATCCTGGAAATGCACTGCTCCTCCGCGGACAGAAACAAGATTTAAACGACTTCTCTAAGAATAGACTGAAGAGAATCAGATTTTCAGATTCAGGTTCAGATTTTTTTATTTCAGCATTCATTTGAAACAAATGCTGGGAGAGGAGCAAAAAGCCGCTATCGTAGAAACAATGACTTGCTTTATAATGACTAACTTCAAATGGAGATGTCTAAGGACACATGTTTCACTATTAACCAAACTATTAGCGAGAGTATCAAGGTGGATGCTTTAATTTTTTAGTTTCACGACATTTAGTTGATGATACTTTGTGAAACTTTGTATGCTTGGTCTACGGTAAGCACAACTGACAAGCTACTTCTTTTCTATGGATAAGAAGCTACGTATTATGGCCTTGTCACCTTGAAAATTTATGACGTCAGGTTGTTTTGTGCTGGAAATTAAAGATGGCGTCTCCACCTGTATGTCTTTTCGCGCTTTTCTTCGACACGGCCATGTGAGCGCCATGTCGTTGTAAGAGGGGCGATTTCGGAATAGGGTTGTGGTACTTTACTAATAAACTAAAAATTATTTGACCCTTTAGTGTCTCTATAACTACGCTTGTGTGACTGGTGTGTCAAGAAACTATACCCTATCTTGCGTTCATTGGCGGCACTGAGGGAATATGGGATAAGCTTCAGGAGGAGCTTGGTAGAAATCATTGTCTTGCAAATTATGATGCAGGTTAGACCTAAACCACCGCTTAAGTATAAATTTTCCGATTGAGATCTATTCTAAATATATTCGGAGCCAAACAAAACAGACTGGTACAATCCCGAATGCAAAAGAAGTAGTGAAGAGCACCCCTATGGAGATTTCGACGAAGGTTGAAATTCCAAAAGGTACTCGATGCTAGCGCACTTCTTGGAGGCAAAACGAGCTTTTCAATGAACATGGAAGGCGCAGAAGCCCAACAACAACCTCAAAAATAAACTCCAACTCACTCACAAAGAAATAGAATCCTAGGCCACCCAGCTTCAGCCTCGGAATCGTGATGAGACGTGCTACCAAGCAGGCCATCGCAGGAAAAGAGGCAGCCTTACCCCCCGCATACAATTCACAATAACTTGCAAGCTTTGTATCACGCTTGAACCCTTGGCAAAGGGCTCTCAAACAACAGCAATATTTCAAACTGAATTTCGGCTATATGCTCAAACAATGAACATGTTTATGTAATATGTAATACTTGTGTAAAAGTAATAAATTTTATATGCACAGTTGTTTATGTTTGCAAACAATATACACATAATGACTACACACATTGCAATATCGCATCGAACAAACACTAAATAGATATAAGTCAGACAAAAATACAGTAGTATACAGCGTTTCTATGACTAAAATCAACGGAAGAAGAAATATATCACGGTTTTAAATTATACGAATTATTTTGCCTTTTATACACGAACGAGGAGCACTCTTAGTAAAATACCCTGCTGTTTTGAGCAAAGGAAGAATAATCTGGTAAGAAATTATTAGTTTGCGCGCGAAATTTGTTTATAGGTTTGAGGCATGTCGAGTCAGAGAGAGTACATACCAGAACAGCTCTGATTCATCAAATGGTAGACATTTTGCTCGTTTACACCACCCGAATTTTCATGTATATATCTAATGTGCACGAATTATTGAACAGTTCACGAACTGTGTCGTTTTTTATGGTTTTTCAGTGACCCTGCGTATTTCTATCGTCATACAACCTTTTTGTGTAATTTTAAAGAACCAGGGCATGCAACCACAGACACAAGATATAAGTTGGGACACCACAAACATCTACAGACATTTGAAAGTGCACACAACGGCTGAAAAGAATAGTATTGTTCACCCATTCGTTAGCCAACCATCGACTAACTTGCATGAACATGAAATTATACACCTTGACTACCTTTCAGGCAGACCCCCGCTTGTGTCAGACTAATAGGTTCGCATTATGCATGGGCATGCGTAGGTAAGTCTTCGTGCTTTATTTATTTTGCGCCGTTGTGTTCAAAGTCATTTGTTAGTAGTCGTTTGTGTTTTCTTGACTTAATTCATGTGTCCGTGTTTGCATTCCCTGTTTTTTTAGAATGAATACGCAAAAGTTAGCTCTTTTTTCACTTACGCAAAATTTTTTTTGAAGCCGTATGAGTCTTACATTGTTGGGTTAGTGGTCGTACTCCCAACTAATGCTCCATAAAATAGCCTTGAATAAAAGAGTGCGTTGTAGACTAAGCCTTTTGCGGAAATCGGAGCAACGTGTGCTCTTTGGTGCATGGTTGTACTACGTTAGATAAAGCATTGCATATCATCATCATCATCATCATCATCATCATCATCAGCCTGACTACGTACACTGCAGGACAAAGGCCTCTCCCATGTTCCGCCAGTCCACTCGGTCCTGTGCTTGCTGCTGCCAGTTTATACCCGCAAACTTCTTAATCTCATCTGCCGACCTAACCTTCTGTCTCCCCCTAACCCACTTGCCTTCTCTGGGAATCCACTTAGTTAGCCTTAATGACTAGCGCTTATCCTGTCTACTTGCTACATGCCCGGCCCATGTCCACTTCCTCTTCTTGATTTCAACTATGTTATCCTTAACCCCCTTTTGTTCTCTAATACACTCTGCTCTCTTCATGTCTCTTAAGGTTACACCTACCATTTTTTTCATTTCATTGCTCTCTGCGTCGTCCTCAGAACTGAACCCTTTTTGTTAGTCTCCAGGTTTCTGCTCCATAGCTAAGTACCGGAAATATGCAGCTGTTATATATCTTCCTCTTGAGGGATAGTGGTAATCTACCTGTTAAGATTTGAGAGTGATTTGGAGGTGTCTCAAATGATGGCTAAATGATAGGTCCTCGCCAACTCATACTCCCGAAACTTTTCTGTTCAGTTGCTCTTTTGACAATAACTTCATCAAACATAAGAGTGATTTGGCAGTCAAGTTTCTTTGATGAGAGGTCTGTGAAGATTGCAGGTTGTTTTTGGTGCATTCAATTGTCATTTATTTTGACTAAGCCGTACTTATGGTGAATTTAACCGTCCAATAATAATTGATTCTAGTTCATGTTAATCACTTGAAGTAAAAAGTAATGAATTCGTATCATCTGAGAAAATAATTTTCTCCGTCTAATTTGTCACAGCAACTATGTAATACATATGCAATGAAAACCAGCCAACAAAGCACCGAAACTAGTGCGATAAATAACGTCTGTTGGGGACCCAGAAGGGTCCCTTTAAATCGCGGGGATCTGCACAGCTAAAATTAACTGACATGTGATCATATTTTATAACTCTTGTTTCAAGATAATGGTGACAGCCCGTTTGTGAGGGATGATTGTACTTCCAAAACAAAACAGTCCGTCCGAGTTAATGGTTCATTTTTTTCATACAACGGTGAAAGTGCCAGGGCGCTACAGGGTTCGGTGTTGGGTCCTTCACTCTTTGTGATTTGTCAGAGACGCTATTAACAAACGCAGATGCTTGTGTCATTTATAAACCAATGCACAGTATGGACAATATTTGTATTTTGCGAAGTCATCTTGACACTGTGGTGAGGTGGTGTGAGAAATGGTAAATGTGTTTGAGAATGTAAAAATATTAGTGTTTTCGTAGCTTTACCACAAAATGCAAACATTTTCACTAATTCCAGAGCTTGTTGGGATCAAAACTTGACTGCGTTGAACATTTTAAACACCTTGGTGTATACTTGTCTTGTGATTTATCTTAAAATAAGCATATACGTTACGTGATTGCAAAGACAACGGTGGTTTAAAATAATTAAACGCAAAATTTAGTCTCCTTAGTATGTTACAAATTTTCGACCTATATTTATTTTTGCCGGTACCATGCGGTATCCTCATGGCCAAACTGTAATCTATAAACATGAACACAAACGAAGTCGTGTTGCACGCTTTGTCAAAGGCACAATATTAACTCTACTGTTACCTGCAATAAATGTAAATTTGAATGGAAACCTCTTGATTAACGCATAAGTATCTTGCGATTAAACTTGGTTAATTTGATCTTTTGTGACGAGATTTGTATTAACAAGAATTTATACATAATGAGCCCACCCCGACACATCCTGTGAATAAAATTGATCACTACAAAAATCTGCGAAGTTGGTGGTCGTATTGGTGTTTCTTCCGATTCTTTGTTTTCTCTTGCGATTCATGAATATATCAATTTGAAAGCGTCTGTTGCTCATCTTCAAGTCGATGCTTTCTGTTCATCACTACATTATGTGAGGTTTTTGTTAATGCGCAGGCACTGCATTGCAAATGTGAGCCATTTTCAACTGTAGCCCTTTACTTTTTTTTCTTCATCCCCCGCCCACTTGGGCTATGCACATTGTCCTAGTAAAAAATTGAAAAGACGTGCAGGGAACTCATACGGTCATATAATTTATTTATTTATTTATTAATTGTACCCTCAGGGCATACAGCATTATAGAGGGGAGAGCGTTTAGAAGACAAAAAATACAATTGAAACGTGAAAAACAAATCACATTCAGTACATGCGTACAACACTCGAGAACAACGTGTAAATGACATCGCATACACAATATCTAAAAAAAAGGAAGCACCGCGACAAATAAAAACAAGGAATCAAAAAATCAAACAAGAAAGCACCGCGACAAAAAAAAAATACCGTAATGACGATCTAACACACAGAGAAAGTAACAAAAAAATTACAACATGGCACAACGAGTCTGCGATACACAAATTAACGGTAACCGAACAGCAGCAAACAAAACCAGGGAAAAAAATGCGTTGAGCACATCAATGCATAAAATTTTCGAGTGCCGCCCGAAAGCGTTCCTGATCAGTAATCGTGACTAGGGACGCAGGCAGGCTGTTCCAATCATGGCATGTTTTTCGTAAAAAAGAATAAAGAAAAGCACAAGAGCTTTTCTACTATCAGCGAAATTGGTGCAAATTGAGCTTGGCATGGGTGTTCATGAGCTACTCTAATGGCTTGTTTATTTTATTGCTTCTATATTTATTTATTTATTTACTTATTTAATTATTTATTTAGTTTGCACTTTGCAATGTTTTATACTACTGTAAGCAACCAGTTTCTTTAAAGGTGGTGGGCGTCCCCTAAACCTAAACGCTGTTATCGGTCCAACGCGGTAGGGTGTGTTTTCTGTTTTCATGAGCGTTCATCTTCCTCAAGGGCAATTTGTTAGAGAAAAATTACTATTTTTTCGCCCTAATCTAGAGCGGCCTTATCAAAAGACTGTCGCAATCCTGTTAACACGTCGAATAAATTCAATTTCCTAGAAGTCACAATTTTTTGTGAATGCTGAGTTGTTATTATCAACTATACACAGTCTTTCGCATATCAATTTCAGTCCCCGAACACGAAATATTTCTATGAAGCACCAATTGCCGGTGTGCGGCATTCCACTTTCTTTTTATTAATGCGAAGCATTTCCTAGTGAACTTCACGACCTTCAGCTTATATATCTATCTATCTATCTATCTATCTATCTATCTATCTATCTATCTATCTATCTATCTATCTATCTATCTATCTATCTATCTATCTATCTATCTATCCAGCTGCCTAAAACTTTTAGCTCTCCTAGCCATTTCGATAATGGTATCAATACCAAACTTGGTAGGACATAACATGACAATATGAAGAACATAATTAACTAGTCATAACATGAACATAATGATATGTAGGCTATGAATGTCATAATTTAAATGTTATGGTCTTGCAGCTCTTGCGGTGGTTTCGCTCCAATGGCATGGTGCAAAACTGGTATGAGAAAGCATGTTTGCATGGCGAACACACGCGACAGATCCTAACACAAAATTCATGACATGCGTGCCATGTCATGAATTTTGACATGAGCATGGCATGACTACATGCCATGCTCATAATGTGCTCGCGGCCGTTTCGCTAGCGTCACATATAGCAAATTTGATTTTACGAACATGAATGGATAACAAAGGTATGTGACTAGTGCAAACATGATCATCATGAGATGCGTGTCATGTAACAACATGACTACATGCCACGCTTATGGTGCGCTGGCGGCCGTATCGCTAGTTTCACTTATACGAAATTTCGTATTACGGGACGTGAATGAATGACGAAGGTATGGTAGGAGTAAAATTATAATAAACATGAGATGCGTGTCATGTGACAACATGAATACATGCTACGCCAATGATGCACTCGCAGCCGTTTCGCTAGCTTCACATATACCAAACTCGGTATTATATGGCGCGGATGGATGACATAGGTGAATTACACATCCAAACATGATATATATGACATGCGTGTCATGTAACATCATGACTACATGCCATACTCATGATGCCCTCGTGGACCTTTCGCTAGCTACACAGATGCCAAATTTGGTATTACGTGATATCAATGATTGAAGAAGGTATGTAACTTCTGGAAACTGGATAATCATGAGATGCGTGTCATGTGAGGACATGACTACATGCCACAGTCAAGGCGCCAATACATTTCGACGTCACACCGTGCGCGTGCTCGCTGGCGTTCATTTCGCTACGTCACGCTTGCGCTGTGACGCCAGGCTTCGGTTCTGCCATATACTCGCAGGCGCGCGCCGCAATGCGTTGCTTTGACGCATGCGCGTTTCTGCGCGTCCGGCGTCCCTCTGTCACGAAAAGAGGGAGACTCAGTGTTGTCTGGGTAACGCATCAGTGCGAAATGCAGTGTGTCGCATTCGCGCCGGTTGCCGTCCGGCCGCGCCGGTGTTAGCATTTAGCCACAGCCATTTTCGGCAGCAGTGGTTGCGGCTGTGTACAAGCATTGACCCTTGTGTTCGCTCCGTCCAGGGGGTGAATCCTATCTGCACGGCTCACTGGACAGCACTGCTTAGCTGCTGCTGCTGTATCCTCGGCACGTGCAACTACGTTACTGAACTTCAGCCGCTACGTTCGCCATCTACTGGACAAGGAGCCCTACAAATAGACCATCGTTTGCCATTGCTTGTCATTTTGGCAGCAGTGGCTGCTGCTGTGTACAAGCATTGACCCTTGTGTTCGCTCCGTCCAGGTTCGTTGCTTCTCGGTGCAGTCTTTTCTGTTTTGAGTTTTTTTTTCGCTTCCAGTGCTGCCTTTATTATAGTTTATATAGTTTATTTTCTTTTTTTTATTTTGTGTCTTATGTTTCGTATTTTGAGTTTACTTTTCTTCATTACTTATCTTGAGAATGCCGACTTGCGCGGAACTAGCAAAGGAATTACAGGCTCTTCTGCAGAAGGTCGCAGAGTTGAAAACAAGCCTTGTGATGTTCAATGACCTCTGTGAACGTGTAAAGAATGATAATGAGGCACTAACTAAAGAAAACAAGGTTCTGAGGGATGAGAATAAGAAGCTCCGTAAACAATTGTGTGACCTCGAACAATACTCGCGACTTACTAATGTTGAACTGAAAGGAATTCCTGAGACAAAGGGTGAAGACTGCTTGGCAGTCGTCCAGGTTATTGGTGAGAAGATTGGTTGTCCAATTGCCGATACAGACATAGACGCCGCGCATCGGGTGCCCGCCAAGAATGGAAGCAACATTATTGCGCGATTCTGTTTGAGAAACAATAAGGCTGAATTCGCTAAAAAGGCAAGAAAGGCACGCCTGTCTACAACAGATATAGGGTTTTCTCAGAGCGCAGGCCCTACATCGTGTGCATGTGAATTACCATCTCACACCAGAGCGAAAGCGCCTTTTTGCACAGGCACTTGTGCTTAAGAAAGCCAACCAGTGGAAGCATCTCTGGACTGACAATTGTACAATCAAAGTCAGAAAGGCGGATGACAGTCGCGTGTTTCGAATTGCATACGCAGAAGATCTCCGAGTATTCTCTTAGATATCCTATCTGACCCTATTTTAAACTGACCTTACATCAACATGGCTGCGTTCTCGTGCCACCAAACATCAGGATTGCTACTCGAGAAGTCACCATCCCTATCACTACTTCACTTAAACATTCGCTGTCCTAGAAAGCACCAGGATGACCTTGTTGCGTTGATATCCTTGCTTAAACATTCATTCTCTGTCATATGTTTATCTGAAACTTGGTTGTCTGGAAATGAGGATCACTTGTAGCGATTGCCAGGTTATTATTCTGAATACTGTAATCGGGAGCTCTGTTGTGGTGGCGGTAGTGCCATACTTCTTAACTCATCCTTAACCTACACACGCCGTAGTGATATAACCTTCAACAATTTTTTATGTGAATCTGTTTGGCTTGAATTCAACCATAGTGTTATACCATTGAATAGCCGTACTACTATTATAGCTTCCATTTATCGGTCACCTTCATCGTCGCATTCCGATTTTTGTAATCAGTTAAGCATCATCCTTAATAACCTAGTGAGGGAAAATAAAAACGTTCCTATGTGGTGATTTTATTGTACACATTATTGATCCTGATAGTGCATCGTGCTTAGAATATATGAACTGTTTATAGTGATATGGCTTTACGTCGCATATCTAAGCACCAACTAGAAACGATTTACTAGGTTCGAATACCCTAATAGATCATATCATCTCCAACATTTCCACTGAACACGTTGCAGGTGTAATAGATCATAGCATTACAGACCATAATCCCATTTTTTTCATTCTGGGCTCCGAAAATACCAAGGCCAGTAACATCTCTGCGAAACGCCGATTCGACGCGGACAAGTTTGTGCAAATATGTAGCACAGTATACTGGACATCGGTGACTAATATAGACTGCGCAGAAAAGGCTTTTGAGTCTTTCTCAGAAGTAACAGCTTCAGGTAAAGATGCATGTACCACTTCCACTACTGTCACGAAGTGGTATCGTTCCCCTAGAAATCTATGGATAAGCAACTAGTTGTTGAAGTCCATTATTAAAAAGAATAACCTTCATAAGAAATTAAAGTCGCAGCCTTATAACCTCGCAATAAAATGCCGCTTTCACAAGTACTCAGCAACATTCTCTTCCTCACTTAGGCGTGCTAAGCGCAATTACGACTGGAATCTCATTGTAAAAAACACAGGTAACACGAGACGCTGCTGGGAAACCATTAAAGAATTTTTGAATATGAAAAATTGCTCATAGCCCCAATAAAAATAAAGCAACGCGACAAAATGTATACCGACCCTGTAGAAGTGGCCGCTACGTTGAGTGAGCATTTCTGCGCATCTGCGGATACGCAGCAATCACCAGGTCATTTACGCAATATACCACGGTGTACTCATTCTTTTTATCTTCATTCCACGTCCGAAGATGAAGTCCTTCAGGCCATCACGTCACTAAAGACCACAAGTGCTGGTTTAGATAATATTGATCCTTTTAAAGTAAAACTAGTTTCAAACTTAATATCACCACCTTTGGCAGTAATTATTAACAAGCTGTTTTCAGCGGGTGTGTTTCGGAGCTGCCTTAAGGCTGGTAAAATAGTTTCAGTTTTTAAGAAGGGTGATAAAAAGTTGTAAAGAATTATAGGCCAATCTGTATCCTGCCTTTCTTCGGTAACGTAATTGAAATCTGCTCGGCGGTAGACTTGGTCTACCGCCGAGCAGTTCTTACACAGCAGGGAATTAAAGACGTCATCGACAATTACTTTGAAAAAGTGTCCATATTTGTCCTGTACAAGCATATTCTTGTCGACCTTGCGGCACAAAGCCAACACGTCCTGAATGTACGCGATGTATGGCACTGTGGATGTATGAGCACGAGTCAGGAACTTTTTCTTTGCGTCTACCTGTCGTCCGATCGGTTTCCCAAATAAATAGCATAATTTCTGCTTGCAGGCGTCTCAGCTGAATAATCATTCTTGATGCGTCTCGTACTACAGTTTTTGCTATGCCATACAAGTAGATGATGTTCACCAACATCAGCGTAGAATCCTGATGGTTACTTCTGCTGACACACTCATACAGAACCAGCTGGTCGTCGATGTCTCTGCCACTTGTGCTGTTAAATGAGCCTGGGTCACGAGGTTGCATCACAATGGTTGGCTGCAGGGCTGACAGATCTTGTTGGCATTGATTAGCCTGGTCAGTAATCGTGGTAGCTGCAACATGCCGTCCGCTGCGAAGATCCAGCTGCTGAGGTATAGCTAGTCGTATCCCGCACCGTCCACCAAAGATGTTACGAGGAAGAAAGTGTATGGTCAAGATATATTTGTCTGCTAATGTGTACAACGGTGCTGCTGTCCATGAAAGTTCCGCTCGGCACTTCGTCGTCAATATTACCAGGTATCTACTGACCCTGTGCGAATATTGTCACAAAGTGTAAACTGACGAAACCGGACAGCCCGTAATGGTACATTAAATGCCATCACGCGGACATGGCAAACGAAATACCGAAAATAGTGGCACAGCATTTTGGTGTATCAAGACATAAATCCAATGATCTTAATCTTTACTTACTTCAGTCAAACTTTCCGTCTGCAAGAGACAGAAAATATGTTGTCATACTGATATGCCCGGGGAGGGGTTGAGGCTGCCACTCAGGATTCGGCGAAGGACGACTCTTGCGACGCGTCTCACGAACAAGTAGAAGATGAGTTTAATTTACATATTTGCATGAGAAGTACATTGCAGCAAGAGCATACTGACGCGCCTTTCCATCACGAGGGCCCAGAGCGCACTCGAGACGAGCGGGCCAGCGAAGTCAAGAGAGAGAGCTCAGCGCACTCCCGACAGGCTCCTTTTATAGCCGTCCGTGCACGCGCTAGACGCCGACTGCGTACAGCAGGCCTGACAATGCGCGTTCCTCGCAGCGCGCCAAGAGATTTCCCGCGTTCTTGTGGAACGCGGACAGCGTATGGCAGGTACGCCGATGAGCGTCCCTTGCATGCCGGTTCCTTGTATTGCCAGTTATGACAGCTCGTCCGCCATTCGAAGAGGTCACGTAAGGGCTGCAGTGGCGCTGCTCCCTGAAGTGGCTGTAGTCCGTCTCCGTAGGCGCAACACTGTCCACCACAACACAGAGACACTCACCACGTAGCAGGTCTTACGGTAGGCGCACCTCGACGTCGTTAAGAGGCCCAGCACACCACACGCTTGGTCACAGCATGGGACTGTCCACAGCTGCAAAGGCCCCGTCACCGCTGCCTGGTCGTCAACTGGCCAAAGGAAGCAGGAAGCCCTAGCGAAGGGCCACAGTCCGCAATAGCTGGTTCGTCGTGTCCACCATGCCATGCTGTTGGACCGGTAGGCATAGCAATCTTTTGCCTGCCTTTAGCGGGGAAGACGATCTCAAACCAGACACCCACACTGAGAACACTCAGTTCTCCCGAGAATCACCAGGTGTAACTTGCTTCAAGGCTCGTAATTTATTGCACAACAGAAGACTACACTATGGTGGTGACCAAGTGAACTCGAACAAAGAAATAAAAACGCGCGCACACACGCACAAGGCTGAATAGTAGCACTTGAGTCTGACAAAGGACTCAAAAGAATTGTACAGTTCCGCGTTTCCTTTAGCTATTCAGCTACGGAAAACCTCGGCTCAGGCCATCGGCGTTACCGTTGCCTCTGCCTTGGCGGTATTTGAGCTCAAAGCTATGCCCCTGCAACGCTAAACTCCAATGCAAAAGCCTTCCATTTTTCGAAGACATACTTTGCAGCCATGTTAAAGCACAATGATCTGTCTGGACCACGAAATGGGATCCAGCCAGATAGCATCGCAGTTTCTGTATCGCCCATACGAGGCACGCACACTCTTTTTCCGACGCACTGTACGCCTGCTCACGAATCGTGAGTTTTCTACTGACAAATACCACGAGGAGTTCGTTCCCTTCAGCGTCGATTTGACTGAGCACAGCTCCCATTTCCCCATCACTTGCATCGCACTGCAGTACAAACGGGCGGTCAAAATCAGGCGCCCTCAGCACAGGCCAACTGGACAGAGCAGATTTCAGAGCAGCAAATCAGCGTTCGTTCTCTTCACTCCACTGCACTTTCATAGATTCGTTCTTTTTCAAGCTATCTGTGAGTGGACTAGCAATCTCTGAAAAGTTGGCAATGTAATGCTGGTAGTACCCAACCAATCCAAGAAAGGATCGTAGGTCGGTTTTACTGGTAGGTCTGGGGTAACCAGCTATTGCTGCAATTTTAACCTCTAGCGGACGCCGGTAACCTTGACCAAACTTGTGGCTGAGGTAGCTGACCTCTCCTCTTCCTTACTGACATTTCTCTGCCTTTTCTGTCAGCCCCGAAATCTTCAAGCGCGTTAACACTTGTCGCAGATGCGAGAGGTGGTCCTCCCAGCTACCAGAAAAAATTGCAATGTCATCCAAGTATGTCAATGCGTATTTCTGCATGTCTTTGAGAACGTGATCTATAAGCCGAGAGAAACAAAATGATGCATTTTTCAGCCTAAAGCTAAGGACTAAGGGACGGAAAGTTCCAAGAGGAAAACTAAACGCGGCATAGCGGCTTGCCCGTTCAGTTAGCGGAACCTGCCAGTAGCCTCTTGTCAGGTCGAGCGTCGATATATACCTTGCACGGCTTATGATTTCTATTCTCTCCTCTAGGTTAGGGATGGGGTAGGGTTGGTCCCGAGTTACTGCACTTAACTGACGCTAATCAATGCATGGTCTAGGTTCTTTGCCTGGAGCTTCTACGAGAAATATAGGTGAGGTATGCTCACTATCCGCTTCGACAATCAAACCAAGCTCCAACATGCGTTTGATTTTACTTTCCAAGGTTTATTTCTGTCTAGGAGACCAACGATACTTTTTTACCGAATGGGGTCGTTAGAAATCAAATCTATGTCGTGTTCTATTAGAGTGGTCTTCCCTGGCGTGTCACTAAAGGAACCTTCAAACTCGCGCACTAATTCACTGAGCTCCTGCCTTTCTTGGTTGCTTAGGCGCGCATTCTTCTCAATATCTGCTAAGAGCTTTTCGAATGAATTTTCACGTTTCTGTTCTGGATACTGAAAACTGGTTTCTACCTCCTCAGGTACATTCAGCGCCATTTGAACCACCGCTTCGCGTTTCTTATAAGGCTTCATTAAGTTGGAGTGGTAGATGTTAACCTCTTTACGCCGCCCTGGCATTTTAACGACACAGTCCGTGTCTGATAGCTTTTCTACCACTTCTGCCGGACCTTCCCACTGTACTTGCAATTTATTCTTTTGGGAAGTGTTTAACAATAACACCTTGTCTTTCACAGCGAAAGTTCTCTTGCGGGCATTTTTGTCATAGTACAGTTTGGCCCTAGCTTGGGCGCTTTTCATGTTGGCTTCCACCAACTCCTTACCTGACTGAATGCGGTTTAGGAGCTTCAATACGTAGTCAACTACGATATGATCTTCTCCGCGGCCTTCCCATGCTGCGCGCAGCATGCGGAGGGGTGACCTTAGAGACCTGCCATAAACTAGTTCTGTAAGACTGAAGCCAGTAGACTCATGTGGCACGGATCTCAAGGCGAATAAAGTGGCAGGTAAACAAGCCTCCCAATCTTTCTTCTGTTCGTAACACATCGCGCGGAGTACTCTTTTTAGCAAAGCGTGCCACGCCTCCACACAATTACTCTGCGGGTGCTGCACTGAAATCTTAACAATGCGAATTCTGCCCTGCTCCAGAAACGCCGTCGTCAGAGCGCTGGTAAATACGCTACCCTGATCGCTTTGGAGCTCTGCTGGAAAACCTATTCTTGAGAAAACAGATAGTAGCGCATCCACCACATTTACTGAATTGACTTCACTCAGTGGAATAGCCTCGCGAAACTGTGTGGCTGGACAAATCATGATTAAAATGTACTTATAGCCTGATTTGGTCACGAGCAGCGGCCCTACTACATCTACAACAAGGCGTCTGAAAGGCTTTGTGATTAGCAGCACCAACTTCATTGGTGCTTTCCGGATTTCACGTGGTTTCCTACTCTTTGGCATGCATCGCATGTTTGTACATACTTCTCGACATTTTTAAAGCAACGAGGCCAATAGAACTTCCTTAACAGCCTCGCCTCAGTTTTCTGCACTCCCAAGGGGCAAGCCCATCCCTCGCCATGTGACAAGCGAATAATATGTTTCCGATACTTTTCAGGGACAACCAGCTGGTCGTAATGGACCCCTTTCTTATCTTTGTATTGACGATACAAAGACCCGAACGGCTTTGGAGACCTATTCGCCTACGAGATACTCCTTCCTGGACAAGTTTGTTTAGATTTTGCATCGAAGGGTTTAGATCTTGTTCGTGCACTGAAGTTTCCTTGTCGACATTGAGGAGGTCAAGTAAACTTTCAGAATGTGGTAGCATAATATGGGGCAACGCCTGTTCCATTGTGTAGCATGCGGGCACTTGCGTTGATGATTGAATAGCAGCCTCTGTAGCACTGCTATCGCCCGCTGTCACAGGTGCTGCAGACATGCTTCCTTCCTCACGCGTACTAGTTGATGCTTGCTCACAGTGATCAGCTGGTACTGGCTGTTCGACTTCATTAGTCTTCACAGCGGCAAGCTCGCGCGCCTTGAAACGGGTAATAGCCTGTGCTACGAATTCCCCGAAGCTGAGACCTCTCTGCTTCAAAAGAATATCAGACTTGTTCGAAAAAAGGTACAGCTACTGCTTCGGTAGGTTCGGAGATACTACTGCCTCAGTCTCCAGTATCCCAAATGGACCCTCAATTGTTACCTTTGTGATAGGCAAGCAAACGCTGTTCTTTTCTACTACCTGCTTTATCCACGCGCACTCAACTGTGAAGTGTGTAGCTTCAACGTATTCAGGATGGACAATGTCCATTGTAGATGCGGAGTCACGAAGGACCTTACATTCTTTTCCGTTTACGACTAAGTCTCGAAGGTACGGTCTCAAAAGCTGCATATTTTCATCGCCACTGCCCGTAAAAGAAAATACTACTTTCGATTTCCGACATCCAGCCGCTATGTGTCCTGTCTCTTGGCACCGGAAACACAAAAGTGGCTTTTTCACCTCAAAACTCTTTTTTTCCCCGCGTTTTCCTTTGCTTCGGTCTCGGGCGCATTCATTGCTGAGCTGGCGCCTTTACGCACAGAGCAATCTTTGAGCGGTCGTTTGCTGAATGAACGAACGCGTGCTTTTTCTGACTGGCGATGGACGGTGTACTCATCAGCTAGCTCAGCCGCACGTTCCATGTTTCTCGCCCCAGGTCTATCTTGAATCCACAGGCGCATTTCCTCATCCAAGCACCCGTACAATTGCTCAAGGCAGATCAAGTCCACCAGCTTATTCCGATCCTCGCAGACACCTTCTCCCTTCAGCCACTCCACCAAATCGGCCTTCATGTTGAATGCGAACTCCTGAAATGTCTCGCCCGTTCTCTTTTGTGCCTCCCTAAACCGGCGGCGAAACGCTTCTGCTGAAAGCCGAAATTTTTTTAGGAGGGCAGCCTTCACTTTGTTATAGTCAACTGCGTCTGTTGCTGGCAAACGCGCAAGCGTGTCCGCTGCTTCGCAGGGCAATACCATTAGTAGCTTTTTAGGCCACGTGGCACGATCAAACCCCATCCTCACAGAAGTTCTTTCGAAGTTTACAAGAAACAACGCTATGTCCTCGCTCATTTTGTAAGCCTGCAAGAGGTCCCTCATGCTCACTCGTGCGCCTGCCTGAATCTCTGCATTTTCTGTTCCCAGATCACTATTGCCTTTTGCCTCTGCAATCTTAAGCTGAAGCCGCAAGCGCTGAAGCTTCCTTTTTTGGCTTCCCGCTTCTTCTCTGCGCCTGTCGGTTTCTCTTTCAAACATAAGGCGCTCTCGCTCTTCGACTTCTTGTGCTTTTTCTCATCCTCTCCGGAATTAGCTCCCAGCACTAGGCGAGCTCCTCAGCATCCGCGCCAGAATCCTTAACCGCCTGTAATAAAAGTGGCTTTCTATGTATAGTCGCCACCTCAATTCCCAGCTCCTGGCACAGCAGCACTAAATCCGGTTTCCTCAATTTGTTCAAGTCCATGGTCACCCCGTGCAGACTTCCGTTGCTCAAACTGCCGTGAAGGTCCCAATCCTTCTCAAAGCAGCAACTAATCTACCCTTTTGGATAAACATCACCATCTATACAAAACACCTGGCAGAATCTCTACGGAAAGTGAGCACTCACCAGCATCGGTACCAGGAAAGAACACGAACCGACCCCGCCGCTGCCAACTAGTTGATATGCCCAGGGAGGGGTTGAGGCTGCCACCCAGGATCCGCCGAAGGACGGCTCTTGCGACGCGTCTCACGAACAAGTAGAAGATGCGTTTAATTGACATATTTGCAAGAGAAGTACATTGCAGCGAGAGCGTACTGACGCTCCTTTCCATCACAAGGGCCCAGAGCGCACTCGAGACGAGCGGGCCAGCGAAGTCAGCGCACTCCCAACACGCTCCTTTTATAGCCGTTCGTGCACGCGCTAGACGCCGACTGCGTACAGCAGGCCTGCCAATGCGCGTTCCTCACAGCGCGCCAAGAGATTTCCCGCGTTCCTGTGGGACGCGGACAGCGTATGGCAGGTACGCCGATGAGCGTCCCTTGCATGCCTGTTCCTTGTATTGCCGGTTATGACAATACCTTATTTACTACTTCTGTACAGTTTCAGTCAGCGGACATATACGTCACAGAAAGGGACTTTTGAATCTATTCAATAAAGTAAATTCGCGAAGAAAACTAATAAGACTTGCGTCCTTCCGCAATCTCTACGGTATCTTCGTTAAGTGCTGCGTCACGATCTGGCAACCATGACTTTGTGAAACGTCTTCTCCCACACATTCCTCGGCTTCTCCCCTATTTATACTGCCCCTTTTTTACTGACACAGTTTGTCACGGCGCTCCACCCTCCCTCTTTTCCACACCGTCATATCCCTAGTTGCATTCTTCGGTCTTTCTTTTTTCAGGGTACCAAGCGTATACATGCTAGCTAGAGCTAAACAAATCAGATCTAGCATTGAAAAAGATGTGTCCACTTGTCGAAACGTCATCTCGAACACACAACCTTCGTTTACGAAGTTTCGCATCGTAAACTTCCATCTTAGTTTTTCTGATGTTTTTTAGGTTGTAAGAATGAGAAATTTTGCATCATGAATGGAGACAGTTTCTGTAGCAAGTTTGCCTGCCCAATTCTAATTAGCTTTACAAGCTAGGATGATGCATGTGTATATACACTCGTGTATATATGCTCGTGTATATACACACTAATTTACTGTGGCCATTCACATACTACAATGCTTTCTGTTCCCTGTTTGCATATTAGTATTAGGCAGTGCAAAGTCAAGTGTGCGCATGTACATTGTTCATCATACACCTATTGTGTACTTCTGTGGGAGCTGCAGCTCTTGATGAAGGTGAAACCCATGCGTCATGTATTGTTTAGATCTTAGCTACTTGGCATTATTTTTATTATTTATTCAAGTTTTTTACGCGATGCATAATCACAGTTGTATAACGGCACTGTTGTTTTCATTGTAAGCCTATTATATTATTGCATCGCTCTTTGTTGCAATTATGACAGAGAATTCAAGCGCATACAGCAGTGACAATATACTATATATTGATTGTTTATTTTGATGATAGTGTACACTTAATTTGAATACGTTTGCAGATGACAAAACATTTTGACACAACAATCAGGTGCCGTTTTTTTCTTGTTCTTGTTCAGTAAGAGGGCTACGGACAGTTTCCATTCAGCAGTATCCTTTCAAGTCTCTAGCCCTCTCTCAACAGTGATCGGTAGTCGATGTGGCAGAACAGTTTTGTGCCAAATTACCTGGACGGCTCACTGGTCCCAACATCTCCCCTCACTCACGTGGTGGCAACACATCACGCGATCACCGCATTGACCGACGTTTTTCTATTCATAAGCCTAAAGCAGCACTGCCTTTGTGAAGACGGACATCAGCACCCGGGCCTGATGGAATATTTACAGACCATTGTGTCACTTTGGTGGGTGTGCGAGAATCGCCCTTCTTGAGATATACAATGATTCGTAGCGAGAGGGCACCCTCCCAGTTAACTGGAAGACCAGCCGTTCAGTTCCACTACTGAAGCCTGGCAAATCACTATTGGTGCTCACATCGTACCACCCGATTGCACTGGCTAGTTGCTTGGGCAAAGTGATGAAGAGGATGGTACTAGGGCGCCTAGAATGGTTCATGAAGCATCACAACATCTACCCGGACACTATGACAGGTTTTTGCCGTGGCCAATCTTTGATTGATAGCGTCATAGGCTTGGTCAGCTACGTGCAACACAAAAAAGGCCGTAAGCGTCTCTGCATTTTTTTATTTCTTGATATAAAAGGGGTGTATGATAACGTCACTCATGAAGCTATCCTCACCGCTTTCAGAGAGGTAAGAGTGGGCGGTCGGATCTTTTAGTGGCTACGCAGCTACCTCTCTGTTTGCACCTTTTTCGTGAGAACCAAGAATGGTGACACTTCGCTATATTACAGCCACTGTGGTGTTCCCTAGAGTGGCGTACTTAGCCCAGTACTATTCAACCTGACGCTAATCACTCTTTATGAGCATTTGCCAAGTACTGTGAGAGTGTCTATGTACGCGGATGACATCTGCGTTTGGACGTCTACAGTAACACGTCTACAGCTGCGAGCATGAATTTAGAGAGCTGTCACTCATGCTTTTATTTACCTGCGTAAACGAGGTCTGGAAAATGTCTTTGATAAAAGTGTACTTGTGGCATTTACGCGCAAACCAATGAAGAACGACAGCGTTTCTCTGAACATCGAAAGGCTACTTTACCTCCAACCGTACAAGTTCCTAGGTGTTATAATCCACTGAGACCTCTCATGGAGCCCACATGTATTATACATGAACAGCCGGCTGACAGGCATCTGTCATTTGTTCAAATTATTCGCTGGAAAGAACTGGGAAATGTCCACAGCCGCTATGTTGCGACTATACAGGGTTCTTTTTCTTTGATTTCTTCGGTACAGCCTACCTGCGTTAGCCCACGCAAGTAAAACAAGTATACGAATGCTTCAAAGTTACCAGGCTCAAGTCCTTCGGATTTGTCTAGGCTTGCCCCAAAATGCATCAACAGCGGCAACTACTGCCATCACAAAGAACCACCTCGTCAAGACCCATAATAATGTTGAAGTGCTGAAGACGCATATACGACACCTTGCTTGAACTCCTCGACATCACCTAGCTTCTCTACCAGTAGACCGACCATGTATATCTTACTGAAAAGCAGTGAACGCACATCGTGAGTCGATTCCAACTCCTGCCGGTAGACCTGTGACTCTGCCATGGTGCCTCAATCAACCAAATAATATTTTACCATACCTGGCGTTCAGTAAAAAGACAATTTGTCGTCACCGGCTCTTAAGCAGCCCACACTACTTCTCTTATTTAAAAAATACCAAGACTTCATACATATATACACTGACAGATCGGTTCAGCCGAACAGCTCAACTAGAGCAGTCGGTATACCAAGGTTGGTCACGACGATTAAATTCAAGACATCCCACACAACAACATCAATGGCAGCAGAACTGGCAGCACTTCCTGCCGCGTTACAATTTTTAATTGGTCAACCTACACGCAAGTAGGCTATTTTCTGCGACTCGAAGGCGGCACTGCGATCTCTACTGTCTGCTTACGCCGTGGACCACACAAGCAGCTGGTACTAGAGATAGCAGAGGTTATACACCACCTGTCTAAGAAAAAGCACCAAATTATACTTCAGTGGTTGCCCAGTCACTGCGGAATCATCGGCAATGCACGGGTCGATCAAGCTGCCCACTCAGCCCACGCAGAAGATCACGAACTACTACTACCACTATCTAGGATAGATGCTGCTTGAAAGCTCCGCTTGCTTGCTCGCCAGCAAACCACATCAAAATGAAATTGGAATTAGCCGCACCTCAAACATGCTTTACTGTACTCACTTTATTCTACGTTAAGTCTTATGTCCCATCTAGGCTGTGCTGAGCAGACCAGAGCCTTTTATGTAGGCTGCGGTTTGACATTGCGTTTACCAACTCCTACACTTTCTGCATTGAGATGGCCGACACCACCGAGTTATTTAAATAAAAAAGTATTTATTCTTAGAATAGAGCAGTAATCTGATTTTAATGTGTATATTTTTTGTAGACACGTCAGGATAATGAAACAGTATAATTAGTCAACCTATTAGTTTCATCAATATAGTTCTGGACGGCCACATATACTGTCGCATTAGAGAACACAGAAATGGAAGCTCCAAAAGACAAAATGACAGGCACATATAAATCCATACCGTTACCGCGTGATGGTATTTCTAAAATGATTTTTCGTGATGTGTAAAACCACCTGCAGGTAAACAAGAAATGGTCTATTGTTTCAAGGTCATCACAGAACGTGCACAGTGGCGAAGGTGCCTGAGTAGATCGGTGTTTATAGGAATTTAGATTTGGTACCCAGAAACGCAGCCTTGTGATAGGTACTTCTAGTTTACGAGTGCGGCAAAAGTCTCTTCGCCAGGCATATAATAAATGGCGATATTCTGTGGAGTTTGTTAGTGCTGAACCTTTAAAGACTTGCATAAGCGTACATCTGCGGAATCGAGCAACGTCCACATAAGCAGATGATGGACAGTGTGGTAGAATCGGTCCGCTAACTGATGACTTAGCTAAGGATTCGGCTATTTTAGTTAGAATTAAGCCTTTATATGAAGGCACCCGAACTAATCGGACTTATCTCAAATGCACAGGCACTTGTGCACAAAACGCCTTTGTTACTTGATTATCAACACTAACAGAAACAGCCACACAGAGAGATAGAGAATCTCTTATTATAACAGCGGATATAATTGCTGTATCTAACTTGCGTAAAGCGACCACTACTGCCACAAGTTCAGCCACAAAATGGGGTATGAATATGGGTAGTCGAATGGAATAAAACCAATCTAAAAACGGGCTGAAAATACCACCCCTTGACTTTTCGTCACATTGCGATGCGTCGGTAGCAATTATAACGTTTGCTGTAATACTGCGCAGGTGATCTTGTTGTAAACCGTATAGAATATATAGGGAAAGTAATTCCGCGTTATTAGGAAAAATATCATCAAATTCAACTTCCACAGGGTATGAATTATCACGACTCGGCATAATTTCACATAAACGTACGTCAAGAGAATCTAGTAAATTTTGCACAAATATATTTTTGGGTGTGAAATAGTAGCCATCCAGCACCAAAAATTGATTCCGGGGTGAAAATAAAGGCTATTTCTGAATGACGTAATGGTGATTCATATATTCTTAAAAACGTCTGAACAGTCAGAAGGCGAATTTTACAGGAAAGAGGAGGGACCATCGATTCGAGATACAACACATTGTTGGCAACTGTTTTAGACAGGCCAAGGCATAAGCGCAAAGCTTCTCTTTCCAGAAGAACTAGAGGCCACGACTTGTAAGCTGGAACTCCAGAGAAAAGTACACAACTAAATTCAAATATAGGACGAACGTACATGCAATATATTATTATCACTGTGTCTCTTCTCATGGCTATGCGATAGTTGCTCAGTCCAAGTAATATGCCAATGGCTCGCACACCTTTTCCGGTGATGCATTCGATATGAGGTCGCCAGTTAAACGATGTGTGATAAATTACTTCAAGGTATTGAACAGATTCCACCTGTGGTATATCTTCATGTTGGTTAGACAGAGAGATGCGCCCGGGCTAATTCATGGGGAAAACAACGAGGGCATATTTATATTCTTTTCAAGCAACTTGCCACGAGCTAAAGCCTCGTAGAGTACCCTACACGAGCAGCAGCAGCAGCAGCAGTATCGAGCATGCATGTTGCCATTCACGCACTAACAACTCAGAATAATATTTTTTCGCGTGTTTCCTTCCGCGCTTTTCTTGCATTTAGATGTCGCTGCCGAAGCCAGACATTGAACCCATCACGTGAATTAATCTTTTATGGTGCATTGCTTGTTGTGACTGAGACAGTCGCCGTGACTGGTAGTCACCTTGTAATGAGAAAAAAATCTTCGAAGTTTTGTGTGGTTCTTTATTCAAATACACATTAAAAAGACCTTGTTTGAAGATGACTGGAGACATTTATTATTAAAAAGGGTGAACATCCCGTACAAACAAAATGTCAATCGTAGTTAGCCTGCCATCTTATTCAGCGTTAACCTTGACCATAAAACACGTTCCAAATATGAGCTTTCTCAATTAACGGGCTACCACCTGACAATCATTGTTTGTAGTGGCATTCAGTTCATTGTGCAAAGTACTAACAGATGTTTATATGTATTTATTGTAGAGAAGCGGTGCCATTTCCAAAGGGACATTAATGATGGTTTATATATGAGTTGCGATAAGTAACATAATAATTTGTGTGATCAATTACATCATAGATATCGTAAACATAATAGTCAATAAGGCAGGAGGTGCATTTATATTTATTACAAAGATTCTTTAACAAAGGTTTCCTTGTACTGGTTGTTGACAGTTCGCGACGCCGTTCATGCGATTAAAATAGGTTTACCCACACTGTCTTCACAGTTATCAATGTTAAACACTGTCGTGTTTTGGCTTTGACAAAACGTCTTAAAGTTTGTTGTGCAGGGTTCTTGATTTTTGTTCCCACTTTTGAAGAACTTGTCGTTTACCCATAGTTCGCAGGCTTCGTTAAAATCTGTGAAAATAAACCTTTGTATTAGTTTCACACACATCCGAGATATGATAAATATATATATGGGAACGACATTAGGCGAGTTGGTGTGGAATATCTAAGAGTAAACTCCATAGCAGAAAAGAACGACATATAAAAGAGCGAACAACTGCGTTTTTGTTGCACGGAGGCAATAAATAGACAACAAAGCAGCCTTTACCGCATGCGCGAAACCATAAATTTTAAGGCATTGAAAACATTTGTTTTTGTCGTGACAAAACTCGGGATACTAAAAAGCGCTTTCCAGATATGCGATCTCCAATCTTTTTTGGCATAGGATGGCATGCTTACGCGCAATGAACGTTCTTTTTGTGGATAGCGAAAGCTTATTTTGTCAAGCGAGCGGTTTCTTGCCGATGTCCACTCAAAATGCAGCGAGCCCAATAGTTTGGAGAGCACTCGCAGGCTTCGGAGCGCAGAGTCAGATTGCTTCCCTGCTTCTGGCTGAAATTATTGTGTTCTCCCTAAGACGAATGTTCCAAGGAGCATGGCAAGAATACTAAAGCTTTAACGTCCCGAAACCACGATATGATTATGAATAACGCCGTAATTAAAGGCTCCGGAAATTTCGATCACCTAATATTATTTCATTTAACGTATACTGATATCACACATCACACAGGCCTCTAGCACACCTTCACTGAAATGCGACTCAGATTTCAATGGTTAAACGGCTATACACGCACAATTTCTCTGCTGTCTTGTTTTGGCTCACATATAACGCATGAAGATAAACAGTAGTGATGGTATTATTTGTAAGGGTAAACCATGCCTAAACTATGATATGAATATAAGAGGCGCTGTAGTGTAGGGCTCCTAAAACGGCGACAGCCTGCGACAACCTATTGTGCGTGAAAATTCAAGTAATTGGAGCATATTCAGGTACTTTTGCCTCTATCGAAATGCGGCCGCGGTGGCGAGAATTCTATTCCGGACCTTAGGTTAAGTACTTGGGTAACAGCCGCTGGAGCACTGTAACAGGCCCGTCGAGATAACTTCATTGGAAGCATAATATGTCAGTAGAATTCGTTTATTATTCGGTATCAAAGTTTATCGCTCACTGCTTTCATATATGAGCTCGTTCTGGTGTGCGGGTAACCGGCAGCACTTACTCGTCGTGAAGGCGGATTCGTTACAAACACTACATCTTCACGTGTTCAGCAATAATTTGTCTAGGTAAATATACAAGTATGACCTATTTTGTAATGGTCGTCATGACCACAACAATCAAAGGTGCAGAGTAATTCTCTCCAGTGATTACATATACACTTCTATCGTGAAAAAACTCCGCACTGACTAAATTCAGCCTAATGGTCGGTGTGGCGAGATGAATTATTGCGGCAGTCGTATGCACGACGTGGTCAAGAGTGTGAAGTTATACGTTCAAGTGGAGGACGAAGACTGAAGTGCTGAATGTGCTCATAAATGAGATGTTTTCTAAATATAAAATAAACAGTGCTTCATAAGTCATTCTGGATACCACGAATATCTCTGGTTAGCCTTACCACCTGCGAAACTTTCTGCATGACGTAGTGGTCATTGGAAAAAGACACCTAATTAAACTACCTTATTTTGGGACACCAGATGCACGACGATACTGAAATCTGCATTGTGTGGCAAAAGAAACTAATATGGTGGGCCGTCAATGTTAGTTAATACGTAAATAGAGAATGCGTCAAGTTTCAGAGAAGTGCTACGCTAGTGTCTCAGGCTTGAAACCTTTGGTGCGATAGATTCATGGCCTTCAGTTGTCCACACTCACCCCCGTATTCACAAACGCTCCTCGATTTGACTTTCAGTCCTCACTTGACAGAGTTGAGCACTGCGCCACCGCTCGGCTGGAAATAACGCTGCGCTACTCAAGAATCACAGCCGATTATCGCTGATATGCAGTGATTTCCCGTGCCAAAAGGCGGCACTCCCATCTGCTTTCTAAAGTGAAGGTAAAGCGTTGAGTGAAGGGACGTTCTAGAATGCGGGGGTCAGTTTTCAGGGTATCAATGCTTAGGCAAACTTACGATCTCCATCTCATCAAAATTCCTAAAAACCATATAAATGTCCTGTTTTCCAACCTGACAAGTATCTCGGTGCACCAGTCGACAGCGTCCAGTGTACCGCATGAAGTATATCAGTGTGCTGTACGGCCCTTAACATCAACATTGGACATGCATCATTGATGATGCTGGCTTGCTCGAGTGAACGCCAGCCGAAAACGACAAAACGTCAATCCACATTCTCGCTATATGGACGCTGTGAAATATCTGATCAAGAATGTCTACGACTTACTCCAGCTGCAAGAAAAAGGGCTGCCGTTCATCCCTGTCGAGGTAAGAAAAGCCGAGACGGCAGAATAAGTGCCAATCGCACTCGCCAGAACTTCATTTATGGACGGAAACGAAGTATTCATTTACTACTGTTCCGTCGCGCACACCTACACGAGACACTGAATCAAGGTCGAAGCGGTAAAGTTTCCAATGAACATGGCTCCATCTCACCTTGATAATGTGATTGCTGAGCCACTAGGAGCTTGAAACGAAAGAAGTGGGTCATAGTGCGGCACGTAGTCAACAATACCAACCTCCTTTTCCACGCGAAAACCACCTGTTATGATAGCTCTCTAAGAGGTGGGAATAAGGCCAAGCATGCAGAGCTATGACACTCATGGTGAAGCTCTGAATAATAACAACGAATGGAGAGTGGCGAAATTAGTCCACAAATGCATAACCGCAATACAGCATAAACCAATAGAAGGAATCCAAATCCCACATATCATTACGGAAATCTTATATAAAGTGAAGAAAAAGAAAAGCATTTTCATCCTGAACATTTATAGCCCACCTCGACAAAGAAAGACCACTTTCGACAAACTATTTAAAGATGCAGCAAAACTAGCGAAGCAGAACACGGTCATAGTGGTAGGGGACTTCAATGCAAAAGACCCAAGCTGGGGATACCTCACTCAGGATGCCAAAGGCAAAAACATAGCCCAGCAAATAGAAATTACAGGTATGACACTCTTGACGGATCCAGCAATGCCAACAAGACTAGAAAACAGTAACTCCAGAGACACAACACTGGATCTAACTACGTGCAAAAATTGTCAAGAGGTGGAATGGCACAACGCTCTTGAAAATCTAGGCAGTGATCATTACATATTATGCACCACAATACACACAGATCAGATACGTGAAAATATTGGCGCTGCCAAAATAACTAATTGGCATGCGTTCAGAAAATCACTGGAACAAAGGTTGACTGCCTCAGATATAACAAACTTGATTGATTGGTGTGACGAAATAAGGCGTCAAAAAGAAAGGTACAGTAAAGAAATAACGCAATCAAGCAATGCACCTGAGTTCGACTCACACCTACTATATCTTTGCGAAGCAAGAAGAAGCCTTACGAAAAGATGGAAAAGACAGAAACGTGAATTGAAAGACAAAATCAAAGATATCACCCAGGGCGCAGAGGATTACGCCAATCAACTAGCTGCAACTAATTGGGCCAATTTCTGTGATTCACTCAATAGAACGCTGAGTACGGCCAAAACATGGAACATACTGAAAGCCATAATGGACCCCACGAAGACAAAAAATGAAAACAGTAAAGCCGTTGAACGATTGCTGCACTTATACCCAGGTACAAAAGAGGACCTCATTCAAGCCATGCATAAAAAATGCTTTGGGGAAGACGGAGTGACGCCTTCATATCAAGGAAGGTATAAAGAATCACCGCAACCTGATTTAGACAAGCCTTTTACGGACGCTGAGATAAGGGCAGCCATATTTAGTAACAAGAAGAACACAGCCGCGGGTGCAGATTAAATCACCAATGGTATGATCACGAACCTAAATGATGAAGACATTGAAGCTCTCACTAAATACATAAACAAACATTGGCTGGCTAGAACTGTCCCACCAGAATGAAAACATGCGATTGTGGTCACGGTGCCTAAACCAGAAAAAAAGTTGCCATTGAGAACCTGAGACCTATCTCGCTCACGTCCTGCTTAGAAAATATATTTGTAACACTGGTGAACACAAGGCTCCTCAACCATCTCGGGAACAACAGACTCATGCCCGAAGCTATGTTTGGCTTTCTCTTACATCTTTCAACGCAAGATATTCTACTACTTTTAAAAGAACAAGTGTTAATGGACATCTGCAAGGTTGCGGAAAATGACATTATGGCAGTTGACATGAAGGGAGCCTTTGATACCATTAGTCACAAAGCAGTACTAGAAGGTCTGGAGGAGGCTAACTGTGGAGAACGAATGTTCGACTACGTCAAAAGATTTCTTAGTCACAAGACTGCAACAATCAAGCCTGGAGATTACGAATCCGACATCATTAAACCTTCAAACAAAGGATCACCCCAAGAAGCGGTCATTTCACCGACAATTTTTAAAGTCGCCGTGACAGGCCTTGCAGGAAAACTCAAAGAAATTGCTGGTCTACAACATGCGATATAGGGATACGATACTACGGTATGGACAACCACAGGCAGCATAGTAGAGAAAGAAGATAGGTTACAACAGGCAGCTAGCACCATAGAAGAGTACGCAAGGATACGGGGTCTTCAGTGCTCAGCCAAAAAGTCAGAGCTCATTCGCTTCACGAAGAGAAAAGCACGGAGGATCGGCCCGAGTCTAAAGCTGGAAGTCAAGCTCGACGGAAATGTCATTCCGAAGAAAGATGCCATACGAATACTAGGAATGTGGCTTCAAGCTAATCAGAAATGTCTGCACACACTAAATCAACTCCAAACATCAGTACAGCAGATCTCACGCATGATCTCGCGAATAACAAACAATCGCAAAGGCATGAGAGAACAAGACACCCTAAAATTGGTCAAAAGTCTTGTCATCAGTCGCATTACATACTCGCTTCCGTATCAAGTTTTGAACAAAGAAGAGAAAGAAAAAGCAAACCAAATCATCAGAATGGCCTACAAGACAGACCTAAAATTGCCGCGGAATACTTCAAACGACAAGCTACTGGCGCGTGGCTTTCATAACACAATTGAAGAATTACCCGAGGCCCAGTTACTAGCGCAAAAAATCGCTTTTTCCAGACCCCAACGGGCAGAGCAGTCCTGACAAAACTAGGGCGCGATACTTTATTACAAACGCACCAAGAAACTAAAGAAGTACCAAGTGAACTTAGAGAATGTTACACCGTACTGCCAATAACAAGCAACACGGATCCTACTCTGCATGCTGGAAGAAGAAAGGCAAGGGCTGACTACATTGGCAAAATGACAAGATTTTTGAACACGGCCAGATTCACTGACGCCGCGCCTTATCAGACTAATGCAAAGAGTTGTGTGTGTAGTCACCGACCATAGAGGGAAAATTACAGCCTGCGCTTCAATGAATCAGGCGTCGACAACACAAGCAGAAGTTGCAATAGCACTCGCAATCAAAGAGGGGTGACGCGAAAAGCTTCATTAACAATCATTACTGATTCGAAGAAAGCTTGCAGAAACTATCTAAAGGGCAAAATTGGAGCAGAGGCGCTCCGTATATTGGTTTGGACAGGATAGGACCGCAAAGTAAAATACGTACAGGCTGTGACTTGGGCACCAGGGCGCGAGGGCGTGACAGAGAACCTGCGCGTGCGGACGAGGCGGCTCGAGGATTCACAAATCACCGAGCCACTCAAGACCATGCTAGTGATGAACCTACACGTCTGGACCCTTGTTTCGCAACAGTTTTAAAGTACTACAGAGAAAATAGGCAGCTGTATCCACGTCTTCATAGCAAGCTCAGCGCTGTGGAGGCAACAGTGCTAAGAAGAATACAGACTAACACTTACATAAACCTGCACACTCTTCACCTGATCTACCCCACGGCGTACAGAGATATATGCCCGTGGTGTGGAGCCACCTAACAATTTTTCACATCACGTGGGAGTGTGCAGAGCACGACGAAGCACACGACACCACTGGCACGTGGGAGAAATGGGAGGCGCTGCTGTCTAGCCCAGCCTTAGTGGATCAGCTGCGAATGATCCACAGAGCTTAACGGATGGCTCACGCCAGTGGGGCCCTGGAATTGGGGCACCACCCTGCCGGACAGACTTCGTTCTCCACCCCGTATATTCCTCGGGGCACTGTAGTTCAAGCCTGCCTGAATTACGTATATAATAACATTTTCTACTACTACTACTGCTACCCGAGAACAGTGGTTGCTCGACGCTGAAGAGCTACGTTCTGTAGCAATGGCATTATATAATAAGCGAACAGAAGCGGTTAAGATGACATATATACCAGCTCTGTCACACAAATAGAGTGAAGAGACAGTTGCGACATTTCGCAAAATTTCCAACACTACTTTAGTAGTATCGTGCTACGTAACTCACATCTACCTAGTGCCTTACGCCTGAAAACGCCCGATCAGCAATGTACCGGAAAACAGGCGTACTTGCTCATCCAGTAACCGCGTACTTAGATCAGAGCCGCTAGCGAAGCCGTAGAGCCTGTGGATGTCGACATCCTCACCAAGGGATCGGAGGCCAGCCACCACGGGGACGTGGACGACAACGGATGGCTCTACACCAGAGCCCGAGATGTTATTCTGTGAAAAATGTTGCCCTAATGCCACATCCTCTTACATAGTCGACCCTACGCTTGGACACTCAGATTAATATTATAAAATAACGTTTATTTCCTGCTCTGGCAAAATAGCAACCTAACTTGTAGACACGACAATTAGAGTGTGCTGATTTTATATTTAACACAGTGCAACTACATGTGGGCGAAGAATGTAAAAACGTCAGTAAAGGCAGTGCCTCACCACTGAGACTTATTCAAAAGAACACTGTTTTATACAAAATGTCATGAGCACAACTATGTCGTAAACGATAGGAAAAGTGCCAACAGGAGTGTATGCCGCAAGATATCTCAGCCATGTAATCAAAAATACCTAATCACCAAGTGGCGCCTGAAAAAAAACATCAGCTCGCTCTGAGACCATAAAACTGATAGGGCTAATGCACAGATTTTTTTATACAAATGTGAGCAGCTACGATGATTTCTCTCAGGAGTTGGTTTTTATAACGGTGAACGACAGTGCAGTATTCAATATGGTGTTCCCAACCACATTCACGGCAGTGCTTTCCGATGTGGGACAACGTATCTACCCTGCTGGCTTTTTTATTCTCGTTAGGCAAATATTGATACAGCACCCCGTTTTCTTTATATACGTTCTTCATATGACAGTGACATATTATACAAGACAACTATTTTATAGAAAACATTTGCGGCCTCGCGCTTGACGCTGTATATGCTAGAAGCATCCTGCTTTACCTATAATTTTCGTAAAAATGCATACAAATTTCCAAAATGTTTCGCCAGTGGCAAGAGGCCAGCAGCGTCTAATGGTCGGCATGGGCGGACATGAGTTTTATAGCGACAGTTGTATCTGAGCATCCATTCGTACCCATACGCTGCTGCATTTGATAGGGCTGCCTAGAAATTCAGCCACGCGAACTTCAACCTGCAGCAATTTTAACGTACGTAGATCGCACGGAACGGTAGAGCCACTGCTGGCCCTCGTCAAAGCAGGGTAGTCTGGCAGGACTCCCTGTTACATGCAATGTGGCAAGCCAACATATTTAGGAGGGTACAGGCCAGTTTCTGCCGTACACCTCCTGCAGAGCAAGCGCATCATACTCAATCCGTTAGAACTGCAAAGTTACATAAGCCTGCTGCCACCGCAATGAGTGTGCATTGCAGTAAAACACACTCAAGCTGTGGCGGCGGTGGCAGCAGCAATATCGTGCTGTTGGCGGACATTGACAAGAAAGGTCAACTACAGAGGAGAAGCACTTCACCAGACTGCAGGCCAATGCAATGCAACTGCTGGCTGCCGGGTGCATGGAAGAAGAAGGTCGGAAAGTCGCAGAAGTCGAAGGTTCTTCTTTTCATTGATGGCACACGGTATGTTCTACTTTCAGTGCCTTGGCGCAGCCCTGCTTCATGACGCTACAAGTCAGACATATCCGTCAAACTCTTTTACACTCCCATACCAATTTTAATATACACAAAGTTAAGGAGGCGATCACAATAGAAAGCAGAGGGGCCAGCTTGACAGACAGACAGACAGACAGACAGACAGACAGACAGACAGACAGACAGACAGACAGACAGACAGAGAGATAGGCAGGCAGACAGACAGACAGATAGATAGATAGATAGATAGATAGATAGATAGATAGATAGATAGATAGATAGATAGATAGATAGATAGATAGATAGATAGATAGATAGATAGATAGATAGATAGATAGATAGATAGATAGATAAAAGTACCAGCAGTTCTCTAAGAATCACTGCACGTTTATTATTGAGCGGGAGTGATTACTTACCTCCACCTGTGTTGTTTTGCTTTTTTGAAAGTATCGCACAGTGTTCTGACGTGTAGTTGAATGCAATGGTAAATTTCATTGATCTACCTATTTCAGAAACGGAAACACACATTGAATACACACACAGCTCTTGGCCTGTTGCACACACAGGTTTACACGAAGGCTGCAATGCACGCCTTGACTTCAACAGTAAAAGAGTAAGAGATGAGTGGCCCTGGCGTCAATTTTTTTCGTCATGGTTTTTAGTGAGTGCAACGAATCGTATCGCAAATAACAAATTTGCTAGTATATTTGAACGCCGAAACGCACATCATTTTGAACGCCGAAACGCACATCACTCATTTTAGATAAACAACCCATGGTCTAGTTCAATCTTGTGTCCCCGTTCATTGAGCGCTGTTTCTTTTATTTGTCGTCATATGTTTGACGACAACCACAAATTTAACCAATGCTGTTACTTTCATGTGACGGACACTCTTATAGTTTTGATTCTTAAGCCTTTAATAAATTATCTACTCCTGTGACGGAACAAACTGGAGATTGTTTCGTATACACACGCAGCCAATTCTATTTTATATTCATCATTAGAGATCTGGGTCCTAAGCTGATTCAAATAATCTGGGTTAGGTGAACTAAATGAAACCGCAAGAACTGTTCAGCCCGAAGCCATGGAAATTAGCAGAGATCGCAGAATAACGTATTTCAGAAAGCAGGTCCACGGCGCAAGCATCAAAGTTGCCACTGGAAGTTATTTAGAATTTTTATTTCCCCTTGTTCTTTAGAACAGTGCAGCGGTTTTCTTCTGTAATTCGTTGTTTCTCCTACCGTGTATAGCAGTTCGCTATACACTCATTTCACTTATTATATTTACGGACTCTATTAAGATAAGCCCCGCCTCCTTTGCTTTATTATTGTTTGCTTGGTAAAATTATCATAGTTACCGGTGATTCATAGCTCACTTATCAGCCATGGTATAGCAATGCTCTAAATCCTCAATAACGCAAAACTAATTTTTCTTACTTTATTTTATGACGCTTATTTCAGACGTCACACGTCTACAGATCACTCTCACGTGCGACTGCTATAGCAAACAGTATTGCGGATAACAACATAACTTTATTTTTATACACCGTGCTTTTGAAACACGTATCATTATTATACATCTTTAATTAGATGTAGCTAAATGGAAAATAATAAACAGCAGACGGTGTACCTCTACAAAATGCAAGACCAGATTCTCAGAGTCTAGGAAAAGTTTGGCGGAGCGTGTTTGGGCCGTAGGAGACTACTTACAGTATGATTTAAACAATTGTCTGCATTGCTGTAATATCCTGACGTCACAACATGGTACGTGCTTTTCGCCATTTGGTTGCAGTCGATATTCTTACGTTTATACGGTCGATTCGCATCGTGGAACTGTTGGTGACGAACAAATCATCAGGTTAAATGTTTTTTGTGAAGCGCTAGCATCCATTTCAGATATTTTGTTATCAGACTTCATCTTAACATGCCAGTTTCATTGTGACTGCATTGGTTCTTTAGGCAAGACGTCAAGCTAGTGTTAATGTCTTTAAATGTGCTATTCAGTTTCGTTTAATGAATATCAAAACAAAACATGTTATCAGCACTTCCGGAGCTTCACAATTGCTGCGAGCCTACTTTGCATAGCAGCGATTTTATGGCAGTGCAAACTTTACATATACAAATTATGTCAGTACTTTTCAAGAGAGAAGCGCAAACTCTTTGCCTATAACCAGTAGTCTAAAGATCAAGTGAGGCACAAAACTGAGAAGGTACATTAACTTAATGCCTCGCATAAAAAACAACGTGGAAAACATTGATAGCTTACTGCTGTCGACAGCTGTGAATGCTTGCGCTGGCCTACGATTGCCTTCTGCTTTGTAAGCCACATCATAATTCTTCCTGCGGGAGCAAGAGACACAAAATATTATGCATTTTATGTTACAGGAAACCTAGTCTCCAACGTTTCCATTTGGCAAACAAGAACCATAAAAATAATTGTGGTGTCCTCTAGCAACAAGGTCAAATAAATTATTTTATATCGGTATGCATTTTGTCCTTTATGGTACAGTATGACTGCGTGGCTTGATAACAAAATATTACCTGTGCTTTCTCTTGCAAACACTGCAAAAATGCGGATCATGGGCACGCCTCCAAATTTTTGCTGGGAAAGAGTGACATTTTATTCATGACACGGTAATCTAGGGCATATCTTTTGCAAACGTTCATGCATGCTCAGATTTGTAGTGACATTAGTGACCTCATTTTTTTATAAGTATACATTATGTAAATCTTCAGTTTTACGTATTACACATTTACGAAAGCTAGGCAAATACGTATTCATTGACATCGCTAAGAAGTAAACATGCATATATTGTGAATGCAAGAATAGGGTGCCACCAGTTCATCGCAACTGACTACCTGTATAGTTAGATGTACTAAGATGGCAAAACCGGCATTTACGCATTTAGTTAGTTTAGGGAGGAATTGCGTTCGGCTTCCGGAACGAGCTCGGATGCCTTAGAATTGTGCTATCAAATGCTGTTCATGCTCGAGAAACACGAGCCTTTCCCCTTAGTTGATCACGGCTGATTTTTAAAATGACCACTTCGCTGGTTGTATTTTGAACTCGGCCTCTACTGCCAGCCTAAGATTCCTAACACGGTAGCTGTTTAACAGCTATTACTGACAGCAACTTTTGGGAATGACGGCATGCTAATCCGTTCACAGGTAAAACTGTACCGCACTCGGAATAGTAGAAAACGGACACTAAATGGGGGCTTCATTAAGGATACGAAACTTCAGCGCCTGTAAAAGTATTAGCTGATTGGCCAGGGGTGTTTTCAACACCAAAGCTGTTTATAAAATCCTAACATGTTCACTCCATGAATAATTATAATCATCATATACACATAAGTTTGGCAGATTCTACTACAAGTCACTGATGCACTGAGAACGAAGAGGTCCACAATAAACACAGCAAAAAGGTGTGTGTCACAAGAATTTTCGCGGCTTATAACACAACTAATATCATTATAAATAGGTATGTGTCACGAAATAATAAGTACCTAACGGCGTCATGCTATCTCCTTGGAACCGCACAGCAATTTGCGTGCTTGCAGCACAGTCACGCTAACCCTTTCAGCCCTAACTTTTTTGTTTTAGTTGCAGATTTTTTTCAAAGCATTTTTTTTTCATGATCAGAACATAAATAACACCTCCATAAAATTTCAACTTCATAGCGCCACTGGTTACGGAGATAGAAGTATGGTGTCAAAAACGTACATCAGGGCTCAATGGTTGCAAAGTGAAATATGTGGCAGCTTTATTGAAAAAGAAATTGGGCAATTCAAATTCGCCGAAGTGATCAAATAGATGAAAAAACAGACGTTATACACGCATATAGAAAGCCCTGAAACGATTTCTTGACTTTGTTATGCACAGGTGAACCTTGCATTTCTCGCACGTTAGGCGGGTTCTTCCTGTGCAGCCTTCTATCTTGCATCTTCTTTCCCTCGTTTTGTTGTGAAGTGGGAAAGGTCCCAGCTGATCAAACCTTACATCCTCGATAGGTCTGTTTTCTGCCATCCTCGGGTGTTTTGAAACCTGCAATGGTGACAGTGAAGGCCTTCCCCTCTTAGGTGCCACTGGCTTCGACCCAGCTGCTGACAGGCCCTGAATGACTCTTTGAGTGAAGTCGAGCAGGTCAAGCTGCTTAGAGAGGTTCTGTTTGTCTGCATCACGTCTGTACTCAAGCCAAGCGTTCGCAACCGCGAGGTTCATAATATGAAACGTCATTCCCAACGTCCACTTTCGGGAGCGAATGGTAGTCCGTTAAAGGGAAATCAGGAAGTCTACTTTATCGACACCGCCCGTGCTGTGGTTGTATGTATTGATGACTGATGGTTGCTTCACGTCCATGTAACACTTTTCCGCTTTGTTCCAACGACAAACGCTATCTTCGTTCTCGATAGCAATAAAGTTGGGCGCAAGGGTCACAGTCCTGCTATCCATCCACCTTGTTATCGCTATATTTCCATCAGCGCTGACCACGAAGTCTGAAGAACTGCAGCCGCTTTTTTTCAGTTCTTTTTCAGTCTTCAAGGGGCACTTTTCACACCTGTTCGATCTTATAGTGCCGGCAGCAAATATTTTTTTGCCCGGATTTACACGGAGCCGTGGCAGGGACGTAAAGTAGTTGTCAAAAAAAAAAAAAAAGTCTGGCGCCTTGAATAATTTTCGTCTCCAGCCGCCAGATGTGTTCAGTGCACTCTCGTCATCGGAGCTTTCAGTTTCGCTCTCCACTGGATCTTCATCAGGAGCACAAGGCACCACACCCTCGTCGTGTGATTCATCGAATTCCCCGTCTACGTCGGATAGGTTGCCGTTGTCGAGCTCCTCAAACAGCGCGTCCGTTGTTGCAATTGTAGCCATGTGGAACGGGTTCGGTGACAGAAATACAACGAAGTCACAAGTAAACCTGCACCTGCGAACATAAAAAACAGGTTAATTAACATACCGCGTCAGCATTCGTTCAGATGTCGCTCGTCAAAAACACGCACCACAATCGACTCGGACACCGCCATTTGCAACCGTTGAGCCCTGATGGTGTCAAAATCGTACATGACAAAAGCATACCACTGCAAAAATGCTGCACATGCAAACAAAAAAACTCAAACGTCTTCCAACTAACGTACTACTAAGGCACAACATACAAAAAACTGGGCGCATAATACAAAAGAGTTACGTAGCTACAATTGCAGAAAATCGGAACTCACCCGGGCTCCGCGTTCACCGTGATGTCGCCGCTGCTTCTTCTTCGTTGTCAATTCGGTGTTCAAGAAAACACGAGAATGCTGATGTCTATGGCAGTGGGTGGGCCGAGACTTCACATTGGGCAAAAAATTGCGAGTTTTTGTTTCAATTTCTCGGCGTGGCGGTACCATTTCTCGTGTGGTGTCAATTGACACCGCCAGGGCCGAAAGGGTTAATGTCACATATGATGCTTTATTTTTATCGAGGACAGCGTACAACTGACACCTAACTATAGGAGCCAATTGGTTACCAAAACGTCAAACGCATTCTCGAAGAATAAGGTACGACCCCAGAAGCAAGCCTTGCGCCTGTGCAAGAACAGCAACGGCAGCATTGTGTGGGTCTGAGCAGCATGCTTGAAAAATGAAATGGCAGAGACTTCTTCGACATTAGTATTACAAAACGCACAAGAGTGAATCTAATACTGCTTTTAGTCATGACCCGCGCCACGATAGAGTCTATTGCGAAGCGCAGAGAGCCCGTGCTTCTACGGGCAAAGGCGTCGTAAGACCTAAACATTCCTTAGCAACACCGTTACAGCCAAATTCAGCCCACATAACTTTCATCGTGAAAGCAACATCCTGTCGACATAATCACTGCGAGCATTTTTATACAGCCGAGCTGTATAACGTGAAATACACTTCTTTCTTCTTGAAAATAATTCATCGCTATATTTACTGGTTTTCTCTATGAAAGCCCTGGGGAGAAAAACTCAGTGACTTGATTAGCACTGGATGTTATCGTTCTCATCTTCTTCTGGTTCACTCCCAGCATACATCGCGAATGAGCAATAATTAGAATTGGCGAAAGATTGACTGCAGAGAGAGAAGACGTTTCAGAAAAGGAGATGAATAAAGAAAGTGGAAGGTGGAGTAGAAGAAATCAATAACACAAAATAACGCAAAACCTAACGCTGCGGTGTTCTAACCTGGCTTCTTACGATTTGAAGGCTAATGTCGAAGCTAGTTCACTATACAGGCACAGTAGCAGCAACGTTTAAGGGAGCCCTATGACTGTCTTGGTAGATATGAGAAAATGACAAAGTGACAAAATGACAAACAAAATGCAAAGAACAAAGAAGGAGCAAAAAACACAAAACAGAGACCGATAGAACGATCACACAGAATATGATCAGCAGAAAAAGACAGTGAGACAAAAAGAGGTGGCATGAAACAGGAAAAAATAGCTTGAAATAGCCCCTTGATTAGGAGATATATTGTCACGTCACTCCAGAGGGTGTCGACAAGGTTTATTGATGTCCGAGCAACAGGGCTCTTACCAAGCGCGTCGGTTGGGCTTGTTTGCCAGAGAG